>NC_135807.1:104378738-104978738 GCF_964213995.1 Mustelus asterias | reverse complement strand
CAAGATGAAATAATCAACAGGAAACTTTAAAAAAGAATTGCAAAAATTGAGAACATGAAGTTAAGAAGGAGAACATAATGAGATAATGTAGAATAAACTGAATTCCATGAAAAATCAATTAGAAAATAAGAACAAGTCCAGTGAAAAATCGAATTAGAAGAATAAGAGCTTGAAGAAAGGAAGCTTGGCAATGAGAAATTAACTGAAGAGATAAAAACATTGACATTGACAGTGTAATCAACAAATCAAAGAAAGAAACTGAGTTTACGTGCCAGAACAAGATTGCTGAATTAGTCAAGCAAATGGAAAAGCAGTAAGCCTGTATGGAAGTGTCCTATGCAAGTCTGTGGGTGGAATTCTCCCATTTTCAGGCTGAGTTCTCCCACTGGCGGGAAAGCGGGAGTGAACACCGCTGGTTGCGATGTTCACAGGCCACCCTGCCTATTCAAATGGGCTACCCCAGCCCCCATATGAAGCACACGGATTCTCCGACTCCAGCAACAACTGATTTGCTGGAATCTCTCCAGTCAGTAACCAGTGGGAGCAGCTTAAAATCCCTCCCTGCACAACCCACAGTCGCATGACCAGGGAAGGTGGCTGGAATGTGACCGGCCCTCTGCTTCCTCAATGCAGATGTGGACTGGATGTTGGTCATCAAGGAGAGGAGGGCCACCCTGTTCCCCGGCTAGGTAGGAGACTACCTGTTAATATAGTGGCAGAGGCCTGGGAGGCGGTGGCTGAGGCTGTCCTCCAGTCTGACCTGGTGTGGCACCATCATGAAGGGACAATGAAGGGGAAAGATGTATTATGATCCAAATGCTCACAGACACTGCCCTTTTAGCATCCGGTGGCCTAGGGCTCTGCTTTTTCCTCTGCGACTGAATCCTAGAATGCCTAACCCACAGACCGTAATCAGGATAGGTAACGACACCTCCTCCACGATTATCCTCAACACCGGTGCCACGCAAGGCTGTATCATCAGCCTTATACACTTATACACTTATGACTGCATGGCCAAATTCCACTCCAACTCCATTTTTAAGTTTGCTGATGACACCACTGTAGTGGGTTAGATCTCAAACAATGATGAGACGGAGTACAGGAAAGAGATAGAGAATCTGGTGAAAGGTGTGATGTCAGTAAAATGAAGGAGAAAGTCACCGATTTCAGGAAATGTAGTCTATGTCAAAGGTGATGAAGTGGAAATTGTCGAGAGCTTCAAGTTTCTAGGTGTTCAGACCACCAACAATCTGATCTGGTCGCTCCATGCTGACACTATAGTTAAGAGAGCCCACCAATGCCTTTACTTTCTCAGAAGACTAAAGAAACTCAGCGTGTCCCACAACTCTCACCAATTTTCACAGATTCACCATAGAAGCAAATAGTATCCAAACCTCTCACAGTAGTCTAAGTGGGGTCTAACGAAGGTTCTGTACAACTGCAGCATAACATCTGCATCCCTATACTCCAGCCCTTGAGATATGAAGGCCAGCATTCCGTTGGCCTTCTTGATGATTTTCTGCACCTGTGCATGGCATTTTAAGGAGTTATGCACCTGAACCCCTGAATCTTGTCAGACAACCACTGAATTTAACTTTGTGCCGTCTAAAAAAAATAACATGATCTGTCCTTTTTTGATCCAAAATGGATAACCTCACACTTGTTTATGTTAAAATCCATTTGCCACAGCTTGACCCATTTACCTAATCAATCAATATCCCGTTGTAGTCCTCAACACTATCTACAATGCTGCCCAATTTTGAGTTGTCGGCAAATTTGGATATTTGACATTTTCTGCCATTATTTAAGTCATTAATGAATATTGTAAATAATTGAGGCCCCAAGACAGATCCCTGCAGGTCACCACTAGTCACATCCTCCCAATTTGAGTATTACCTATTACTATAACTCTCTGTTTCCTGTTGCTCAATCAATTTCCTATCCATGTCAGCAATCTAGCTTCAATTCCATGGGCTTCCACCTTAGCTAACAATGTCTTATGCAGGACTTTATCAAACTTCTGAAAGTCTATATAAACCACATCCATCGACTTGTCTCCGTCCACCGTCTTTGTTACCTCTTCAAAGAATTCTATGAGCTTTGTCAAGCATGAATCCATGCTGACCTTCCCTGATTAACTGAAATTTCTTGAGGTGATCAGTTATCCTATCCTTGATTAAAATGACACCAACAATTTCCTCACCACAGGCGTTAGGCTAACCGGTCTGTAATTTCCTGGTTTCCCTCTGTCACCCTTCTTAAAGAGCGGAGTGACATGAGCCAATTTTCAGTCCAGGGGTATGACTCCTGAGTCTAGGGAACTCTGAAAGACTAGTTACGGCATGGACAATGTGTTCTCCTACTTCCTTTAACATCCGTAGATGGAAACCATCAGGTCCTGAGAATTTGTCACTCTTTAGTTCCATTAGTTCCCCCATTATTGAATTATTAATAGAATTAACTATTCACTTAAGTAATTCTAATTAGACCCTGTCCATGATCCTCTGTTAGTTTCCTTGTGAATTCCGGCAAGCTATCTACTGTGAATACTGAAGCAAAATACTCATTCAGCAAATCTGCCATTTCCCCATGGTCATTGACAACATCCCCACCCTCAATCTTCAGCCAATAGTGTTTTTAACCAGTCACTTCCTCTTTATATAACTATAACATCTCTTATTGTCATTTAAATTCCTTGCAAATTTCCTTTCATAATCTCTTTTTGCCGCTCTTATAAGCCACTTTGTGGCCCTTTGTTGGTCTTTATATTTGTGCCATTCTGTGAGATGTGGACTATCCTTTGCATTCTTATAAACCATAGAAACCATAGAAACCCTACAGTACAGAAAGAGGCCATTCGGCCCATCGAGTCTGCACCGACCACAATCCCACCCAGGCCCTACCCCCCATATCCCTACATATTTTACCCACTAATCCCTCTAACCTACGCATCTCAGGACACTAAGGGGCAATTTTAGCATGGCCAATCAACCTAACTCGCACATCTTTGGACTGTGGGAGGAAACTGGAGCACCCGGAGGAAACCCATGCAGACACGAGGAGAATGTGCAAACTCCACACAGACAGTGACCCAAGCCGAGAATCGAACCCAGGTCCCTGGAGCTGTGAAGCAGCAGTGCTAACCACTGTGCTACCGTGCCGCCCAGTGGTTATAAGTCCTTTCTATTAATTTTATGATGTCTCTTCCATCCTTAGAAGTCATTGCTGTTTTTTTTTTCAAATCAAACATAGTTTTCAACTTTCTGTTTAAGTGTAGTAATGCAGATGAACTTTTGGGTAGTTGCATGAGTAGTGTTTTTATAAGATAATAAAAGGCTATTCACACGGTGTGATAACAAACTTTGTTCTTCAAAAAACTTTTAAAGAATGTCAAGGATTGTACAAATTTTTCAACAAATCCTTTGGTTGATGGATAATGTGGTATGGATTTTATATGCTAAATACCACTTACTTTGAGATAAACCTCAAACTCTTGGGAAGTGAACCATTATCACTAACGATCTGTTCCAGTTCACCAAATCTTGCAAAAATGTCATCAATGGTTTGTTCAAATGTTCTAGATCACAATTTCTGGCCACTTTGTGTGTCTATCAATTATGACTAAGAGCATGGCTTCAGTAATCTCACTTTGGTAGGAACAAATTTGCTAATAATTTACTAATCCTAGAAAGGACCTCAATTGCGTCACATTTGTCACACGTGGCACTTCTAAAATAGCATCCATCTTTTTAGGTGTTTTATGTAGGCCTCTACTATCTATAATGTGACCCAATTACTGGACTGATGTCTGGAAAAAGTCACACTTTTCTTTCTTGCTATGCAGACCATGTTCTTGAAGACGTTACAAAGCTGTTTCTAAATTATTCAGGAGCTCTAGTTCACTGGACCCTCTAATTAGAATAATGTCCAGGTAACACTGTACACAAAAGAGACAACTTGAAATCCGATCCATCTTTGGAATAGGGGTGGTGTGGATGTTATTCCAAAAGGCAATTTTTTTTACAACAGAAAATACCTTCATGAGTAACGATGGTGAGCAATACTTATGATTCAGTGGCTACATCATATGTAAATAAGTTTGTGAAAGATCAACCTTGCTGAATTTCTGCCCACCTGATAACCCAGCAAAGAAATCTTCAATTAAAGAAAGCAGATATTGATCAGCACACAACACTGGATATATGGTTGCTTTAAAATCATTACAAATACAAACTGAACCATCTGGTTTCATGACAGGTACAATGGGGGTATCCCAGTCACTCATTGTAACTGACTCCAACACACCAGTGTTAACAAGTCGTACTAATTCTTTTTCGACCTTGAGACAAATTGTATATGGTATCACTCTTGCTTTGAGACTTTTTGGTTGAACATTTGGCTGCATCTTGAGTTTCACTGAGTCATGTGTATCTTCGAATACACTCTTGTATTTATCCAGAAGGTGTTGTAGGCCTGTTTTGAAATCAACCAATCTGTTGCCAGCACTCCAGTTAAGCCTTATCTTCTACAACAATGAACTCCCAAATTGAGCTGGAAAATTATCATGCATGGAGAGGCAATTCTGCTGTTTGTCCACTCAACTCTACATTGACCATGATGTAGCCTTTTAATGACACAATCTCTGTGTATCTCCTTAAAACCACATCAGCTCATGGATGTTTCAGCTTTTGTTGGTACATGGTCTCAGAAATTAAAGATTCAGCACCAGTATTAACCTCCATCCTAATATGGTGTCCACTTAACTTTGGAATCATCCAGAATCTATGTGATTCACCCTGTAAAGATAAGACATTCAGTTGGGGTGCCATCATATTTCTGAACATTCTCTTCTTCACAGTCGTGATTCTTTTCTTCCATGTTGTAAATTATTTTTGGAGACTGCAACTTGATTTTCTTCTTGAAGGTATCCAAATTCTTCTGAATATTCTTTTGATGGGAAGCTGTTCTAGCCCAACAAACCTTTGTAATGTGACCTATTTGGCCACAATTCTTTCATTGACTACCCTTGCTCCAGCATTCACTTGCTGAATGGCCCAGTTTGGCACTTCTGTGATGTGCTTGATGCTGTTTTGACTTCTTATGGACAGTTCACAATTTGTCGATCTTCATTCCTGCACCAAAGTTATGAAACTTCTTTAGCAGCCAGTTCCATGGACACTGCAATTTCTATTAATGTTTTGAATGTCAAAGCGTGTTCAATAAGCAATCTTCTTTGGATAGCCTCATTTTGGAGATCATATCTAAACATCTTCTAAGAACTCACCAAACTCAAAATGTTGTGCCAGCCTTTTAAGGTTTCCAAATATTGTTCAATGCTTTCATCTTCTACTTGATTCCTTCAGTGGGATCTGAACCATTCCATGATGATCAATGGCTTTGGAGGGTAATGCTCTTCAAGGATCTTTGTCAAGTCATTGTAAGTTTTGGTTCCTGGCTTTGCTGGATGACCAAGCTTCAGAGCAAATGATAGATTTTACTTGTTATTGCACTGAGAAAAACTGGTACGAACAACTCATAGAACATAGAACAGTACAGCACAGAACAGGCCCTTCGGCCCACGATGTTGTGCCGAGCTTTATCTGAAACCAAGATCAAGCTATCCCACTCCCTATCATCCTGGTGTGCTCCATGTGCCTATCCAATAACTGCTTAAATGTTCCTAAAGTGTCTGACTCCACTATCACTGCAGGCAGTCCATTCCACACCCCAACCACTCTCTGCGTAAAGAACCTACCTCTGATATCCTTCCTGTATCTCCCACCACGAACCCTATAGTTATGCCCCCTTGTAATAGCTCCATCCACCCGAGCAAATAGTCTTTGAACGTTCACTCGATCTATCCCCTTCATCATTTTATAAACCTCTATTAAGTCTCCCCTCAGCCTCCTCCCCTCCAGAGAGAACAGCCCTAGCTCCCTCAACCTTTCCTCATAAGACCTACCCTCCAAACCAGGCAGCATCCTGGTAAATCTCCTCTGCACTCTTTCCAGCGCTTCCACATCCTTCTTATAGTGAGGTGACCAGAACTGCACACAATATTCCAAATGTGGTCTCACCAAGGTCCTGTACAGTTGCAGCATAACCCCAAGGCTCTTAAACTCCAACCCCCTGTTAATAAAAGCTAACACACTATAGGCCTTCTTCACAGCTCTATCCACTTGAGTGGAAACCTTTAGAGATCTGTGGATATGAACCCCAAGATCTCTCTGTTCCTCCACAGTCTTCAGAACCCTACCTTTGACCCTGTAATCCACATTTAAATTAGTCCTACCAAAATGAATCACCTCACATTTATCAGGGTTAAACTCCATTTGCCATTTTTCAGCCCAGCTTTGCATCCTATCTATGTCTCTTTGCAGCCTACAACAGCCCTCCACCTCATCCACCACTCCACCAATCTTGGTGTCATCAGCAAATTTACTGATCCACCCTCCAGCCCCCTCCTCTAAGTCATTAATAAAAATCACAAAGAGCAGAGGACCAAGCACTGATCCCTGTGGCACTCCGCTAGCAACCTGCCTCCAATCCGAAAATTTTCCATCCACCACCACCCTCTGTCTTTGATCAGATAGCCAGTTACCTATCCAATCGGCCAACTTTCCCTCTATCCCACACCTCCTCACTTTCATCATAAGCCGACCATGGGGGACCTTATCAAACGCCTTACTAAAATCCATGTATATGACATCAACTGCCCTACCTTCATCAACACACTTAGTTACCTCCTCAAAAAATTCTATCAAATTTGTGAGGCACGACTTGCCCTTCACGAATCCATGCTGACTATCCCGGATTAATCTGCATCTTTCTAAATGGTCGTAAATCCCATCTCTAAGGACCTTTTCCATCAATTTACCAACCACCGAAGTAAGACTAACCGGTCTATAATTACCAGGGTCATTTCTATTCCCTTTCTTAAACAGAGGAACAACATTCACCATTCTCCAGTCCTCTGGCACCATCCCCGTGGACAGCGAGGACCCAAAGATCAAAGCCAAAGGCTCTGCAATCTCATCCCTTGCCTCCCAAAGAATCCTAGGATACATTTCATCAGGCCCAGGGGACTTATCGACCTTCAGTTTATTCAAAACTGCCAGGACATCCTCCCTCCGAACATCTATTTCCTCCAGCCTATTAGCCTGTAACACCTTCTCTTCCTCAAAAACACGGCCCCTCTCCTTGGTGAACACTGAAGAAAAGTATTCATTCATCACCTCGCCTATCTCTACTGACGCCATACACAAGTTCCCACTACTGTCCTTGACCGGCCTTAACCTCACCCTGGTCATTCTTTTATCCCTCACATAAGAGTAAAAAGCCTTGGGGTTTTCCTTGATCCGACCCGCCAAGGACTTCTCGTGTCCCCTCCTAGCTCTCCTAAGCCCCTTTTTCAGCTCATTCCTTGCTAACTTGTAACCCTCAATCGAGCCATCTGAACCTTGTTTCCTCATCCCTACATAAGCTTCCCTCTTCCTTTTCACAAGACATTCCACCTCTTTCGTGAACCGTGGTTCCCTCACTCGGCCATTTCCTCCCTGCCTGACAGGGACATACCTATCAAGGACACGCAGTATTTGTTCCTTGAAAAAGTTCCACTTTTCATTAGTTCCTTTCCCTGACAGTTTCTGTTCCCAACTTATGCCCCCTAATTCTTGCCTAATCGCATCATAATTACCTCTCCCCCAATTGTAAACCTTGCCCTGCCGTACGGCCCTATCCCTCTCCATTGCAATAACAAAAGACACTGAATTGTGGTCACTATCTCCAAAGTGCTCTCCCACAACCAAATCTAACACTTGGCCCGGTTCATTTCCCAGTACCAAATTCAATGTGGCCCCACCTCTTGTCGGCTTATCCACATATTGTGTCAGGAAACCCTCCTGCACACACTGCACAAAAACTGCCCCATCCGAACTATTTGACCTACAAAGGTTCCAATCAATATTTGGAAAGTTAAAATCCCCCATGACAACTACCCTGTGACCTCCACACCTATCCATAATCTGCTCAGCAATTTATTCCTCCACATCTCTATTACTATTTGGGGGCCGATAGTAAACTCCTAACAACGTGACCGCTCCTTTCCTATTTCTAACCTCAGCCCATATTACCTCAGTGTGCAGATCCCCCTCGAAGTGCCTTTCCACAGCCGTTAAACTATCCTTGATTAACAATGTTACTCCTCCACCTCTTTTACCAGCTTCCCTACACTTAGTGAAACATCTATACCCCGGAACTTCCAACAACCATTCCTGTCCTTGTTCTACCCACGTCTCCGTAATGGCCACAACATCGTAGTCCCAAGTACCAATCCACGCCCCAAGTTCATCTACCTTGTTCCGGATGCTCCTTGCATTGAAGTAGACACACTTTAACCCACCTTCCTGTCTACCGGTACCCATCCTTGACCCTGATACCTTCCCCAATACCTCACCACCCTCACTGACTTCTGGACTACAACTCCTTTTCCCATTTTCAATTTTATTTGCTTTGTACTGAAAATGCTCGGCATAGGAACTCCATGATTCATTTTCTTCATTGAAAGGCCCCATGGATCGTAATTGACCCACCATTTCCCTTCCAGACACCAGCGATTTGAGACAGCTCAGTATATATATTCTATACAGTCTTCCCAGTATTCCCCTTTCACCCTGGAGACTGTTGACTTGATGTATTTTTTTTAAATGTCTTCATCTGTCCAGCTGAACATCCCTCTTTTCAAAACTTTTTCAAGTTTATTTATTAGTGTCACAAGCAGGCTCACATTAATACTGCAATGAAGGTATTGTTGTAAGATGCAGCAAATCCATCATTTGGATGAACTCCGTAAGATACACAGACATTATACTAAACCTGATACAACATGGCCCATTTCAAGTGGAACAATGGACATTTTAAAGACAGTATTAGTTTAAAAGGTTACATTCAAGCAAAATGGCTGCAAACCATACATCGGAATATACAACATCACCAGACCATCCAAGGAGTGAACGAAGGCGGCCATGAGTCGTGGCACAGCTATCTGACAAGATTATGCAGAGGGGTGTCGATAGCCCTGACCAACTACAGGAGAGACAATGAAAATGGTAATGGATTTTACCCCAGCTATATAGAATAATGCCTCCACTAATGGAAAAACATTTAGCAGTTCCAGAGAACCACCTTGGGACACTTAGTAGCCCATCAGATACCTCATATAAGAGTTTGGACTCTTTGTCATTGAAACTGATCCTGTAAGCACTTTGCACCCCCATTGTTATGAAACTGACTGATGGGAGGAGTCAGACAATTTGATTAAGGAAACTGCCTTTTAAAAAAAATTGAACTCTGGCCAAGAGAACACACAGTTGACCTTTCAGCAGTTAACTCAGAAAGGAGTTCTGTGAAGTTTGTGGCAGGAGAGTTGTGAAGTTGGGAAGGAGTGAATTCAGGTGTCCAGCCAGACAACTACATCGTGGCAGAGGAGAGAACAAGGAAGATCCAGCAGCAAGGCAGGACATCAACTATTTTCTCAGCAGCAGCAAGGACCTTTTGTCTTTAAAACAATCTGAGGAGTGGTGAGTATATTCTCTCAGCCTTCAGAAATTCCCCAATTAGGTAAAGATTGAGGAGGGGTCTAGGATTCTTCTTATTTTTGTGTAAAATGTGTAAATCGTGTAATGCTAAGAATTTACGTTGTGCCGTTACAGTTTTCCTTACATAGCATAGTATTGTAGTGTCGATGTTTTATTGACTGAGTTTGGTTGGAGTTATTCTTGAATAAATTATTTTTAAATTAACTTTGACTAGTCTCACTCTATCTCATCATCCATCTTGGTGAGTCACTAAAAAGCCAGAACATAACTCCGGGGTACAGAACCGTAAAGGAGCTGAGCACTTTGAAACTGCTCACTCAAAGGAGTCTAGTGGTCAGGAATAAAGAGTGGTCCCTCTCTCTTTCTCTCTTGTAAAGCTGTCCCAGCGTGGCACTTCTGGGTTGTATTTTACTACCTACAAGAAAGAGAGACACATGGTCGTAGGTGGCAACCAAGGTAACTTGTGTGGCATAAGGGTGAGTTCACTGGTCAGGAATAAACAGTGAGTCTTTCTCCCTCTCTCTTGTGAAGCTATCCCAGCGTGACACTTCCGGGTTGTGAGTTGAACATCAGCAGGAGAGAAACATCCACAATTATCAGTGGCATCTGATACCTGTATGACATCATTCTGTATGGAAGGTAAAATGACCTTTATACTGTGAAAATCCCCTAGTCGCCACACTCTGGCACCTGTTCGGGTACACTGAGGGAGATTTTATCTCGGCCCTGCTAGACACTGCCTGGAATCTCATTCTTCTCTGATAAAAAAAACCCTCTTTTAAAAGCACACTGTGAGCTTTCTCTGACTTGCCTTTCCTGGCACCTCAAAATTAATCCAGTTGTTGCTTCTATTCAGCCCTATAGTTATCCAAGTGTGAGGACCCACATTTTTAAAAAATTCCTTTAGGACCTTTTCTTGATGTTCTTGATAAAACAAAATCCCGACTCACCACCAATTTTCTTTCTGTAATGCCTAACTATGTCATGCTGCTAATGCCTACATCCTTAAGTGTGTATTACCTTCCAGTTGTCCATCCAGTAGCCACAAGGCTCTATTCACAATGTTGGGATGCAACTCTGTGTAGCCTGACCTCAACACTCACCAAGGTCAGTGGTGGTGATTGCAAATGGTGAGTATTGTGCCCAGTGGAGCCTTAGAGCAAGCTCCGGAGATGCATATGGTGGACTGAACCCATGCTGATGGATGCCATTGGATAGGAACCAGAATGTAGTGAGCCTGACATGTACTCTTTATCAAATGAAGTAAACCATGATGTGCAAACCTTCATGATGTGTGAACCTGCTGCAGGTTCCCATGGACAGTCATGATTGTGGACTATCTTTACTCAAGGGAAGGTGTTGTAATGTGTGGCAAAAACTTTTACAAACTCTTCATCCTCAGGTGGTCCACGTCTATTGAAAGGTGAAGAAGAATGCAGGCTAGAATCCCTAACTGCAAATGCTAGGTTTCAATGTGAGAGCAAAAAGACATGGAGGACACGCCCAGAGACCATTCCCCAAGTCAGGGCCTAACCCTGTAGCCCCTTGTGCCTGATTCCAAATAACCATCATCACTGCTGCATGACGTAGGTGAAGGAACCTTGATTCCGAGGGAAGTGTGGCTCATCAGGTTTACAACACTTGTGTAGCATTCTGAAAGATGTTGGTGAGATTGCACGTTGATGTGGCCTATTGATTCAGCACGAGGGGAAGATTCTGGCTAACACTCTCTTTTAATGAGCTTGCATGAGATTTAAGGGGCGATTCTATGAGGCCTCTAGCCCCAGGCTGCTGAATTGAGCATGAGAGCCAAATTAGGATTCAGGCCAGATCTCAAACCCATTGCAAGATTCCCAGCCTGTTGCTCCTGGCCAGATCAGGTTCTTGCCAAAGCTAATCTGCATACA
This sequence comes from Mustelus asterias, assembly GCF_964213995.1. Taxonomy (NCBI): domain Eukaryota; kingdom Metazoa; phylum Chordata; class Chondrichthyes; order Carcharhiniformes; family Triakidae; genus Mustelus; species Mustelus asterias. The sequence continues at coordinate 104,967,235 of NC_135807.1, read as the reverse complement.
TAACGATATAATTACTGGGATTGCAGCCTGATTCTCCAGCCTCCTGCACCTGCACCCCCCCAGCAGGAAGTCATGTGGGCCCTAATCAATATTGGTGTTTAAAAGGTGGGGAACAGGTGCCGTGGATTCCAAGGTGGTAAATATCCTTTTTAACTTCCTTCTGGGATGTAGAGGGATGGTCCTTCAAGGGACCTGGGGGCAAGAGGAGGCTCATACTAGGGGAGAGGGTTGATCTTGAGGGCTTTCCCCCGGGATGGGGGTTGTGTGACTAGGATTCTCCATGTTGCTGTAAAAAGGTCACAAGTCACTCGGACGATGATAATTTTGGATTCCTGTCTGCTTTATGTAGGAGCAATTAAGGCCCTGATTTTACCGGCACGGCCGCCTGAGGCTCGCACCTGAGGGCAACAGGGAATGCCATTCTGTGAGCCTAGCCAGCCCTGAAAATGCTGGTAAAATCAGGACCAAAGTCTCCAAAGCCTTCAAACTTATGGCAGCTCTCCATTTAAAAGTTGGGATTGCCCTTGGTTGATTTCATGAGCCCCAGCTGCTGTCTGAACTCTTTGAACTGCCTTGATTGACAGGAGCTTGCAATTTCACTTGATCCATTGGGATATGTTTACATAATCACCTTCCCCTCCATTTAGTTTGATGAACCTGTTTGATTGACAGTTCCAGGAGAGATCAAACAGGGGATTAGCCAAGGTTTATTTACACAAGGAACAGATGGTCAATTAGCTGTTAAAAGCTTTTTGACTGATTGTGCCAGGGCAGATCAAAGTTCTTATTATTGACTTCATCAGTTCAAGCTACATGCAGGCTGAAGTGTTTCTTTTCACCCCAGGTGTTCTGTCTAGTCAGTTTTACGCCTGAAGTTTTTTTCCATTCCTGACCCTTCCTAGAAAGTAGAAATGCTTGCTACTACCACCTCTTTTTAAAACAGTGGCATTTTTCCTTGCACTTTTTTTGAGCACTGTTTTCTCCTAATAGTTCTTTTTTCATCTCTGCCAAGCTTTCAAAAAAGGCACATAACTCTCAATGACTTTAATCTTTAGGTTATGGCTTTACTTCAGCATCTTAAGAAAGAGCCACATACCTGGAAGTAGTAACATCCCCATCACACAAGCATCTGTCACAGCTCAGACAAGAGGGCACAGGGATCCCTCACTAAGGGGTGTGTGCATATCACGGTTGCGGACAGGGCTGGACTGCCAAGTCAATGTTTTGAAAGGAGTGTGGGTGCAATTGCGCACTGCTATTCATTATTGCAGTCACATATCCAACAGTGGTTGCCCTGTCATATGGAGCATGGCTACTTGACAGGAAGAAGATAGTGTAATGTTCAAGCCTTAGCATCCACCAGGCATCCTTCGCCTCTGAGAGCACCTGTGCCCTCTCGCATTCCTGCTACTAATGAAGCTCCTATCAATTGATAATTCAGCTATCTCAGCAGCCTCAATCTCCAAGTAAGGATCAGGAGAAGACGCAGTCATAGGCAGGGCCTGAGGGTTGCAGGTCAGGCATAGTGAGGCGTAGTCTGGAACCTTGCACCATCGACCACATGACTGCACTTGAGGATCTAGGAACCTTGAAGACACAGAGGGGTGTCCACTTTCACCAGAAAATGAGTGACACCATTACTGATGATGTGAAGGGAAGGATCAACCAGATGGAAGAGGAGTTGAATGAGAGGCTAGGGAATGGCATTTGTTGTAGGGTGTGAAGACAATTTCTTTGGTCTTCCCTATATAGAGAGCTGAAGAAAATCTCCGCTCATTCAGAGCTAGATTTTGGAGAAGCGGTGTGACAAAATAGAGACATCAGAGGTTTAAGTGAGAGAATGTGGTGAACTATATAGATGAGAAGAAATAGAAGCAAAAATAGACCAAACAGATCATCAAGATTGCTCCAATATTCAGTACATTCTTCAGCTTCAGCTCCACTTGCCTGCTTGCTCAGTGTACAATGATGTAAAGCTGAGTGTATTCAGTGTACAAGTGAAACCTCAGGCTAAGTTTTTAAATTTTTTTTTGTTTATATATCCAATTCAATCCAATCAAAGTCCAATTCAGAGTCTCATCAAGTGAGACATTCCCGATCCAAGCTGACAAAACAGGGCTCTCACCTCCTGTCTTGGGCTTGATCTACATGATCCAAGCTGATTGGAGCAGGCATTGCACCTCTTCCAAGGCTTGATCTCATTTGCATCTTAGACAAAAGGCCAAGATGCCGTTTTAAAAAATTGCTTCAAATGAAGCCACAATGTAATCTTATGACTTCAACCAAGTACAGCATGTCGATACTACACTTGATCTTAGCCAAAAGGCCGAGAAGCGATAGCAAATAAGAGAAAAATGGCTGCTCTTTCACTCCTGCTTTCTTCATGCTGCTATCAAAAATCAATCTAACTCTCTTTATATGGATATTGCATAGAACTTAAAAACAAGACATGCATCCAACAGGGCTATGCTAGTGTTTACATTCCAAACACGCCTCTGTTCATCATAGAGATGTGCCTCAGTTTGTAGCACTCTCATCTCTGAGTCAGAAGTATGTGAATTCAAGTTTAATCCCAGGATTTATGCATAAAAATCCAGATTGACACTGCAATGCAGTATATAGTGAGTGAGATGTAAAACGCGGTCCCATCTGTTCTCTCAGATGGATATAAAAGACCTATTTTGAAGAAGAGTAAGGGAGCTCTCCCTAATGTCTTAGCCAACATGTAGCCCTCAAACAATATTGCAAAAGAAGATTATCTGATCATCATTACATTGCTCTTGGTGAGATCTTACTGTGCACAAATTAGCTGCCACTTTTCCTCCACATCAACAGTGATGACACTTCCAAAGTATTTCATTGGTTGTTGCAGTAAAGTTGAAGGCAACTCATTGTGACTTCAAGTAATACTTGATATATTAACAACAATATCCATATGTACTATACATATACAAGATAAGGATCTGACAGAGCTGCAATACACTCCTGCTCTCTTCTCTTCCCTGGCTCCAACTGAGGTTCCTTCCCATCCCAGGACTCACCCTTGCTGCCAATTGGCTCAGCTTCCCGCATGACCTCTTCATAGGATTTGGTCCAATCATGTGGCCCTCGAAGGATTGTCCCCTTAAAGAGGCCACATTACCACACTCCTTTCCCCCCAACTCCTGAGTCCACCTATGAATGAAACAAAAGGAACATTATTAAACATAGGCATACATGACACAATAATACATCAGGGACAACCCCCAGGGAAAAACTCATCCCAATCAATCTGGAGAATTCCAGACTCTGAAGGAACATCTCAACTTGGTAGTGGGTCCTTCTGAGAGTAAAGAATCCAAGCAGGCAGATGCAAAAGGCAACTCATCCACCCGGGGTCAACATCTTCCTCAGTAGCTACTATGTCCTGGGCTTCAGAAACCGTGGGTTGCCTCGCTCCACATTAACCATAGAACCATAGAATCCCAAAAGTGCAGGAGAAGATCATTCAGTGCGTTCAGTCTGCACTGACCCAAAAGAACATCTTACCCAGCCCACCCCCCACATATCCCCATAACCTTGCACATTTACCATGACTAATCCTTCTAATCTACACATTTTTGGACACAAAGAGGTAATTAGCATGGCCAATCCACCTAACTTGCACATCTTTGGACTCTGGGAGGAAACTAGAGCACCCAGAGGAAACTCATGCAGACACAGGGAGAATGTACAAGCTCCATACAAACTGTCACTCAAGGCCGGACTGAAACCTGGGTCCCTGGTGCTGTGAGGCAGCAGTGCTAACCACTGTGCCACCATGCTGCCCATAACAATTGGAATCCCTAGATCAGCAACTGGAAAATATAAGTCCACCGTAGGACTCACTTGTTGATACCCTATAATAGGTGCAACTCTCTTCCTGAAATGATTGACATATTTTTTTATACAGCGACCTTGTACTTCTACAACATAGGAGACTGGTTCCGTTCTTTCAAAATTTTGCTGGCCACCCATGTTCATCCAGCTGCAAATTTCCTGGTCAGAACTAAATCACCAATTTAGAAAACCCTGTCCTTTGTTCTTGAGTTTTCCTTTCTGGTAGGCTTGCCGAGCCTCCACCCTCCCTGCCAAATCTGGAAATGCCAAATCCAAATTGGTTTGTAGGTGACATCCCATTAGTAATTCAGCTGGCGTAACCATCGTGGTTGCATTTGGTGTGGTATTGTACAACAACAAGAAACTTGTCAAACATAAAATCAGTGGCCTGTGAAGTTGCTTTTTCATCGATGATTTGAACATGAAAGGGGAATTAACTCGTTCGGTGAACCCAATGGAAGCTGGGTGGTAAGGGGCTGACTGAATGTGACGGATACAGTTTGACTTAACAAATTTCCAAAACTCCTCTGCTGTAAATGTTGTGCCATTGTCTGACACCAAGACATCTGGGATGTCCAAGATGGCAAAAATCTGCCGCACCTTGTCAATGGTGGCTGTGGCCATTGTGGACTTCATCAATTGGACATCCAGCCATTTAGAATGAGCATCTACAAAGATGAGGAACATATGTCCCACAAACAGTCCTGCGAACTCTATGTATAATCTTGACCACAGCTGACCTGGCCTCTCCCCAGGATGTATATTCACTGGTGACAACAATAACTGCTAGGCTTCACAACTTGGGCAGTGGCTGATCATTCTTTCGATTTCTTTAATGGTGCCCGGCCACCGAATATAACTTTGGGCCAGTGCTTTCATCCTCAAAGACTGCTCCCACTCCATAAGGTGATGCATCACAGGTAACTACGAATGGTTTGGTTGAATCAAAACATACAAGCAGAGTCAATGACTGTAAGACTTGCTTTACTTTTGCAAGCACCTCTTTTTGTGCTTCTCTCCATTTCCATCACTGATTCTTCTTCAAAAACTGGTGAAGTGGGGCTAAAATTGTAAATGTGTTTTGTAAGAATCTGCCATAATAATTCATCATTCTTAGAAATGATTTTAATTCCGATACATTTTTCAACTGATTTATGGCTTTAATTTTATCCTCTGCATGATGTAGGTCTTCATGAGGTCTTCAACTTCATTTATGGCTTTAATTTTATCCTCTGCATGATGTAGGTCTCTAACGTCTATCCTGAAGCCCAGGTCTGTAACTTCATCCACCTGGAAAGAGCATCTCTCTCATATCAAACATACCTGATCTTTAGATTTTCTCATAACTTTCTCTATGTTTGCCCTGCATTCCTTAGAGGATGCTCCAGTAATTAGGGCATCACCTAGTTAACCACTATGTTAGGAATGCACTGGAAAATGGCACAAGCCGATGAGACTCCAAAGAGTAAACATCTGTACTGGTATAACCCTTCGTGAGTGTTGATGGCAACTAACCAGTGGGAATCTTCATCCAACTCGTGTGCTGGTGGGCGTGACTGAGTTCTGAGTTGTTGCACTTAAGGCTCCTGCTAATTTGATGTAGAGGTCCTCAATTCTCAGAATGGGGGATCTATCTATCTGAGCTCCTCAATTTACAGTTAATTTATAATCCCCACAAATTCTTACAGTGCCATCAGGGTTTAGAATAGGGACTATGGATGCCGCCCATTCAGAAAACTGTACAGGTTTTATGACACCCAAGTCTTCCAATCTTCCTCGCTCCACTTCTACTTTATGATGGAGTGCATCAGGCACTGCGGGCCTGAGAAAATGTAAGTGTTGCATCATGGTTCAAATAAATTTTGATTTTAGCTCCATTTATTCATCCTTGTTCCTTCTGGAAAACTTCAAAGTATCTGCACAGTAACTCTTGAAAACCTCCATCCTGAATAGTTAATAACTCCAGCCAATCTTATTTGATTTGTTTCAACCAGTCTCGACCCATGAGACAAGGTCTGTGACCCTCAATCTCTAGAACGGGTAATTGGTTTCTGTAGGATACTCTAACTGATGCTACAGTCTTCAGCGTCTCTCCTGTATATGTAGACAAAATGGTTCCCGAATCACTCATTCTCAAGGGTTGCAGATCTTTCTGGAGGTATTGGAATGTTTTCTCCCCTGTGACTGCGGCTGTGCCTCCTGTGTTTACGTCATTTTATGAGATCTGCCTTTAACCGTCAAGGCTATTTCTATAAGTGACATCTTATAGACATCATAAGGTGCCCCATAAAAGGCTGCTGAAGAAGATTAGGGCACACGGAGTTGGGGGTAGTGTGTTAAAGTGGATTGGGGACTGGCTATCCGACAGGAAGCAAAGAGTCGGAATAAATGGGTGTTTTTCCGGTTGGAGGAAGGTAACTAGTGGCGTGCCGCAGGGATCGGTACTCGGGCCGCAACTATTTACCATTTATATAGATGATCTGGAGGAGGGGACGGAGTGTAGGGTAACGAAGTTTGCAGACGACACAAAGATAAGTGGAAAAGTGAATCGTGTGGAGGACGGAGAAGATCTGCAGAGAGATTTGGACAGGCTGAGTGAGTGGGCGAGGATATGGCAAATGGAGTATAACGTTGAGAAATGCGAGGTTATACACTTTGGAGGAAATAATAACAAATGGGATTACTATCTCAATGGAAACAAATTAAAACATGCTACCGTGCAAAGGGACCTGGGGGTCCTTGTGCATGAGACGCAAAAGCCCAGTCTGCAGGTACAACAGGTGATCAAGAAGGCAAATGGGATGTTGGCCTATATCGCGAGGGGGATAGAATATAAAAGCAGGGATGTCTTGATGCACCTGTACAGGGCATTGGTGAGGCCGCAGCTGGAATACTGTGTGCAGTATTGGTCCCCTTATATGAGGAAGGATATATTGGCATTGGAGGGAGTGCAGAGAAGGTTCACCAGGTTGATACCGGAGATGAGGGGTTTGGATTATGAGGAGAGGCTGAGGAGATTGGGTTTGTACTCGTTGGAGTTTAGAAGGATGAGGGGGGATCTTATGGAGACTTATAAGATAATGCGGGGGCTGGATAGGGTGGAAGCGGAGAGATTCTTTCCACTTAGTAAGGAAGTTAAAACTAGAGGACACAGCCTCAAAATAAAGGGGGGTCGGTTTAAGACAGAGTTGAGGAGGAACTTCTTCTCCCAGAGGGTGGTGAATCTCTGGAATTCTCTGTCCACTGAGGTGGTGGAGGCTACCTCGCTGAATATGTTTAAAGCGCGGATGGATGGATTCCTGATCGGTAAGGGAATTAAGGGTTATGGGGATCAGGCGGGTAAGTGGTACTGATCCACGTCAGATCAGCCATGATCTTATTGAATGGCGGGGCAGGCTCGAGGGGCTAGATGGCCTACTCCTGCTCCTATTTCTTATGTTCTTATTGCGTTGGACCTGGTTTGAAGTCTTTGATTTGGATCCCCTGTTGGGCTGCTCAGCCAGTTTCTTTAACGGAGTTAAACTTACTGTCTTTTTTTTGCACGTTTTGTCCTGACTGCTTCATTCTGCACTCTGCCTGTAAATGACCCCTCCTTTAATAATGGAAACATATGTAATTTCTGCCCCAGCAAGTTTCTTGGGAGTGCTGTCCCTCACATTGAAAACGAGCTTTCCCGCCTCATGTTGCATTCCCCAGGCTCTGCTGCGCCTTCACTCAGGCTGTTACTCACAGCAGCCGTTTCCCGCCACAAATGGTTCACCTAATTGGCTACACTTTGTACTTCACCTATGCCCCGCTCAGTGCATTCAGTCACGTGGGCTGTCTCTACAGCTTTCTCTAAAGAGATTTTAGCATCAGCCAGCAGCTTTTTCTGTATTGTGAGGCCGTCGATCCCACAGACCGAACGGTATCTCCCAATGACTAACAAAGATTTTCCTCATGACCAGTGTAATAAAGCTGAAAGTGACTTGTTGCGGCTTCAAGCAATAATTGATTTATTAACAATAATATATATACGAGAACTGACAGAACTAATAGACAAGTCTACTCTCTTCTCCTCCCTGACTCTAACGAAGGTTCCTCCCCATCCCAGGTCCCGCGGCCTTGCTCCTGATTGGCTCAGCTTCCCACGCAGCCTGTCCATAGGGTCCGGCTCGATCACGCGACACTCAAAGGATTTCCCCTTTAAAGAGGCCACATTACCAGAGGTGTAAAGCACTTTGGAATATCCTTTGGTCATGGAAAGCACTATATAAAAGCAAATATTTCCTGTTTGACTTCATCGCACCCTACTAACCCATCTATGCTGTACTTATGGAGCTATTTTTCAATTATTCTATGGTAATCTTCTCAATGACTCCATGTGAGAGTGAATGTCATTTATCCTGGTTTCCTTATTGGATTTGTTGGTGGCCCTCTTATGTTTATGCCTCCAGGTTTTTCCATTTTTTTTGTAAGTGTCAGTCCAGGTGAGAAAACCAGGGAGAATCCAGTCATGGTTGCTTGCCTCTGATTTGCTCACTGCAGGAAGACAGGCCACGATTCTCCCAAAAAAGTTCAAAGTGTAAATCACGGGAAAACTGGTATAAATCAAGCTTTTTTTTCAGTGCGACTTCAGTCATGAATCTCCCACACTCTGCATTGCACAGAGGTCACTATCGGGAATATCATTAAAAGCTCGGAGTGCGAGGCCTGTTTATGCCGGAGGCTGACAGCTCCGGGCACATGGACAGAACCCCCAGCCCGCCCCAATCGCTGGCCTTCCTCTAGCCCCCATCGATCGCAATAGCAGAGTGGCAGCGGGGCCCCCCACTCCAACTGATCAACCTCTAGGCCCCTCCCCCAGCAGGCCCTGCTCCCAGAGGGCCCACAATTGGTCCCGCTCCCTTGGCACTGCCCAATGCCCAATGGGAAGTGCCAGAGTGCCCCCTGGGGATGGGCACTTTGCCCCTTTGGCAGTGCCAGGGGGCATAGGCTGGCACACTGCCAGGGTGCCCATGCCCATGGGGCACCCTCCACCAACCGACCCCCTGGAGGAGCCCCGATTGCCCCCCCTTCACTCTAGCGGGGTCGTCCCTCTAGTTCCCTGAAAGTGAGGAGCTGGTCCTAACCCCGCTGGAGTGAAATATTCCTGACAAGGTGGGAGATGCTAGCAGGCCCAGAGAATTCAGACCCAGGCCTGCTGATCACATTAAAATAAGATTAAAAACAGATACAAAATACTTACTTGGTGTTCCTGCCGGTTTCCAGCTTGGCTCAGACGGTGCCGGATATCTGGCGCTGGGAGATGTGAGCGTGGCGGGAATGTATGCGCGAATCCTGCGAATCAGCCAATGTGCGATTCTCCTGGCCCTCCTCCTGTCTCTGCCACCTCCTACGCTGATATCATAGTAAAGTCTCACTGCTGCTGCCGGCACGGGCCCATCACTCCCCCCTCAACTCCCAACCATGGTGTGTTCACCTCACCCCCAACACCAACACCCAGGCCTCTCATATCTGCCACTATGCTGTAGTTATGACGATGCTGTGGCTGAAAACATGTTGAGGATCTGTCCACCTCATCAGTAGGTGGAGAAAAACATCCACACCCCCGACCTTGGAGGAGGCAATAGTAGCTGATAGTCATTCAGCCTCTCTGCGCCCCTAACTCACCCGTTCAGTCGCAGGTCACATTCAGGTTTCCGTCAGGCAGGAGAGAGACATGTTGCAGATGATAAGAAGAGCACTGCTCTGTCCTCACTGCAAGTCATCATCATTCTCCTGCAGTGTCCAATCATTCCCTTTCGTGCCCAGCCCGTGAATGTGGCCACCATCACGATGACCTCCCACAGGCACCACAGCAGTAAAAGAATGTAAGACCCCATGCTGGGGCAGGTCTTCACACCCAAACCAAGAGGCTATGAGGGCATCCCTAGCCTACGCTCCATGTGGGGTCTGGTCATCGCCCAATGTCATTCCTCTTCCTCCTCCACAAGTCGTCCCTCGCCGCCTTCCTTGACATCCTGCTCATCCGAGGAGATGTGTCGGTCCTCCATCTCCTCCTGGTGCAGCTGCTGGCCACAGATTTCTACCTCCCTTGTAATCATGAGAGTTTCCACTCCAATGCTTTAGATCTCACTGTAAAAGATTAACTTTTCCAAATATTTTTTAAAATATGAACTTTTTAAAAAGTCGGTTTCTCTTAATTTTGCCTTCTATCTTAGTGGAGGCATATATTTATTTCACTTTTTAAAATAATAAAATTAAGGGGATTTGAAGTGCTTTAGCTTCCCTGGTTTACTGTGTGTGAATACTTCAGTTTGATTGGTTACCCACCTGCTTGCTAACACTGCTGCTACACACCAAGACATCTTCTTGATTTAGTGCCAGATTTAAACTGCCATGGGAAAAGGGAAATTCCGACCACACAGTTTGTTAGATCACTCCTTGTGGGCATCTTTCTTCAAGGTCATCGGCAAGCACCTTTGCATTACCACAGATCACAAAATTCTCTCGAATGGAAAGATAGCCCTAAGCAATTTGTACTTTTCAATTCTCACTGGAAAAACTGCAGACATGCCTTTTCCCTTAATCACCATGCTTAATTCCTGAAATAACTCCAAACTAAAATAAAATCTGGCTGAAGTTCAAGTCAAAGAACTAATTGTCAATGGAAAGAAACCACATAAGTCCGACAACACAGCACGCACCTTCTCACACACAAAAAAAGGAATTAACTGTGACCCTTTCTGTTCCATCGCCGTCTTCACAATAATGGCAACAAAAAATGTTTTATCAAGGATGGGGTTTCTTCCTCTGTAAATTCCACGAAGTCGCTTTTATATCTGAAACTTCAGTTTACAAGGTAACAACCACAATGACAACTACAGAAGCATTAGTCTGGCCTCAATGACTGGAAAATTAATGGACTCTCTAATCAGAAACAAAATAGAAGAGTTCCAAAAACAGCAGTATCTTGGATACAGAAGTGTGGATCTTGCCAGAAATTTCTTTGCAGTGATGGCATCTTAAACTGACAGGGGGAATCCAAGTCAATGATCAACTGTGAGACCATGTGGAGGGTTAGTTGTGAGGCTGAGCAAGGTCAGATTGCTGTAAGGAAAGTAATCAGTGAGTGTTTTGGTTAGCTGAGAAAGTGATTGTGTCAGGTTGTACTAAGCTAATGCACAGAATGTGAATGAGGGACAGAAAAAATAATAATAAATCACAGAAAAGTCAAAAATTGTGGACCCATGGAAGATGTTCAACGTCTTAAAAACTGAGCGTTGCATTGGTCTTCACCAAAGAAGAAGATGCTGACCAAATCATAGTGACAAAGGAAGGAGCTGAGATGCTTGACGGGTTAAAAATTGATAAAGAGGAGGTATTAGATATGTTGGCTGTCTTCAAAGTTCTTAAGTCATCAGGACCACATGAAATGCACCCAAGAGCACTGGGGGAAGGGTGAAAATGCAGAAGAGAAGGTTTAGAAGAGATTTGATAGAAGTTTTCAAAATCCTGAAGGGTCTGGACAGACTAGCTTAGGAGAAATCGTTCTAATTGGCACAAAGATTGAGAGCCAGAGGACATCGATTTAAAATGAATGGTAAAAGGAGCAACACCAATAGAAGGAAAAGCTTATTGTTTACACAACAGGTGATTAGAGTCTGGAATACACTACTGAGACTGTGTTGAATGCAGAATTAATCATGACCTTCAAAAGAGAATTGGATTATTACCTAAAAAGAAACCATTTTCAGAGCTACAGGGGAAAGACAGGCAGTGGCACTAAGTGAATTGTTCTTACAGAGAGCCAGTACAGTTATAATGGGCCAAGTGGCCTCCTTCTGTGCTGTAACCATTTTATGATTCTATGGTTCTAATTCCATAAAGACAATTCCGTCCATTAATCTTCTGGTTGCTTGTTCAAAAGATTTTATTAGATTAGCCAAATATGATTTGCCTTTTTACAAGTACATGCTTGCTATCCTTAATTAACTCCAACCTTTCCAAGGGAATGTTATTTTTTTTCCTTGATCATTTCTTTTAAAATATAACCATTATTTATGTCAAACTGACCAGTTTGTAGTTACTATGAAAAATTTGCTTGACATGCATCATACATCCTCATACATCAGGTTCCCTATTTTCCACATGAACCTAGGAGTCCTGGAATTGATTTTCTTACCTTTCCCTCATGTTGGAATGTGTCTAGCCTGTATCTGAAATCTCTCCTACTTAAAGATCACCCATTGTTTTGTAACAGATTTACCTGTCAGTCTCTGGTTCCATTGGACTCTGACCAGATCCTCTCCAGGTCATTGATAGAAGCATAGACACATAGAAAATAGGAGCAGGAGGAGGCCATGTTACCCCTCTTCCAATTTAGAAGTTCTGCTTTAGACAAGACCATAAGAAATAGGAACAGGAGTAGGCTGCTTGGCCCCTTGAATTTGCTCTGCCATTCAGTAGGATCATGGCTGATCTGACATTCTTCATATCCACTTTCCTGCCTTTTCCCAGTAACCCTTGATTCCCTTTCTGATCAAAAATCTATCTATCTCAGCCTTAAATATACACAAGGACTCTGCCCACACAGCTCTCTGTGACAAGGAGGTCAAAAGACTCACAACCCTCTGAGAGAAGAAATTCCTTCTCATCTCAGTCTTAAATTGATGCTCTTTATTCTGAGACTATGACCCCTGGTCCTAGACCTTGCCATGAGGGGAAATTCCTATGAGGATTGTTCCTTGCTGTCCAGCAATATTAATCAAAATCACATAATAGGATTACTCTTACCCAATTATCCCCACAGCCATTTCTTCTACTCGGCCCAGTTAATTCCCCAGAACTAGCAATGCCTTTTCCAAGTTGAACCAAGACATACTGGTCAAGGAAATTCTCCTGAAATTCAGAAATTCCCCTCTTTTTTTTTCCTGTACTCCAAAATTAGGTAATTAAAGTCCTATAATATCACCATTCTCTCATTGTTGCACATCTTTGATTTCTTTCCTGACATGCTCCTCTATCTATCACTCGCTACTTGGAGGTCTATAGAATACCCCCAGAAGTGTGATCATAGCTTTCATGCTTCTCAACTCCAACCAAATGGATTCTCTATAGGCCATCCTCTTTATCCAACTCTACAATGTCTTGCCTTATTGATGCTGCTTTTCCATATTGCTTCATTCCAATCCAGTGTTTTCTGAACACTTTATATCCTTGAATATTAAATGTCAAGCCCTCACCATTTTTAAGCCATTTTTCCAATTTCAGATTACCATATTCCCACATGCTATTTGCATTTCTTCCTCACCAATCTAATTCACCACAATTAATAAACTTAATTACACGAATTCTAAACTGTTCTTTTTATTCCTCATAGTCATTCTTAGTCTGCTGCTTTCTAAAATGGTACTAATTCCTTCTTTAGTATATTGGCACTCATTATTTTCTTTTATTATTTTCATGGGATGTGGGCGGTATTGGCTAGGCCAGCATTTTTACTGCTGTTGTATATTAAAGTGGTCAGTTCACTTATGCAACAAAGATAAAAGAATGGAAAGGTTGCCACACAGTGGGTTACCTCACCAGTTTGTGGAGCTCTATCAAGTAGGTGTTGCTTACTAACAGTCCATGATGGAAAAGAGGGAAAATATCCCAAATGCCTCTGATGATGTCACCACATAATTATGTGACACGCCACACAGAACTGCATTGGTTTATAATACATAGCATTCCTCTGTTTTATTCCTGGAATATGGCAACTAACATTAACTCTTACTCACTATGAACAATAATTATTTTACCAATTATCATGATATATAGTTCTATATATACAATCAGTATGGGAGTCTTCTGGTGGATGTTGGTTCCGCTTAGGCAGAATCTGCAGGAGTCTTTGCTTTCATGCTCTCGGTAGTCTGTTCACCACTTGGCTCAGGAACACCATCTGATAAAGTTGGTTCTTCTTCAGCTTCTACAGATGTTGTTGGTTCAAGAGATGTAGGATCTGAATCCAACTTAATCGCGATCATAGGTTCAGGGATTTCCAAGCCTCAAGCATCAGATGTTGGCCCTTCAGATACCGACTCTGCAATTTCTCTTTTTGAAGTGTGTGTCTCTTCCAAACTCTCTCATCATCAGTTTGCATTGTATAAGAAATAGGTCTCACCTTTTTGAGTATTGTGGCAGGTACTCACTTCTTACTTGACAAGTAGTTTCTCACTAAAACTCTCCTTAGTCGAATTTTGTTTTCGATGCCTGTTCATGATTAGTAACTTGGTTTTATTGTTGCCGCTTTACTATGGTAGAAGTGTCAGGTGGTAAGAGCAAGTGAAATTTAGTTCTCAACTTCCTCTTTAAAAACCATGTTGCCAGCGTGTTTTACGCTGTCACATGGGCTGTGTTTCTGTAGGATATGAGAAAGTTGTTTATTCTTTAGGGTAATGGTCCTTCATCCTTTGATGCTTTAATGGCATTCTTCAATGACTGTACCAATTGCTCCGCCAATCCATTAGTGGAAGGATGATAAGGGACAGTTTTGATATGTTGTATGCCATGGTTACTGAGGTAGTCACTCAATTCCCTAGAGAAGTATTTCATTTTGAACCTCTAACTCAAGTTCACTTGTTTGATACGGCCTGAATTCCAGATTCCTCCTCTATTTATCCAGTGGTATTTCTTTCAAAATCATGTCCATGACCTTCCCCATCACTGGACCTGATTTCGTGTGTCTTTGTATTTGAAAGACTGTAATAGGTACACTATCAATCTGGGAAAAGTACAAGATATTCACATAGTTCCCCAGTGATTCAACTTTGTCCTAAATTGATAGTCGTGATAGAGCATTGGTGTTCACATGTCACTCAGACCTCGTAATTTTGTGCTGATATGGTAAGGGACCATTTCTGCAAACGAGAGACAACTACACCCATCTGAAATGGGCAAAGTGTCATTTTCTTATACTGGAACAACCTATTGTGAGTAACCATCGTTAGCAGTCGTTGTGTCTCAGTTGCCACCTCCTTCATTTGGAAATATGCTTGGGACAAGTCTATCTTACTGAACTGTTGGCCCCCAGAGAATCCAGTGAATAGTTCCTCAGTTAATGGTAAGGAGTACTGGTCGACACACAGCACTGGATTTATTATCGCTTCTGAAGTCCGAGCATATTCTGGTAGAACCATCTGGTTTAATGACAGAGATGATTGGAGTTGCCCAATCATTCATTGTTATGCACTTGATCACTCCATCTTTGATTAATCTTTCAAGTTCCATTTTAATTCTTGGTTAAAGAATGTATGGCACAGTTCTTGCCTTTAAGCATTTTGGGTTGTTATCAGGTTTTATCTTAAGTCGTGTCTCGACTCCGGTCATTTCCCCTAAAATATCTTCAAATGCCTTCTTATATGTTTCTCAGAGTCTCTGCAATGTGTTCTTTTCATCAACCCATTGGTAATTGCTTGCCAATTTAGTTTGATTTTGTTTAACCACTTTCTTCCAAAAAGTGCAGGAAAATTTCCTTTCACAATATGAAATGGCAATTTTTCAAATTGATCATTTGCTTCAACTTGCACAATGGTATAACCCTTCACTGGAACCATATCTTCCCTGTAAGTTCTCAGGATTATATTAGATGGCTTTAATGGTACATTCTTGAGTTTTGTTGATATAAATTTTCAGAGACAGGTGATACTGCGGCTCCTGAATCCACTTCCAACTTAATTTCATTCCCATTCGGTTTCAGATAGACCCCAAATCTCTGTGTATCACCTTGCATCAATAACAAATCAGTTGGAATTCTTCAATCTTCTTAGACATCATATCTTCCTGGGAATCTTCATTATCTTTGGTTATTCTATAGATTTTCTTGTGGATTTGGAACAAAGAAAAGTACAGCACAGGAGGAGGCTGTTCTCCCAGCCCGTGCCAATCATGATGCCCTAACTAAACTAAATGAAAAAAACCTTTTGCCCTTGCTCAGTCTGTATCCCTCTATTCCCTCCCGATTCATGAGCCCATCCAGATGCCTCTTAAATGTTACTAATGTGCCTGCTTCCACCACCTCCTCTGGCAGCACTTTCTAGGCACCCACCATTCTCTGCATGAAAAACATCCCCGCACATCTCCCTTAAACTTTCCCCCTCTCACCTTGAACCTGTGCCTCTTTGTAGTTGACAGTTCGACCCTGGGAAAAAGCATCCTATCTATGTCTCTCATAATTTTGTACTCAATGCCCCAGCCGATGAAGGCAAGCAGGCCATCTGCCTTCTGAATTACCCTGGCCACCTGTGTTGCCACTTTTAGGGAACTGTGGACCCACACGCCCAAATCCCTCTGTTTGTTAATGTTCCTAATGGTTCTGCCATTTACAATATAATTCACACCTAAATTTGACCTTCCAAAATGCATCACCTCACATTTGTTTGGATTAACCTCCATCTGCCATTTCTGTGCCCAAGTCTCCATTCTATCTATATCCTGTTGTATCCTCTGACAATCCCCAGCACTATCAGCAATTCCACCAATCTCCATGTGATCCGCAAACTTACGAATCAAACCACCCACATTTTCCTCCAGATCATTTACACCAACTACAAACAACAGAGATCCCAGCACTGATCCCTGCGAAACACCACTAGCTACAGATCTCCATTCTGAAAAATACCCTCCACCGCCACTCTCTGTCTTCTATAACTAAGCCAGGTCTATATCCATCTAGCCAGCCAACCCAGAATCCTATGTAATTTTAGTTTTCGTACCAGTTTGCGATGTGGGACCTTGTCAAGCGCCTTACTAAAGTCCATATAGATGACATCCACAGCCCTTCCCTCATCAAATATCAAAGAACAAAGAACAGTACAGCACAGAAACAGGCCCTTCGGCCCTCCAAGCCTGTGCTGCTCATTATGTCTGTCTAAACTAAAACCATATGCACTTACGGAATCCGTATCCTTCCATTGCCATTCTAATCATGTATCCGTCTAGATGCCCCTTAAATGTTGCTATCATACCTGCTACCACCACCTCCCCGGGCAGTGCATTCCAGATATTCACCACCCTCTGTGTAAACTCCTCTAAACTTTTCGCCACGCACCTTAAACCTATGTCCCCTAGTATTTGACTTTTCTACCCGAGTAAGTAGTCTCACATCAGGTCATCACCTAATGAAGGGGCAGCATTCTGAAAACTCGTGCTACCAAATAAACCTGTTGGACTTTAACCTGGTATTTTGAGGCTACTTACTGTGCCTACCCCAGTCCAATGCCGGCAACTCCACATCATTTCTACCGAGGAAATAGCATCTAACTATCCACTCTGTCTATGCCACTTATAATCTTATAAACCTCTATCAGGTCACCTTCAATCTTCGTCGTTCCAGTGAAAACAAACATTGTTTATCCAACCTCTCCTCATAGCTAATACTCTCCAGACCAGGCAACATCCTGCTAACCTTCGGTGATTGGTGGACGTGTATGCCCAGATCTCTCTGCCTGTCAATACTCATAAGACTTCAACAATTTACTGTATAATTCCTACATGCATTGGACTTTCCAAAATGCATTACCTCACATCTGTCTGGATTAAACTTCATCTGTCATTTCTCCGTCGAAGTCTCCAACTGGTCTATATCTTGCTGACAATCCTCTTCACGATCCACAACTGCACCAATTTTTGTGTCGTCTGCGAATTTACTAATCAGACCAGCTACATTTTCCTCCAAATCATTTATATATACTACGAACAACAAAGATCCCAGAACTGATCCCTGTGGAACACTGCTATTCACAACCTTCCAATCAGAAAAGCACCCCTCTACTGCTACCCTTTGTCTTCTATGTCCAAGCCAGTTCTGTATCCATCTTGTCAGCTCTCCCCTGATCCCGTGTGACTTCACCTTTCGTACCAGTCTACCATAAAGTACTTTGTCAAAGGCTATATTGAAGGCCATGTATACAACATACACTGCCTTTCCCTCATCTATCATCTTCATCACTTCCTCGAAAAACTCGATCAAGTTAGTGAGGCACGATCTTCCCTTCACAAAACCATGCTGCCTGTCAATAACTAGTCCATTTTCTTCCAAATGTGCACATATCCTGTCCCTCAGTATCTTCTCCAAAAGCTTCCCCACCACAGATGTCAGGCTCACCGATTTATAATTTCCTGGATTATCCCTGCTCCCTTTTTTGGACCTGGTATTGGGGAATGAGCCTGACCAGGTGGTCGACACTTCTGTAGGGGAGCAGTTCGGAAACAGTGACCACAATTCAGTAAGCTTTTAGGTACTGATGGATAAAGATAAGTGTAGTCCTCAAGTGAAGGTGTTAAATTGGGGGAAGGCTAATTACAACAATATTAGGCAGGAGCTGAGAATGTAGATTGGGGCAGAAGTTTGATGGCAAATCAACATCTGGCATGTGAGAGGCATTCAAGTGTAAGTTGGTAGGAATTCAGGACTGGCATGTTCCTGTAGCGATGAAGGGAAGGTATGGCAAATTTTGGGAACCTTGGATAACGAGAAATATCATGAACCTAGTCACAAAGAAAAAGGAAGCATTTGTCAAGGCTGGGAACACACAAAGCAAGTGTAGAATACAAAGAAAGTAGAAAGAAACTTAAGCGAGGAGGCAGGAGGGCTAAAAGGGGTCACGAAAAGTCATTGGCCAGCAGGATTAAGGAAAATCCCAAGGTTTTATATACATATATAAAGAGCAAGAGGGTAGCCAGGGAGAGGGTTGGCCCACTCAAGGACAAGGGAGGGAATCTATGCGTGGAGCTGGAGGAAATGGGTGAGGTATTAAATGAGTACTTTGCATCAGTATTCACCAAAGAGAAGGATTTGGTGGATGATGAGTTTGAGGAAGGTCGTGTAGATAGTTTAGGTCATGTTGAGATCAAAAAGGAGGAGGTATTCGGGGTCTTGAAAAACATTAAGGTAAACAAGTCCCCCGGGCCTGATGGGATATACCCCAGAATACTGAGAGGGGCAATGGAGGAAATTGCTGGGGCCTTGAGAGAAATCTTTGTATCCTCACTGGCTACAAGGGAGGTCCCGGAAGCCAATGTTGTTCCTTTGTTTCAGAAGGGTAGCAAGGATAAGCCAGGTAATTACAGGCTGGTGAGCCTTATGTCAGTGGTAGGAAAATTATTGGAGAGGATTCTTCGAGACAGAATTTACTCCCACTTAGAAATATGTGGACGTATTAGCGAGAGCAACATGGTTTTGTGAAGGGGGGGTCGTGTCTCACTAACTTGATCGAGTTTTTCGAGGAAGTGATGAAGATGATTGATAAGGGTAGGGCAGTGAATATTGTCTATATGGACTTCAGTAAGGCCTTTGACAAGGTCCCTCATGGCAGACTGGTACAGAAGGTGAAATCTATCAGAGGTGAGCTGGCAAGGTCGATACAGAACTGGCTCAGTCATAGAAGACAGAGGGTAGCAGTGGAAGGGTCCATTTCTGAATGGAGGGCTGTGACTAGTGGCGTTCCTCAGGGATCAGTGTGAGGACCTTTGCTGTTTGTAATATATATAAATGATTTGGAGACAAGTGTAACTGGTTTGATTAATAAGTTTGTGGATGACACAAAGGTTAGTGGAATTGCAGATAGCGATGAGGACCGTCGGAGGATACAGCAGGATATAAATGGTTGGAGACTTGGGCGGAGAGATGGCAGGTGGAGTTTAAACCAGACAAATGTGAGGTAATGCATTTTGGAAGGTCTAATACAGATGGGAAATATACAGTAAATGGCAGAACCCGATAGGCAGAGGGATCTGGGTGCACAGGTACACAGGTCACTGAAAGTGGCAACGCAAGTGGAGAAGGTAGTCAAGAAGGCCTATGGCATGCTTGCCTTCATTGGCTGGGGCATTGAGTTTAAAAATTGGCAAGTCATGTTGCAGCTTTATAGAACCTTAGTTCGGCCGCACTTGGAATATAGTGTTCAATTCTGGTCGCCACTCTACTAGAAGGACGTGGAAGCTTTGGAGAGGGTACAGAAAAGATTTACCAGGATGTTGCCTGGTATGGAGGGCATTAGCTATGAGGAGAGGCTGGAGGAACTTGGTTTGTTCTCACTGGAATGACGGAGGTTGAAGGGCAACCTGATAGATGCCTACAACATTATGAGGGGCATAGAAAGAGTGGATAGTCAGAAGCTTTTTCCCACAGTGGAAGAGTCAATTACTAGGAAGCATAGGTTTAAGTGTGAGGGACAAGGTTTAAAGGAGATGTATGAGGCAAGTTTTTTTTACACAGAGGGTGGCGGGTGCCTGGAACTCACTACTGGGGGAGGTAGTGGAAGCGGATACAATAGTGACTTTTAAGAGGCATCTTGACAAATACATGAATTGTGGGAATAGAGGGATATGCTCCCTATAAGAGTAGGGGGTTTTAGTCCAGTTGGGCAACATGGTCGGTGCAGGCTTGGAGGGCTGAAGGGTCTGTTCCTGTGCTGTAATTTTCTTTATTCTTTGTTCTTAAACATGGGAACAACATTGGCTATTCTCCAGTCTTCTGGAACCTTGCCTGTGGTCAAAGATGATGTGAGGATGTCTGTTAAGGCCCCAGCTATTTCTTCCCTTGCCTCCTGCACTAACCTGGGATAGATCACATCTGGCCCCGGGAGCTTGTCTACCTTAATTCAACTTAGAACCATAGAACCATAGAAAATTACAGCTCAGAAACAGGCCTTTTGGCCCTTCTTGTCTGTGCCGAACCATTTTATGCTTAGTCCCACTGACCTGCACTTGGACCATATCCCTCCACACCCCTCTCATCCATGAACCTGTCCAAGTTTTTCTTAAATGTTAAATTTACCACTTTATCTGGCAGCTCATTCCACACTCCCACCACTCTCTGCGTGAAGAAGCCCCCCCTAATATTCCCTTTAAACTTTTCTCCTTTCACCCTTAACCCATGCCCTCTGGTTTTTTTCTCCCCTAGCCTCAGCGGAAAAAGCCTGCTTGCATTCACTCTATCTATACCCATCAAAATCTTATACACCTCTATCAAATCTCCCCTCAATCTTCTACGCTCCAGGGAATAAAGTCCCAACCTATTCAATCTCTCTCTGTAACTCAGCTTCTCAAGTCCCGGCAACATCCTTGTGAACCTTCTCTGCACTCTTTCAAACTTATTTACATTCTTCCTGTAACGAGGTGACCAAAACTGTACACAATACTCCAAATTCGGCCTCACCAATGCCTTACATAACCTTACCATAACACTCCAACTTTTATACTCGATACTCCGATTTATAAAGGCCAATGTACCAAAGGCACTCTTTACGACCCTATCCACCTGTGACGTCACTTTTAGGGAATTCTGTACCTGTATTCCCAGATCCCTCTGTTCAACTGCACTCTTCAGAGTCCTGCCATTTACCCTGTATGTTCTACTTTGGTTTGTCCTTCCAATGTGCAATATCTCACACTTGTCTGCGTTAAATTCCATTTGCCATTTTTCAGCCCATTTTTCTAGTTGGTCCAAATCCCTCTGCAACCTTTGAAAACCTTCCTCACTGTCCACTACACCTCCAATCTTTGTATCATCAGCAAACTTGCTGATCCAATTGACCACATTATCATCCAGATCATTGATATAGATGACAAACAACAATGGACCCAACACCGATCCCTGCGGCACACTACTAGTCACAGGCCTCCACTCAGAGAAGCAATCCTCCACAACCACTCTCTGGCTTCTTCCATTGAGCCAGTGTCTTATCCAATTTACTACCTCCCCATGTATACCTAGCGACTGAACCTTCCTAACTAACCTCCCATGAGGGACCTTGTCAAAGGCCTTGCTGAAATCCAGGTAGACAACATCCACCGCCTTCCCTTCATCCACTTTCCTGGTAACCTCCTCAAAAAACTCTAATAGATTGGTCAAACATGACCTACCACGCACAAAGCCATGTTGACTCTCCCTAATAAGTCCCTGTCTATCCAAATATTTGTAGATCCTATTCCTTATCACACCTTCCAATAACTTGCCCACCACCGACGTCAAACTTACTGGCCGATAATTTCCCGGATTTCTTTTGGAACCTTTTTTAAACAACGGAACAACATGAGCCACCCTCCAATCATTCGGCACCTCCCCCGTGAATACTGACATTTTAAATATGTCTGCCAGGGCCCCTGCAAGTTCAACACTAGCTTCCCTCAAGGTCCGTGGGAATACCCTGTCCGGTCCTGGGGATTTATCCACTCTGATTTGCCTCAAGACAGCGAGCACCTCCTCCCCTTTAATCTGTAAAGGTTCCATGGCCTCCCTACCCGTTTGCCCTATTTCCGTAGACTCCATGCCCGTTTCCTCAGTAAATACGGATACAAAAAAACCATTTAGTATCTCCCCCATCTCTTTTGGTTCCATACCCAGTCTACCACTCTGGTCTTCAAGAGGACCAATTTTATCCCTCACTATCCTTTTGCTCCTAACATACCTATAGAAGCTCTTTGGATTTTCCTTCACTCTGTCTGCCAAAGCAACCTCATGTCTTCTTTTAGCCCTCCTGATTTCCCTCTTAAGTAGCTTCTTGCACTTTTTATACTCCTCGAGCATCTGATGTGTTCCTTGCTGCCTGTACATTTCATACAACTCTCTCTTCCTCTTAATCAGTGTTACAATCTCCCTCGAGAACCAAGGTTCCTTATTCCTATTTACTTTGCCTTTAATCCTGACAGGAACATACAAACTCTGCACTCTCAAAATTTCTCCTTTGAAGGCCTCCCACTTTCCATTTACATCCTTACCAGAGAACAGCCTGTGCCAATCCACACTTCCCAGATCCCTTCTCATTTCATCAAATTTGGCCTTTTTCCAGTTCTGAACTTCAACCCGAGGACCAGATCTATCCTTATCCACGATCAGGTTGAAACTAATGGCATTATGATCACTGGATCCAAAGTGTTCCCTCACACTCACATCCATCACCTGCCCTAACTCATTTCCCAATAGGAGAACCAATATCGCAACCTCTCTAGTTGGCACCTCTATATACTGATGTAGAAAATTCTCCTGAACACATTTTACAAACTCTACCCCGTCTAAACCTTTAACAGTATGCGAGTCCCAATCTATATGTGGAAAATTAAAATCCCCTACTATCACAACTTTGTGTTTCTTGCAGTTGTCAGCTATCTCTCCGCTGATTTGCTCCTCCAATTCTCGCTGACTATTGGGTGGTCTATAATACAAGTCCATTAATGTGGTCATACCTTTCCTGTTTCTCAGCTCCACCCATAGGGCCTCTGTAGACAAACTCCCTAATCTATCCTGCCTGAGTACCGCTGTAACATTTTCCCTGACCAACAATGCCACCCCCCCACCTTTTATCCCTCTGCCTCTATCCCGCCTGAAACATTGGAACCCTGGAACATTGAGCTGCCAGTCCTGCCCCTCCTGTAGCCAAGTTTCACTAATGGCTATAATGTCATATTTCCACGTGTCTATCCACGCCTTCAGCTCATCTGCCTTCCCCACAATACTCCTGGCATTGAAATAGACACACCTCAAAAAATTATTTCCACCACACTCTACCCTTCCATTTGTGATTTTGATACCCAACACTTCCTCCTTCAATATATTAATATTCTCTGGAGCGTTCACACACCTATCCCTGACCTCAATATCCGTCATGTCCTTCTCCTTGATGAATACCGATGCAAAGTACTCATTAAGGATCTCACCCACTTCCTGTGGCTCCACACATAACTTCCCTCCATTGTCCTTGAGTGGGCCTACTCTTTCTCTTGCTACCCTCTTGCTCCTAATATATGCATAAAAAGCCTTGGGATTATCCGTGACCTTGTTGGCTAAAGGCATTTCATGGCCCCTTCTAGTTCTCCTAATTCTGCATTTAAGTTCCTTCCTACTTTCTCTATACTCCTCAAGGGCTTCACCAGTTTTTAGTTGCCTCGACCTATTGTATGCTTTCTTTTTCCTTTTGACTAAGTTTACAATTTCCCTTGTCTTCCATAGTTCCCAAATGCGGGACATGCCTGGCCTGCACTTCAATCAGCTGGCCTTTATAAGCCTTCTACATGCCAGATGTGGATTTGCCCCCAAATAGCCGTTCCCAATCCATATTCCCCAGTTCCTGTCTAATTTGGATGTAATTGGCCCTCACTCAATTAAGCACCCTCATGTGAGGGCCACTCTTATCCTTACCCATGACTATCCAAAATCTTATGGAATTATGGTTGCTAAGCCCAAAATGCTCCCCCACTGAAACATCGATCACCTGGCCCAGGTCCTTCCACAATACCACGTCTAATATGTCCCCCTCCCTGGTTGGATTGTCAACATATTGCATCAAAAAGGCCACCTGGACACATCCAACAAATTGCTCCCCATATGAGCCTCTGGCTCTAAGGGAGTCCCAGTCAATATGGAGGAAGTTAAAGTCACATAAGAACATAAGAAATAGGAGTAGGAGTAGGCCATCTAGCCCCTCAAGCCTGCTCCGCCATTCAATAAGATCATGGCTGATCTGATAGTGGGTTCAGTTCCACTTACCCGCCCGTTCCCCATAACCTTAATTCCCTTAATGAGGGGAAAGTCGTGCTTGACAGGATTCATGAGGGGAAAGTCGTGCTTGACGAACATGTTGGATTTTTATGAAGATGTGACTAGGGCGGTTGATGGAGGAGAACCGGTGGATGCGGTGTTTTTGGATTTCCAAAAGGCGTTTGATAAGGTGCCCCATAAAAGGCTGCTGAAGAAGATTAGGGCACACGGAGTTGGGGGTAGTGTGTTAAAGTGGATTGGGGACTGGCTATCCGACAGGAAGCAAAGAGTCGGAATAAATGGGTGTTTTTCCGGTTGGAGGAAAGTAACTAGTGGCGTGCCGCAGGGATCGGTACTCGGGCCGCAACTGTTTACCATTTATATAGATGATCTGGAGGAGGGGACGGAGTGTAGGGTAACGAAGTTTGCAGATGACACAAAGATAAGTGGAAAAGTGAATCGTGTGGAGGACGGAGAAGATCTGCAGAGAGATTTGGACAGGCTGAGTGAGTGGGCGAGGATATGGCAAATGGAGTATAACGTTGAGAAATGCGAGGTTATACACTTTGGAGGAAATAATAACAAATGGGATTACTATCTCAATGGAAACAAATTAAAACATGCTACCGTGCAAAGGGACCTGGGGGTCCTTGTGCATGAGACGCAAAAGCCCAGTCTGCAGGTACAACAGGTGATCAAGAAGGCAAATGGGATGTTGGCCTATATCGCGAGGGGGATAGAATATAAAAGCAGGGATGTCTTGATGCACCTGTACAGGGCATTGGTGAGGCCGCAGCTGGAATACTGTGTGCAGTATTGGTCCCCTTATATGAGGAAGGATATATTGGCATTGGAGGGAGTGCAGAGAAGGTTCACCAGGTTGATACCGGAGATGAGGGGTTTGGATTATGAGGAGAGGCTGAGGAGATTGGGTTTGTACTCGTTGGAGTTTAGAAGGATGAGGGGGGATCTTATGGAGACTTATAAGATAATGCGGGGGCTGGATAGGGTGGAGGCGGAGAGATTCTTTCCACTTAGTAAGGAAGTTAAAACTAGAGGACACAGCCTCAAAATAAAGGGGGGTCGGTTTAAGACAGAGTTGAGGAGGAACTTCTTCTCCCAGAGGGTGGTGAATCTCTGGAATTCTCTGCCCACTGAGGTGGTGGAGGCTACCTCGCTGAATATGTTTAAAGCGCGGATGGATGGATTCCTGATCGGTAAGGGAATTAAGGGTTATGGGGATCAGGCGGGTAAGTGGTACTGATCCACGTCAGATCAGCCATGATCTTATTGAATGGCGGGGCAGGCTCGAGGGGCTAGATGGCCTACTCCTGCTCCTATTTCTTATGTTCTTATGTTCTTAATGGTTAAAAATCTTTCTATCTGTGACTTAAACACATTTAATGAGGTAGCCTCTACTGCTTCATTGGGCAGAGAATTCCAAAGATTCACTACCCTCTGGGAGAAGAAGTTCCTCCTCAACTCTGTTCTAAATTGACCTCCCCGTATTTTGAGGTTATGCCTCCTAGTTCTTGTTTCCATTGTAAGTGGAAATAACCTCGCTGCTTCTACCCTGTCTAGCCCCTTCATTATCTTATATGTCTCTATAAGATCTCCCCTCAACCTTCTAAACTCCAATCAGTACAGGCCCAGTCTACTCAATCTCTCCTAACCCCC
Source organism: Mustelus asterias (assembly GCF_964213995.1). Classification (NCBI taxonomy): domain Eukaryota; kingdom Metazoa; phylum Chordata; class Chondrichthyes; order Carcharhiniformes; family Triakidae; genus Mustelus; species Mustelus asterias. The sequence goes on along the minus strand of NC_135807.1, from coordinate 104,941,194 downwards.
TCATCTCCGGAATCAACCTGGTGAACCTTTTATGTACCCCCTCCAAAGCTAATATATCCTTTCTTAAATAAGGGGACCACAATTGTACACAGTACTCTAGGTGCGGCCTCACCAGTACCCTGTACAGTTGCAGCATGACCTCCCTGCTTTTATACTCCATCCCTCTCGCGATAAAGGCCAATATTCCATTTGTCTTCTTGATTACCTGCTGCACCTGCAAACTGAGTTTTTGTGATTCATGCACAAGGACCCCCAGGTCCCTCTGCACAGTAGCATGTTGTAATTTTTCATCGTTTAAATAATAGTCCGTTTTACTATTATTCCTTCCAAAGTGGATAACCTCACACTTACCAACGTTATACTCCATCTGCCAGATCCTTGCCCACTCACTTAGCCTATCCAAATCTCTCTGCAGACTCTCTGTGTCCTCCATGCAATTTGCTTTCCCACTCATCTTTGTGTCATCCGCAAACTTTGTTACCCTACACTCAGTCCCCTCCTCCAGATCGTCTATGTATATGGTAAATAGTTGAGGCCCGAGCACCGATCCCTGCGGCACGCCACTAGTCACTGATTGCCAACCGGAAAAGCACCCATTTATTCCGACTCTCTGCTTTCTGTTAGATAGCCAATCCTCAATCCACACTAACACTTTACCCCCAACTCCGTGTACCTTTATCTTATGCACCACCTTTTGTGAGGCACCTTATCGAATGCCTTCTGGAAATCTAAATACACCCCTCTGTCTACTGCACTTGTTATATCCTCAAAGAATTCCAGTAAATTAGTCAAACATGACTTTCCCTTCATGAATCCATGCTGCGTCTGCTTGATTGAACCATTCTTTTCCAGTTGTTGTGGTGGTCAGCCACCACAACAACTGTGATTTTTTCACACCTTTCAGTATCTGACTACACATCTGCTCCTCTGTCTCCTGCAGGTTGTTGGGAGGTCTATAGTATACTCCCAACATTGTGATTTCACCCTTTTTTTGGATCCATCTTGCCAAGTTATTTTGGATCCCGTGTGTTTTTACCTTCCGCTAATAGTTTCCCTCCCACTAATGTGAGACTCATTGGTAGGTAGTTCCCTGGTTTATCTCTACTTGGAAGAAATTCTGAAGGAGAGAATTAATCTCCACTTGGAGAGGCAAGGGTTGATCAGGAATAGTCAGCATGGCTTTGTCAAGGGGAGGTCATGCCTAACAAATATGATTGCATTTTTTGAGGTGACTGGCTATGTAGATGAGGGTAATGCAGTAGATGTAGTCTATATGGATTTCAGCAAAGCCTTTGACAAGATTCCACATGGGAGACTGATAAAGAAGTTAAAAGCACTGGAGGAAAAAGCTCCATAAATATCCCCATCCTCAAAGATGGAGGAGCCCAGCACATCAATGCAAAAGATAAGGCTGAAGCATTTGCAGCAAACCTCAAACAAAAGTGCCGAGTGGATGATCCATCTCGGCCTCCTCCAGTGGTCCCCAGCATCTCAGATGCCAGTCTCCAGCCAAATTGATTCATTCCACATGATATCAAGAAACGGTTGGAGGCATTGGATACTGCAAAGGCAATGGGTCTTGATAACATTCCGGCAATAATACTGAAGACTTGTGCTCCAGAACTTGCTGCTCCCCTAGCCAAGCTCATCCAGTACAGTTACAACACTGGCAATGTGGAAAATTGCCCAGGTATGTCCTGCACACAAAAAGCAGGACAAATCCAACCCAGACAATTACCACCCCATCAGTCCACTCTCGATCATCAGTGAAGTAATGGAAGCAGTCACCAACAGCCATTAAGCAGCACCTGCTCAGTAATAACTTGCTCAGTAATGCCAAGTTTGGATTTTGCCAAGGTCACTCAGTTCCTGACCTCATTACAGCCTTGGTTCAAACATGGACAAGATAGTTGAATTCCAGAGGTGATGTGAGAGTGACAGCCCTTGACATCAAGGCCATATTCGATTGAGGATGGCATCAAGGAGCCCGAGCAAAATTGGAATCAATGGGTATCAGAGGGCAAACTCTCCACTAGTTGGAGTCATACCAGGCATACAGGAAGATAGCTGTGGTTGTGGAGTGTCAGTCATCTCAGCTCTAGGACATCTGTGCAGCAGGAGTCCCTCAGGGTTGTGTCCTAGGCCCAACTACCTTCAATTGCTTCATCAATGATTTTCCCTCTGTCATAAGATCAGAAGTGGGGATGTTCGCCGATGATTGCACAACGTTCAGCACCATTCGTGACTACTCAGACACTGAAACAGTCAATGTTCAAAAAATGAAACAATATCCAGGCTTGAGTTGACAAGTGGCAGGTAACATTCGCACCACACAAATGCCAGCCAATGTCCATTACTAATAAGAGACAATCTAACCACCGTCCCTTGACATTCAATGGTGTTACTATCATTGAATCCCCCACTGTCAACATCCTTGGGGTTACCATTGACCAGAAACTCAAATGGACTTGCCACATAAACACAATGGCTACAAGAGTAGGTTAGAAGTTATGAATACTGCGGTGAGTAACTCACGATCTGACTTCCCAAAGCCTGTCCACCATCTACAAGGCACAAGTCAGGCCAAATCCAACCCAGCCAATTACCATCCCATCAGTCTACTCTCGGTCATCAGTAAAGTGATGGAAGCAGTCACCAACAGTGCTATCAAGCAGCACCTATAGTACCTGTGAAATACACCCCACTTGGCTCAATGGATGCAGCTCCAACAACACTCAAGAAGCTTGACACCATCCAGGACAAAGCAGCCCGCTTGATTGGCACCACATCCAAAAATGTTCAATACCTCCACCACCGATGCTCAGTAGCAGCAGTGTGTACTAGCCACAAAATGATTTGCAACAATTCACCAAAGGTCCTCAGACAGCACTTTCCAAACCCATGACCACTTCCATCTAGAAGAACAAGGGCAGCAGATACATAGGAACACAACCATCTGCAAGTTCCCCTCCCAGCCACTCATTATCGTGACTTGGAAATATATTGCCATTCCTTTGCAGTCACTGGGTCAAAATCCTGGAAACGCCTCCCAAACGGCATTGTGGGTCAATCCACAGCATGTAGACCGTGGCGTTTCAAGAAGGCAGTTCACCACCACCTTGTCAAGGGCAATTAGGGATGGGCAATAATTGCTGGCCAGCCAGCGACACCCATGTCCCACAAATGAGAAAAAAAATGTCAAAATTACTAGGGGACATAGGTTTAAGGTAAATGGGGGAAATTTTAAAGGAGACGTGAGAGACAAGTTTTTTTACACAGAGGGTGGTGAATGCCTGGAATGTGCTGTCAGAGGAGGTGTTAGAAGCTGATACAATAGCAATATTTAAGAGACATCTTGACAGATACATGAATAGGTGGGGAAATAGAGGGATACAGACCACATAGAGGCAAATGGTCTTTAGTTTAGAAAGGTGTCATATGTCAGCGCAGGCTTGGGGCCGAAGGGCCTGTTTCTGTGCTGTACTGTCCTTTGTCTTTTGTTCTATGAGTCAAAGCCTGTTACACTGCAGCAAGATGCATACCCTCACAATCATGAGGGTACAACCCTTGCTACCAGGGACATGGCAACAAGCTAATGATGAGGAGGAAAATCTGGAATGCGCTGCCTGGGAGGGTGAACAAACAAAGAACAAAGAACAATACAGCACAGGAACAGGCCCTTCGGCCCTCCAAGCCCGGGCCGCTCCCCGGTCCAGGATTGAATCCTGAATCCAGGATCCCCGCCCAATTTTCCAGCCTATCTACATCCTAATATCCTATCCACCGAGCTGTCCCTCACAGCTACGATGCTTTGTTCATTACAACCTATTAACTCACCCCCACCCCCCCATTCCAGACCATGTGATCTCCAGGGAGAGGCGAAAACCCAGAGTGAAAAACCCCAGGGCCAATATGGGGAAAAAAAAAATCTGGGAAATTCCTCTCCGACCCCCTGAGGCGATCGAAACGAGTCCAGGAGATCACAATGGCCCTGATCGGAAAATGCTTCCCAACCCTAGTCATTTCCACTTCCACGAACACCATATGAATTCCCTGCCCCCGAGACAGGTTCCCAACTATCCGCAGTCTCGCTCTGTACTGGCACCACAGTCTCGCTCTGTACTGGCACCAGCAAGATGATCATAGAATGAAGCCATGAAACGAGAAACAAGGAACAATTAGCCCGCGCCGCTCCCTGGTCCAAACTAGACCACTCTTTTGTATCCCTCCATTCCCACTCCGTTCATATAGCTGTCTAGATAAGTCTTAAATGTTCCCAGTGTGTCCGCCTCCACCACCTTGCCCGGCAACACATTCCAGGCCCCCACGACCCTCTGTGTGAAATATGTCCTTCTGATATCTGTGTTAAACCTCCCCCCCTTCACCTTGAACCTATGACCCCTCGTGAACGTCACCACCGACCCGGGGAAAAGCTTCCCACCGTTCACCCTATCTATGCCTTTCATAATTTTATACACCTCTATTAAGTCTCCCCTCATCCTCCGTCTTTCCAAGGAGAACAACCCCAGTTTCCCCAATCTCTCCTCATAACCAAGCCCCTCCATACCAGGCAACATCCTGGTAAACCTCCTCTGTACTCTCTCCAAAGCCTCCACGTCCTTCTGGTAGTGTGGCGACCAGAACTGGACGCAGTATTCCAAATGCGGCCGAACCAACGTTCTATACATCTGCAACATCAGACCCCAACTTTTATACTCTATGCCCCGTCCTATAAAGGCAAGCATGCCATATGCCTTCTTCACCACCTTCTCCACCTGTGACGTCACCTTCAAAGATCTGTGGACTTGCACACACACCCAGGTCCCTCTGGTGGTGGTGAAGGCAAATTGCCTCACATCCTTTAAAAAGTAGCTGGATGAGCACTTGGCATGCCATAACATAGAAGCATAGAAACACAGAAGATAGGAGCAGGAGGAGACGAATTGGCCCTTCGAGCCTGCTCCACGATTCGTTATGATCGTGGCTGATCACCTAACTCAATAGCCTAATCCTGCTTTTTTCTCATAACCTTTGATCCCATTCGCCCCATGTGCTATATCCAGCTGCCTCTTGAATACATTCAATGTTTTGGCATCAACTATTTCCTGTGGTAATGAATTCCACAGGCTCACCACTCTTTGAATGTCTCCTCACCTTCATCCTAAATAGTTTACCGTGAATCCTCAGACTGTGACCCCTGGTTCTGGACTCCCCCATCATCGGGAATATCCTCCCTGAATCTATCCTGTTTAGTCCAGTTAGAATTTTATAAGTTTCTATGACATCCCCCCTGATTCATCTGAACTCCAGCGAAAACAATCCTAACCTAGTCTATCCCTCCTCCTAGTCCCGCCATCCCTGGAATCAGCCTGGTAAATCTTCACTGCACACCCTCGAGAGCAAGAACATCCTTCCTCAGAAAAGGAGACCAAAACTGCGCACAATGCTCTAGGTGTGGCCTCGCCAAGGTCCTATATAATTGCAACAACACATCTTTGCCCCTGTACTCGAAACCTCTCGCAATGAAGGCCAACATACCATTTGCCTTCTTTACTGCCTGCTGCACCTGCAAGCTTACTTTCAGTGACTGGTGCACAAGAACCAGTCCCGCTGCACACTCCCCTCTCCCAATTTACAGCCATTCAGGTAGTAATCTGCCTTCTTGCTTTTGCTTCCTAAGTGAATAACCTCACATTTATCCAAATTATACTGCATCTGCCAGTGATTTGCCCACTCACCCAACCTGTCCAGATCATACTGAAGGATCTTTGCATCCTCGTCACAGTTCACCATCCCACCCAACTTGATATCATCTACAAATTTTGAGATGTTACATTTTCTTCCCTCATCCAAATCATTGATATATATTGTGAATAGCTGGGGTCCCAGCACTGATCCCTGTGGCACCCCACTGGTTACTGCCTGCCAATTTGAAAAGCACCCATTAATTCCTACTCGTTGTTTCCTCTCTGCTAACCAGTTTTCTATCCATCTCAATACACTTCCCCCAATCCCATGCACTTTAATCTTGCACAATAATCTCTTATGCAGGACTTTGTCAAACGCTTGCTGAAAGTCCAAATATGCCATATCGACTGGCTCCCCCTTGTCAACTCTACTAGTTATATCCTCAAAGAATTCTAACAGATTTATCAAGCATCGGTTCCCCTTCATAAATCCATGCTGACTCTGTCTGATCCTGCCACTGCGTTCTAAATGCTCTGCTATAAAGTCCTTGATTTTGGATTTGAGAATTTTCCCCACTTCCGATGTTAAGCTTACGGGTCTATAATTTCCCATTTTCTCTCTACCTCCCTTTTTGAATATTGGAGTGACATTCGCTACCCTCCAATTTGAAGGGACTGTTCCAGAGTCTGTAGAATCCTAGAAGATGACCATCAATGCATCCACTATTTCTAAAGCCACTTCCTTAAGTACTCTGGAATGTAGACTAGCAGGCCCTGGGGATTTATCCATCCTCAATGCCATCAATTTTCCCAGCACCATTTCTCTACTAATATTGATCTTCCTTAGTTCTTCCATTTCACTATATCTTGCATTCTCCAACATTTTTGGCATCTGATTTGTGTCCTCTTTTGCGAAGACAGAACCAAGGTATGTATTCAGTAGCTCGGCCGTTTTTTGTTCCCTTTTATACCATTCAAGGCTCTGGGCCAAGTGCTGGTAAACGGGATTAGGTAGGTAGATCAGGTGTATTTCACATGTCAGTGCAGACTCAATGGGCTTCTTGTGTGATTCTATGATTCTGTGAAAAGAAGGAAGACGAGGAGACAATCAGCACAAACCCTTTCTATCTGTCTGTCTGTGATCAAATCACCCAGCTCATAACAATGAATGAAATCCTAATTTCTCATTCAACACAATTTACTTCCCTGCCTCCACTTATCATCAGTGTCTTCTTGGCTGCAATGCTGAAATAAAAACCACTGAAAAAAAAACTTGAAACCAAATTTACAGTTCAAAACATCAATATTAGTACAAAAATCAACTAATCACCGATGTGCATTCTCTTTGTGTCTGTCTTCAGTGTGTCTTTGCCTCTCCTCATGCTCCAACTCAGTCTATCCCATTGCAATGTGGCAGGTTGAAGATTGTTGGCTTTCATTGGAGAAACTACAGATGGCTTTGTAGTTTCACCAGTTTCATAGTGCACCATCACAGCAGGAGTGGTAAAGGACTAAGCTGGCTGGAGACAGGCAACAGTAAGGACATTGGCAGAGTGGCAGTAATAGGAGGATGATGATGCCACTGCCATTCCCCCAATCACAGATTTCTGGATTGCTGTGGCCCTCCAAGCTTGTGGGACAGTAAGGTGAGTTTCAATGAGAATAGCTTGAGCTGCGTGACTTCAATCTGAACTTTCATTGCAGTACCCAGATTTTGCATAGTTTCTGCTGGTGCGCCAATCAAAGCTGAGACATTAGTTATCAAACACTGCTTCAGTCTGCAAGTGTTCTTGTGGTGCTGACCACCACTTCCATACTAGAAAGTATGGGTCCCAAGCTCTGTGTACAACGCTGTGTCCACTTAGTACCAGGCTCCTCCATACTCTCACATTAGCTGCAGGCATCCTGGCAGCCCTCCAATGCATTAAGCATTTCATTGTGCATACAAATCACATGATTTTCCTGTACCCACCTCATCAAGTCTTCATCTGATTCCTGTGTTGCAGAAGAAGTATGCAAACTCATTCTTAAGCAAGCTGGCATTGTGCTACCATTATTCCCTGTTGTGGCTGGAGGCTACACATACTAATATCTCACTCTGTACAGATCCTGCATCTAATCTACCCTGTAAATTATGCAGTTTGCATCTGAGCTGGTGTCCGTGAACATCAGAGAGTGACATATTTTTTTCCTTTTATTGCTGTCTCCTTCCATCCCTTGCTCTTCCACAACTGTGTGTACAGGTGTCAATATTTGGTTACCTAAAAGGTTAGTTTAGGAGTGGTGAGAAAAGCAAAAGGAGCATGCTCACACCATCTTCATCTTGTAGATCAGAAGAGGTTGCGGGATAATGGGGAAGTTAGATGACAGAATAAGGATGAGGTATGAGTTTACTTGCATCTTCAATCATTTCAGGCCTGTCACTGGACATGGTTTTGGTCATGTCCTCTCCAATGATGGGAGCAGCGCATCCTTCATCTAAGGAAGGACATGCAGTCATGTCTGTGACACATTTGTTAGGTGCTGGTGTCTGTGGTTATGCGAGAGGGAAGGGTGACAGTTAGTATGGTGCAATGTGTTTGTATGAGGTGGATGAAATAGCTGAATAACTGATAATGTATGCAACTGGTATGTGAGATGTGAATGTGAAGTTTGCAACAATGCAAAGGTTTTGAAGATGAGGTGAAACTATAAATGTTAGATGTAAACGGTGACTGACGCATGTTGTTGGCAAGTGTGAGTAGGAAGCAGTCGTTCAGTTGGATGGATACAACATTTGAAGATTAATTCACTGACTTTGACCCCTCATGTAAGGTTATTAAACTTCTGCGTCCAGGTCCTTGGCTCAATACTGCTTGCATTGACTGCATCGGCTCTCTGTTCCCATCTCTTTCTCAGAATTTGTCTGGTTGATCTCCTGGCCCTTGTGAATAGAGGACATCTTCCTTCCTAGCTCCTGCACCAAGAACTCGCAAATGACTTCTCAGAATTTTGGGGCATGCGTTCTGCCTGTTATGGCATTAGTCAGTGTTCTTCCTGCTCAGAATGTCATTCCCAGACATTTCCTGCACCACCTCCAGCCAACCTGTATTTGAGGATGGGTCAATGATGACATGATTTGAAGAGGGGCTGTTAGTGTCTGTGGAGATATTGTTGACAATATCAAGCAAACATGGAGGCCAGGAAGGCAAATTTGCTGATCTACAATTGAATGGAAATAAGGTTAAGGTTGATTGCATGGACAAAGTACACTCAGAGAGGGGTTGGAGGGGAAGTCATCAAATAATGCATGGTGCTGATTACAAAGCACAATCGAGATCTTCTTTTAAAGGCAAAGGGCATGGCTGAGATATTAAATTAATTCTTTGTATCGGTCTTCACAAAAGGAAGAAGACATGAGGTGGCAGGGTGGCACAGTGATTAGCACTGCTGCCTCAGCACCAGCGACCTGGGTTCAATTCCGGCCTTGGGTCACTGATTGTGTAGAGTTTGCACATTCTCCCCGTGTCTGCGTGGGTTTCCTCTGAGTGCTCCGGTTTCCTCCCACAGTCCAAAGATGTGCTGGTTAGGTAGATTGGCCATGCTAAATTGCACCTTTGTGTCAAGGGGACTAGCTCGGGTAAATGCATGGGGTTATGGGGATAGGACCTGGGTAGGATTGTGGTCAGTACAGACTTGATGGGCTGAATGGCCTCCTTCTGCACTGGAGGGATTCTATGATTTGCCTTTGTCACAGTAAAAGAACTGGTGGTAGAGAGGCTTATTGAGGAATAGTCTGCAGCTGATTAATAGAAAATTTTATGTCTAGAGCGTATTGCCAAGAATTTAATCATTTTAATATTGAACAGCCCATTAAACAAAGGATTGTCCTTGAAAGTCAGAAAACACAGTAAGGAAGGAGATAGTGGAGAAAATGGACAGGAAATAAAAAGGAGGTAAAAAAAGTGTATGAATCTTTTCATGATGACTGTGTGTCCCAAAATGTTTTACAACCAATGACATATTTTAGAAGTGCAGCCACTGCTATAATGCAGGACACACAGCAGTCAGTTTGTGCTCCACAAGCCCTCACACACAGAATTGCAGTGACGACCAGATAATCTGTTTTTGTGCTGTTCGCTGAGGGATAATTATTGACCAGGGCACTAGGGATAACTCCCCTAACAGTTCTTCAAAATAGTGCCATGGGATCTTTTATATCCCCCTGAGAGGATAGGTGGGGCCTCAGGTTTACATTACATATGAAAAGCCTCTGACAGTGCAGCATGCCCACAATAATGCACTGGAATGGCATCCTTGAATTTTGTGCTCAGAGTCATGGGTTGAATTTGAACCTATAGCCATCTGACCCAAAAGCAAAAGTGCTACCAACCGAGCCACAGCTAATACATCAGACTCAAAGCAGACAAGTCACGTGGTCCAAATGAGATGTATCCTAAGTTGCTAAGGGAAGTAAGATCAAAAATTACTGAGACTCCCACCAAGTCTCAGATATAGAAGGATGCCAGAGAAGGATGCAAATATTACACATCTGTTCAAAAAAGAGGAGTGGGACTAGTTGGATTGAAGTCTTTGATTAGATTGAACAAAAAACGTGAGAGGTTTTATGATGGATTCAGGATGGTTAAGAGCTGCTCCTCAATTGACTAACACATCATTTGATACCCTGTTGCATGCAATGAAGAGTCAGAGATAGGTAGGGGTGGCACGGTAGCACAGTGGTTAGCACTGCTGCTTCACAGTGCCAGGGACCAGGGTTCGATTCCTGGCTTGGGTCACTGGAGTTTGCACATTCTCTTCATGTCTGCATGGGTTTCCTTCGGGTGCTCCGGTTTCCTCCCACATTCTGAAAGACGTGCTGGTTAGGTACATTGACCCGAACAGGCGCCGGACTGTAGCAAATAGGGGAATTTCACAGTAACTTCACTGCAGGGTTAATGTAAGCCTTACTTGTGATTAATAAATAAACTTTACTTTACTTTACTCTTCCCTGCAATGCAATACGAGGGGCCAACAAGGTGGCGACATGTGGCACAGTGGTTACACTGCTACCTCACAGCACCAGGGATCCGGGTTCAATTCCAACTTTGAGTGACTGTCTGTGTGGAGTTTGCATACGTTTTCTCCAGGTGCTCCAGTTTCCTCCTGCAGTCCAAAAATATGCAGGTTAGGTAGATTGGCCATGCTAAATTGTCCCTTAGTGTCCAAAAATGTGCAGTTAGAGGGATTAGCGGGGTAAATGCATGGTTATGCGGATAGGGTGGGGGATGGGCATGGATACAATACGCTGTCAGAGAGTTGGTGCAGAGCCAATGGGCTGAATGACCTCCTTTGGCACAATAGGGATTCTGTGGTTCTATGAAGAGGCAACTGAAGGTGGCTGAAAGAGTTTAGCAGCAGGAGCAATGTGTCACTCTCCTAGATTCGTTGCAGGAAGCACTTCAACCGGGTCAGGAAAGGTAAATAAAGTTCTACAATGACCTAGCATCACCCCACCATCACCACCTCTGTACTATGAGCTTACACCATCACAGTTCCTCAAAACCTATAAGTGTACTCATCCTTCTGTTTCTATGCAAAGTTTCCTTACATCATCATCAATCCATTCACCACTGCCACTCAGCCATATCCTAAGGCAATTTTATGCCTCTCCCTCATAGTCACCTTCACCAGATGCACTTCATCCATCAGGTGAACACATGCCATTATACTCACTTATATGTTTGTTCTTTCCCATTATACAGGAGAAGGGAGAGCAAAACACAAAGCAGAGGGAGTGGATTGGAGGTGGACCTCAATAGATTTCACAGAGGGGGAAGCTGAGGAGATCAATGCTGTGTCAATACATCCCTGACATTTGGAGATGTAGAGATCAAAACCATTCAGCTACCTGGTGACAGATTTAAATGTCAGTGGCCCACATGATATTCAAGTTAGTCAAGCTGAATTAATTCCAGCAGCAAATGAAATACAATCACTTTGCACTATTCTTATCTTGCCAGTATCAATTCATGATTTTCCCCCTACCAGGGCCTTCACATGTATAGCAGTAGGCAGTGCAGCAATTGTTAGAGAATGGATGAGTCAAGCTAAAGCTAAAATGTGTTGATGGTATAGGGTATTGAGAGAATGGGCTGCACAGTGCACAATGGCTGCCTCACAGCTCCAGGGACTCCAGCCTTTGGTGACTGTCTGTGTGCACTTTGCACATTCTCCCCATGTCTACATGGGGTTCTCCCGGGTGCTCCAAATTCCACCCACTATCTAAGGATGGACAGGTTGTGTGGATTGGCCATGCTAAATTGCCCCTTAGTGTCCCAAGATGTGTAGGTTAGGGGGATTAGCGGGGTAAATATATGTGGGGTAAGGAAATGGGGCGGGGGGAATGGGCCTGGGTGAGATGCTCTGTCGGAGAGTTGGTGCAGACTCAATGGGCTGAATGGCCTCCTTCTGCATATGGAAGTGGGAACTCCTTCAAAGCTCCACTTCTTATCCATTATCTACCCTGCTTAGTCAGTATGCCACATGCTGCTTCTTAACTGAATGGTAAGTCTGCCCCTGAACAGGTACAGGTGAAGCAGTCATTGGCAGGGTCATTATGTACTCCAAAACCTGAGCATTCTTGACCAAGAATACCTCAGGTGCTGAAATTGGGATCTTAAAAACTTGTGGTTTGAACAACAAAAGGAAGAGGCTTGTTGTACAGGGGCATAAGGACATGTTTCTTTGAAAAAATGCTATGTTATTAAATTTCTTTCATTTGCTAGTATCACATAAAATGTACTAATTTCCATCACATTGTTATATTGCCCATTCTTGGTTGCCAGCTAATAACCTGCCTTTTCAGTTACTTTTTGATGAATGTGAAGATGAATTGGCAGTGGAAATGTCAATTGATTCTATGATTGCATTCAGTCAATGAGACTGGGAGAATATAATGGAGAAAAGTAGCTATTGAATGTGATGGCTACATTGGTCCAGTGGTGATAATTGATGTTACACTGGAGAGACCAAACACATATTGGGTGACCGCTTTATGAAACATCCCCATTCAGTATGCAAGCTTCTAGTTGACACTTATCTTAATTCACCCCTTGCTCCTTCTCTGAACTTTCTGTTCTTGGGCTCCTCCTGTGTTCCAAAGAAGAACTTCATCTTTCAACTGGGCATTGTACAAACTTTCAGACCCAATATAGAGTTCAACAATTTTAGATTGTAACCTCTGCCTCTATTTTGTTTTCCTTTGCTCTTGTTTCCCTTCCAGACATCATCAGTTCATGATTTTGCCATTCACACCTCCTCTAGACAATTCTTTAATTGCCCCTTTGGCTTTGCACCATGAAACCTTTTGAAAAGTAATCTTTCCTGCCCTCTACTCTACCACAGTCCTTCCCTTGGTTCTTTCTCCCAAACTCCCCCTTTTCACTTGCTCAAAATCTCTAACTCTTCCTGCTGATGGTTTTGGAGACTAGTGTGAGTTAGAGGAGAGGGGTTGAGTCAGATGGATTGTCATGGAACACAAGAAACAGGTATTTTCTTACTATTCCGGCATGATTTTGGACAGTGAGCAGTTGTGACAGAGGAGAACAGGACTAATATTGGTGTAGGTCATCCAGCCAAATCTGGTGATAAATGGTTAAGCCAGTTGTCTCCCATAGACATCCAAATCTGCATCCCTGGGATTTAAGGGGACAGAGACTGGGGATCATTTCAAGGTAAGAGAGTAAAGGTTTTATCAGAGACAAAAGAACCAAAGTGAGCGTGGGACAGATGGAGCTGCAGATTCAAAGGCTAAAGTGAGGACTTTGAAAGGAAATTGTGGTTGACCTGGGGGGAGAAACCAGGGATTGGGAAGGAAAGGTGGGGAAGGGATTGTGAGTTGAAAGGAAGAGGAAGTTACCAAAGATGATCTGATCTGTGACTGACACAATGGAGTAGAGCTGCATTGTAAAATAGCAATGGCAAGCTGGTTATGAATGTAGAGGGAAAGATTAAGGGAGGACAGGAGAGCAATTAACTCAGAGAAGAGGGTGTGATGAATTGAGTAGAAGGTTGAAATTACCAAAGGTGCGGAGTCACCCAGTGTGGAGACAGAGAGAAAAGCAATTAAAAAAATCTTGATAACAAACTTACTGTGGGAAACAGAGAAGAAAGATTTTACAGGAGTATTTATGAGGTGAAATATATTCATTTGAAGAAAACACCAGTTATGAATATAAAAGCAAGAATACCATGGATGTTGTGTGAGATGCAGTCATTTACCCCTAAAAGGTACTATATGGTCCAGACATGAGACTTATGAGAAATAATAATGATACTCAAAGCGCAAATTAAACGTTACTACATTTGACAAGATGAGATATCCATTACAATGCCCCTATTACAATGGTTAGTCAGAAATACATGAGTAGTCATCCTATCTGCTAATATCTCTTGCAGTTGACCAGGCTGACTAGCTAAGCAATGAATCACCTTCTTGCCACAATTTTCATCCCCTTCTTTCCAAAGGGTAGACTGTTTCACTGACAAGATTGTACTGTTCTATTAAAATTGTGTGAACACTACAATTGTCCAATGAGGTGTCCAATTCTTTGTTCAAACCACAAATTAGCTGCTCCTTGACAATATCCATATATACATAACCTCCTAATTACCACCTCTTGTGGCTGTTGTCTATACTTTCAAGATCTTTATCAGTACTTCTTTCCTGGTCATAGGACAATAAAACATTCAGGCCTCTTCCAAGTTTCCAAACAGAATTAAAGCAAAGTCTCAGCCTCATTACAGCCTCATTTGATACAGCCTCATTTCTCTGCTTTTCAAAAGGAGATATTGTCAATCAATGCTTCTCTCTGCCACCAATATTCACTGCCAGATTCCTGAAGTGGATCTTCTTGAGATATTGCTTTGCAGGATTACCGTATGTGATATCACGTGTATTTGTTTCCAGTGACTCCTTAACCCCTAATTCTGCTCCATCTGGTAAAAATGAGGAACAAGGATAACAATGCCGCCTTAATGAGCTTTGGGTTGAATTAGTGACAGTGAATAGGATGAGAAAGAAGGAGCAGTTTGATATTTATGTTCTTACATCTATCATCTCTAATTTGATACTTGTGATCATTTCATAAAACTCTTTTTGATATTTGTACGTTTTCTCCTACTGTTTGATATGCATGACATTCCTTTAATAACTTTGGTTTTGATACTTGTACATTCACATGCATAATCTCAAATTTGATATTGATGCAGCCAATTTTTAATGTCACATCTTCAATCTGAGAAGTCCTAGCTTCCCAGGTTCCTTCATTATGTAACTCCTGATTATTACTTACAAATGTTGGAATGTATACAGCATTCTCCAACCTACCTATATTGGAGAGCTGTCTTACAGATTAATTAAAAAGCAGCTTAATATTATTGTCCTCAAGGAACCACATCAGTCAACATCCCAGATTCCTCAGCCATTTCTGGATACACCCTCTCCCATCAGAAGAGTAGAACGACCAAAGATGGGAACAATGCCATACAATCAGATGGGAGTGCCATTGGATTCCTCAGCATTGACGTAAGATGATATGAAGTCACATGACTGGGTCAGACGAGTACCAAGACATACCCTGCTGATCACTACTATCTACTGCCCTTTCTCAGCTAATGAATCAGTGTTCATCATGTTGCACATCTCTTGGAGGAAACTCTGAATGAAGTAAGAACGCAAACTATATATTGCATGGAGTACACCATCAAGAAGGACTTAGCAGAACCATCATTGACTGAGTTTCCTGAGTCATAGTTGCCAGATGATACTTTCATTACTTGGTGGAGGAAGTATAAATGAATTGATCTCATCGTCACAATTCTACATGTCATAGATATGTTTACTCATGACAGTATTATTATTAGCAGTCCTTCTGAAGACCATGTCTCATCTCAATTATCCTACATTTAATCTGCTTGTTTTTTTTTCAGGAAAATCTAAATGCCAGCTTTCAAAATTGTTGACAACTTTATCTAAAAATAAAAGTAAACGTTAATGAATATCCATGTTTTTTATTTACCATCCTACCTCGACATGGGCAGAAATTGCAGTCTGTCTATTTATTAGTAGAGCTGTGATATTTACTTATCTAAGTAAAACTGGAAAGATGGGCACAATTATCAAGTGGTATCTTTACATAAGAGATCTCAGTTAGCAATGTGGGCACGGGAATTCATAATCATAAAATTCATTGCTAGCCTCCATAGCATTGCATATGTGGAGTCAAGACACACTGTTGATGACCCTCTGGGTCTCCTCCCTCTGTGACTGGATCCTGAACTTCCTTTTTTCAGTTTTTTTGTCATATTAATGTGACATCTTTTCCATTACAAATAGATAGGTTTCCATATCCACTGGTGAGGGTATTCACAGACAACAATCTGAGGTCCCTATCTGCTCCAAGAAGATGACCATCATCCCGGTACCAAAGAAAAGTCAAACAGCATGCCTTAATGACTATCGTTGGATGGCTCTGACATCCATCATTATGAAGTGCTTCAAAAGGTTAGTCATGGCATGAATCAATTCTGGTCTCCCAGATTGTACTCCAGTTCACCTACCGCCACAACAGATCCACAGCAGATGCCATTTCCCTGGCCCTGTACTCAACCCTGGAACGTCTAGATAACAAAGACACCTATGTCAGACTCCTATTTAGCAACGACAGCTCAGCCTTCAACACCATTACTCCTATGAAACTCATCTCCAAACTCGGTTGCCTGGGGCTCGGCACCTCCCTCTGCGACTGGATCCTGAACTTCCTAACCCACAGACTGCAATCAGTAAGGATAGGCAACAACACCTCCTCCATGATCATCCTCAACACTGAAAGGCTATGTTCTTAGCCCCTTATTATGTTCCTTGTATGAGTGTGTGGCCAAATTCCCCTCCAACTTGATTTTTAAGTTTGCCAATGACACCACCATAGTGGGTTGGATCTCAAACAAGACAGAGTGCAGGAATGAGATAGAGAATCTGGTGAAATGGTGCAATGACAATAATTTCTCCCTCAATGTCAGCAAAATGAAGGAGATGGTCATCAACTTCAGGAAACGTATTGGAGGGCATGCCCCTGTCTACATCAATAGTGACAAAGTAGAAGTGGTCGAGAGCTTCAAGGTTTTAGGGGTCCAGATCACCAACAACCTGTCCTGGTCCCCCCCATGCTGACACTATAGTTAAGAAAGCCCACCAATGCCTCTATTTTCTCAGAAGACTAAGGAAATTTGGCATGTCTGCTATGACTCTCATCAACTTTTACAGATGCACCATGGGGGCAGCACGGTGGCACAGTGGTTAGCACTGCTGCCTCATAGCGCCAGGGACCTAGGTTCGATTCCTGGCTTGGGTCACTGTGTGGAGTTTGCACATTCTCCCCGTGTCTGTGTGGGTTTCCTTCGGGTGCTCCGGTTTCCTCCCACAGTCTGAAAGATGTGCTGGTTAGGTGCATTGACCCGAACAGGTGCCGGAGTGTTGCGACGAGGGGAATTTCACAGTAACTTCATTGCAGTGTTAATGTAAGCTTATTTGTGACTAACAAATAAACTTTAACTTTAAAAACATTAGAAAGCATTCTTTCTGGTTGTATCACAGCTTGGTACGGCTCCTGCTCTAACACAAAACCACAAGAAACTACAGAGGGTCATGAAAGAAGCCCAGTCCATCACTCAAACCAACTTCCCATCCATTGACTCCGTCTACACTTCCCAATGCCTCGGAAAAGCAGCCTGCATAATTAAGGACCCCACACGCCCTGGGCAAACGCTCTAACACCTTCCTCCATCGGGAAAAAGATACAAAAGTCTGAGGACATATACCAACCGACTCAAGAACACTTCTTCCCTGCTGCCATCAGACTTTGAATGCACCTACCTGCACATTAAGTTGATCTTTCTCTACACCATTGTTATGACTGTAACACCATATTCTGCACTCTCTCCTTTCTTTTTCTATGTATGGTATGCTTTGTCTGCATAGCGCGCAAGAAACCATACTTTTCACTGTATACTAATACCTGTGACAATAATAAGTTAAATCAAATCAAATTTATAATGGGCTTGTATCTGTACACATTAGGTTGATTCCACAAATTACTCAAAATGTTTTGTGGGTGAACGAAATTTCTAATATCCAGAATGAAGTTTAAGCAAAAAAAACACACAAGATAGTTCACAATAATATGAATCAATATCAGCTGAATTCCCTCAAAGCTCGAGTGAATGTTGACTGCTGAAGAATTCAAAAGAAAATTGAACCAAATGCAGAAATATCAGTTTGGGGTAATGAAACATTTCGGAATCGGGAAAAGGGGCTTGATGATATAAATCATCCCCATCCTGATGATAGGGGTCCTGTAGATTTAATGGCATTTACCCCATTCTCATTGTAAATACTGGATTCGGCCAAAGTCGCTACACCCAGCTTACACTTCGAAACTGTTCGGCCCCACATCGACAGAACGTGCGTAGGAATTCGCACCAGTTAAAAGTTAGTGCAATGTTTTTACAACAGAGTATGTGGGAACAAGCGCTATCTTTACATTTAAATGTATTGACATGTAATCACCGGACAAAACTTACAAAGGAAATGTTTAATGAAAAGAACAAAGGCCCTGTGACTGCCTGAGAGAAATGAACTGGAGTTATATTACATCTGGTGTGAAGCCCAGGACAGTGTCTTCTGCAGAGTTTAGTATGTTGGATAATGAAGTCTGCTACCTCATTCCTGGGTCATTGTCGCGCTTTCATGTCAAAGCATTCCCAAATCCTCCATTCACCGTAAAAAGGGACAACTTTTCATCCGATATGCTCTCTCGCCTCGACAGCACGATGTTAGAAATGAACAGACTAGTTCACGATGCCACCCTCTCTTTTGAATGTTCTGTGTCAAAATGTCAGAGATTTCAATCTATATGGCTGTTGTCCTAAAAGAAGGATTTTCACACAACACTGAAGAATAAGGCAAACATTAAATTCATTTAATCTACAAACACAATCATACATGTCACAGCTCACTTCGTGAAAATGTCATCTTTGCCTCACTGTAAATTTATGAAACTATCATCACAACAACTCTTTATTGGCCAAGAGAGACATTGTACAAGTCAAATCAAATACCTCCCGACATTGCGTCAGTCTCGTGTCGAGAATTGGTCAGTGTTTTCCCTTTCCAAAGGGTCACAAAGATTAAGCACCTTTGCTTTCTGCAGGGTTATTCGCTCTGATTCATACAGTGCTGTGACTGGATCCACGGAGGAACAAAACAGTGATTGTCCAAAAGCAAAACTGAGTTTCCATTGACTTCAACCTCCAACACCAAACTCTATACTGATAACAGAAGGTTTAAAATGAACTCTCCAGTTCTGACTGTGCCATTTCACTTCCTTCAGTAACGCATTGCTTCGGTCACATTTCATATCCCCAAACCCCAGTCTTATACTAACCAAGGAAGAGAAATTTCACAAAGTCCTTGCTCATATTTTGCGAGAATTTAAGTTACATGGCCTCCTATGGCACGATTACCACTTGAGTACATGAACTGCCACCGAAATGCCTTCCACAAGCACACATCTGAACTTCCGGACCCGGCTGGGAAGGGAAAAAGGGACAGAACGTCCTTAAACCAGCTCCGAGTCACTCATGCAAGCGGGAAAGAGGATGTGGTCATTGGTACAATGTGACAACAAAGCGATAACATATTTGTACATCTATTATTTCAACATTTTAATGAACTTAGAAAACAAATTAGACTCATGAATTGCAACCCCCTTTGATCGTTCGGTTGCTTGCGGGGAGCTTGTCAAGTTATTTCATTTCGATTTACTCTTAATATTGATATATTATCAACGAAATGCAAAAATAATATTTTACTGCGGAAATATTTGATTAAATGAGGGTGTGCTTACACATGTATAGGAAATGTCTTGTCATCCATTCTGGAACATCCAGGATTCTGGAACCAGTTCCCAAAGGACCGTGGCACCAGAGATTGCAGCACACTGTTAAATGCCAGCCTCGCTTGTGAGATGCCATTGTCATCTTATTATTTTAATTTCAGCCGCTGTAGTCTCCGACAGATTGTTTGCAAAACGTGACACAGATGGATTTTTGTTTCTGTGCATTTGATAATCATCTGTTTTATTAAACATCGTTTAACTAGTCAGATTACTGTCCCGAGCATGAAGTTAAATGTATGATACTATTCTATTTTGGTTATACATGCGGTATCAAAGCACACAGAGTGAGTTTTTTATGCATTAACACAGACTAAAATGCCCATGTCTCAGTAGGCATTGCCAGTGGCTAGTGCAAGCTGGCAGCGCAGCAGGCATCCATTGAGAGCCGAACAAGGAAAACAGGCTAATAAAAAGGAAATGAATGAGTTTGTACTGGTCTTATTCTTCGCTAAACTCCATATTTCAAATCTGCATTTTTTAATGCTTTATGAAGTTTCGACAGAGTTCGAAAATAAGAATTGGAAGATTGCAGATAATACCAAATGCCAGATTTGTGTTCGTGTTGTATTTACTGAAATAACGGAGTGATTCTTTTCGGAAAGAACCGCATCTTGACATTGCATTTATATCCGCACTGTGCTTTCAATTTAGAAAACCTGTCAATGAATTACCGCAGTCAAAATCAAAGAATTGCCAGGAGGACAATCATAGCCGGTGGAGTGAAATTAAGTACTATTGCCTACTTCATCTCTGTGAAACAAAATGCATTTAAAAACACGAACTAACAATCCTTTGCGCTGATACCTGCGAATGTGCTTATTCTCGGATGTCCAAATGTAGAAAACTTCTCTCAGAGATTGCAATTCCTCAACTGGCGAGGCCTAACAGTGCTGTGGTCTTTGCTCTCTATAAGACATCTCACTGAATCTGGCGGCAAAGTTTTGTGGGCTTGTTGTCCCTTCAAATCAATTGTAGTCAAACATGGGCCTTACCGCGAACCCTCACAAGCCAAGTCCAAAGAATAATAAATTCAAGGTAACTAAAATGTACCCCTTTTAGTATAGGAGTGCCGGATAGAAGGCTATTGAAAAAGGTTTCCTTGAACACGTTATATTTTCATAAAACAAAGTTAACGTAATTGTAACTACAAACAGGTACATGTGTAGGAAATCTTCGGGATATGATAGAAGAGATATGTCATGATAAAATGAGCAAGTACATCAGGGTAAACAGCGAGGAGGTGGAGATGTCTGTCAGCCTGCCATACAATCGCGGAGGAAAAGACAGGTTTGTGAGAAATCTTCGGCCAACGCTAAACAATATTTAGTGATCTTCTCCACGACTTGGGCAGCATAGCATTTGGTACCTCAGAAGGTTGAGGAACAGCGAAGGCACGTTCCATTAAAATCAGACTGTAATATCAACATATTGCACTGATATTTCTGACCTGTGTTATAATGATGACAACCAGTGCCTAATTATTTTGGATAGTTGACACTATGAGATCAGTATGAGACCATTAAAATCATCTTCGGACACATGACTTCACCCTATCCAATTCTTCCAGACAGTCGCGAAGCGATTCATTGTGTTAGTGATTAACGAACAACCCCATCTCGGTGGTGGCAGGTGATGTGGTTGATATTTAATAAAGGAAAATATTATTCTATGTAAAAAAATGTGTTGGCATTGAAATTTGATGCATATGGTATGTCGGCAGTTGCCAATTTAAGGGGACCACCGGCACCTTTGCAATGTATAGGTGACAGCGAAATCTATGTCGATGCCATCTTTGTTCACATGGGCATTCTTAATGTAAGCACAAAACATAGCAACACAGTATAGACAATCTTTACCAGACAAAATGTCTCAGGTCCCCAACTAACTTGAAATAATTATTACTTGCTAGACTTGCTACTCAAAAAAACATTCTCCCCTGCCTTAATTCTGAGTAGTTCACCATGCATTTCTGTGTCTGATTGGTGCTGACATGTGGAAACAGGGTTTAATAAGGTGTAATATGGGATGTGTGTCATGCCTTTCCTTTTATTTTAAGCGGCTAGCTGATCCTGCAGGCCGGCCTCCTTGCTGTCAGCTCGGCTGCCCCATGGAGATGGTGATAATATCTGATGTCTGTGGGCTGCTGCCCCAGCTCCTGTCTCCCTCGGGGCGCAAGATGCCAGCGTTTGCACCTGCCAATCAGCGGCGGCTGCCCGCTGACGTCAGCGGCAGATGGCATGGTACCAGCGCTGGCAGTTGGCATCACTGTCACTTCTCAGAGAGATCACACACCGATCCTGCGGAGAGAACCTACCACTGCCGTCAGAACACGGAGAAGGCAGCCAGCAAGAGCTGAAAATGAGCATCCCTTCGAAGCACTGATTTCAGGTAAGAATTCAAAAAAATTTAATTATTGGAACAATCAGACCAGAATTGAATTGCCACGCATGCCTTTTTTTTTAAAAAAACAATTACCTTGTCGTAATGTGCAACCATACTGCATATTTAAGTGCCAACATATTGATGTTGGCAATGCAATTCGAGAATTACCTGTCTCTCTCACAAGTGGTGACTTGGTCATTATAAATTGTTTTGTCATTCCATTAATAGATTTAACAAGATTTTCGTGTTACCAGCCAGAATGCACGGAGATTTTAAAAACTAAACATATTTTCTGTATTGAAGAGGGGTGGCATTTTAAACAATCTACACCTGAGCGTACAGAATTATAATGGTTCAAAAGGTTGCGCGCCGGTTAGTTCTCCAATTTAAAACTATTTTTCGAAGTGGAACAAAAAAAACGCCTTTAAAATGTAGGGCGTCATTCTGGTACAGAGAAACTTTCGAATCTAACAGATTAACTTTGAGCTGAATGTGGAAAATCCAAGTGCAAATTGCAATATTTCATAGTGGGAAGAAAACCCTATGACCCTCCATCTGTCAAATGATTTATTGCACTGCATAACTAGTGCCGGGGTTGCTGCTATGTAGCATACTTAAAAGAAGAATTACCTCGATTTCCAATACAAGGTTGAATATTTCACTGAAAAGGGAATTATTTCCAAATACTGTCGCTCTCGGTCATTTAACTTTCCGGCTCAACGCCAAACCCAGTCTATTGTTAATGTCTGGAACGAAATCGGCTATCGGTAACATGCCACGAATGCAACGTGGCTTTCCAATGCCGACCCCATCTCAAAAATAATCTTTGAAATTTTCTTAGAACTATATATATATATATATCTCATATATATTAATATTTTAAATATATATATATATATATTACATGAAGACAGAGTTGCACTGTTCTCCGGTATCCATACCCCGACAATTCCAGTAGTAACTGTAGTGTTACTACGGTTGGATGTAGCGTTGTAAGCTATCCTGTAATTTTAATTACGATCCATGGGAAGTTTGAGACCCAGGGGAATCAAACCAAAACAGTGGAACCGGCCTGTTTTCATAAACCTGTCAATTGCGCAGCTTTTACACAATCATTTTAAGATTAGCCAGATCACAACCACATGCAATATTGGAAAAGCACATCCTTTATCGAGTTTAAAGCAATTGAGAATCTGCTCTTGCAAAGACAACCTAACGATAGTTCTGTACCACACTAAATGCTCAGATTTATTCTGTTTTCTAGTTATATTTTAGTTTGAATTTTAAAAGATCCATGCAGATTATTTATTCTTCAGCCTAGAAATTGGATGGTGTAAAAAAAATCATTCGTTCTAATGTATCACTGAGCTAAAAGAAAACTGTGTCGTTAACCATTTTCTTTTCTCTTTCCCTGTTCCCCCTTCCCACCCCCACGCCCCCTAAGCTGACAACATGTTGACTTTACCAATTGATGAAGTTGCCATGATGCCCGGAACAAACTTTGATGATGTTAGTGAAGCGGAGGACAAAGAGTCCGAAATATGTGGAGAACACGAGCAGTGTTCAATTGATCTCAGCAACATTACCCCGTCTGTAGAGTCAGAGAAAGACGAGAATGAGAAGGAAGACGAAGAGGATGAGGAACACCCCAAAAGGAGAGGGCCCAGGAAAAAGGTGATGACTAAAGAAAGGGTTGAGCGCGTCAAAGTGAGGAGGACTGAAGCGAATGCCAGGGAGAGGAAAAGGATGCACGGTCTCAACAATGCTCTGGACAACCTTCGCAAAGTTGTCCCATGTTATTCCAAAACACAGAAACTGTCCAAGATAGAAACATTGCGCCTAGCCAAAAATTACATTTGGGCTCTATCTGAGATCCTGCGCATTGGCAAGCGACCCGACCTGCTGACCTTTGTGCAAAATCTGTGTAAAGACTTATCCCAACCAACGACCAATCTGGTGGCTGGGTGCCTGCAACTCAACACCAGAAACTTACTGATGGAGCAGAGCGGAGATGGAGCTCACATCGCGAGGTCACAGTTTTCCTCCACTCTCTACACGTATCAAAACCCCGATCTAGGCAACCCCTCGGGGCAGAGTCCAATGGAAAGTTCCTCCAAGTCCATCAAACCTTACAACTACTGTAGTGCTTATGAATCTTTCTACCAAAACGCTTCTCCCGAGTGTGTGAGCCCACAGTTTGACGGTCCCCTAAGTCCTCCAATTAACTTTAATGGGATTTTCTCCCTGAAGCAAGAAGATCCATCTGACTATGTGAAAAATTATCACTATGGCATGCATTATTCCGCCGTGCCAGCCAGCCGTCCCCTTGGACAGAGCTACATGTTCAGCCCAGCCATGCGATGTGTGGTGCCCACAGACAGTACATTTCCTTACGACTTCCATCTGCGCAACGAGACACTTTCAATGCAGGACGAATTAAATGCGGTTTTTCATAATTAATGAGAAAAATAGTGGCTATACAGATCACAAGTAATTAAGATAAAACAGTGGGTGGTACATTAAATAATTGATACAAAATTGTTTTTAACAGCACGACTGCACTCATATTCGAATGTTACATGATGGCAGAGAAGCAATAATCGAAAAACTATGCAAGTGAGTAAATTATATATTAGCAACAACCCCTTTATAGGGAAAGATACACCATATGGGCCCTTTCTTACTTCTCGCGGACACTTTTCATTTAACAGGATCATTTGTAAATACTTTTGCTTAGTTTCACATACACGACAGTATTTTACAAGTAGATCATGTGGCAGTACAGCATTTTTGGTTAATGTTATTTGAATTGCTCTGATATGGATAGATATAGGGCTGTAACCATTTAAGTGACATATGAGCCCTTAAGGATCCAAACACAGTACTGTACATAGCAAACCACACACAAAACAATGAAGCATTGCCAATGTTTTTACTCCCGATGCAGCATTGATAGCTATCGGATAGAGGAAGCGTTCCTTTACTGTGATCGTTCAAAAAAAGTCTGCCTTCTAATACACTTCATAAATATTATTTATATTGAAGAGACATTTTAGGAAATCACGGTATGAAAACGCATCGACTATTTTAATTCAATTAGTTTGATCTAGTCAAATATTTATTCATACAATTGTAGTGAATTTATTTTTCTATGTGCCATATTTTGACGTATTCAGTAATCAGCAATCACGAAGGATTTGGGTGAGTGTAAGTGATGCCTGTGAATAAGTTCTGAAAAAGGGTCACTGGCGAAGTATTAACGTGTAACCGTGTGCAAACTTGTCCAAGTGTCTTACTAATGCATTAACATACTTCCTCGTCTTCAGGAAGCATGGCGTGAATGATTTTGACATATGCAATGAAAAAAAAAGATCGATGAACGTGTATTTTTATTATTTGCCCTGTTTTCCCCCTGCTGTGTGAAGTGAACGTTTTCACCCCAATAAACTCGTTTGGTTTTTGATCAGTTTGTCGATTATTTTGAAGGGAGATTGAATTGTTTTCACTGCTCAGCATCTTTGTTCGAGCAGACAGGAGATGGCGAAGACAATCCTGACGGCAACATTATCACTAAAAGTTTAAACTGAACGAGCACAGGGTAAGGTATGACGGAAATATTCAATAAGCTAAAACTAAATGTAAGGAAGCTGTCCCCTTCCACCCCCGTGATAAATTCATATTCATTCAGATTTGGAGACAATTGAGAAAGTTGATATGTGTTGATTTCACCCCTGCAAATGGCACGGGAATATTGTGCTGCAGTCAACACAAAAGATAAGCACAGATTATTTGTTTTTCAAAAAAATAGAACTTTTTGACTTGTCATCTTTGACAGTTATGAGTGATTAATAAGAGTGCTGTGTGTTCTCTGAACTGTTGAATGGAAGCAGGGTTGTACTGCAAAGCTTATCCGTAACTATGTGGAGCTGAGTTGTGGTTTTAGTTAATGACTGAACTCCAACTTTAGACGAGAGTGTAGAACAGGTATGTGCAAAATAAAAACGATTCAATGTAGCAGGTTATTCTCCAAGCTTAAATAGTAATTTGCATCACATAACTTCGTTTTTAGATTTGTCCTTTCTACACTTTGCCTTATAATACAAGTTAGATTAACATATGCATTTGGTATCTCACTACCGGGATATGTTTTACCCCGGAAAAAACGCTGCATATTTCATGACCAAACAGGTTGTGTACCATTTAGTAAAACATGGATGTCTGAATGACTCCAAACAGGTTGGTAAGCATGAAGTACTGAAGCATAATTATCAGTGTGGAGCACTTCTGTCCAATAATCAACGCACTTTTGAGACCTAAGTAGGGTTAATCTGTGCCATTGCCGTTGGCGTATGACAATACTTTGCGAAACAAATCTTGATTTTCATTTTTAAAATGTTCGTGAAAACTGAGGTCGAAATCGCAACAAAGACAATTATGCAATCAAGACGGCGAAGCACACATCTTTTTCAGCAAGTCCCTTTATGTTGTGGGGATAAAGGTTACAGTAGTTCACTGGTGCTCTAGAGACTTTCTCCAGGTGGAGCACGGTGACAGTGCCACATGTGGCAACAAGGTGCAAGGAAAGCTGCAGGAGCTGTCACTGCTGCTGGGAATTACATCTTCAGCAACTGTTGTCTTCCAAATCCGCCGTTATGTTCACATCTAGAAATGTCATTTCAGCGCACTTCTGATCTTTAATCTAAACGTAACTATTCAACAAAACTTGCACACTTTGATTTAAACAATAAAACATTTTTTTTTACTCTGCCGAAAGTGCTTTGGTCTCGTTTATTTCAAAAGCAGATTTTTAAAATGAAAGCTATGTATGAAATCTCTCAAAAATACATCGTTATTTCATTACACCAGGATGTAACAAAATCGATAGGGGATTGTTCATGTCCCCAATAAATAAGACACATAAACAACGAGGGGAACAATTATCTTTTCAAAATAGCTAATATGGTTCCAGAGTGGGTGAGGGTTTATATGTGTGTGCGCGCACATTAATAAATTAAAATGTTACAAATCATACTTTTAAAGCTATAGCATGGAGCTGGGTTTTATTGAAGATGAACGATTTTTTGCACAGAAGTTTGCTTGATTAAATGGGACATTTTAAAATATTGGGTATTTTAAAATACAAATGCGATAGTTCAGATTTGAATTATATTCCGAGTTTGGGGTTGCATGTGTTTTTCATTTTTTTCTTCATGAATACTATCTTCAACTTGCTTCAAATCTTTCACTATCCCGGTCCCACGTTTCCTCTCTTCGCCTCTCTCCTCGTCCCTACCCTTTCACGTCTCTGAAAGTTCTCTGAAAGAACCCTGCATCAGCAAAGTGCCAGAGGAAAGCCAGTTAAGTTTATTAATTGAAGTCACCGGCTAAGCAAAGTGGAGGTTCAGCATTCACGTGTATGCGGTTTGAAGAGAGCACGCTTCGCATTTTCGATACTATCGGAATGATAGGAGCAATTATTCAGCTCTTGGAACCGAATTCCATGCTGGTTTTTCGAGCCGATACTGGAATTGCGCTGTTATGTTTGGCTTTTTATTGTGGCAAAGTCACACATATTCCAATCTATCTCCGGCTTCCACCCGGATTTCACGAGATAGCGCTGATGCCTTTGGCAATTCGTTTCTCAACAATACATCTGTTCTCACCCAATTGTACATATTTTTCTCCGTTGTAAGATTGGCAGAGTGTTCGACATAGCCATAACTTTATCACAATTGCACGTTTCCTTAAATCAGAAGGATACATTTGGTTTCACGCGGGTGCACTCTTACCCTCAACTACAAACATGGAGCGAAATGCAAATACATTCAATTTCAACCAGCAAATTGAAACAAGAGCAGCAAAATTCCCCACGGGATACTCACAGCAAGTTGGGGTGCTAACCTATCCGCAATCGCTCCAAGTTCCAAATCGTGTGTATCTTATTGTAGCAGGGAAGTCGAACATGTTTTTCATAGCTTCAAATGCCAAGGCAGCTGGACGTGTTTAGTCTGCAATGTGAAGCGTTTCCTGCTATATCACACTGAGAAACTGCAGCCAGTATTAACAAAAGCTGTTCATCAAGTTAGGCGGCAAAGAACAAACTTTTTTATTGTTTTCCTTCGGCAATGATCGATACTAGCAATCAGATATATTTCATATTTCTCGCTAGTCTGACTGTTTCTATAACCTCGAGGCTTACTCCAAAGACACCTAATGAAGAATTACGTATAAACCAGAGTGTGGACTTAAATGAGCCCACTGGTGAACAGTGACTACAAAGGATATATCTCCCAATCGAAATATCACAATTCAGGTAACTAGTGAAGTACAGTTGTTCACAAATAAATCAATCAAATTAGATCTTCAGCAAAAGTGTGCTTTAGAATTGCATACATATGAATAATTGGTTCAATTTTAAGTTACTTTTCATAAATTAACAATTAACCATTAACCAGCTTTAAAAAAACATATTGTTGTTTTAAGAAGTGTTCTGGGATTGTGTGCGACATTGACAGTGCAGCATCAGTGATCCATCTTTTGGACTGGAGTTACATATCGTTTAGACTGGGTCTGGTTGGTTAGCTCCCTCTCTGATTTCCACATTAATGGGTCTGGTGAGTGAAAATGCAGATAATATGTGACTTAAAATGAAAGGAGTGTAAGGAGTTTATTTAATTCTTTCAGGAGATGTGAGTGTAGCTGGTTGGGCGAGTTTACCCATCCCTAATTGCCCTTAAGAAGGAAGTAGTGAATAGCCTTCTTGAACCACTGTGGTCCGTGTGATGTAGGTACACCTACAGTGGTGTTAGGGAAGGAGTTCCAGGATTTTGACCCAGAGACAGTGAAAGAACATAGAACATAGAACATAGAACATTACAGCGCAGAACAGGCCCTTCGGCCCACGATGTTGCACCGACCAGTTAAAAAAAAAAACTGTGACCCTCCAACCTAAACCAATTTCTTTTCGTCCATGAACCTATCTACGGATCTCTTAAACGCCCCCAAACTAGGCGCATTTACTACTGATGCTGGCAGGGCATTCCAATCCCTCACCACCCTCTGGGTAAAGAACCTACCCCTGACATCGGTTCTATAACTACCCCCCCTCAATTTAAAGCCATGCCCCCTCGTGCTGGATTTCTCCATCAGAGGAAAAAGGCTATCACTATCCACCCTATCTAAACCTCTAATCATCTTATATGTTTCAATAAGATCCCCTCTTAGCCGCCGCCTTTCCAGCGAAAACAATCCCAAATCCCTCAGCCTCTCCTCATAGGATCTCCCCTCCATACCAGGCAACATCCTGGTAAACCTCCTCTGCACCCTCTCCAAAGCCTCCACATCCTTCCTGTAATGTGGGGACCAGAACTGCACACAGTACTCCAAGTGCGGCCGCACCAGAGTTGTGTACAGTTGCAACATAACGCTACGACTCCTAAATTCAATCCCCCTACCAATAAACGCCAAGACACCATATGCCTTCTTAACAACCTTATCAACTTGATTCCCAACTTTCAGGGATCTATGCACACATACACCTAGATCCCTCTGCTCCTCCACACTATTCAAAGTCCTCCCGTTAGCCCTATACTCAACACATCTGTTATTCCTACCAAAGTGAATTACCTCACACTTCTCCGCATTAAACTCCATCCGCCACCTCTCGGCCCAACTTTGCAACCTGTCTAAGTCTTCCTGCAAACTACGACACCCTTCCTCACTGTCTACCACACCACCGACTTTGGTGTCATCAGCAAATTTGCTAATCCACCCAACTATACCCTCATCCAGATCATTAATAAATATTACAAACAGCAGTGGCCCCAAAACAGATCCCTGAGGTACACCACTTGTAACCGCACTCCATGATGAATATTTACTATCAACCACCACCCTCTGTTTCCTATCCGCTAGCCAATTCCTGATCCAATTTCCTAGATCACCCCCAATCCCATACATCTGCATTTTCTGCAGAAGCCTACCATGGTGAACCTTATCAAACGCCTTACTAAAATCCATATATACCACGTCCACTGCCTTGCCCCCATCCACCTCCTTGGTCACTTTCTCAAAAAACTCAATAAGGTTAGTAAGGCACGACCTACCTGCCACAAAACCATGCTGACTATCACCTATCAATTCATTACTCTCCAAATAACTATAAATCCTATCCCTTATAATTTTTTCCAACATCTTGCCGACAACAGAAGTGAGACTCACCGGTCTATAATTCCCGGGGAAGTCTCTGTTCCCCTTCTTAAACAATGGGACAACATTCGCTAACCTCCAATCTTCTGGTACTATACCAGAGGCCAACGACGACCTGAAGATCAGAGCCAGAGGCTCTGCAATCACTTCTCTTGCCTCCCAGAGAATCCTTGGATAAATCCCATCCGGACCAGGGGATTTATCTATTTTCAGACCCTCCAGAATATCCTGCACATCCTCCTTATCAACTGTAATACTGTCTATTCTACTCCCTTGCAACCCAGTGTCCTCCTCAGCTATATTCATGTCCCCTTGCGTGAACACCGAAGAGAAATATTGGTTCAATGCTTCACCAATCTCCTCCGGTTCCACACATAACTTCCCTCTGCCATCTATAACTGGCCCTAAACTTGCCCTAACCAACCTTCTGTTCTTGACATACCTATAGAACGCCTTAGGATTCTCTTTAACCCTATCCGCCAAAGTCTTCTCATGTCCCCTTTTAGCCCTTCTAAGCTCGCTCTTCAACTCCCTCTTAGCCAATCTAAAGCTTTCTAGTGCACTACCCGAGTGCTCACGTCTCATCCGAACATAAGCCTCCTTTTTCTTTTTAACCAACAAAGAAACTTTTTTGGTGCACCACGGTTCCCTAGCCCTACCAATTCCTCCTTGCCTGACAGGGACATACCTATCACAGACTCGCAGTAGCTGCTCCTTGAAAAAACTCCACATGTCGGACGTTCCCAGTCCCTGTAATCTCCTAGTCCAACCTATGTTTCCTAATTCTCTCCTAATAGCCTCATAATTACCCTTCCCCCAGCTAAAACCATTGGCCCGAGGTTCATGCCTATCCCTTTCCATCACTAAGGTGAACGTAACCGAATTGTGGTCACTATCACCAAAATGCACACCAACTTCCAAGTCTAGCACCTGGTCTGGCTCATTTCCCAGCACCAGATCCAATATAGCCTCACCTCTAGTTGGCCTGTCTACATACTGAGTCAAAAAAAAAAAAAAAAAAACAGTGATATAGTTCCAAGTCTGGATGGTATGTGGCTTGCATGTGCTGCTGTTGCACTGCATCTGCAGTCCTTGTATTTCTAGAGGTAGTAGGCATAATGGGTTTGGAAGGTGCTGTTGAAGGAGCCTTAGTGAGTTCCAACAATGCATCTTGTGGATGGCACACACTGCTGTGACTGTGTCAGTGATGGAGCGAATGAATATTGAAGGTGCTGGATGGAGTACCAATCAAGTGGATTGCTTTGTGTGGCACACATTGTGGCACACATTGACATGCCAGTTCTAAGCCCGCGCTTGAATATTGTCCAGGTCTTATTGTATATGAAAATGGACAGCTTCACTATCTGACGAGTGATAAATAGTGCTGAATAGTGCAGTCAAGAAATATCCCCACTTATCCCCACCTTATGATGGAGGGAAGGTCATTAATAAAGCAGCTAAAGATGGTTGGCCCTGAGGAACTCCTGTATTGATGTCCTAGGATTTAGATGCATGTATTCCACCGAGTGCAACTATCTTCCTTTCTGTTAGGAATGACCCCGCCCAGTGGAGAGTTTTCCCCCTTTATTCCCATTGATTCCAGTTTTTCTAGGGCTCTTTGATGTAACATGTGGTCAAATGCTGCCTTAATGTCAAGAGCAGTCACTTTCACTTCATCTCTGGCATTCTGCTTTTTTTCTTCATGTTTGGAATGAGGCTGTAATGAGGTCAGGCACTGTGTGGCCTAGGCAGAACCCAAATTGAGCATGAGTGAGCAGGTTATTGCTGAGTAAGTGCCGCTTAATAACACTGTCGACGAAACCTTCCATCACTTTGATCAAGAGTAGATTGATAGGGTAGTAATTGGTCAGGTTGCAATTGTCCTGCTTTTTGTGGACAGGACTCACTAATTTTCCACATTGCTGAGCAGGCACCTGTGTTGTAACTGTACCGGGACAGCTTGGCTAGGGTGGTAGCTGATGAAATTATAGCATGTCCCCAAATGATGAAAAAGGGTGTTTATGTACATATAACATCCTTTCTGCTTGCTGGTTAGATAATAAAACAGACTCTGCCCACATGTATGAAGATCTGGAACATATCCAGTCTTGGTCTAATAATTGAGAAGCAACATTCACACCACACCAAGTTCCAGGCATTTGACGATCTCCAACAAGTGAGTCTCTGATTGCCTCCCTTTGACAGTCAACAGGGCTCTCCACCCCACTGAGTAACATGGAAACATTATTGAATTGATGATGGTTGCAACCATCATCTTCCTGGGTCACCATTGAACAAAAATGTATTGGAATCAACTCCATAAATACTGTGGCTAAAAGAGCAGGTCAAAGGCTGGGTATTCTCCAGTGTATTCACAATATCCTGCAGTAATTCGCCTCATAATTCCCCAAAGACGCTCTGTTACCTACAAACCACAAGGAAGGAATGTGATGGCATATTTTCCAATTGCCCGGATGAATACAGTTCAAATAATACTCAGGATACTCAATGGCATTCAGTAAAGGTAAAGTCATCATAGTTCCAGATGCTCATAGGTTGCGTTCCCCTTTGAAGGAGGGAACTGACTGGTGGTGATTTAACCACGTCTCTGGCGAGGGATGAGGTTGAAAAGGCAGACCTTCATGAATAACCTCAGCCAGTACAGGAATTCAACCCGTGCTGTTGGCATCACTAACCAGCTGTCCAGCCAATTGAGTTAAACTGACCCCATCTAGTAGAAACCAGTCTGCTTGATCGGTAACCTATCCGCCACCTTAAATGTTCATTCCCTCCACCCCAGTCCTGATAATTTTATGCTGTCTCTGAAACTTTGCCGAGTCTTCCTTGACAACATATCTACAACTTATAAGGAGAAAAAAAAAGCAAAATCTGAAATAAAAACAGAAAATGATGGACAATCTT
The DNA here is from genome assembly GCF_964213995.1 of Mustelus asterias. Taxonomy (NCBI): domain Eukaryota; kingdom Metazoa; phylum Chordata; class Chondrichthyes; order Carcharhiniformes; family Triakidae; genus Mustelus; species Mustelus asterias. The sequence continues at coordinate 104,907,998 of NC_135807.1, read as the reverse complement.
GGTATCTGTGGAGAGAGAATAGAGCTAACATTTCAAAAATTATGGCGAGGGGATTTTCACAGTAACTTCATTGCAGTGTGGATGTAAGCCTACTTGTGACTAATAAATATACTTTATTTTACTATATTCTTTCCATAGATGCTGTCAGGCCCGCTGAGATTTTCCAGCATTTTCTGTTTTTGATGTGTTGACAGAGAAAGAGGAAGATTGGGAAGTTTCCAGGAATACGACCACCTCCAAATTTCCCTCCCAGTAACACACATCATCTTTACTTGGAAATACTTTGCCATTTGTTTACTGTTATTGGGTCAAAATCCTGTAATTCTCTACTTTTCAACACCTCCCCAACACAGGCTGCAGCAGTTCAAGAATGTAGTTCATCCCTATATTCTCAACAGCAATTAAGGACGGACAATAAATGTTGCCTCTGCTACAAACACACATATCGGGGAGAGGGAGGAAGAATTTTCAACTGGCATTTGTTGCAGGTGAAAATTGCAAAGCTGGCAAGAAAATATCACGATTTTCCCTGCCCCTCACTGGTGACACAATGGAGTGGGAATCCCTTTGAAATAAATTTAAAGAGCTCCCCCCGCCACCCCCCCCCCCCCCCACCCCCTCCGCCCCATGTAGGGAATTCTCTCCTCGTCAACATGGTGTCACATCAATAAAGTTTACAATAGCTTCTGCAAAACTTGAAGCTGTCAAGGGGCACCCTCTGGGGAGAGGAACATGCCTGGATAGTGCCCTGGCATTGTCAAGGTAATCGCACAAGGGGTTTGTGCCTGGGGCACTCCTGCTGGGGAGCCCCATTGAGGGGGCTTCCCCTTATCTGTGGGCCAGGGTAAGTGGCCCAATGCATGTTGGGAGGTAAGTGTTGCCCTGATACATGCTGGGGAGGAAGGGTGGTGCCATGATGCTTATTGAGGGGTGGGGAGATGGTGGCCCTATGCTTGATGGTGGAGGGAACCCAATGCTTTGTGGGAGGGTATGCCCAAATGCAAGTTGTGGGGTTGGAGGGGGGGACAATGCTTCTGCAGTGGGGGGGAGAGTCCTGATGCTTGTTTGGTAGGGGTGGGTTGTCTCGGTGCTTGTATGGGGGTCCCCATGTATATGAGGGTTGAAGTAACATAGAATCATAGAAAATATGCTTAGGAGTAGGCCATTTGGCCTTTCAAGGCTGCTCCACCATTCATTATGATCACGGCTGATCATCCAATTCAGGAACCTTTCCTGGTTTGCCCACATATCCATTGATCCCTTTAGCCCCAAAAGCTATATCTAACTCCTTCTGAAAATCACACAATGTTTTGGTCTCAATCGCTTTCTGTGGTAGAGAATTCCACAAACTCACTGCTCTGTGTGTGAAGAAACTTCCACTCATCTCAGTCCTAAATGGTTTACCTTAAACCGTGACTCCTGGTTCTGGACTCCCCAGCCATCTGGAACATTCTTCCTGCATCTACCCTGTCTAGTCCTGTTAGAATTTTATTGGTTTCTATGAGATCCCAATTATTCTTCTAAACTCCAGTGATTATAATCCTAACCAACTCAATCTCTCCTCATACGTTAGTCCCACCATCCCAGGAATCAGTCTGGTAAACCTTCTCTTCACTCCCTTCATAGCAGGAACATCCTTCTTCAGATAAGCAGATCAAAACTGTGCACAATATTCCAGGTGTGGCCTTACCAAGGCCCTGTATAATTACATCAAGACATCCCTGCTCCTGTACTCAAATCCTCTCTCTATGAAGGCCAACATACAATTTGCCTTTTTTACTGCCTGCTGCACTTTCATGTTTGCCTTCAGTGACTAGTGTACGAGGACACCTAGGTCTCATTGCAGATTCCCCTCTCAATCTATAGCAATTCGGATAATCTCTCTTCCTGTTTTTGCTACCAAAGTGGATAACCTGGGGAGAAATTTCTTCTTTATGCTGAAAAGGGTGTCCTTCAAAGATGGCACCCCAATCTTTGTGGAGGCGGTGTTGCCGGTTCCATCAGGCCTTGCCGCACAGTGATGGCAAAAACCACACCCTTCTATTTTGTTTACACATACTGGATTAAAATCTGGAGAAAAATCTCAACTGTGCTGTTGGAGAGCTGCACACCAGTTTTTTTGCCTCAGCCAGCACTCTGGTGCCACCCATCCTCTGACTGAATAAAGAAAAATATTCAAGAAATGTACATGTGAAGAACATCATTCGTCAGAGCACCAAGTTTCAATACATGCACCGAGAACAATTACAGAAACACATACTCTGTTAAGATTGAAAAAAAAACCGCTCAATGAGGTGCAAAACACTAGCTTTGAAGGAATAGCTGCAGAGAATGGCCATCAGACATAGTACAAATATCAGGTATGCTTTCCTGAGATGTATGGTGATACTTTTTTGGTGGCCTCCTTTCCAATAGTTTCTTTCTCAACCCGAATATAGTATTTTCCCAAAATATGCATGTTAAAACAGATAATAATTGACTGGCCTTCATACACATTGAAAGGCAGCATGAATAAATTATATCAACAAATCTAGGCATTACAATCTGATACTGAGATTTCACAATCTGTGGCAACTTCAGTTATTCAGTCAATATATGCAATGGGAGGATCTACCATAACTTTTGTCAAAATGGAGGGATTATGACTCAAAATTTAAGATAAGCTATGGTTCATCTTACAATTTGGACTCTCTCCTGACACTCAGACATCACATTTGCAACAAAGAAACCCCCACAGTTTTCATAAGTAGACTTTCATCTCATGACATAAAACTGACAACATTATCTATGATGTGAAGCAGTTAGTGAGCTCTGTGAAGGAAGCAGGAAAGGCAGTGTAAGTAGATTTTCAATGATATTGCACTGTAAACGGGCTGCCCAATAGGTTCTGCACTTCAGTCTGAATCCATTTGCAAGTGAGACACACAAAGCATACAATTCTATGATTCTATATGTAACTAGCAGCACAGTACATGACTTTGATTATTTCAAAACCAATGGGCAGATTTTAACAGAGGTGATGGGAGTCTTGCCCACCGCCTGGAGAGATAACAAGGGCCCATGTAATCTCTTTTTGGGTACCGAGTTTAATTAAGTGCCACATAGGCAATTAACTGGGCAGTGGCAGATCTTCCTGGGGTCAAGGATCCCAGGGACGGAAGTCTCACCCGCCAAATGCTGGCCACTTAGAGGCTGACAGTTCATTGATTGAGAATTCCACTGGGGAGGTGGTGGATGCTGTCGGTACTACATCCATCTGAGGCCCAGGATGGCTGATGAACACAGGCAGAGAATCATGATGGTGGGAGAGAGGGGGCTTTTTGTGGGTCGCCAGGTGGGTGGTCCACAGCAAGGGCAGAGTGGCTTTTCTCGAGCACACAACCCCAATGCCAGGTCCCTTGATCAGGCACTGAGTACATTTAAACAAGAGATTCCTGCTGAGAGCCCACAAGCAGCCCAACAAAGTATTTTTTTTGGGTTTCCTGCATGTTAAGTTCTGCTCCAATGGTGGGATGAAGTTTTTATGGGCTATTAACTTGCCCACTTAAGGGCCACAATTGATGGTGGAGTGGGAAAGCCGTCCCTACGCTTTCCTGCTGCAGATTTAAACAGAGCAGTGATGGGAAGCCAGTGGAATCCTCACCTGTTATCCTCCATCTGGTTCAATGCCACCCTCCACCAAACACATCATGGGGAAGGTATTAAATTCTGCACAAAACATCCAGAACCTTTTGTTTAATTTTTGAATAATCTCTCTCATAAAACATTATGCTATAAAGATTCATAAAGTTTACTTTAATCAATTCCAGGTGGAAATAGAGTCTTAATTGAGAATTGGAGAGGCACAAAAAGCTCATGCTTCTAGTACAAATCTTCTGGGCTTGGTAATAAGAATATTAATGATTTATAATATTTAAGTAAGTAATATGTGAACTGCAATTTCTTGCTGATTTTTTTTGCTGCTGCAGTCTAATTTTTCTGCTCGTATGACAACAGAAATACTTCAAGTTTCTGACCAGGGCTTAAATGCTGACATACAAACACATTTAAACACTCATGATGGTCTAGCAAGCAAATACTTTCTGATTGGGCAGCAAGACCAAAGCAATAATTGGCAAACTCCTAAGGTAGTTTTACACAATATCTTCCTCTGCATAAAGACATATTTTTAGGAATCCAACTATGCAAAAAAAAGGACTTTAAATTTTATTAGCCTATACATTCAAAATTATTAATCAAGAAATGTCCCTGTTTGAAGTATGATGGGGATCTGATTCAGTGTGGCCCATAGGAACCAGGAACTACATAAGCCTTAGTGGCAGCAGTTCAAGGAATTTCAGCTCGGAGTTGGTGAGTTGGCATTCAAGCTTCAGAAGGGAGAAAGTTACCTACTTTATTCCAGGAGGCAGTCTCACTCCTTAGGTAAATACTTCAGATTTCATCCATGGTCAGGGACAGGGGGGTGTAACTATGATTGAAGCTGGTATGGGGTCTAGAAGGGAACACTGGAGAAGCCTCAGCCTTTGCAATTGTCCAAAGGGTTCAAAGTTCATGCAGCCTCTCTCGGACCGCTATGAAAAGTATCACTTCTCTCATTGCACCAAAGGCTTGAGTTAAGTACACTGTAGAAGCTGTACTCCATTGAACTGGTCTCTCTGTTACTCTGTGCATTAGGAAAAGTTCCCTATATTTATATCAGTAAGAATTCCAAAGACTTGAACTAGCCCCTGCTGACCAGGTAACCAGTTCAAATTCATCACTCCATTCTCAAGCACATCTATAGTTCAGAAACTTTCACACATCTTAGGATCATTTGTATTCTGCATATCATGGCTCCAAAAACTTCATCTTAAAAATTATGAAAATAGTAAAGATCAATGGTCCTTAATGATTCCCTCAAGTGCCTTTCTGGTTACTGATGTCAAGGTAACGGGCCTATAGTTTCTCAGGTCATTCTCTGCTCCTGTTTTAAACATAGAGACGATATTAGTCTCTTCACAAGCTGTTGCAGAGTACAATGCACCATTACAGATTTGACAAGCCGGGGGCTGATACCACACAAGGCCCATTTCTCTGAGGAATGTTCACATTAGACAAAAACCCATCAATTATTTTGATTATGCACACTGAGATACTTTATAAATTCAGACAGTTTACAAATACTTTCATCTTTCATGGGAAAGAAAATACGTTGAAGAAGATGCATGGAGTTTTCCGGAACAAATACCTGAGCAAAATAATGAGCAATTCAATGTGGCTAATGGTCAATAATGATGACCACTTGTGGAGCTCTTGGAAAAATTGTGATTGTGACTCTGTGTCAGTATTTACTGTGGCAGTGCTCCACCCTCCGCACATGTGACCCAATTGCCGACATGGGCTGATTGAGCTGATGTGTTCCAGGAATATTGAACATAAGAAATAGGAGTGGAGTAGGCCATTCGGCCCGTGAAACTTGCTCCGTCAGTCAATAAGATCTTGGCTGATTTGATTGTGCTGTAGGCTCCACTTTTCTGCCTGTCCCCACCATAATCCTTAATTCCCTATTAATCAAAAATCTATCTACCTCACTCACATCCCTCTGTCCACAGGGTTCTAAGTCTCTCTCCATTTACATAATGTTCTGCTTTACTAGTCTTTCTGCCAAAATGCACAACCTCATGTGTTTCCACATTCTATCTGAAAATGTTTGCCTACTCACTTAATCTATCTATCTTCCTTTGCAGATTCTTTGTATTCTCCTCAAAATTTGCCTTCCTACCTACCCTTGCATTCTCAGCAAATTTGGTTATAATACAGTCAGTCCCTTCATCCAAGTCTTTAGTATAGACCGTAAATAGTTGGGGCCCCTGCCTATGACTGTAACATTACAGTCTACACACTCTCATTTCCTTCTCTATGAACAGTATGCTTTGTCTGTATAGCACGCAAGAAACAATGCTTTTCACTGTATACTAATACATGTGACAAATAATAAATCAAATCAAAATTAAATCAGTAATACTCCACTAGTTACAGTTTCCCAATCTAAAAGTAACCTATTTATCTTGACTCTGTTTCCTGTCAGTAAACCAGTCCTCAATCCATGTTAATATATCACCCCCAACACAATGAGTTCTTTATCTTGTGCAGTAACCTGGGTGGAGTTTTTCTCCCTCTCCACAACGTGTTCCATGGCCACGGGAGGCAGCACGCTGCTTGCTGGTGACGGGATCTTATGATCCCATTGTTGTCAATGGGGTTTCCCTTTGAATGCACTCCTTGCTGCCTGGTAACCTGCAGTGAGGGTGTGTCGTCAGTGGGACCATTAAATCCCACCAGTATGAATTGCAGTGGAGTTCCAATCAAGTTTTGTCCTGGATACTGTTGAGTGTTGCTAGAGCTGTATTCATTTTGGCAAGTCGAATGTATTCCACCTTGTGCCTTGTAGATGATGGACAAGCTTTGGGGAGTCAGGAGATGAGTTACTCACCACAGAATTCCATTCTCTGATCTGTATTTTTAGCCACAGTATTTATATGGCTGGTCCAGTATCATTCCTGGTCAATGGTAACCTCCAGGATGTTGATAATCAGAGATTTAGCAATTGTCATACCTTTGAATGTCAAGGGAAAATGGTTAGATTTTCTGCAACAATGCCCTGGAACTGAGATGATTGACCTGCAACAACCATCTTCCTTTTGTGCTAGGTATGACTCCAACCAGTGGAGAGGTTTCCCCTGATTCCCATTGACTTCAACTTTACTTGATGCCATACTCAGTCAGTGCTGCCTTGATGTGAAGGGCAGTCACTTACACCTCAACTCAACAGTTCACTCTTTTGTTCATGTTTGGACCAAGCCTGTAATGAGGTTAGGAGCTGAGTATCCATGGCAGAATCGAAGTTGAGCATCAGCGAGCAAGTTATTATTGAGGAAGTGCCACTTGATAGTACCGTCATAGATACTTTCCATCACTTCACTAGTAATTGAGAGCAGACTGATGTGGGAGAGTGGGGAGTAATTGTCCAGGTTAGATTTGTCCTGCTTTTTATGGACAATTTTCTGTATTGCCGGGTCATTGCTAGTGTTGTAGCTCTTCTGGAGTAGCTTGGCAAGGGATGAGACAAGTTCCAGAGATCAAGTTTTCAGTACCATTGCCAAAATGTGTCTGGGGCATTTTCTGTAAGGTATGTGCATATGACTATATCAGGTTGCTGCATAATAGTTTGAGTTACAGCTCACCCAATTTTTGCAGAAGCCCCCAAGTGTTAGTATGGAGGATTTTGCAGTGTCAATAGGGCTGAATTGTCGTTTCTGGTGCCAAGAATGATGTTGGGAGGTCAGTTCAGTTTCATTCTTTTTAGGTTTCATCACGATGCTTTGTTGCAACTATGTGGGCTATTTCAGATGGCAATTATGGATAGCATTACCAGACTAGGTAAGGAAAGCAGATTTCCTTTTCTGAAAGGACTTTAGTGAATCAGATGGTTTTTCACGACAATTGATAATGATTTCATGGTCACCATTATTTTTCTTTTACTTCTTAATTTTAGGAATGAAATTTAAATTCCACCAACTGTGTCCTACTTTTTATAATGACCTTTGACCCTGAGCAATAGCCTGGGCCTCTGGATTACTAGTCCAATGACATTACCAACATATCATCACCTTTCCCCTTTCCTTTGTAATTGAATTCCAGCTAACACAATTTGAATGCTATCGGGTCATTTTTTTCCCTCAAAGATTACACGCTGAGCCAATACTTTAATAGTCTCTGCCTTTCGAGCTCTTACTTGAGTCAATCTCTAATTTCTCTGCCACAGCCTTCATATTACTGTTGCAAGGCACCAACAAATATTATAGAAATGCCTGAGAAATATAAATAATCATATTAAGTTTTAATTTAATAAAGCAAAAGTAAATGTGAAATCTTGTTTGTTCAAATTCTGGAATGTTCCAGTTTACAAGTTATAATCCTAGCACAGCCTCCAATTTTTACAATCTCTGTGGAGACCAATAATATTTATTTAAAAATACATTTCCCAAATGACCAATGGAAATAACCTAAGGACAAGATTTCATGTTTTAAAACTTTTACTGTGACAAACAAAGTAAAATCAGCATCGATCAAACAGCTTTTAAAGTGCAACTGATACATCAAACTGAAAAAAAACATTGAAATTAACTAATATAATTGAAATATGTCTTACAACTCCCTTTAATGTCTACCGCAGATACATAGCATTGCAAGAAGAAATCTAGTGTTGCTCCTGGCTCTCCAGCAGGCTCCCTTTTCTTTGCTGCTCTAGGTTGCCGCCTCCAGTGACCTTTGAAAGTTGTTATACTCAGTCCAAGTCTCCCATACCTATTTTCCACCAGTGAGGTCAAGGTTGTTTATTTTTATGCCTTAAACATCCAAAAGTCCCAACTATCCTGCTTTCTTCCTTTCAAAGAGAATTTTTTTTTTACAAGCATTCTCTTTCTCTACAGCAGCATCTGCCTTGTCTCTCTTCTTGTTTCTCACAAAAGCAGCTATCTCTTTACTGTGACTCTCTGTGGAAAGGTACGAAAACTGTCACTTGATTTCAATAAGTTTCTGTTTGAGTTTTAGCCTCGTAGCAACTAGGCCATGTGAACCTGTCCAAGCATAGACGTTCAGTCTGACTCACCATCCCTCTTTCCAGAATATTCCATTTCATCTGAAGTTAAAGGAGACATTTCATAAAGGAGAACAGAATTTTCTTGTAACATCCAGTGTTCGTAACAATCAGCATGGGAATCGCAATGTTTAAAACAATTCTGCCCATTGCTTTCCATGTAGGAAGCAAATAAACTATTTGCATGATAGTTACAAACAGCCACAGCCAGTGAACACTTTGCTGAGTTGCAGCATGCCCGAACAGGCGTTCAAGTTTGTCCATTGCTCGCACCATTTAAAGCTAGCTGGCATTACTTATAACCACCTGCAAGGTGAGGTGCTTTCTACCTGAAGAAAATACTAGAACTGAATGTGGAAAAGATGGCGAGCACGATAAAACCAAATTATGGTGCAACAAGGCAAAGAGCATGCTTCAGATTTCTGACACCATCCTGGATGCGTTAGTGAAGGAAATGCTCTATCCACAGGGGGCCAGAAGGGCCTCCAGACAAAATGTGCAAAGGCAGTGGGAGCAGAAAACCATAGTGGATTATGCCAGGAGTCTGGCCAATAATTCAGAAGACAGATAAGACAAGTCCAGCAAATTATAGACAAATCAGCTTAATACTGGTGGTGAGAAAAATAATGGAATCTCCACAAAAGAAGAGAATGGACAAATATCTAGAAAGGAAAAGATACAATACTGAATAACATTGATATGTAAAGGGGAAATCTAGCTTGACCATAAATGTTTTGAGGTGGCAACAGAGAGAGTAGATAATAGTAATGTATAGATATAGGCTGGAATCTTACCACCGTTCATGCCAGCAGAATTTTCCCATCCCACTGCCGTGAACAGAGGTTTGGCTGGCCACCAAATTCTCTGACTTTACTGCAGCGGGAGCGTGGCGTGATTGGCAGGTAAGATTGCGCCTGAATTGATCTGGACTTTCAAAAGCCCTTTTGGTAAGGTGTCCCATGATAGACAGATAAATAATCATAGAAAGAAATCATAGAAACCCTACAGTGCAGAAGGAGGCCATTTGGCCCATCGAGTCTGCACCGACCACAATCCCACCCAGGCCCTACCCCCACATATTTACCCACTAATCCCTCTAACCTACGCATCCCAGGACTCTAAGGGGCAATTTTTAACCTGGCCAATCAACCTAACCCGCACATCTTTGGACTGTGGGAGGAAACCGGAGAACCCGGAGGAAACCCACGCAGACACGAAGAGAATGTGCAAACTCCACACAGACAGTGACCCGAGCCGGGAATCGAACCCGGGACCCTGGAGCTGTGAAGCAGCAGTGCTAACCACTGTGCTACCGTGCCGCCGTAAGGTCAGAGAATGTGAACTCAGGATTCATATGGCAGAATGAATTGCTAACTTGCTGCAATAAATTACAGGAAGACATTAATAAACGTGTACATAAGAACATAAGAACATAAGAAATAGGAGCAGGAGTAGGCCATCTGGCCCTTCGAGCCTGCCCCGCCATTCAACAAGATCATGGCTGATCTAAAGTGGATCAGTTCCACTTACCCGCCTGATCCCCATAACCCCTAATTCCCTTACCGATCAGGAATCCATCTATCCGTGATTTAAACATATTCAACGAGGTAGCCTCCACCACTTCAATGGGCAGAGAATTCCAGAGATTCACTACCCTCTGAGAGAAGAAGTTCCCCCTCAACTCTGTTCTGAAACGGCCCCCCCCTTATTTTGAGGCTGTGCCCTCTAGTTCTGGTTTCCCTTCTAAGTGGAAAGAATCTCTCCACCTCTACCCTATCCAGCCCCTTCATTATCTTATATGTCTCTATAAGATCACCCCTCATCCTTCTAAACTCCAACGAGTACAGACCCAATCTGCTCAGTCTCTCCTCATAATCAACACCCCTCATCTCTGGTATCAACCTGGTGAACCTTCTCTGCACTCCCTCCAAGGCCAATATATCCTTCTGCAAATAAGGAGACCAATACTGCACACAGTATTCCAACTGCGGCCTCACCAATGCCCTGTACAGTTGCAGCAAGACATCTCTGCTGTTATATTCTATCCCCCTTGCGAGAGAGGCCAACATCCCATTCGCCTTCTTGATCACCTGCTGCACCTGCAGACTGAGTTTTTGCGATTCGTGCACAAGGACCCCCAGGTCCCTCTGCACAGTCGCACGATGTAATTTTTCTCCATTTAAATAATATTCCAATTTACTATTATTTCTTCCAAAGTGGATAACCTCACATTTGCTAACGTTATATTCCATCTGCCAGATCCTCACCCACTCACTCAGCCTGTCCAAATCTCTCTGCAGACCTTCTACGCCCTCCACACGATTCACTTTTCTACTTATCTTTGTGTCGTCTGCAAACTTTGTTACCCTACACTCAGTCCCCTCCTCCAGATCGTCTATATAAATGGTAAATAGTTGAGGCCCCAGTACCGATCCCTGCGGCACGCCACTAGTTACCATCTGCCAACCAGAAAAGTACCCATTTATTCCGACTCTCTGCTTCCTGTCGGATAGCCAAATTAACATGGCCAATCAACCTAACCCACACATTTTTGGGCTGTGGGAGGACACCCACGCAGAGACGGGGAGAATGTGCAAACTCCAACAGATAGTCACCTGAGGCCGAAATTCAACCCAGGTCCCTGGTGTTATGAGGCAGCAGTGCTAACGACTATGCCATTGTGCCACCCCCATTGGGACTAGTTGGGAGGGCATCAGGCTCATCATGGACCAATTGGGCCGAAGGGCCTGTTTCCAAGCTGTGTTGCTCTATGACTCTAAGTGTGATTCCCGCCAGTAAGGAGAGTGGGTGGAAATTAATCACAATGGGCAGCCGGCTGCTGATTGCTAGAGGACGCTATTGTGGATGTGCCATGATCTCCCAGTGCGCTGTGTCAAGAGTACACTGTATTGGGAGATTTTCGTGCCCCCCGCCCCCTGATCGCACCTTCCATGGATCACAGCCCCCTGGCTGCTTGCTGCCCCAATTCACCCCGCTGGATGATTGGTGTCTCCATTCAACCCCTCCACCTCCGGTCGATCATCATTCAGGTGATCCCCGATGCAGAGTGCACAGCCCCCATGTGCTGCCTCCTCTTGAGGCCGTGCTCTGTCCCCTTAGATCCCACCTCCTCCACTTCCTCCCACCCATCCCTTAGCACTGCCTGGTGCCCTATGGGCACTGCCAGGGTTCCAGACTGGTCATGCCAGGGTGCTCAGTGGGCAGTGCTAGGGTGCCAGACTTGGACTGCCCAAGGGGCACTACCCACCCCTGTCCCTGCCTGCCGCTGACCACCCGGAGGGCCTCAATGGCCTCGGTCCCCACTGGTCAGGCAATCATACCTGGTCCCCGTTGCTGGGGACCATGTGTGATCCTTGTCGATGAGGACCTCCACTGGCGAGGCTGTTAAGGCAAGTGAGCCTGGATGATTTTGCCTCGGGCTCACTAATCACAATAAAATAAGATAATGGATATTATAATCAGCAACAGAGAGTAGATAATAGTAATGTATAGATATAGGCTGGAATCTTACCACCGTTCATGCCAGCAGAATTTTCCCATCCCACTGCCGTGAACAGAGGTTTGGCTGGCCACCAAATTCTCTGACTTTACTGCAGCGGGAGCGTGGCGTGATTGGCAGGTAAGATTGCGCCTGAATTGATCTGGACTTTCAAAAGCCCTTTTGGTAAGGTGTCCTCTTGCATGAGGCTGATTACACCGGCAGATTGGGGCCGGTAAGATCGTGTGGCGAGAAACCAGCACGAACCGGGTTTTTTGCCTCTCTCGCAATCTTGCCAGCTCGCCACGACTATCAACTGGTGTGACAAGTCAGTAAGATCGCCTTTTTGGATTCACTTCTGGAGGGATGGAATTGAAAAATAGAGCTTTGGTTAGACCACATTTAGAGAACTGCATGCAGTCTGATCACCATATTATAAAGAGGATATTGAGGTACTAGAGAGGGTGCAGAGAAACTTTACACAAATGATGCCAGAATTTGGAGTATACATATCAGGAAAGGATGCACAAGTTGGATCTCTTTTTTTCTTGCCAAAAAAAAGAGAGATGGTACTGGAAGACATAGCAAAATGAAGCCTTCAGACAAGTGAAGCAAGCATTGCAATTGTCCTGCCTTTTCGCACATTTCTACTTTTCAAAAGAAATCATTCTCATTTGTGAGACATATCCTAATGGAATTGGAGCTGTTTTGTCACATAAAATGGAGGACAGGTTAGAACAGCCCATTGGCTATGACTGAACCCCCCAACAAATGCAGAAGAGGCATAGTCACAGATTGAGAAACAAGGGTTGGCCATCATCTTTGAGATAAAGAAATTCTACTGATATGTTTATGGATGGAATTTCACCATAATTACTGATCATAAATGCCTGCTAGGCTTATTTAGAAAAGACAAAGCCATCCCTCCAATAACGTTTGTGAGGATACAACATCGGACTTTGTTGATGGCCAGCTACTAATGTACCTTCCAACATAGACCGGAGACACGTACAGATGCTTTGAGCCGACTCCCACTGCTGGAACTCCACCAGCCACCGCCAATGCCACAAGAAATTGTGCTTGCCTTGAATTTCCTCAACACATTATTTGTGTCGTTGCAACAGATCAAACACTGCCGAGTTGCGTAGCGTATTCAAACCAGGTTGGACCTGGTGTTTTCTCATTTGGTGGGGAGAGTGTGCAAAAGAAATATCATGATTCAACAAAGCCTGAGAGAACATTCAAAGTGGATGACCTAGTTTATGCTAAACATTTTGGGACAGATCAGAGTTGGACCCTAGGTGTTGTTGTGACCAGAATGGGCCCTGTATCATATGAAGTCGAAGTTCAATGTAAAAGATTGAAGAAGCATCCAGATCACTTGAGAAGAAGGAAATTGCATAGAAAACCAGTGGGCCAGTCTACTCCAAGTATGTCCACTAGTGATGTTGTTATAGTTAAAAGCAGTATGGAAACAAGTCAGCCTGAGGAAGGGTTGAGTAGTGCTCCAGTGGGTAGTGACTTTTAAGGGGCGTCTTGACAAGTACATGTCAAGTGTCAAGTACATGTCAAGTACATGACAGTCCAAAGATGTGCGGGTTAGGTTGATTGGCCATGCTAAAAAATTGCCCTTAGTGTCCTGGGATGCGTAGGTTAGAGGGATTAGTGGGTAAATATGTAAGGATATGGGGATAGGTGGGATTGTGGTCAGTGCAGACTCGATGGGCCGAATGGCCTCTTTCTGTGCTGTAGGGTTTCTAAGTTTCTAAGTTTCTAAGATGAATGAGATGAGAATAGAGGGATATGGTCCCCGGAAGCGTAGGGGATTTTAGTTAAGTCAGGCAGCATGGTCGGTGCAGGCTTGGAGGGCCGAAGGGCCTGTTCCTGTGCTGTAATTTTCTTTGTTCTTTGTTCTTTGGGAATTGGAGAAGTGATCTGCATTGATGCACCTTTACAAGCTGGAAATCCAATTTCTGGAAGTGAAACTGGATCTGTCCTACTGATGAGACTCCTCCTGTTGAGTTGTGTTTCTCCCAGAGGGAGAGGAAATCCCCTGACAAATTGACTTTATAATAGACTGTGCTGAAGAATTAATTTATGGTGTTATCTTGCAAATGTTTTAACTTTTAATGGTATGTTCATAAGGGATGTAGTAGTGGACGGTCATGTGACCCATTCAACCAATTGGGCCAAAGTGTGCAAATCCTGGGGCTGAGCGTGGACCCTCCTAGGCAATCTGGAAACTGAAGTGGAAGTAATCAATAGCATCATTCTCACTTTGTGTTCATGTTATTATTGTTAATAAATAGTTTTGTTTTTACTTCACTTGATGGTGGCTACTCCTTCCAAGATATTACAGTTTTGATAGATGGGATACACGGAGAGCATCTGTATAAGAAATCCAATAAGGAATTCAGAAGTAATTTCATTATCCAAAGAGTAGTGACAATGTGGAACTCATTACTGCAGGGAATGGTTGAAGTGAATAGTATATTTACTAATTACATTGCTGGACAAACCTATGGGGGAGATGGGAATAAAGACCTATACTGTAGGTTTAGATGAGGACATGGAAGGATGCACCAGTAGAATATAAACATCAGCATGGACTGGTTGAGCCCAATGGCCTGTTTCTGTGCCATCTATATGCACTGTTGTTCAACGTTGTAAAAGTGCTGCATGTAAAGAGTTTTAGTAATGCTTTGCAGAAAGCATTACTAAATTCTTTATCAGTGAAAGGGGTCTTCTTGCTTCCCACTGTAGAGTCTGTCTGTCCTTGGTGACACAATGACACCTGTCAATTAATGAATGATGGCTATTTTATTCAATCAAATCTCTCCAACAGTTGGTGTTGCAATCATTTTTGGTGTTTTAGAAAATGTATTAGTGATTTACTTATATGTGTAAGTTTTTATATTACAACATTTAGAAGTTAATCATAGATAGGTACACAACAAAGAGAGAGAAAGAGATAGAGACATGCTGTGGTTGCGTGGGTTTCCTCCCACACTCCAAAGATGTGTAGTTTAGATGGAGTAGCCATGGTAATTGTGCAGGCTTACGGTGATCTGCTTTGATTTGATTTATTATTGTCACATGTATTAGTGTATAGTGAAAAGTATTGTTTCTTATGCGCTATACAGACAAAGCATACTATTCACAGAGAAGGAAACGAGAGAGTGCAGAATGTAGTGTTACAGTCATAGCGAGGGTGTAGAGAAAGATCAACTTAGTGCGAGGTATGCCCATTTAAAAGTCTGATGGCAGCAGGGAAGAAGCTGTTCTTGAGTTAGTTGGTATGTGTCCTCTGACCTTTGTATCTTTTTCCTGACGGAAGAAGGTGGGAGAGAGTATGTCCGGGGTGCATGGGGCCCTTAATTATGCTGGCTGTTTTTTCAAGGCAGTGGGAAGTGTAGACAGTGTCAATGGTTGGGAGGCTGTTTTGAATGATGGACTGGGCTTTGGTCATGACCCTTTGTAGTTTCTTGCAGACTTGGACAGAGCAGGAGCCATACCAAACTGTGATGCAGCCAGAAAGAATGCTTTCTACAGTACATCTGTAAAAGTTGGTGAGAGTCATAACGGACATGCCAAATATCCTCAGTCTTCTTAGAAAGTAGAGGCATTGGTGAGCTTTCTTAACTATGGTGTCAGCATGGAGGGGCCAAAACAGGTTGTTGGTGATCTGGACGCCTAAAAACTTGAAGCACTCGACCATTTCTACTTTGTCCCCATTGATGTAGGCAGGGCCATGACCTCCACTAGACCTCCTGAAGTCGATGACTATCTTCTTCATTTTGTTGACATTGAGGGAGAGATTATTGTCGTTGCACCAGTTCACCAGATTCTCTATCTCATTCTTGTACTCAGTCTCGTCATTGTTTGCGATCTGACCCACTACCGTGATCTCATCAGCAAACTTGAAAATCAAGTTGGAGGGGAATTTGGCCACACAGTCATACGTGTGTGTATAAGGAACATAGTAAGGGGCTGAGGACATACCTTGTGGGGCACCGGTCTTGAGGGTGATTATGGAGGAGGTGTTGTTGCCTATCCTTACTGATTGCGGTCTGTGGGTTAGGAAGTTCAGGATCCAGTTGCAGAGGGGGGAGCCAAGCCCCAGGCCATGGAGTTTGAAGATGAGTTTCATAGGAATAATGGTGTTGAAGGCTGAGCTTGGTAGTTGAGAAATAGGAATCTGACATAGGTGTTTTTATTGTCTAGGTGTTCCAGAGTTGAGTGTAGGGCCATGGAGATGGTGTCTGCTGTGGACCTGTTGCGGCTGTAGGTGAACTGTAATGGATCCAGGCAATCTGGGAGGCTGGAATTGATTTGTGCTATGACTAATCTTTAAAGCACTTCATAATGATGGATGTCAGAGCCACCGGACAATAGTCATTAAGGCACACTGCCTGGCTTTTCTTTGGTATTGGGATGATAGTCGTCTTCTTGAAGCAGATAGGGACCTCAGATTATTGTAAAGGCATGTTGAAGGTATCTGCGAATACCCCCATCAGCTGGTCCATGCAGGATCTGTGTGCTCATCCCGTACCCCTTTCCGTGGGGTGACCTTCGAGAAGGTTGCTCTGACATCTGCAGGCTTCCAGGGTGAGGGGCATGCTCTCGCTGACCTCTTGCTCAAAATAGGCGTGGAATGCACTTAGTTCATCGGGGAGGTGTGCATTGGTGCCAGCAATTTTATATGATCATTTAGAACAAGAAAACATAGAATCCTCACAGTGCTAAAAGAGGCCACCCGGCCCATTGAGTCTGCACCAACTTTCCGAAAGAGAGAGGCCCTTCCCAGCACTCCACAATATTCCTACAGGACTGCTTAGAGTCAGTAGACGGGTCAGTATTTAAAAACTCTGCAATCAGCCTGAACAAGTAGCCGCTACTGTAACTGACTTCATTAGAAGTGTGTGGAAGACAGTGCCAAAGAAGCAAATCTGAGCGTTTCCCAACCAGAAACCATGAATGAACTGGGATCTCCACTGCTTGTTGAAGTCCAGGTCTGAGGCGTTCAAGTCAGGTGACCCTGACCTATACAAGAAAGTCAGATATGATCTAAGGAGAGCCATCAAAGATGCCAAAAGACAGTACTGGACCAAGCTAAAGTCCCAGACTAGCCACACGGACTCCCACCGACTATGGCAAGGTCTATGCAAAATGGCAAGCAATTTTGACCTTCGAGAAGGCTGCTCTGACATCTGCAGGCTTCCAGGATGAGGGGCATGCTCTCGCTGACCTCTTGCTCAAAATAGGCATGGAATGCACTTAGCTCATCGGGGAGGTGTGCATTGGTGCCAGCAATTTTATATGCCTTCATCTTGTAGCCTGTTATGTCTTGCAGACCTTGCCATAGTTGGTGGGAGTCCGTGTGGCTAGTCTGGGACTTTAGCTTGGTCCAGTACTGTCTTTTGGCATCTTTGATGGCTCTCCTTAGATCATATCTGACTTTCTTGTATAGGTCAGGGTCACCTGACTTGAACGCCTCAGACCTGGACTTCAACAAGCAGTGGAGATCCCAGTTCATTCATGGTTTCTGGTTGGGAAAGGCTCAGATTTGCTTCTTTGGCACAGTCTTCCACACACTTACTAATGAAGCCAGTTACAGTAGCGGCTACTTGTTCAGGCTGATTACAGAGTTTTTAAATACTGACCCGTCTACTGACTCTAAGCAGTCCTGTAGGAATATTGTGGAGTGCTGGGAAGGGCCTCTCTCTTTCGGAAAGTTGGTGCAGACTCAATGGGCCGGGTGGCCTCTTTTAGCACTGTGAGGATTCTATGTTTTCTTGTTCTAAATGATCATTGCCTGGCACATGAGCAATGAATGTTACTTGCCACTTAATAGCCAAAGCCTGAATGTTGTTGAATAAATGTTGAAAGTATCCTTGTTTGTTTTGACAAAGTGCAATCTGGTGGCAGCAGCAGATGAGCTGGATGGGTACAGAGAAAGTGACGAGGCAGTTCAAATATGAAGGCCTTGAGTGGCTGTAAGGTTAAGGGAAGTTGTTTGAACTTCCATTGCAGCACTCTGTCATTTAATCCAAGTGGTTTGACCATTCCTGGGAGCAACAATGCCTGTAGTGGAAACCTCAACCTCAGTCATCAGCTGCTGCATAACCTCTCCACTCAAACTCGAGTATCAAGACATAAGCCAAGCTGGAGGTGAACTCTTCCTTTCCCCATGTCATGAAGCTTAAGATTTTAGGCAGGCTTTATTTTGTTAGACACAATAGTCTTCTTCCCAATCTCAGCCCTGTAAGACATTCATCTGACTCCTCTGCAGCAGAGCCAGTATCTGACAGTGCCCCTACCCCACCTGGCAAGGTGGCACCTGTTGTGTTACTTCTATTTACACCCTACACTTGTGTTACTTCCATTCTACATTCTACACCCTAGCTATGACTGTAACACTACATTCTGTGCTCTCTTGTTTCCTTCTCTATGAACGGTATGTTTTGTCTGTATAGCACGCAAGAAACAATACTTCTCACTGTATGCTAATACATGTGACAATAAATCAAATCAAATCAAATTCTGCGCAGCCACTGCCCACCAGTGCCTAATGTGTGATACAGTGAGGGTTGATGTTTATACACCGGCCTCTATGTTACACATGGTCCTGGTCTCTGAGATGGTACCTAGGTTAATGATAGCTTTGGATCCTGGGAGCCTGCGATTTTAAATCTGGAAGGATTAGGCTTCAGAACGTGTGGCCATTATTGAAGATAAAAGATTAAATGGAACTTGTGAGCGAGGTTAGGTTTGGGTGATTACAGGTTGGGAATAGTTGTGAATTGGCAAATGAACTCAAGTGGCCACAAACCACTAGATGCTCCATCTGCTGCTCTGCCTGTTGCCTTGACATCTGTCACTTCCCTCCTGATCACCACCAGTACGGCCACCATGAGTGAAATTATGTTATGCTATCATGTTTCCCCTTCCTGGTCAATTTTTGTTGGGGCCTAATATACTCAAACTTGGAGAATGGGTATATAGTCAGGTTTGTGTGTGATGTTGCACATAGTTGAAGAGCTGTGGAATGTGGCTGAGTGCCTATCAAGAATGAAATGTTGTGCATTGTGTGAATCTCAGTGTATAATTAGCTGGTGGATGAAATGTGTTAAGTTTGTGACACTGGCGTTGGTGCAGTATTGAGAAGCGTGTTTGAAAGATGGGATCTTACCTTGAACTGACATACTAAATTTCTTGCAGCATTTGCACTGCAACCTTGGTGTTAGGTCTCCAGGCTATAAATTTCTGGACAATCTCCTCACTCACTGGCCCACTTAAGGCACAGGACATCTCTCACCCTCTGGATTTCCTCCATCAGGACCTCTAGTGTTGTGTGTTCAAAACCAGTGCACCCATTCCCTCAATCCCTGAGATATCCTCAAGCATTCTGTTGTGTTCCAGCTAGCACATTCCATACCTATATGAAAGTAAGAGCGTGGAGACTACATGTAATGTTTCACAAAATCAGAGCTTGTTTTAAAGCCTCCAGGGATGTTTGATCCAGGCAATCATGACCCAAAAACTATGGGCTAAAATCAAACTTTCAGACAGCATGTCTAATTAGCACAGCACCCACTTGGCAACTGTTTTCATTCTTTCATCACAATAACCCCATTTCTCTCTCTCCAATCAAACAAATCTTTTAACACTTCAATTTGATCATTATTGAAATGTGAACACCCTTTAAAGCTCAAGGAAAACCCATTTCTGCAACCCATCCTCATAATCCCAGTGTCATTCTAGTGAATCTACATTGCACCCTTTTGAAAGCCAATAATTTCTTTCCTGATATAGAGTGTCCAAAGCTGAACACTGGGTCTCACCAGAATTCTGACCAGCTGTAAACAACTTCAAACTCTCTTGAATCAAAGGCTGACTCTTCATTAACTTTTGTAAGCTGCCCAAAATATTTCAGTGATTTTTGTACTTATGCTCCTAAATCCCTCTGTTCAGCTCCTAGAGTCTCTACATTTGGAAACACTCAGATCTATTTGCCTTATCTAAAGCGATTGGTTTCACCCACATTGAACTCCACAGTTTTGCCCTTTCGTGTAATCTATACATTCCAGAGATCTTCATTTTCAATTAATCGCTTGCAAGTGTCATCACTGTTGTTTTTATAAGAGGGGCACATGTTAAGAATTTATTTGCAGATTGCAGCCCATCAAATGTGCAGCCCAATTTTCATTTTATTTACTTTAAGGTGGCACCCATGGATTCATGTTCACTCTTACTTCTGAGTCAGGACTTCAAATCCCAATCCAGAGACCTCAGCACAAAATCTAGGCTGACACTTCTTTGCAGTTGTGAGGGAGTGCAACATTGCTAGAGGTGCTATTTTCAATATTGAAATATCTAACTTCTCATTTGCATTCCCCATGACATTGTTTGCTGAAGAGCCGTTGAGTTGCCCTGGTGTCTTGGTTAATATTTATCCTCAAGTGACATCACGAAAACAGATCATCTGATCATTACTGTTTTTGGGATTTTACTGCAGACAAATTGGCTACTGTGTTCCCTACATCAAAACAATGACTGCACTTTGAAAGTATTTAACTGATTACTATTCACTTTGGAACATCCTGAGATTGTGAAAGGTGCTATATAAATGCAATGCAAATCTCTTTAATAGAGAAACAAAGATAAAGCTCAACATGAATGAACTCTACTAACCTCTGTATGACCTCTGCCTTGTGACACTCTGTATTTGGAAGTTTAAATTGTAAAATTTGCTCCACAAGCAAAAAGCGGATTCGTTATCTGATGGTATTTAATTTGTAAGTTCAGAGATGCTGGATGTCAATCACAATTCCTGTGTACACAGCACATATTTTGTTAATGTGTTCCAGATATTCAGTGAAGGATCAGGCAAGTGTGATGTGAATTCCATTCTGGTGTATTGGCAGAGTGAAATGTAATGTCTGATTCTTGTCTGGTGTTGAAATAAACTGGCTGATATATGTGAAACCACAGCTGAGCGATGCTGATGATATGAGGAGACCAATAATATGATGACAGGTACCCAGTGTGACACACAAACACTACAGTGTGACACATGCCTGCTTGCTTTAAATTTTGGTCCTTTTTCAATTTACATTTAAAAATGAACAGTGCAAATTTTATAATTTATATAGCAGTTGTCAATTAATTCCTGTTCCCCAAAATCAGAACCCCATTCCTTCTTAAATTGCTAATGCTAATTCCTCCAACATCATAAATTATTGTCTTGTCTTCTATCTGAAATTCTCTTAAAGATGCTTGGACTAGTTATTGCCACCCAATAACATGTTCACATCTCCCCACACTCACTGTACTAATCCCACCATCATAAATGCTTTAATCACAAATAATGGTTCGCCTTTAAGGATTAAGAACATTCGAGAAGAATTTGAGTTTTTTAAAAGAGACTGTTCTTCAAATAGTTAATGCAAGGACTCTGGTTGAGGTTGTTCCTGGTAAAGACAGCATTTTACAAGAAAATGTACTTAAGCAGTTTTAAAGGAACTGGAAACCTTTTAACCCTAGTGGACTGTTTACAAATGGCTTTGATAAAAACCATGCCTGGAAAACTATGTAAAAAGCTGGTTAGTTGATTTTGTTTTAGCATGAAATCAATAAGAATTAATTGCTAGGGTAAAGAAGACTAACAGCTTTTGAAGCTCCAGACCTTGAAAACAGTAAAAATATGAATGGAAGTTCCTCCAAAGTCACTCTATATTCTGAAATCGGCAGACTGCAAATTTTCTGTGAAGTCCACCTGAAAAGTAATGCAAGAGCCATTGATTGTTTTGTAGACTGGTGCTGAGAAAGGAACCATACAATCTATTTCAAGAACTTCTGTATCTACCCTTCTCCCTTGAACTGTTGACTATTAACTTTTTGGCAGAATTCCTCTATTTTATTATTCATCTTGGTTTTGGTTTTTGTGTATGCATGTATTTCAAAAGGGTCATTATATACTTCTATATTTCATACTGTATATTAATAAACTTTGTCTTCTACCTGACAAGGATGGTTTTATAATAAATGAATAATTTTATTGTTTATTGAAGACACCTTGG
Source organism: Mustelus asterias (assembly GCF_964213995.1). Lineage (NCBI taxonomy): Eukaryota > Metazoa > Chordata > Chondrichthyes > Carcharhiniformes > Triakidae > Mustelus > Mustelus asterias. The sequence goes on along the minus strand of NC_135807.1, from coordinate 104,885,779 downwards.
CATTGCTTGGTCATGGTGCAGAGGAGATTCATCAGGCTGTTGCCTGGGCTAGAGTGTTTCAGCTATGAAGAGAGGCTGGTTAGACTGGGGTTGCTTTCCTTAGATCAGGGAAGGCTGCGGGGGGACCTGATTGAGGTTTACAAAATTATGAGGGACATAGATGAGGTAGATAGGAAGGAAATTTTCCTCTTCGTAGAGGGGTCAATAACATTAGTAGAGGTAAGAATCCTCACAACATTTAAGAAGCATTTGGATGAACACTTGAAATGCCATAGCAAACAAGGCTACAGACCTAGTGCTGGAAAATGGGAATAGGATAGATAGCTGCTTGGTGATAGCACAGACATGATGGGCTGAAGGCTTCTTTCTGTGATGTAAAGCTCTGTAACACTATTTTAAGATTCATACATAAAGCGCATATTTGACCATATAGCTAGCTGAAGAAATCATTTAAATATATGTTGTGACCCAAGGAGCAGTGGAACTAAAGACAGACAGTTCATTCTTCCCCTCCTGGTTATAATATCACTATTCCAGTTCCTGACCAGCCCAGTGCTCACCCTAAATGCCCACAGATTTTGTAGAGATGTTCCAGGGGTGAAGGTGGCCTGGTGATGTCATTGGACTAGTAATACATAGGCCCATGCCAATCCTCTGGAAAACACAGATTCAAATACCACCATAGCAGCTAGTGGAATTTAAATTCACTTCACAAATGTGGAATTCAAATTTCGTAATAGTGACCAAGAAGCTATGTCTGATTGTTATAAAATGCCATCCAATGCCTTTGAGGGAAGCTAATTTCCTAGTGTAGCAGGGTGGGAGAATCCCATGGCTGGACATGCACGGGTTTCACACATGCGTTCCCACTGCGAGCGCATCTCCCAGTGCCAATTTCTGGCGTCATCAGACCTGCACTGGAAACCAGCGGGAAGAACCAGGTAAATTATATTAATCTGTTTTTAACATAATTTAAATGGAATTAGTGGGCCCGGGAATGAATTCTCTGGGCTCGCTCGCCTCTCCCACCCCACCAGAGTGTTTCACCTTAGCGGGGTTTACAGTAGGTCCCCACTTTCGTGAAGGGGGCAATTGAGGCCCCCAAAGGGTCGGGCAGTGAGGGGATGGTGCTCACTGGGCATGGGCACCCTGGAAGTGCCAGCCTGTGTCCCTTGGCACTGCCCAAGGAGCAAAGTCCCCATGTCCAGGGTGAACCTTGGCACTGCCCTCTGGACATGGGGCAATGTCAGGGGGGCAGGGCCTACTGGGGGCAGAGCCTCGGGGCCTAAGGGGCGATCGATGGGGGTGGGGTGTCCCGCTGCCACTCTGCATAGGGATCAGTCAGGAGGAGGGAGGCCAGCAATCGAGGCAGGCTGAGGGGGTGTCTGCCGGGGATGGGGGGGAGGTGAGCCAGCTGGGATGTCTGCACTATGTTGGGGGGGAGGGAGGGGCTGGGGGTTGGAGTTGGCTCAGGAATGGCTGGGGGGAGGGGGCCGGGGCGCGATTGGGTCATGGGGGGGATTGGAGGGAGAGCAGTGCAGGGGTCCCGGGCTGGCCAGCGATTGAGCTGGCCAGCAAATGGGAGGCTGACAGTGCAGGGCCACTGTGCATGTGTAGAGGCCCAATGATTTCAGTCTCTCCAGTGGGACTAGGCCGTGCCCCCCTGAAATTTAATGATATTCATGATCATGGCCTTTGCCAGAGTATGGGAGATTCTGGGGTGAACTCCCACTGAAAGAAAAACAGCACTAATTACTCTAGTTTTCCACAAGTTTAACACTTTTTTGGGAGAATTCTGACCCATATCTAGAGTACTGTGAGCAGTTTTGGTCCCCATATTTAAGGAAGAATGTTATTTCATTGGAGGCAGTTCAGAGAAGGTTCACTAGGATGATCTCCAGTATGGAGGGATTGTTTTATGAGGAAAGGTTAAACAGGTTAGGACTGTACTCATTGGAATTTAGGAGAATGAGAGGTAATCTCATTGAAACATACAGGATTCTTAAGGGGCTTGACAGGGTAAATGCTGAGAGGATGTTTCCCCTCATGGGAGAGCCTAGGACCAGAGAGCAGAGTCTCAGAATAAAGGGTGCCAATTTAAGACTGAGATGAGGAGGAATTTCTTCTCTCCATTGTGAGTCTTTGGAATTCCTTGCCAGAGAGAGCTGTGAGTCCTTGTGTATATTTAATGCTGAGATGGATAGATTTTTGATCAGTAAGGAAATCAATGGTTGTGAAAAGTGCTATAGAAATGCAAGTTCTTTAAATTTCTTTCTTTCATTCTGATATTAGAATTCACAAAAGTCCAAATTTGTGTGAAATGAATGTTGGCAAGCTAAGTAGTTTAATGTTAGATCCTTTCCTCAACCAACATTCCTAGCATCAAGGCACTGATCACCCAAAACCAGCTTCACTGGTTGGATCATCTTGTTTGCATGTCTAATGCTAGATTCCTGAAATCACTGTCCTACTTCCAACTTCATGATAAGAGACAATGGCGTCATGATAATGTCACTGGACTAGTAATCCAGAGCCCCAGGATGGGTTCAGGCACCATATCCTGGTTCAAATCCCACCATAACAGCTGATGGAATTTAAATTCAGTAAAGAAAGTTTCAAATTATAAAGCTGGTCTCAGTAATGGTGGTCACAAAACTATCATTGATTGTTGTTAAAAACCTATCTGGTTCACTAATGTCCCTTAGGGAAGGAACAGTAAGAAGTCTCACAACACCAGGTTAAAGTCCAACAGGTTTATTTGGTATCATGAGCTTTCAGAGTGCTGTTCCTTCATCAGGTGAGTGGGTCTGCCTATGTGACTCCAGACCCACAGTAATGTGGTTAACTCTTACCTGCCCTCTGAAATGGCCTAGCAGTTCATCCAACCAATTAGGAATGGGAAACAAATGGGATGTGGCCACCGGGGCGGCATGGTGGCACAGTGGTTAGCACTGCTGCCTCACAGCGCCTGGGACCTGGGTTCGATTCCCGGCTTGGATCACTGTCTGTGTGGAGTTTGCACGTTCTCCCCGTGTCTGCGTGGGTTTCCTCCGGGTGCTCCGGTTTCCTCCCACACTCTAAAGATATGTGGGTTAGGTGGATTGGCCATGCTAAATTGCCTCTTAACGTCAGGGAGACTAGCTAGGTAAATGCATGGAGTTATGGGGATAGGGCCTGGGTGGGATTGTGGTCGGTGCAGACTCTATGGGCTGAATGGCTTCCTTCTGCACTGTAGAATTCTATGATTCTATGAATAATAAAGAAGAAAATACTCCCAGGAATGCAAAGGAAATGCTTTAAGGATGTCCTCAAAGCATCCCTGAAGAGATCTAAGATCCCCATTTATTCATGGGAATCCCTTGCCCATGTTCACCCAATATGGAGGAGAAGCATTCAAGAAGGCACTGAGCATCCTGAGAGGTTTCAAAGGAAGCATGCGGAACCCACTTAAAGCAAGTAAGTTAATTACCTGCTCCTTCAAACATCACATACTCTATGTGTGGTAGAGTCTGTGGATCATGCATTGGATTAATTAACCATGTGCAAAAAAAACAGCTGGTTCAAGTGAAGGACTGTCTAAGAAATAAAAGAGACAATTGTGATACGAGTAGCTATATAAGACCCTCGTCAGACCCCACTTGGGGTACTGTGCTCAGTTCTGGTCGCCTCACTATAGGAAGGATGTGGAAAAGATTGAAAGGGTGCAGAGGAGATTTACAAGGATGTTGCCTGGATTGAGTGGCATGCCTTATGAGGATAGGCTGAGGGAACTTGGTCTTTTCTCCTTGGAGAGACGTAGGATGAGAGGAGACCTAATAGAGGTATATAAGATGTTGAGAGGCATAGATCGGGTGGACTCTCAGAGGCTTTTTCCCAGGGTGGAAATGGCTGCTACGAGAGGACACAGGTTTAAGGTGCTGGGGGGTAGGTACAGGGGGAATGTTAGGGGGAAGTTTTTCACACAGAGGGTGGTGGGCGAGTGGAATCGGCTGCTGTCAGTGGTGGTGGAGGCAAACTCAATAGGGTCTTTTAAGAGACTCCTGGATGAGTACATGGGACTTAATAGGATGTAGGGTTATAGGTAGGCCTAAAAGGTAGGGATATGTTCGGCACAACTTAAGGGCCTGTTTTTGTGCTGTAGTTTTCTATGTTTCTAAGTAGTAAAAACATTTTCTTAACTATGTTATAAGTCAGAGAACAATTTAAGACTGGAACAGGCCATTAAAAGACTTGCAGGGACAGGTTCAAATGGACTCCCAGGAAGTACAGTAAGAAGTCTCACAACACCAGGTTAAAGTCCAACAGGTTTATTTGGTAGCAAATACTATAAGCTTTCGGAGCAATGCTCCTTCATCAGATGGAGTGGTCTCTGTTCTCAAACAGGGCACAGACACAGAAATCAAATTACAGAATACTGATTAGAATGCAAATCTCTACAGCCAGCCAGGTCTTAAGTGTACAGACAATGTGGGTGGAGGGAGCATTCAACACAGGTTAAAGAGATGTGTATTGTCTCCAGACAGTACAGCTTGTGAAATTGTGCAAGTCCAGGCAAGCTGTGGGGGTTACTGATAATGTGACATAAATCCAACATCCCGGTTTAGACCGTCCTCATGTGTGCGGAACTTGGCTATCAGTTTCTGCTCAGTGACTCTGCGCTGTCGTGTGTCATGAAGGCCGCCTTGGAGAACGCTTACCTGAAGATCCAAGGCTGAATGCCCGTGACTGCTGAAGTGCTCCCCCACAGGAAGAGAACAGTCTTGCCTGGTGATTGTCGAGCGGTGTTCATTCATCCGTTGTCGTAGCGTCTGCATGGTTTCCCCAATGTACCATGCCTCGGGACATCCTTTCTTGCAGCGTATCAGGTAGACAACGTTGGCCGAGTTGCAAGAGTAGGTACCGTGTACCTGGTAGATGGTGTTCTCACGTGAGATGATGGCATCCGTGTTGATGATCCAGCACGTCTTTCAGAGGTTGCTGTGGCAGGGTTGTGTGGTGTCGTGGTCACTGTTCTCCTGAAGGCTGGGTAGTTTGCTGCGGACAATGGTCTGTTTGAGGTTGCGTGGTTGTTTGAAGGCAAGAAGTGGGGGTGTGGGGATGGCCTTGGCGAGATGTTCGTCTTCATCAATGACATGTTGAAGGCTCCGGAGGAGATGCCGTAGCTTCTCCGCTCCGGGGAAGTACTGGACGACGAAGGGTACTCTGTCCACCGTGTCCCGTGTTTGTCAATCGCTCGACAATCACCAGGCAAGACTGTTCTCTTCCTGTGGGGGAGCACTTCAGCAGTCACGGGCATTCAGCCTTGGATCTTCAGGGAAGCGTTCTCCAAGGCGGCCTTCACGACACACGACAGCGCAGAGTCACTGAGGAGAAACTGATAGCCAAGTTCTGCACACATGAGGACGGTCTAAACCGGGATGTTGGATTTATGTCACATTATCAGTAACCCCCACAGCTTGCCTGGACTTGCACAATTTCACAAGCTGTACTGTCTGGAGACAATACACATCTCTTTAACCTGTGTTGAATGCTCCCTCCACCCACATTGTCTGTACATTTAAGACCTGGCTGGCTGTAGAGATTTGCATTCTAATCAGTATTCTGTAATTTGATTTCTGTGTCTGTGCCCTGTTTGAGAACAGAGACCACTCCATCTGACGAAGGAGCATTGCTCCGAAAGCTTATGGTATTTGCTACCAAATAAACCTGTTGGACTTTAACCTGGTGTTGTGAGACTTCTTACTGTGCTTACCCCAGTCCAACGCCGGCATCTCCACACCATGACTCCCAGGAAGTTGCAGAGGTTTTAACTTTGCATAAATTTTTAATCCTGAAGTCAATGCCAGACTACCAACAGGAAGTAACACTGTTTAGCAGAAAAAAATGTTAAAGTAGATGAGGATAGAATTAGAAATCCTACTATAAACTGAGCTGCCAAACTTGATGACAACCACACAAAGACATGACAATTCTTAGTATATGGGCTATACAATCTCCTTGTCTGTAAAATCACTCAGGGATTCAGGGACCCTTCCTGTGGATTAGAAAGATGCTCGTGCAGTTCCAATTTTCCAAAAGGGGGCAAGGCCGGATCAAGAAACTGTTAATTTGACTTCAGTTATAGTTAAGAATCTCAAAAGGATAATCAGAAATGCTTTTTATGATTATCTGAATCGTGAGGAACAATTCAGGACACCAGGAATGACTTCTGGAGAAGAATATAATCTTCTACTAATTTGTTAGAATTTTGTGAAGTATGGGGGAAATCCCAATCGACATTGTCTACCTGGATTTTTCTGAAGATCTTTGCTAAGGTACCTCAAAAGGAACATTACAGAATATTTGTATAATCCTTGTTATGACCATTGGATGTTTTAAGTGATTTACAGCCAATGAAATTATTTTGAAGTATAGTCACAGTTATAATGTAGGAAACATAGCAGTCAATTTCCACAGACAACCTCTCACAAACAGCAATGTGATAATGTCCAGAGAAATTTATTTTATGATGTTGATTGAGGGATAAACATTGGTCAGGATCCTGGGGATAGCTCCCCTCATCTTCAAAATAGTGCCATTGGGATCTTTTACCCAAGAAGGCAGCTGGGGACTCGACTTATCATTTCATCTGAAAGACGGTGCCTCTGACAGCACAGCGCTCAGTACTGCACTGGAATGTGAACTTTGATTTTTATGCTAAAACCCTGAGTGGGGCTTGAAATTAGAGGTGAGAGTGCTACCCACTGAGCCATGGCTGACACTATTATGATATGGGAACAGTACACCATTTAGCACATTGAGCCTGAGTTCATGACTGATCCATGACTTATCTATATATGGGTTTTTGTCCCATATCTCTTCATAAACTTAGTTAGCTAAAAACTATCAATCTCTATTTAAATTTAGCAATTGACCTTGCATCAAGAGCCATTTGCAGAACAGGAGTCCAAACTTCTACCAGTTTTTGAGTGTAGGTGTATTTCTAACTTGGCTGCTGAAAAGCCTGGTTCTAACTTTCTGACTCTGTTCTCTATTCCTAGATTCACCAGCCAAGAGAAATAGTTTCTCTTCATCAACCCTATCAGCTTCCCTTAATATCATGAAAACTTCAATTACTCTTTAATCTCTTAAATTCCAAGATATACAACCTAGTTTGTATAATCTCTCCTTGGAGTCCAGGTATCATTCTCGTAAATTTGCACTTTGTTCCCTTCAAGACCAATATTTCCTTCCTAAGGTGTAATTCCCAGAACTGCTCACACTATTCCAGCTGTGGTCTAACAATAGCGATAGCAGAACTTCTTCCACCTTGTATTCTAATACTCTAGATATAAAGGCCAGCTTGCCAGTCAAGCCTTGATTATTTTCTGGACCTAACCATGACATTTTAACAACCTATGCACCTGGTCCCAAACATCTCTTTGGGCCTTCACTGTTTCTAACTTTTCACTGTTTTTAAAATATTCTAATCTATCCCGTTTAGGTCCAAAATGGATGATCTCAGATTTGTCTACAATAAAATCCATTTGCCACAACTTTGCCCACTTTTAAAATCTATCAACAGCACTTTTTGATGCTTCTGTCCATACTGCTTACAATGCCAACTATTTTTCTGACATGGGAAAATTTGGATATGTTATTAATAAATACTACTAATGGTTGAGACCCCAAACAGCTTCCAGGCGGATTACACTAGTCACATTCGAACCAGCTTTTGCAATGAGAGCTGATACACCTTATCCCTTGAAGGGGAAACAAGATAAGTTGCTGGTTGGAATGGAAATATTATTATACTAGAGTTAGGTGTTAAATAATATAAGTTATGGCCAAAGTGCTCTCCTGCATTAGCTCTGATGATTTGGAGAATTCAGGGAAGAATTTGACTTTTTTTTCCTAATTGTTATGATGGCCACAGGAAATCATCAATAGATCTCTCTGTGGGCTTCGTGGAGTATGAACTTCCATATTGAGCAAGCAGATGCTCACCCAATAGGAGGTGAGCAGTGGAGGGTTATAACCCATTGCTTCAACCCATTGCTTCTGTAGGGCCCCGGGTATTGACTTACAAGCTATAGGCCACAATTCTTTCTTGTGTTATCATTAAAGGGTTTATAGTGATGATAGATTGGCCTTATTGGATTTACTACATTGGTGACAAGGAATAAAAACAATTTTACTTTTAAAAACAATATATTTTTCCTCCATCGTCAAGAACAAACAATTCTTCTCCAGTAAGAAAAAGCAATTATGTCTCTTTTTGGAAAACTTGAACCCTATGATAACAGTGGGGAAGATACAGAATACATGCATTACTTTTTTCATGCTGAGAATATCGAAGGAGATGAAAAACAAGAAGTAATTTGGTTGACAGCATATGGGGCCCTGACATTCAGCGTGATAAAAATCTAACCTATCCAGATACCCTTGACGCGAAAACTTTGAATGCGGTAGTAGACTTGGTGAAAAACCACTGTGACTCGAATCCCTCTGTTATCTCCAGAGATACTACTTTAGCATAGCAGAGAGAACCCTGGAAAACTTGTCACCGAATTTCTGACCAGGTTACGATAATTAGCAGAGCATTGTGAATTCAGCCCGTCTCTAAATGAAATGTTTTGAGGCAGATTGGTATGTGGCATAAATAACCTGACTAGCCAAAAAAAGCTATTGGCAGAACCCAAGCTGCATTTATAAAAAGCCATTGAAATAGCCCAATCACTGGAAAATGCAGAAAAAAAGGGCTTAGGAACTATAGAGGGTATCAGGCAGCAATGTCCTCCAGTTACAGGCAGGGGCCTCATGTAATCAGTCTTTAATGGAGAGGGCTTGGTAAACACGATGTTACAACATTGGAGCTCTAGTAACACCACCATGTAGTCAAGGAAAGACAGTGAAGGCCCCAAGAGTATTAGGGAATATATTCCAAAGGAGTGTGGATGTAAGACAATGAAATATTGCAAGTACTGCCAAAGGGCACAGCATGGTGGCGCAGTGGTTAGCACTGCTGCCTCACAGTGCCAGGGAGCCGGGTTCGACTCCTGGCTTCGGTCACTATCTGTGTGCAGTCTGCACATTCTCCCCGTATTCTGTGTGGGTTTCCTCTGGATGCTCCAGTTTCCTCCTACAGTCTGAAAGACGTGCTGGTTAGATGCATTGGCCATGCTAAATTCTCCCTCGGTGTATCCGAGCAGGTGGCAGAGTGTGGCGACTAGGGGATTTTCACAATAACTTCATGGCAGTGTTAATGTAAGCCTATTTGTGACATTAATAAATAAACTTTAACTTTAAACTTTATTTTATGAATAGGCAAAACACATGCCATTCAGTGATGAAATCAAGGCTATACCATACAAGTATACCCACTTCCAGAAACAGGAACGTTACAACAGATTTGCATCATCATGACTAAAGATCTCCCCTATCGTGGTAGAACTAATGGTGAATGGTAATCACTTGAAAATGGAAGTGGACATGGGGCCTGCAGTCACTGTCATCTGGGAATGAATATACAAACACCTCTAAACTGGCATCAAACTCCTGAGCTTAGAAGACACAGACTAGCCACCTACAAGGGGGAACCTTTACAAATAAAAGGCACCACAATGGCCCCAGTGACTTACAGGCAGCATCAGTTCATCTCCCTTTCATTGTTGTATGGACCAAGTCTTATGGGGAGAGATTGGTCCCAGCAGGTCCGACTGGACTGGTTGGAGATCTTCAGGCTAGGCATGGGGGGGATTGTACAAAGTTATCAGTAGATACCCTGGAGTTTTCCAAGAAGGACTGGGAAAATAAAAGGGGCCAAAGTCAAGATCTACATCCACCCCAATGTTACACCGAGGTATTTCAGAGCAAGACCGTTCTATATTTCCTGTTGAAGAAGTTGGAAACTGAACTAGGGCACCTTGAAGCTTATACATAATAAGGCCTTTGCAATTTGCAACCTGCAGTTCCTGTTTCTAAGCCAGTCAAGTTGGTCTAAGGATACTATAAACTAACAGTCAATTGGGTTTCCAAACTTGATAGGTACCCCTGCCCCAAATTGAAGACCTGTACAATAAGTTAACAGGTGACCAGATGTTCTCCAAGTTGGACATGAACAATGCCTATCTGCAACTTGAATTGGGCGAGTCTTCCCGAAAAGATGTGACAATCAACATGCACAAGGAACGATATGAGTATACTCGTTTGCCCTTTGGGTCTTGTCAGTGTATGCCATTTTCCAACAAGTTATGGAGAACATACTTTAAGGGCTACCCAGAGTGACGGTGTACTTAGATGCTGTTCTGGTTACAGTGGCTTCAGAATAAGAGCAGCTGGCAAACTTAAAAGAGGTCTTGCAAAGATTCTCAAGAGCCAGAGTGCTCTTGAAGAGAGAAAAGGATGTCTTTCAAGTGACTGAAGTGACCTGTTTAGGCTTTTGGGTAGATGGTAAAGGTTACACCCTGTAGAGGATAAGGAAGATTCCATCCAAATGGTGATTCCATCAAGGGAGCACCAGCTCCAAGGAACACCATGAAGTTAAAAGTCATAGAATAGAAATCATAAATTCCCTACCATGCACAAGGAGGGCATTCAGCCCATTGTGTCTGCACCAGCTCTCCAACAGAGCATCTTGTCCAGGCCCTATCCCCATAACCCTACATAATTCACCTCGCTAATTCCCCTAACCTAAGCACTAAGGGGTAATTTAGCCATTCCATGGCAATTCCACCTATTCTGTACGTCTTTGGATGTCATTCATAGAATTAGTAAATTATTATGGAAAATGTATCCCAAATTTGGTTTCCATGCCCCTTTACATGCCTCGTATGAAAATGCCAAAGTTGGCCCTGGAAGGTGCCACAGTTGGAGGTTTTTGACAAAGTTAGACAACAGCTACTGCCATCTAACCTATTGGCCTATTTTGACCCCAAGAAAGAACTTGTTCTGACATGCGACGCTTCTCCATGCAGAGTTGGTGCGGTATTTTCACATCGCTGGAAAGGCGAGATGGAAAAGCCCATTGCATACACATGCAGGACCTTTTCAGATGCAGAGCAGAGGTACTCTCAGATTGAGAACGAGTATTTAGCAATCATATTTGGTGTGAAAAAGTTCCATCATTACATTTACAGCTGACGTTTCATAATAGTTACTGACCACAGACCCTTATCGGAACTTTTTAAAGAAGACGAGACAATCCCCCCATTGCCTCCACCCGGGTACAGTGTCGGGCCTTGTTATTTGAGGCCTATGAATACCTTCTAGAGCACTGTCCTGGTACCTGGATAGCAAACATTGACTCACTGAGACACCTCCCATTGCCCACAGCCCATGCCCCTTTACCAGCATTAGAAGAGGTTGTGATTATCTTAAATTTTTTGGAGACTCTGTAGGTGTCCGCAAGGCAAATTAAGGCCTGAACAAAAAGGATCCAATCTTGTCTAAAATAAGGCATATGATCCTACATGGCGGGTTCTGAGGACAACCCTCGGAAGAACTGAAGCCCTATCTGGCTAAGAAAGATGAGCTCAGTGTTGAGGATGGGATCATTCTGTGGGGGTTCCGAGTAGTTGCCCTCACTCAGAGTGGGGCCAGATATTAACTAAACTACATAATGTCCATTTGGGAATGTCAAAGATGAAATGCCAGGAGCTACATCTGGTGGCTTTGCCATGACTCAGACATCTCGGACTTGTTGAAGTGGTGTGACCTGTGCCAAGAAAATCAAAAACTCCCTCCTCAACCTCCCTACCTCCATGGGAGTGGCCTGGCGGGACATGGCTATGTGTGCACATGAACTTTGCTGGTCCCTTTATGGGTTCAATGTTTTTAAATAGATGCACACCCCAAGTGGTTGGAGGTGCATCACCTGGGTGCATGACCTCTCATGCTACGATTGAGAAATTACGACAGAGTTTCTGGAAGCACAGAACACCAAAAGTCCTGGTTTCCGCTAATGGCACAGCCTTTACTAGCAGTGATTTTCAGAACATCATGCTCTCTAAAGGCCATGGATATTGTCAATAGATCTCCACGTGGGCTTCATGGAGTAAAAGCTGCCTTAGACTCATGAGTCATAGAGGTTTATAACGTGGAAACAGGCCCTTCGGCCCAGCTTGTCCATGCTGCCCAGTTTTTACCATTAAGCCCCCAATTGCCCGCATTTGGCCCGTATCCCTGACTACCATGTAACTGTCTTTGGATGTCATTCATAGAATGACACTGCCTTTTGAGCATCATTTGAAACTGATGCTCAAATCAATTAGAGCTGTCTTAGCAAATAAAATGTAGAACGGATTAGAAAGGACCCTAACTGAAGCAGAAAAGGCATACTCACAGATCATGAAAGAAGGATTGGCCATCATCTTTGGAATAAAGAAATTGCACCAAGATGTTTACAGATGGCATTTCACCGTAATTGTTGATCATAAACCCCTGCTCGTCTTATTTTGAGAAGATAAAGCCATCCCTCCAATAATGTCTGCAAGAATACAGCGTTGGGTCTATGATGGCACTTATGAATATACCTTCCAACACAGACCAGGAACATATATATCAAATGAAGGTGCTTTGAGCCATCTCCCACTACCGGAAAATATGCTGCCCCCACCAATGCCACAAAAAATTGTCTTTGCCTTGAATTTCCCTGACACACTGTCTGTGTCATCACAACAGATCAAATACTAGGCTCAAAAGAATCCAATATTGTCCAGAGTTATGCGTATGCTTCTTCATGGCTGGTGTTACGATAGAATGTCAGAACAACTAAAACTACCCGGCACGGTAGCACAGTGGTTAGCACTGCTGCTTCCCAGCTCCAGGGACCTGGGTTCGATTCCCGGCTTGGGTCACTGTCTGTGTGGAGTTTGCACATTCTCCTCGTGTCTGCGTGGGTTTCCTCCAGGTGCTCCAGTTTCCTCCCACAGTCCAAAGATGTGTGGGTTAGGTTGATTGGCCATGCTAAAATTGCCCCTTAGTGTCCTGAGATGTGTAGGTTAGAGGAATTAGCGGGTGAATGTGTATGGATATGGGGGTAGGGCCTGGGTGGGATTGTGGTCGGTGCAGACTCGATGGGCCAGATGGCCTCTTTCTGCACTGTAGGGTTTCTATGATTCTATGATTCTATAAGGAAGGTTGAATTGAGGTGCGAAGACAGGGTACCCTTCTGTGGTGTGCAAGGATGGTCGTCCCCATGCAAGGCAGAAAGTTATTACTGGAGGAAGTATATAGTGCCCACATAGGTATGTCCAAGATGAAAATGCTGGCTCATAGCTATGTGTGGTGGCCCAGGTTAGGCACAAACATAGAAAGCATGGTTAAACAGTTGGATCAATGCTAGGTACAACAAAACTTGCCATCGGCATCCCCGATGCACCTTTGGCAATGGCCAGGTCAGCTGTGGTCGCGACTCCACATTGATTTAGTTGGCCCATGCATGGGCACCGTGTTCCTACTTATGCTGATACACATACAATGGCTAGCCATCTATGAAATGAAGTCCATGACTTATTTGACAGCAATGGAAAGTTAAGGCAAATCTTTGCCACCCATGGTTTGTCAGAGGTGTTGGTTTTGGACAATGGGACAGCATTTACCAGTGACCAGCATTTCATGTTGTCAAATAGCATTAAGCACATACATACCGCACCATACCACCCCTCTTCAAATGGTTTGGCTGAGAGTGCTGTGCAAACTTTAAAAGCAGTAATGAAAAGGTTGGATCCCAGGCGTTGTCATGGCCAGTACATGCTCAGTATTGTATGAAGTAGAAGTTCAATGTAAAAAATTGAAGAAGCATCTTGATCACTTGAGAAGAAGCATAGAGAGCCAGTAGAGCAGTCTATTCCGAGTATGCTCGACAGTGATGCCATTGTGGTTGAAAGCCACATGGAAAGAAATCAGCCTGAGGAAGGGTCAAGTTGTGATCCTCTGGGAACTGGAGACATGATCTGCACCGATTCATCTTTACAAAGAACAGTATAGCACAGGAAACAGGCCGTTCGGCCCTCCAAGCCTGTGCCGCTCCTTGGTCCAACTAGACCATTCGTTTGTATCCCTCCATTCCCAGATGTTCATGTGACTATCCAGGTAAGTCTTAAACGATGCCAGCGTGTCTACCTCCACCACCCTACTTGGCAGCGCATTCCAGGCCCCCACCACTCTCTGTGTAAAAAACGTCCCTCTGATATCTGAGTTATACCTCGCCCCTCTCACCTTGAGCCGTGACCCCTCGTGATCATCACCTCCGACCTGGGAAAAAGCTTCCCACTGTTCACCCTATCTATACCCTTCATAATTTTGTACACCTCTATTAGGTCTCCCCTCATTCTCCGTCTTTCCAGGGAGAACAAGCCCAGTTTACCCAATCTCTCCTCATAGCTAAGACCCTCCATACCAGGCAACATCCTGGTAAACCTTCTCTGCACTCTCTCTAAAGCCTCCACGTCCTTCTGGTAGTGCGGCGACCAGAACTTCAAATGTGGCCTAACCAGCGTTCTATACAGCTGCACATCATACTCCAGCTTTTATACTCTATACCCTGTCCTATAAAGGCAAGCATACCATATGCCTTCTTCACCACCTTCTCCACCTATGCTGCCACCTTCAATGATTTGTGGACTTGTACACCTAGGTCCCTCTGTGTTTCTATACTCTTGATGGCTCTGCCATTTATTGTATAACTCCCCCCTACATTAGTTCTTCCAAAATGCATCACTTCGCATTTATCCGGATTAAATTCCATCTGCCATTTCTCTGCCCAATTTTCCAGCCTGTCTATATCCTGCTGTATTGTCCGACAATGTTCATCACTATCCGCAAGTCCAGCCATCTTCGTGTCATCCGCAAACTTGCTGATAACACCAGTTACACCTTCTTCCAAATCATTTATATATATCACAAATAGCAGAGGTCCCAGTACAGAGCCCTGCGGAACACCACCGGACCTCCAGCCGGAAAAAGACCCTTCGACTTCTACCCTCTGTCTCCTGTGGCCAAGCCAGTTCTAGCCACCTCTCCTTGTATCCCATGAGCCTTAACCTTCTTAACCAACCTGCCATGTGGGACTTTGTCAAATGCCTTACTGAAATCCATATAGACGACATCCACGGCCCTTCTTTCATCAACTGTTTTTGTCACTTCCTCAAAAAACTCCACCAAATTTGTAAGGCACGACCTCCCAAATGGAAAGTTCGATTTATGGAAGTGAAACTGAATCTGCCCTGCTGATGAGGCACCTCCTGTTAAACTCCATCACTCCAAAAAGGAGAGGAAATCCACTGACAGAGACTTTCATATTACCACCATTCCATCTGTCATGTTGCTCACACTCCATCCAATGGCCCTTCTCGGGAGGATGCGTGCATCTTACCCAACCTCTGCTCGATCCCTTCTCATCACATGCCTTTCTTTAGTCTTCATACAGGACAAGCTGGCATACAACAGAAGGCGAGGATCACAGACCAAGGGAGAGACAGTCAACATCATTGCCCTCACTGAGTTTGAGGAGGCTGCTGCCAAGCAAGCAAGGTAGGGGGGAGAGGGATCGTTCCTCTGGGGCAGGGGATATCGACTTTTCCCAGCAATTTGTATGGATTACAGCTCCATCACTTCATCAAATGCTGACAATCACAGTGAGTCACATACGGTCTTACATTGCTCATATTCATCAACTGAAAGTCTATTCTCTATTGTCTAGGCACCAGCACTTTGAGCCCTACAATGCAGCTGTGTAGCAGTCCGAGTCCCCAGATCACGTCTGAAGATGTAACTCTTAAAGAACCATCACAGCACTCACTAGTGCCCTCCAAAGTGCTGAAACAGCTCATTAGGGGGCAGCTCTTGATTCAACTTGAGCCACTTTCTGGAGAACTTCTCACTGCAGTGGTTGAAGGTAGGGCAGCTGTTATTGAAACCAGTGGTGAGTCACGCTGGCATGACTTCAGCAAGGCGTTCAATAAGGTCCCCCATGCAAGACTTCTCGAGAAAGTGAGAGGGCATGGGATCCAAGGGGCTGTTGCCTTGTGGATCCAGAACTGGCTTGCCTGCAGAAGGCAGAGAGTGGTTGTAAACGGGTCTTTTTCTGAATGGAGGTTGGTCACCAGTGGAGTGCCCCAGGGATCTGTTCTGGGACCCTTGGTGTTTGTCATTTTCATAAATGACCTGGATGAGGAAGTGGAGGGATGGGTTGGTAAGTTTGCCAACGACATGAAGGTTGGTGGTGTTGTGGATAGTTTGGAGGGATGTCAGAAGCTGCAGCGTGACATAGATAGGATGCAAGACTGGGCGGAGAAGTGGCAGATAGACTTCAACCCGGATAAATGTGTAGTGGTACATTTTGGCAGGCCAAATGGCATGAAGGAGTATAATATCAAGGGTAAGACTCTTAGCAGTGTAGAGGATCAGAAGGGCCTTGAACTCCATAGGACTCTTAAATCGGCCTCGCAGGTAGAGGAGGTGGTTAAGAAAGCGTATGATGTGCTGGTCTTCATCAATCGAGGGATTGAGTTTAGGAGTCGGGAGATAATGATGCAGCTTTATAAGATCCTCGTCAGACCCCACTTAGAGTACTGTGTTCAGTTCTGGTCGTCTCATTACAGGAAGGATGTAGAAATTATTGAAAGGGTGCAGAGAAGATTTACAAGGATGTTGCTTGGATTGAGTGGCATGCCTTATGAGGATAGGTTGAGGGAGCTCGGTCTTTTCTCCTTGGAGAGACGAAGGATGAGAGGTGACCTGATGGAGTTGTACAAGATGTTGAGAGGTATAGATCAGGCGGATTCTCAGAAGTTTTTCCCAGGGCTGAAACAGCTGCTACGAGAGGACACAGGTTGAAGGTGCTGGGGAGTAGGTACAGAGGAGATGTCAGGGATAAGTTTTTCACTCAGAGGGTGGTGGGTGAGTGGAATCGGCTGCCGTCAATGGTGGCGGAGGAAAACTCGATAGGGTCTTTTAAGAGACTTCTGGATGAGTACATGGGACTTAATAGGATTGAGGGATATAGGTAAGCCTATATATAAGCCTAGGTAGGTAGGGACATGACCGGTGCAACTTGTGGGCCGAAGGTCCTACTTGTGCTGTAGTTTTTCTATGTTCTATGTTCTACGACATCACATTGGTTGGCTGGGATTATGCGAAGAGGATGGAAGTAGCAGTGATAAGCATTATAATTACATGCAAATTCATCATGAAATATGCTAATCAGGTTAACACCCTTCCTGAGCATGAAACTGATCATGTCATCGGAGGAGGGTGGGGAAGATTACAAACCAAAATCTTGCTGGTGCAGATCCTCTACATTGGGCTTCTCAGGTTTAGCAGTCATTATGGGATTTATGCCCCCGGCCAGCGTATTTCAGTCAGTACCCCTTATCCCCAAGCAGCCATCCCTGCAGACATAGTGGCCTCTTGAAAATCTCAGGCACCTGGAAGTGACTCAGGGGTGCATTTTTCCCAAAATTACAGTGTTGGATCAGGTGAGAAAAGCTGTGTGAAACTCCTCGGCTTCACAAAAGCCTTTTCTCGTCTGATTTAACATCACTCTGCAATTACAGAATGTTGACGAGGATCACAGAACCAGTTGGAGAGGCAGAGCCTGAACATGCCGGCAAAGCCAGGATTCTGAGATTGGTGCCCGATCGTAAAGTTAAATTTAAGGCCCCATCTTCCCCCCACAGAGATTGGAACCCCCAATGGAGATCGGGACCCCGCCCAATCATCAGGGCACCCTCTGCTGTGCACACCCCCCCCCACCTCCACCACACTGCCAACATCAGGGCATCCTCTTTCCCCCTCTCTAGCATCAGGGATCTCCCTTCTCCCCCCACCCGCCATGCAGCCATTGGGATCTCCCTGTGCTAAACCTTAAGCTGGTAACCAATTTATGATTGTCAGTCAGGCTCACACTGTGGCACAGTTGCGTGTACTGGAAGCTATGTATATTATTGCACAAGGCCCTGCTCTTTGCAGATAGAAAGAACATGTACAAACATTGTGCCTGTTTCAGCTAACCGAACTAAATGATAGCCATTCACTAGTTCATTCCTCAGGGCAATGTCTTGACCAGAGTCGAGCTCCTGGTTTAGATTTTCAAAGCTTGACAGCTAACTGTCAGCCACCATTAACTGGTGCATTCTCCATGGCAGTGTTTCTACCAATCAGAATCCACTTGCCAACCAATCCGTGCTCTTTTCTCAAATAGTATAAATTTATTGTTTCTTTTGGCATTGGTATCCTTGCTGATGAGTGCAAGATGAAACATTTTGACAAAATGTCTTTTTTTGAGCAGTATCTCTATTTATAGGCCTCAAGATTCCATATGCTTTCTTAATTACTCTCTCAATATCTCTTGCTGTCTTCAAAGATTTATTTACATAAACCCCCAGGATCCTTTGTCCCTGCATACACTTTAGAACTGTGCCAATTAAGTCTACTTTGCCTCTCCCAATACCTTCTGTCAAAATTCCTGACCTCAGACTTCTCTGCCTAACATTCCATCTGCTACTTTTCTGGCCACTCTGCCAGCCTATCTCTGCCCTTTTGCAGTTGATTAGTTTCAATTTCAGCAAATTTTGAAATTTTATTCTATATTCCAATTTCCATGTCATTTACACACGTGTGAAAAAAAAAACAGTGGTCCCGGCACTGATCCCTGGAGAATATCACTAACTACCATCTTCCAGTCTGAAAACAACCATTTATCATTAATTGCTGTGTTCTGTCCTTAAGCTAGTTTTTTTAAATCCAACTTCCGATTCCATGATACTCAATTTTCTTCAACAGTATGATTATGGTATACATAAATGATACAGCACAGATGGGAGGAAATCACCTTGCAGGCTGCAACCAGAACCCATGCTCCCAGGACATGGCTCTAGTGTTGCATGCAATTTAATAACTGGACAAAAGGGCTCAAGGTAAGGTCCCATCTCAGTAACACACCACCAGAATTCAAAACTCAACACACTGCATCTACTGCCTTACTACACATTGACACAGCCTTCGCAAACATGCCCATTGCAGCCTTCATGGGAACTACTCACACCTCAAACATGTCCCATAACTCTTCAGATATGTGAGGCATCACATATGCGCAAATACACCTGTCAAACACTCATTCACAATCACTGCTCATTCTCTTCTAGGCTATGCAATTAATCAGGGGCATAACAGCCATGTCTGCTTGACATCAGCCCCTAAAGGAGCCTGGCCAGTTGTGATTGAGAGAGGAGTAGGAGCCACTGTGGCCAGAGGCAAACACAATAAGAAGTCTAACAACACCAGGTTAAAGTCTAACAGGTTTATTTGGTAGCAAAAGCCACTATATATAGTGGCTTTTGCTACCAAATAAACCTGTTGGACTTTAACCTGGTGTTGTTAGACTTCTTACTGTGTTTACCCCAGTCCAACGCCGGCATCTCCACATCAGAGGCAAACAACAGTGATGGAAAGTGAGGCAGCTGCCATGGTGGCTTTGGGTGACTCAGGTGAAAGGGGCTTGTATAATATTTCCAATTCCCAGAGATCTGTGCTCCTCCCAGTCATCAGACAGGCTGAAGTGATACCTTTAGGTGATGGTGTAGAAATAATCACAATGTTCTAATTGCAAAAGACCAAATATTCCAAGGAGCTTTAAAGTGACAGTGAAACTCAGGACTGGATATTAGGTCAACGGTGTAGATTTTAAGGGACATCTTTGAAGCGCGTTATCACACACGAGGCTTGAGATGCTCAGGAAATAAAGGCTTTTATTTGCTGTAACAGCGAAGCTACTAATTATATACACGATCCCAGACTGAGGGGTCCCAGACAGAGCAGAGACCTTTATACCTCTCCCAGGAGGCGGAGCCCGACTGGGATGTACCACAATAACTATAATACAAGGTGTAACAGCCCAACCCTAACCCCAACAGCAACAAGTAGAACAACCCATCCCTAACCCCAACAGCAACATATATACATACTTGTAGTACTGGCCAGACCCTGGCTCAGTACTATCTAGTGGGAACCAACACTGGTTCACCACATTCACCCCTCCTTTGAAGACAAAGGCCGGCGGGGTACAAAAAAACAGAATAATTTGTCATCAGTCTATAAGTTCAGACGGTCAGGGGGACCGCACCGTCGTTGTGACCTCCTCAATATCGGCGATGACACCGGAGTAGGCACTCGCGATGGCGTTCTCCCCAAGGCGATGTCCAACTGCTCCTCCACAGTCTCACGGGCCGGCTGACCCTGAGGTGATGGTAATCCATGGAGTTCCGACTCGCCCTGAAGTGGCGACCATCCTCTGGACTCAGGCAAGCTGTACACGGGAGTAAAAGGGTTAAGTAATGGTCCCGATGCTCCCCGCGCCGTGTCCGGAGGGGAAACAAGAGTTATGGGGTTTGTAACAGGGGGTATGGGAGTGACAGGGGTTTCTACGTCCCCTGCTGGAGCCAGGTCTCGGATCGAGACCGTGTCCTCTCGCTCGTCAGGGGATGCCACATAGGCATACTGAGGGTTGGCGTGGAGGAGATGGGCCTGTTCGACCAACGGGTCGGACTTGCGGGCCCTTACATGTCGCCGCAGGAGGACGGGTCCTGAGTACGTCAACCAAGACGGTAATGAGGTCCCAGAGGAAGACTTCCGAAGGAATGAAAACATCCTCTCATGGGGAGTAGCGTTGGTTGCCGTACGCAGGAGTGAGCGTATGGAATGGAGCGCATCAGGGAGCACCTCTTGCCAACGGGAGACTGGAAGGCTTTTTGACTTCAACGCCAGTAAGACAGCCTTCCAGACTGTAGCATTCTCACGTTCCACCTGTCCGTTACCCCTAGAGTTGTAGCTCGTGGTTCTACTAGAGGCAATCCCGTATGAGAGCAGGTATTGCCTCAAGTCATCGCTCATGAACGACGAGCCCCTGTCGCTGTGAATGTAGCTGGGGTACCCGAACAGGGTAAAAAGATCACGGAATGCCTTGATAACCGTGGCAGCGGATGTATCAGAGCAAGGAATAACAAAAGGGAATCTCAAGTACTCATCAATGATGTTGAGGAAGTACACATTCCGATCTGTTGAGGGAAGGGGGCCCTTAAAGTCGACACTCAGTCTTTCGAAGGGACGAGTGGCCTTGACTAATTGTGCCCGGTCAGGTCGGTAAAAGTGCGGTTTGCATTCCGCGCATACCCGACAGCTTCTTGTTATGGACTTGACATCCTCCACCGAGTAGGGCAGATTGCGGGCTTTTATAAAGTGGTAGAGTCGAGTGACCCCAGGATGGCATAGGTCATTATGGAGAGCCTGCAAACGGTCCTCCTGTATACTGGCGCATGTTCCACGCGAGAGGGCATCCGAGGGCTCATTGAGTTTCCCTGGACGATACATGATGTCATAGTTATAGGTGGAGAGTTCAATTCTCCACCGCAAGATCTTGTCGTTCTTGATCTTGCCCCTCAGCGTGTTATTAAACATGAACGCCACGGACCGCTGGTCCGTGATCAGGGTGAACCGTTTTCCCACCAAGTAATGGCGCCAGTGCCTGACGGCCTCCACAATGGCCTGGGCCTCCTTTTCCACCGCTGAATGCCGAATTTCAGGGCCTTGGAGGGTGCGGGAAAAAAAGGTGATGGCCTGCCCGCCTGGTTAAGTGTGGCGGCCAGGGCGAAATCAGATGCATCGCTCTCCACCTGAAAGGGGATGGACTCATCAACAGCATGCATCGTAGCTTTCGCGATGTCGGCTTTTAATTTATCAAAGGCCAATCGGGCCTCTGATGTTAGGGGAAAAGAAGTGGCCTCGATGAGCGGATGGGCTTTGTCCGCGTAATTGGGAATCCACTGTGCATAATAAGAGAAGAAGCCTAAGCATCTCCTCAGTGCTTTTGCACTAGTGGGCAGGGAAAGTTCAAAGAGGGGACGCATACGGTCTGGATCAGGGCCAATGACCCCGTTTTCCACCACGTATCCGAGGATGGCTAAACGGCACGTACGAAACACACACTTCTCCCTGTTGTAGGTCAGGTTCAGGCGAGATGCAGTGCGTAGGAAATTCAGGAGATTTGTGTCGTGGTCCTGCTGGTCATGGCCGCAGATGGTGACGTTATCCAGGTATGGGAAGGTAGCCCGCAGCCCGTTCTGGTCCAACATTCGGTCCATAGCACGCTGGAAGACCGAGACCCCATTGGTGACACCAAAGGGAACCCTGAGAAAGTGATACAAGCGACCATCCACCTCAAAAGCCATGTATTGTCGGTCCTCTGGGCGAATGGGGAGTTGGTGGTAGGCAGACTTGAGGTCTATGGTGGAGAACACCCGGTACTGCGCAATCTGATTGACCATGTCAGATATGCGCGGGAGGGGATACGCATCCAGCTGCGTGTATCTATTAATGGTCTGACTATAGTCAATGACCATCCGGGGTTTGTTCCCACTCTTGACCACCATGACCTGCGCTCTCCACGGACTAGCGCTAGGTTGTATGATCCTTTCCTTGAGGAGCCGCTGAACTTCAGATCGAATGAAGATCCGATCCTCAGCGCTGTAACGCCTACTCTTAGTCGCAATGGGCTTGCAGCCTGGCACAAGATTCTGGAACAGGGAGGGTGTGGTAATCTTCAGCATCGAGAGGCTACAGGCGGGGTGCGTTGGGCAATTTGGAGGCTGCAGTTCTCCCACTGAAAGCGAAGGGAGTGGCCCACCGTACTGTAGGGTTACACTCCTCAAGTGGACCATGAAGTTTAGTCCGAGAAGTATTGGCGCGCAAAGGTGCGGCAACACCAGGAGCTTGAAACGCTCGTAAACTGTGCTTTGCACCGTTAAAGTTACCACGCAACTCCCTAGCACGGTGGCAGACCGGGACCGTGATGCCATAGAAATTGTCTGTTTGACAGGTTGAATCCGGAGTCCACACCGCTTCACAGCGTCTGGGTGGATAAAACTCTCAGTGCTCCCGCTGTCAAACAGACAATAAATCAAGTGGTCATTTACCTGAATGTCCATCATAGACTTGTCAAGTCTATGAGGCTTGGCCTGGTCCAGGATGATCGACGCCACCGTTGGTTCATGAGCGCCACTTCAGGTGGCTAAGATTGACGAGGATGACCCCTGCTGGTCGTTCGCGGTCGGTGCCGACCAACATGGCCGCTCCCATAGGGCGCACGTGGGTGATGGCGCCAAACTCAGCGACCCCTGGTGGTCACACATCTCCGACTCCGTCGACCGTAATGGCATCGTCCTGGCCTCGCACGTGGATGAAACCCTCGATGATGCCGACGACAAAGAACCGGGCTCCGAGGAATCGCAGGCCGCACTGTTGTTCCGAGAAGCAGATTTAGATCGGCACACTTTCAAATAGTGCCCCTTCTTACCGCAAGCGGAGCACAACACAGCTTTAGCGGGACACCGTTGCCGAGTATGCTTCGCTCCCCCACAGAAGTAACACCGCAGGCCGCCCGGAGCTGCTGCCGTCGTCTGGCCCGAGTGTGAGCACGCCATCACGCAGCTTTTCGAACCCGAGGGACGAGGAGGGATCAGCGACTGCTCCTGCCACGTTGTCTCCACGTGGTCTTCAGGATACAATTCTAGGCTTTTGGAGGCCGTCTCCAACATATCCGCTAGTTCTATTGCCTGGGTGAGGTCAAGATTACCTTTCTCCAGTAGCCTGAGTCGGATGTAAGATGATCCGACTCCCGCCACAAACGCATCTCGAGCAAGGTCGTTCATATTCTGGTCTGCCGACACTGCTTTGCAGTTACAGCCCCTGGCTAGCTGTAGGAGCTCGTTCGCGTATTCTTCCGTCGTTTCACCGGACTGCCGTCGTCGAGTGGCTAAGAGGTATCGAGCATGCATTTGTTGGGCGGTTTAATATAACGCTTCTTAAGAAGCTCGAGGGCCTTTGTGTAGTCGGTGGCTGCACGGATCGCGAGGTAGACGGTGTCGCTTACCCTCGCATGGAGGACCCGGAGTCTGTCATCATCTGTGGTGACCGCTGCGGAGGCTGCCAGGTAGTCCTCAAAACATTTCAACCAGTGGTCGAAGGTGTTCGAGGCGCCCGCCGCACGTGGATCCAGTGTAAGGCGTTCAGGCTTCAGTATCTGCTCCATACTCTCTATATCGTTTTTTTTTCTTCGACGAGAGTTTACTTACAGCAAATAAAATTGATGCGCGTTATCACACACGAGACTTGAGATGCTCAGGAAATAAAGGCTTTTATTTGCTGTAACAACGAAGCTACTAATTATATACACGATCCCAGACTGAGGGGTCCCAGACAGAGCAGAGACCTTTATACCTCTCCCAGGAGGCGGAGCCCGACTGGGATGTACCACAATAACTATAATACAAGGTGTAACAGCCCAACCCTAACCCCAACAGCAAC
The DNA here is from genome assembly GCF_964213995.1 of Mustelus asterias. Classification (NCBI taxonomy): domain Eukaryota; kingdom Metazoa; phylum Chordata; class Chondrichthyes; order Carcharhiniformes; family Triakidae; genus Mustelus; species Mustelus asterias. Next base: position 104,861,440 of record NC_135807.1, on the reverse strand, counting down.
AAGTAGAACAACCCATCCCTAACCCCAACAGCAACATATATACATACTTGTAGTACTGGCCAGACCCTGGCTCAGTACTATCTAGTGGGAACCAATGATGGTTCACCACAATCTTCAAAGAAAAAAGAGAAGTGAAGAGGCAAAGAGGGAATTTCAGAGCTTAGAGACTAAACAGCTGAAGGTGCATCTGATCAGGATAGAACAATTAAAATCAGGGGTGCTGAAAGGGTCAGAATTAGACGAGCATGGATATCTCGAGCATCGTAGGGCTGGAGGTCTCCAGTATGCCAAATCCTCACAGTAGTGACAATATATGGATTCAGTCAGACATCACACAGCCGATTGACCTCAGAAATCGATAGATGAACTGATTTAATTCAGCATGTCCACAAACACAAGGCAATTTGACCTCACTGGGATGAGCTAGACATCTCCCAAGGAGTCACTTTCAAAGGCAAGCAGATCATCATATCGGAACTTTTATGATGTTCTTTAACAACTTCATCACTCACACATGGACATAGATTGGACAAGAACACTCACAAGAGAGACAGTCTATTCACTGGGTATGAACAATGACATTGAAGTTGTCATGAAGAATGAAAGGCATGTCAAGATCATATGCCAAGTTGGCACAAAGAACCATTGATTCCACATGAAACTCCTACCCATCCTTCTTCTAAAATGGCATCCGACCTCTTTCATATCCATTGGCATCATCATCATCACCTTCTTTACCAAGTACCCCACTATTTGACAATTGCACATTATATCAGGGGTAAATGTTGCACACACGCTAAGTGCAATTTTCAGTTTTAATTTGACTTGATTTAGAGTCATAGTCATAATGGTTTACAGCATGGAAACAGGCCCTTCGGCCCAACTTGTCCATGCCGCCCTTTTTTTTTAAACCCTGAAGCTAGTCCCAATTGCCTGCATTTGGCCAATATCCCTCTATATCCATCTTACCCATGTAACTGTCTAAATGTTTTTTAAAAGACAAAATAGTACCCGCCTCTACTACTACCTCTGGCAACTTGTTCCAGACACTCACCACCCTTTGTGTGAAAAAATTGCCCCTCTGGACATTTTTGCATCTCTCCCCTCTCACCTTAAACCTATGCCGTCTAGTTTTAGACTCCCCTACTTTGGGAAAAGATATTGACTATCTAGCTGATCTATGATTTGATTTATATTGTTATATGTATTGGGATACAGTGAAAAGTATTGTTTCTTGTGCGCGACAAAGACAAAGCATACCGTTCACAGAGTACATAGGGGAGAAGGAAAAGAAAGGGTGCAGAATAAAGTGTTGCAGTTACAGATAGGGTGAAGCTTGATATATGATAGGTCTATTCAAAAGTCTAATGGCAGCACGGAAGAAACTGTTCTTGAATCGGTAGGTAAGTGTTCTCAGACTTTTGTATCTTATTCCCAATAGAAGAAGGTGGAAGAGGGGACATCCTGGGTGCGTGGGATCCTTGATTGTGCTGGCTGCTTTTTCAAGGCAGCTAGAAGTGTAGATGGAGTCATTAGATGGGAGGCTGGTTTGAGTAATGGACTGGGCTATGTTTACAACCCTTTGTAGTTTCTTGCGGTCTCGGTCAGAGCAGAAGCCATACCAAGCTGTGATACATCTGGAGAGGATGCTTTCTATGGTGTATCTGTAAAAATTGGTGAGAGTCGTAGCAGACATGCTAAATTTCCTTAGTCTCCTGAGATAGAGATATTGATGGGCTTTCTTTACTATAGCGTTGGTGTGGAGGGACCAGGACAGATTGTTGGTGATCCGAACAACTAGAAACCTGAAGCTCTTAACCATTTCCGCTTCATCATTGTTGATGTAGACAGGGGCATGTCCTCCACCATGCTTCCTGAAGTCGATGACTATCTCTTTCGTTTTACTGACATCGAGGGAGAGATTGTCATCACACCATTTCACCAGGTTTTCTGTCTCTTTCCTATACTCTATCTCATCATTGTTTGCGATCTGACCCACAAAGTAGTGTCAACAGCAAATTTGAATGGAATTATAAGTGTATACAGAGTATAGTAAAGGGCTAAGGACACAGCCTTGAGGGGCACCGATGTTGAGGATAATTGTGGAGGAGGTGTCGTTGCCTATCCTTACTGATTGCGGTCTGTGGGTTAGGAAGTCTAGGATCCAGTCACAAAAGGAGGAGCAGAGTCCCAGTCTGGAGATGAGTTTTGTTGGCATAATGGTGTTGAAGGCTGAGCTGTAGTCAATAACTAGGAGTCTGATATAAGTGTTCTTATTATCCAGGTGTTCCGGAGTTGAGTGCAGGGCCAGGGAGATGGCTTCTGCTGTGGACCTGTTGCTGTGATAGGCAAACTGTAATGGATCCAGGCAATCTGAGAGACGAGAGTTGATGCGTGCCATGACTAACCTTTCGAAGCACTTGATGGATGTCAGAGCCACCGGGCAATAGTCATTAAGGCACGCTGCCTGGCTTTTCTTTGGTATATGGATGCTGGTCATCGTCTTGAAGCAGGATTGAGACCTCAGATCGGAGTAAGGAGAGGTTTACTTGGTGCACCTTGAGAAATCTTTTTGGATAACAGTCTGCAATTTATTGATAAATCATTTCAGGATATGTATGGGAAGTAGAATATCAATCACACTATTTCTGCTGCCCATTACCTGAGATCTAACAACCTAGCTGAACAAATGAGTCACACAATGAAATCCCTAATTATAAAATTTAAGCAGATCAAACAAGACCTACACATTGCAATGTTACAGCTGAGAAGACACCTTTAAGTTGAATTATCCCATTATTGGCAGAACTCATGTTTAACATACCAGTGCATACCAATTTCAATATTCTTACCCATTCTACCCTCTTAGAAATCAGATAGCAGCTTTAAAACTGCAAGAGAAGTTGACTAACTTGCATGATAAAAATGCAGGTACAGATTTGCCAAGTTTACAGTTGGGACAGCAAGTTCACATCCAGGACCTCATAGAAGGAGTGTGGCAACTGCCTGAAGTGACACGGATTTGTTCAAAACCAAGATCTTATGAAGTTATTACACGCAAAGGCAGAATCGAGGACAAATCAGATCAATTCCAGCTAGCTCCTCAACCACTGGACAGTCCATTTCAAACAAGATCTCAAATGAAAACAGGAGCAACATCCAAGAATGACAACCTCACAGATCACTGTAAGCAACTAAATACGCAGCCAGACAAGGTTGCCATTACCAAATCTGGATGTACAAGTAGATTACCTCTACATTTCAGAGACTCATAGATTCACCACTCCTCTCCACTTTAACATGAACATGCATTGCAAATAGTTATACTTCTTTGGAAAGTGGGGGAGTGGTGCCAAGTATTTTTAAAAAGAAAGGAGGGTTGTAAAATGCCCTTAAGGCATAGCAATATCCCATCACTAGAAGAGAAGTGTGTCATGTAATCCAATCTCAGTTTCACTTTGTGAGCAAATAACAGTGCACCCAGTTCCACTGCTGATGTCTTCAAATGTTCCAGCTTTGTATAAATGTTCTTCTGCGCTTAGTCCAAATAAGTGAATCCGCAATGTGTTTACTCAATTCCTTATGAGTGATTAGTGCATTTACATCGTTATCAAAACCTGAGGCTCCTGCTTTTCAAGGCAGTAGCTATGGAAATCATAGAAACCCTACAGAGCAGAAGGAGGCCATTCGGCCCATCGAGTCTGCACCGACCACAATCCCACCCAGGCCCTACCCCCACATATTTACCCACTAATCCCTCTAACCTACGCATCCCAGGACTCTAAGGGGCAATTTTTTTTAACCTGGCCAATCAACCTAACCCGCACATCTTTGGACTATGGGAGGAAACCGGAGGAAACCCACGCAGACACGAGGAGAATGTGCAAACTCCACACAGACAGTGACCCGAGCCGGGAATCGAACTCGGGACCTTGGAGCTGTGAAGCAGCAGTGCTAACCACTGTGCTACCGTGCCGCCCTGCCGCCACTATCATGGAGTTGTAAAGCAATGGTGAAGGAACCTTTGGAAGTTGATTAACTGTACCTTGTAGATGATATACATTGATGTCAGTCTGCCACAGGTGGAGGGAACAAATGTTTAAAGGTGGTGGATGTGATAGCAATTTGTCCTGAATGGTTTTGAGCTTCTTGAGTGTTGTTGGAGTTGCACTCATCCAAGCAAGTGGCGAGTATTCTATCACTCGCCTGATTTGGGCCTTGTAGATGGTGGAAAGACTTTGGAGAGTCAGAAGCTGAGTTACTTGCCACAGAATTCTCAGCCTCTGACCTGCTCAGTTTTTAGATGGTAAGTCCAGTCAACTTCTGACCACTGGTAACCCCCATGATTTCATTGGAGTGGGTATTCAACACTGAAAATGCCCTTGAAAATGTAAGGGTTTTTTAAAATTCTTGCTTTTTGGAACTGGTCACTGCTTGGTACTTATGTGTCACAATGTTGCATGCCACTTGTTGATCCAAGCTTGAATGTTGTCCACATCTTATTGCATGCAGTACTGCTTCAGAATCAAAGATTTACAATCTTTAGTGAGCATCACTACTTCCAGTCTATGATAGAAGGAAGGTCATCGATGAAGCAACTGAAAGTGGTTGGCCATAGGAAACTATCCTGAGGAACTCTTGTAGAAATTCCCTGGGGCTAAGAGATTGACCTCAACCAACTACAACCTTGGGACAGAAATGACCCCATCCAGTAGAATTTTCCCCCTGGTTTCTATTGACTTCAATAATGCAAGTCTCCTGGATGTCACATTTGGTCAAATACTTTCACCTCATTTCTGCAATTGAGCTCTTTTCTCCATGTTTGGACCAAGGCTACAATGAAGTCTGGAATTGAGTAGCCCTGGGTGAACTCAAAGCATCGATGAGCATGTAAGTGTAATGAGTAAGTGTCATTTGATAACACTGTCGATGATATATTCATTACTTTGCTGAAGATTGAGAGTATACTTATGGGGCAATTATTGACCGGATTGAATTTGGTCCCTTTTTTTGTAGACGGGACTTACTGGGCAATTTTACGATGTTCTGTGTTGTAGCTGTATTGTAACAAACTAGCTGAGAGCATGGTTAGTTCTTGAGTACAAATTTTCAGTGGTACAGCTGGGACATTTTCTGTATCCAGTGCCATCAGCCATTTCTTTAAATCACATGGAATGAATAGAATTGTATGAAGACTGACATCTGTGATGGTGCAGATATAAGAAGGAAGCTCAAGGAGGCCTTTACATCTTTGCTAGCATGAGCCAAGAACTGGATGTAATACTCCAGTTGAGGCTGAATCAGTGTTCTAAATAAATTTAACATAATTTCCTTACTTTTATAATTTTTGCCTCTACTAATAAAGCTTAAAATGCTTTATTAACTGTTCACTCAACCAGTCCTGCCAAATTCAATGATTTATGCACTTGTACACCAAGGTCCCTCTGCTCCTACATCCTCTTTAGAATTAGATTTTGTATTGTCTCTCCACATTCTTTCGCACTGTTCAGCATTAAATTTCATCTGCCGCTTGTCCGCCCAACTCACAAATATGTCTCTGTCCTTTTGAAGTTCCACACTATCCTCCTCAGAGTTCACAATACTTCCAACTTTAATGTCATCTGCAAATTTTGAAATTGAACTCTTTACACCAAGATCAATATATTTCAGAAATAGCAAGGTTTCCAACACCAAGCCTTGAGGAACTCCACTGCAAACTTTTCTTCAGTCTGAAAAACATCCGTTCGCCACTCTCAGCCAATGTTGTATCCATGTTGCTGCTGTCCCTTTATCCATAAGCTATAACTTTGCCCACAGTCTGTTGTGTGGCACTGTATCAAATGCATAATGGAAGTCCATCGAGAGCATTGTCCTCTTCACCTTTTGTTACCTCATCAAAAACTCTAGCAAGTTAGTTGAACATGTTTTGCCCTTAGTAAATCTGTGCTGGCTGTCTTTAATTAACCTAAACTTGACCAAGTGACTATTAGCTGTTTCCAGAAGATTCCACACCACTGAGATTAAACTGACTGGCCTGTGATTGCTGGTCTTACCTTGAGACCTTTTTTTGAACAAGCTTGTAACATTTGCGAATCTCTAATTTAGAACATCAAGTTAGTTGTCTTTAATTTATGCAAATTATTTTGTTGAAACTATGCAAATTTGATTTTAAAACATGAAATCACTCAATACCATTGTTTGTGTACAAATATTTTACTAAGTTCCCTGGACACCCACCCACTCACTCTTTCCCCTCTCATAAGTAATCTTCAGTTTTGAAACTGAATTTGTCATTTATATTAATGATTTGGATGAGAATATAGGAGGCATGGTTAGTAAGTTTGCAGATGACACTAAGATTGGTGGCATAGTGGACAGTGAAGAAAGTTATCTCCAATTGCAATGGGATCTTGATCAATTGGGCCAGTGGGCTGACGAATGGCAGATGGAGTTTAATTTAGACAAATGCGAGGTGATGCATTTTGGTAGATTGAACCAGGGCAGGAATTACTCAGTTAATGGTAAGGCGTTGGGGAGAGTTACAGAACAAAGTGATCTTGGGGTAATTGTTCATAGCTCCTTGAAAGTGGAGTCACAGGTGGACAGACTGGTGAAGAAGGCATTCAGCATGCTTGGTTTCATCAGTCAGAACATTGAATACAGGAGTTGGAATGTCTTGTTAAAGTTGTACAAGACATTGGTAAGGCCACACTTGGAATACTGTGTACAATTCTGGTCACCCTATTATAGAAAGGATATTATTAAACTAGAAAGGGTGCAGAAAAGATTTACTAGGATGCTACCGGGACTTGATGGATTGAGTTATAAGGAGAGGCTGGATAGCGTAGGAGGCTGAGGGGTGATCTTATAGAGGTCTATAAAATAATGAGGGGCACAGATCAGCGAGATAGTCAATATCTTTTCCCAAAGGTAGAGGAGTCTAAAACTAGAGGGCATAGGTTTAAGGTGAGAGGGGAGAGCTACAAAAGTGTCCAGAGGGGCAATTTTTTTACACAGGATGGTGAGTGTCTGGAACAAGCTGCCAGAGGTAATAGTAGAGGCGGGTACAATTTTGTCTTTTAAAAAGCATTTAGATAGTTACAGGGGTACGATGGGTATAGAGGGATATGGGCCAAATGTGGGCAATTGGGATTAGTTTAGGGGTTTTAAAAAAAAACGGCGGCATAGACACGTTGGGCCGAAGGGCCTGTTTCCATGCTGTAAACCTCTATGACTCTATGAAACAGAAACATTCATGACTTGGCCGGTTTCTGCCTCACTCAGTTGTAAGGGCAAGCAAGATGGACATGGTCCTAGCTATGCCTTTCGAGATAATGCTAACAGGTTGCAGGTCTGGCAGAGGTAAGCTTAAGGTAGTGTATTTATAAAAAGAGCAAACTGTGAATCCTGAATCGGTTCTGTTTGATTTCCCACACTAACCACAAAACGCCCTGAGCAATTATACATGTCACAGTATCCTAACTGTGCCATAAAGAAGGTGTTCTTGTCAAAACTAGGATTTGTGCCAGACTGACACAAATCAGAAATGGTAATTGGGATATAGTTCTGATATGGTGTCACTCTTTAGAGTGGGATCACCTGCACCTAGCTCTCTGAGGAGGGAATTTCAAATAGTCTTAGCTCCTTAAATCTACTAATTAAAAAGAGAAGTCCCCAAGCTTCCATGAATCATCCTCAAAAAAGATTATTAGGAATTTAATGGGGAAAATCTCATCCCAGACCATCTGTGACCTGAGGCACTGTGAGCATTTCTGGAATGGGAAAGAAAGGGGTCTTCGAATCACATGTACATAGATGATATAGAAATAGAGTTTTGCAGTAATCCACAATGCCTGCCCCTGTAGCAGAAACATGAATGCTGTTTGACACAAACATGCTCTGCACAACAAAGGATATACTGGAAGTGGTTTTGTTTCTGACAGCTTGCAAAGACAATGGAAGGCTTCTTGACTAAGTTTACAAATCATATGATAAATTGCTAATTCAGTCAGTTGCCATGTTTTGCAATGGTACCTCAGAGTAATCCAGGTGATGATAAAATTGGACGTTTATTTTTTTTATAATGTACAATAAATTATTCAGATTGATGGTAAAACACAGGACTTAAAATACAAATTTTTCACGAAAGAAGAAAATACCACATTTTAATTTTGTAATTAGTGAATGAAATCTTTGTGATGTCAGTGTCATCCTGCATTTTATGTTCCTTGCAGATCTGAACAAACACATTTTTGACGATTGATTGATTTATATTCTGTTTGAGGGTAAGGGTCACATGAATCACGTACATCAATTGTATTCGTTTTTTGTCATTCATACATCACCCGCGGCAATGCTCATGACACATCAGATGGCTCCATTTTATACTGACTGGAGCATGTAATGCGCAATTTTGTGTCCCACCATATGGCAAAAACTGTTTCATCCGCCTCGTGACGTTTAAGCTGAAAAGGGAGAAAATTTTGCAAATTTGCAGGTGCTTATAGATTTTGGCTATCAGTAAGATGAAATCAGCATAAGTGAACTCTGGCCGTGATTCTCCTGAATGGGGACTTAGTGCCCATGCCAGCGATAACTCCACCAGTGTCTATCAGGTGAGATTGCCCCTCCAGATGTGAATTTATTCATAGCAGACAACTGCCGGCCAATCCCACTGTTCCGAGACCGGGCTGCCAGTTTTAAATGGTGAACCAATCTCCATGTTCAGAGATAGGCCCGCCTCCCACAAAAACACAAGAAATAGCAGCAGGAGTAGGAATCCCAGCCCTTCAAGCCTGCCCTGCCATTCAATACGATCATTGCTCATCAGTCTCAACTCCTTTTCTGTGCCATTTCCCCATAACCTTCTATTCCTTGATCGATCAAATATTTATCCACCTCCACTTTAAATACTTCTAATGATTCAGCCTCCACCAACTTTTGGGGAAGAGAATTCTAGAGATTCACTACCCTCTGCAAGAAGATACTTCTACGCACCTCAGTATTAAATGACAGCTGCTTTATCTTGTAGCTATGTTCCCTTGTTCGGGACTCTCCCACTAGTGGTGATCACTCATCATCTACCCAGTCAAGCCCTCTCAGGATCTTAGAAGTTTGAATAAGGTCACCCCTCACTCTTCTAAACTCCAAGGAATACAGATCCAGACTATTTAGTCTCCCTTGATAGCATTGATAGGACAACCCTATTATCCCAGGAGTTAGCCTGGTGAATCTCTTTTGGACTGCCTCCAATGTTACTTTATCCTTTTTTTAAGGTAAGGGGACCAAAACTGAACACAGTATTCCAGGTGAGAACTCACCAACATGCTGTACAATTGCAACAAACCTCTCTATATTTAAACTCCAACCCCTTTGCAATAAAAGCCGAAATGCCATTTGCCTCCTTAAATACTTGGGCCTGCCTGCTAGCTTTTTGTGCTTCAACAACCAGAATACTGACACCCCACAGTACCTCACTCACCTGCAGTCTCTTTCCATTTGGATAGTAATCTTCCTTTTGATTCCTCCTACCAAAGTGCATGACCTCACACTTCCCCTTATTAAACTTGATTTGTCAGGTTTTCACCCAGTCACCTAATATATCTATATCCCATTGCAGAATCACAATATCCTCCTCACAACATGTTCTTCCACCTATCTTCACAAAATTGGCAGGACTTGCAGATAGTGAGGAGCTTGTCAGAAGCTACAGAAGGATATAGATAGGCTGGAAATTTGGGCAAAGAAATGGCAGATGGAGTTCAATCCTGATAAATGCGAAGTGATGCATTATGGTAGAAATAATGTAGGGAGGAGCTATATGATAAATGGCAGAACCATAAAGGGTGTAGATACGCAGAGGGACCTGGGTGTGCAAGTCCACAGATCCTTGAAAGTGACGTCACAGGTGGAGAAGGTGGTGAAGAAGGCATATGGCATGCTTGCCTTTATAGGACGGGGCATAGAGTATAAAAGTTGGGGTCTGATGTTGCAGATGTATAGAACGTTGGTTCGGCCGCATCTGGAATACTGCGTCCAGTTCTGGTCGCCACATTACCAGAAGGACGTGGAGGCTTTGGAGAGAGTACAGAGGAGGTTTACCAGGATGTTACCTGGTATGGAGGGGCTTAGTTATGAGGAGAGATTGGGTAAACTGGGGTTGTTCTCCCTGGAAAGACGGAGGATGAGGGGAGACTTAATAGAGGTGTATAAAATTATGAAAGGCATAGATAGGGTGAACGGTGGGAAGCTTTTCCCCAGGTCGGTGGTGACGTTCACGAGGGGTCATAGGTTCAAGGTGAAGGGGGGGAGGTTTAACACAGATATCAGACGGACATATTTTACACAGAGGGTGGTGGGGGCCTGGAATGCGCTGCCAGGCAAGGTGGTGGAGGCAGACACACTGGGAACGTTTAAGACTTATCTAGACAGCCATATGAACGGAGTGGGAATGGAGGGATACAAAAGAATGGTCTAGTTTGGACCAGGGAGCGGCGCGGGCTTGGAGGGCCGAAGGGCCTGTTCCTGTGCTGTATTGTTCTTTGTTCTTTGTTCATATCACCTGCAAATTTGGAAAATTTACATTCTGTTCCTTTCTCCAGGTCATTAATGCAAATAGTGAACAATTGCAGGCCAAGAACTGATTCCTGTAGTACTCCACTAATTACATCTTTCCACTCTGAAAATGACCCATTTATTCCAACTCTTTGTTTTCTATGTGACCGCCAGTATTTAATCCATACCAATACACTTCCTCCAATTCCATGGGCTTTTACTCCATACACCAGCCTCTTCTGCGAAACTTTGTCAAATGTCTTTGGAAATCTAAATACACTACATCTATAGATCCCCCTCTATCTACTCTCCCTGTTACATCCTCAAAGAATTCGAGCAAATTTGTCAAACATGATTTACCTTTCATAAAACCATGTTTACTACGTTTGATTATTTTCAGCTTTCCTGAACGATTAGCTATTTCTTCTTTGATTATTGACTCTAGTGCATTGCCAATAATAGATGTTAAACTAACTGGGTCATAGTTCCCTTCCTTCTGCCTTTCTCCTTTTTTTTAATCTTTTGATGCCCTCGCCGAATTTAGCGATTTATGAAAAATTTCAACCAATGGGTCCACTATCTTTGAAGTGACATCCATTAAAACCCCAGAGTGCAGTTCTTTGTGTCCTGTCAATTGTCCATCTTTAGCCCCTTAGGTTTTTCTGATACTCTATCCCTTGTGACTGGGATTTTTGTAAGTTCTACCATGTTATTTTAAATCAGCCCGTCTGATGATTTAGGGATATTTCTACAGTGAAGACTGAGACAAAAAACATTATTGAGCATATCAGCCATTTCTTTGTTTGCTGTTATTAAATCACCACTTTGCAACTGTGCTGCCCCAACACTCTACCATCCGTGTCATTTATATATCCATAAAAAATCTTATTGTTTGCTTTAGTGCTAAATGCAAGTTTTCTCTCAAAACTTATTTTCGCCCTTCTTATGAGCTTCTTAGTCTTTTACTGCTGGATCCTAAAATCTTCCCAGTCCTCTGGTCTTTTGTCACTTTGTATATCCTGCTTTTCACTTTAACATTATCCTTGACCTCCTTTGTTAAAGATTTTGCGTCTTTCTCGTGGAATCTCTCTTTTTGATTGGGATAAACGCTTGCTGAGCATTTTGGACCAGCTGTTTGAATATCTGCCACTGCTCATCTACTAACTTGTACCTTAGCTTGTTTACCCAGTTCACCCTAGACAACTCCTCCCTCAAACCATTATAATTGCCCTCATCTAAGTTGAAGACACTTGTGATGGACCTATGGCATTCACCCTCAAACTGTATCTGGAATTCTATCATATTGTGGTCACGAATCCCCAGGGCATCTTTAACCACAGGATCCCTTATTAATTCATTTTCATTACACAAAACCAAATCTAAAATAGCCCATTCCCAGTTAGGTTCCATATCATACTGCTCTAAAAAGCAATTCCTGATGCACTCCAAAAACTCTTCTTCTACATTACCCTTGCTGGTTTGGTTTGTACGATCAATATGTAGATTAAAATCTCCCACAATAATTGCAGTTCCCCATTTATGCTCTGACCCCTTGAGAGGTCACATTTTGGGGTCCACATATTGACCCCACCCTGGTCCTCCTTCCCCTGCTATTCATGATTTTAACCCAAACTGATCCACCACCATCCACCACTGCCTTTATATCACAACTCAGCACAGCTCTGAAACCTTATTTGATTAACAACGCTACCCCACCTCCTTTCCCCTTTGGCCTGTTCTTTTGAAATATTGTGTACCCTGGAATGTTGAACACCCAGTCCTGGTCACCCTGCAACCATGTTTCTCCCATAGCTAATACATCATACTCATATGTTGCAATCTTTGCTATCAACACACCTATCTTGTTTCAAAAGCTTCATGCATTCAGATAAAGAACATTTGCTTTGATTTTTTACAGTTGTTTACAAGTCTGGATTTGCTCTGTGTTGTATATATTTGTTTATGTTTCCTGGGCCAACCAGTCACACTACGACAGTCAAGTTCCCCCTCACTATCCTGTGCCACTGCTCCCTCATGTACCCCTGATTTTTTTAAACCTTCCATTCTTGGAACCCTCCAGGAATGATTGGAGTTGCCCAATTGCTTATCATCAAGGACTCGATCACTCCACTTTAATTAATCTTTGAAGTTCCATTTTAACACTTGGTTTAATAATGTATGGCTTAGTTCTTGCTTTTAAGCATTTTGGGTTGTTATCAGGTTTTATCTTAAGTTGTGACTGGACTCTGATCATTTCCCCTAAGTAAGAAGTCTCACAACACCAGGTTAAAGTCCAACAGGTTTATTTGGTAGCAAAAGCCACAAGCTTTTGGAGCGCTGCTCCTTCGTCAGAGGAGTGGGAATTCAGTTCACAAACAGGGCATTGTGTCTTTATATGCTCTGTTTGTGAACAGAACTCCCACTCACCTGACGAAGGAGCAGTGCTCCGAAAGCTTGTGGCTTTTGCTACTAAATAAACCTGTTGGACTTTAACCTGGTGTTGTGAGACTTCTCACTGTGTTTACCCCAGTCCAACGCCGGCATCTCCACATCATTTCCCCTAAAGCATTTTCAAATACTTTCTTGTATTTTTCTAAGTATTTCTGTGATGTGTTCTTTCCATCCACTGCTTGCCAATTTAGTTTGCTTTTGTTTAACCACTCTTCTGAAAAGTGCAGGAAAATTTCCTTTCACAATATGTAATGGCAATTTTTCAGATTGATCATTTCCTTTAACTTGCACAATAAGAACATAAGAACTAGGAGCAGGAGCAGGCCCTAGCCCATCGAGCCTGCTCCGCCATTCAATAAGATCATAGCTGATCTTTTTGTGGACTCAGCTTCACTTACCCGCCCGCTCACCATAATCTTTAATCCCTTTACTGTTCAAAAATTTATCTATCCTTGCCTTAAAAACATTCAATGAGGTAGCCTCAGCTACTTCACTGGGCAGGGAATTCCACAGATTCCCTTTGTGTGAACAAGTTCGTCCTGAACTCAGTCCTAAATCTGCTTCCCCTTATTTTGAGGCTATGCCCCCTAGTTCTAGTTTCACCCGCCAGTGGAAGCAACTTTCCTGCTTCTGTCTTATCTATTCCCCTCATAATCTTATATGTTTCTATAAGATCTCCCCTCATTCTTCTGAATTCCAATGAGTATAGCCCCAGTGTACTCAGTCTCTCCTCATAAGCCAACCCTCTCAACTCCAGAATCAACCCAGTGAATCTCCTCTGCACCCCCTCCAGTGCCAGTATATCCTTTCTCAAGTAAGGAGACCAAAACTGTACACAGTACTCCAGGTGTGGCCTCACCAGCACCTTATACAGCTGCAACATAACCTCACTGTTTTTAAACTCCATCCTTCGAGCAATAAAAGACAAAATTCCATTTGCCTTCTTAATTACCTGCTGTACCTGCAAACCAACTCCTTAAGATTCCTGCACAAGGACACTCAAGTCCCTCTGCATAGCAGCATGCTGCAATTTTTTACCATTTAAATAATAGTCCATTTTGTTGTTATTCCTACCAAAATGGATGACCTCACATTTACCAACATTGTACTCCATCTGCTAGACCCTCGCCCACTCACTTAGACTATCTATATCCCTTTGCAGACTTTCAGCGTCCTCTGCACACTTTGCTCTGCCACCCATCTTAGTGTCATCTGTGAATCTTGACACACTACACTTGGTTCCCAACTCCAAATCATCTATGTAAATCGTAAACAATTGCGGTCCCAACACTGATCCCTGAGGCACACCACTAGTCACTGAATGGTATAACCCTTCACTGGGTTATACTATTCAATGGTATAACCCTTCACTGGAACCACCTCTTCTGTGTAAATTCTCAGGATTATTTTAATGTACATTCTTGAGCTTCTGTTGATATAAAGTTTCAGAGATAAGAGATACAGTGACTCCTGTATCTATTCCCAATTTAATTTCATTCCCATTCAGTTTAAGATAGACCCAAAATCTCTGTGTATCGTCATGCATCGATTTGGATGTGTTCTTGCTTTTCCCTTTCTTCGAGGTTTGAGGATTCTGTTTGACCTTGGTTATGTGACCTTCTTGCCACAACTGCAACATTTATTTTCTCGACACCAACATTCCTGTGGAGAATGCTCCACCTGGATACGCCTATGGCATTCTTGTGTGTTGAGAGATTTTCTGAATATTCATCTTGTATATTTGTTGCTGATTTGGGAAGCTTCTTTAGCGGCCAATTGCATGGACACTGCAATCTCAACAGCAAGTTTTAGTGTTAAAAAACTTGGTGAGCAATCTTCTTTGAATTGCTTCATTTTGAAGTCCACAAACTAACATTACAATATATAACAGAAATGCATATGCTACTGTTTTCCATTCACTATTAATATTATATTGTAATTTTATGCTTCCGTTTACATTACTTACATTACCACCTACCTTCATATCGCCAGTAAATGTGGATATGTGGCTTTCTATCCCATCATCTAAGTTATTCATTATTTTTGTGAATAATTGAGGCCTCAATGCAAATGCTTATGGGTTATTACCATTTACACCTTGCCAGGTCGAATATATGCCCATTATCCCTACTTGTTGTCTCCTGCCACATGGCCAATTTGTGAACCAATTCTTTATTTTTCCTTCAATCAATGAGCTTCATTTTAGCTATCAGTCTCTCATCAGGAGCTTTAACAAATATCTTTCACAGGCCCATATAAATAGCATTTAGAGTAATTCCCCTGTTCACTACTTTGGTCGTCTCTTCAAAAGAGTTCATCAAGCATGACTTCCCCTTTACAAACCCATGCTAGTTCTCTCTGATAAACTGAACATTTTCAAGGTGTTCTGTTGCCCTATCCTTGATTACATTTTTTCACAGCAGATGTTAGGCTAATTGTGTTATAATTCCCTCTCTCACCTTCTTTCTTATATAACAATAAAATACACTATTTCCAATCTGAATGATTGAAGAATTCCCATTTCTTTTTGAAGATTGCAGGACAGCTAGCAATAATGTTCTCAGTTACTTCTTTTAAAATCCTCGATGGGAAGCATCTTCTCCTGGCAATTGATTGCTCATAGAATTCCTACAGTGCAGAAATGGGCCATTCAGCCCATAAAGTCCGCACTGACTCTCTGGCAGAGTATTTTACCCAGATTCTCTCCCCCGCCCTATCCTCATAACCCCATTCATTTCCCATGGTTAATCCATCTAACCTACACATCTTGGGAAAGTCAGGGGAAATTTTACCATGGCCAATTCAAATAACCTACACACCTTTGGACTGGGTGAGGAAACCAGAGCTCCCAGAGGAAATCCATGCAGACATGGGGAAAATGTACAAATTCCACACAGACAGTCACCCAAGGCTGGAATTGAACTTGGGTCCTTGACATTGTGAGGCAGCAGGGCTAACTATTGTGGCACTGCGTACCCGAACAGGAGCCTGAGTATGGTGACTAGGGTATTTTCACAGTAACTTCATTGCACTGTTAATGTAAGCCTGTCGGTGACTAATAAGTAAACTTTTTACTTTAATCTTTAGTGCCATTATTTTCTTCATTAGCCTTGTTTTGCTTACAATAATTTTGTTGAGTATCCCTCCCTGATTCAATATTAACTTCCTTGGGATTTCCAGCAAGTTGACCTCTGCTCAACTGTAAATGCTGACTCACAATAATTATTTAACATGACTGCCATTTCCTTAGTTTCATTGACAATATAACTATCATCAGTTTCAAAGGATCCACATTGCTCCTCAATATCATTTTTGTCTTAATATGATTAAGTTTTTGATGTTGATTTCAAATCCCTTGAAAATTTCTTTTCATATTCACTTTTTGTAACTATTCTGTTTCATCAACCCTTACAAATCCAACATTATGTTGGATACAGAGCACAGAAACATATAGGGTGGAATTCTCCCAAAAAATTCTCAATGTTGAATTCACAGGAAAACTGGAGTAATTCATGTTTTTTTTCAGTGGGAGTTCTCACTGGAATCTTCCTCACTCTGTGCAATGCAGAGGCTACCAGTGTGAATATCATTAGATTTCAGACTATTCCCACCCAGGAGGCTGAAACCAGCAGGCCTCTGCACATGCACAGTGGCCCTGAATTGTCAGCCTCCCGTTTGCTGGTCAGCTTTATCGCTGTCCAGCCCAGGACCCCTGCTGTGCTGCTCCTCACAACTGCCCCAGGGCTTGATGGATGTCTGTGTGATTGCGGGTACAGGATGTCATTCCAGACCGCCCCGATTTCTAGCCTCTCCCACAGTGCCAATCACCCCCCCCCCCCCACCCCCCCCCCCCCCCCCCCCCCCCCACCCCACACGATTCTCCCAGCCTGCTGCACTACAAAATAGGGCCAGGCTGATCAACTGATTGACTTGCAAGGGAAGGAAGATGACATTACTGCATGACAGGGGATGAATGATGGGAGAAAGTTAACTCACGTGAGCCTTGCACCATGCTGCATGTGTTGCTGAGTCTCACTTTTGTCTGCTGCCCTACCTCAGCCTCTGCACGGGTGCGGTCCTGCTCCTTGCTGGCCAGCTCAAAGGCTCTCCCCTCAAAGGGTATTATGCTTCTCAGCTCAGGCATGATTCCAGCAGGCTGTACCCGCTTAAGACTGTCCTGCAAGGTTGTCCTGCAATGAGAAAGATGGGGAGATGGGAAGAGTGTAAACAGAAGTCCTGCCTGGTCAGATGGTGATGAAGTCTGGCATGCGTGGAACATGAGTGGGAGTGGGATTGTGAGAAGCAGGTTATGTACTGGGAGGACCAAGGGGAATGGGAGCATAAGAGGATGGCTCTATGACAAGTGTTGGGAATTAATGAGGTGGCCGGGTGAGAGATCACTGTGGAGGTGTGAGGGATGTGTGAGGAAGTGTAGTGGGAGACATTAGGAGACAGGTTTACCTGTCTGCTCAAAGAAGGTCATTCATCTTCCTCTAACACTATTGCCCTGTCCTCTTATGGAGTGAGCTGCCACTCACTATTGCAGCCACTGCCTTCAGGTGTGGATGGTGACATTGCTTGATGGATGTCTGTGTGATTGCGGGTACAGGATGCCATACCTTTGCTTCACATCCACCAGGGGTTTGGTGAGTGTTGTTTCCGTGAATCTTGATGTTGGGAGAGTCACTCGGGAGGGTTTAAACTAGTATGGCAAGGAGGTGGGAACCAGGACAGTAGGTCAGCAGGAGAAATAACTGAAGGAGAGCTACAGACTAAGGCAGTAAGATTAAGAGGAGGAGCAGGCAGGGAATAGTTGATGAACACAGCGGGACTGGTGGTCTGAAGTATATTTGTTTCAACGCGAGGAGTATAACAGGTAACTATGATGTGGAGATGCCAGCATTGGACTGGGTGGGCACAGGAAGAGTCTCACAACACCAGGTTAAAGTCCAATATGTTTATTTGGTATAACGAACTTTCGGAGTGCTGCCTCTTCATCTGGTGAAGGGGCAGTGCTCCGAAAGCTTGCGATTACAAATAAACCTGTTGGACTTTAACCTGGTGTTGTGAGACTTCTGATTATAACAGGTAAGACAGATGAACTTAGAGCTTGGATTAGCACTTGGAACTATGAATTTGTTGCTATTACAGAGACTTGGGTTGAAAGAGGGACAGGATTGGCAGCTAAACATTCCAGGATTTAGATGCTTCAGGCAGAATAGAGGGGAATGTAAAAGAAGTGGGGGAGTTGCAGGAGAATATCACAGCTGTACTGAGGGAAGACACCTCAGAGGATTCAGGCAGTGAGGCAATACGGGTACAGCTTAGGAATAGCAAGGGTGCAGTCACAATGTTGGGGCTATATTACAGGCCTCCTATCAGCCAACGGGAGATAGAGGAGTAGATGTGCAGACAGATTTTGGAAAGATGCAAAAACAACAGGGTTCCCTATATTGACTGGGTCTGACTTACTGCTAGAAGTTTGGATGGGGCAGAATTTGTAAGGAGCATCCAGGAGGGTTTCTTAAAACTGGATATAAATAGCCCAACTCAGGAAGGAGCCATAATAGATCTGGTATTGGTTAATGAGCCCGGCCAGGTGATCGAAGTTTCAGTAGGAGAGTATTTCAGGAACAGTGATCATAATTCCATTCGTTTTAAGGTGCTTGTGGAGAAGGGCAAGAGTGGTCCACGGGTGAAGGTGTTAAATTGGAGGAAGACTAACTACAACAACATTAGACAGGATCTGAAGAGTGTAGATTGGGGGTGGCTGTTTGAGAGTAAATCAACATCCGACATGTGGGAGTCTTTCAAATGTCAGTTGATTGGAATTCAGGACCAGCAGGTACCTATGAGGATGAAGGATATGTGTGGCAAGTATCGGGAACCCTGGAGAACAAGGGATATTATGAGCCTTGTCAAAAAGAAAAAGGAAACATTCGCAAGGTCTAAAAGGCTTAGGACAGATAAAGTCCTTGAAGAATATAAAGAAAGTAGGAAGGAACTTGAAGCAGTTAGAAGGGCTAAAAAAGGCCATGAAAAGTCCTTGGCAAACGGGACTAAGAAAAATCCTAAGGCATTTTATACGTATGTAAAGAGCAAGAGGAAGAAGGTGGAAGACAGAATGTCCGGCGTGCGTGGGGTCCTTAATTATGCTGGCTGCTTTGCTGAGGCAGCAGGAAGTGTAGACAGAATCAATGGATGGAAAGCTGGTTTGTGTGATGAATTGGGCTACATTCATGACCTTTTGTAGTTCCTTGTGGTCTTGGGCAGAACAGGAGCCATACCAAGCTGTGATACAACCAGAAAGAGTGCTTTCTATGGTGCATCGGCAAAAGTTGGTGAGAGTCATAGTTGACATGCCAAATTTCCTTAGTCTTCTGAGAAGGTAGAGGCATTGGTGGGCTTTCTTAACTATAGTATTGGCATGGGGGGACAAGGACAGGTTGTTGGTGATCCAGACACCAAAAAACTTGAATCTCTCGACCCTTTCTACTTCGTCCCCATTGATGTAGATGGGCATGTTCTCCTTTATGCTTCCAGAAGTCAATGACAATCTGCTTCATTTTGTTGACATTGAAGGAGAGATTATTGTTGCCGTACCAGTTCACCAGATTCTCTGTCTCATTCCTGTACTCTGTCTCATCATTGTTTGAGATCCACCCACTATAGTGGTGTTGTCGGCAAACTTGAAAATCGAATTGGAGGGGAATTTGGCCATGCAGTCATAGGTGTATAAGGAGTACAGTAGGGGGCTAGGAATACAGCCTTGTGGGGCACCGGTGTTGAAAATGATCGTGGAGGAGGTGTTGTTGCCTATCCTTACTGATTGTGGTCTGTGAGTTAGGAAGTTCAGGATCCAGGCACAGAGGGAGGTGCCAAGGCCCAGGCCATGGAGTTTGGAGATGAGTTTCATGGGAATAATGGTGTTGAAGGCTGAGTTGTAGTCAATAAATAGGAGTCTGACATAGGTGTCTTTGTTATCTAGGTGTTTCACGGTTGAGTGCAGGGCCAGGGAGATGGTGTCTGCCGTGGACCTGTTGTGGCAGTAGGCAAACTGTAGTGGATCCAGGTAGTCCGGGAGGCTAGAACTGATTCGTGCCATGACTAGTCTTTCGAAGCACTTCATAATGATGGATATCAGAGCCACCGTATCCTCATTATATCCTCATTGGCTACAGGTGAAGTTCCAGAGAACTGGAGAATACCCAATGTTGTTCCATTGTTCAAGAAGGGCAGCAGAGATAATCCAGGAAATTATAGGTCGGTGAGCCTTACGTCAGTGGTAGGGAAATTATTGGAAAAGATTCTTAGAGACATGATTTGCTCATATTTGGAAACAAATTGACTTATTAGTGATAGACAGCATGGTTTTGTGAAGGGGAGATCGTGCCTCACTAACTTGATCGAGTTTTTTGAGAAAGTGACAAAGATGATAGATGTGGGAAAGGCAGTGGATGTTGTATACATGGACTTCAGTAAAGCCTTTGACAAGGTACCTCATGGTAGACTGGTACAAAAGATGAAGTCACACGGGATCAGAGAAGAGCTGGCAAGATGAATACAGAACTAGCTTGACCAAAGAAGACAGAGGGTAGCAGTAGAGGGGTGCTTTTCTGAATGGAAGGCTGTGACTAGCGGTGTTCATGATGTGGAGATGCCGGCATTGGACTGGGGTAAACACAGTAAGAAGTTTAACAACACCAGGTTAAAGTCCAATGGGTTTGTTTGGTAGCAAAAGCCACACTAGCGCTAGCTAGCTAGCACACTAGCGCTGTGGAACACACTAGCGGTGTTCCACAGGGAGCAATTCTGGGACCTTTGTTGTTTGTAGTATATATAAATGGTTTGGAAGAAAATGTAGCTGGTCTGATTAGAAAGTTTGCAGACGACACAAAAATTGGTGAAGGTGCGGATAGTGAAGAGGATTTGTCAGAGGTTACAGCAAGATGTAGATCGGTTGGAGACTTGGGCAAAGAAATGGCAGATGGAGTTTAATCCAATGCATTTAGGGATTATATAGTAAATGGTAGAACTCTTAGAAGTATTGACAGGCAGTGAGATATGGACATACATGTCCACCGATCACTGAAAGTGGCAACGCAGGTGGATAAGGTAGTCAAGAAGGCATACGGCATGCTTGCATTCATTGGTCGGGGCATTGAGTATAAAAATTGGCAGGTCATGCTGCAGCTGTACAGAACCTTAGTTAGGTCTCATTTGGAATATTGTGTACAATTCTAGTCACCACTCTACCAGAAGGATCTGGATGCTTTGGAGAGGGTTCAGAAGAGGTTTACCAGGATGTTCTCTGGTCTGGAAGGTATTAGCTATGAGGAGAGGTTGGATAAACTCGGTTTGTTCTCGGGAATGACGGAGGTTGAGGGGCAACCTGATAGAGGTTTACAAGATTACGAGTGGCATGGACAGAGTGGATAGTCAGATGCTCTTTCCTAGGGTAGAAAAGTCAGGTACTCGGGGACATAGGTTTAAAGTGCATGGGGAAAAGTTTAGAGGAGATGTGCGAGGCAAGTTTTTTACACAGAGAGTGATGAATGTCTGGAACACGCTGCCCGTGGAGGTGGTGGAAGCAGATACAATAGCGGCATTTAAGGGACAACTAGATGAATATATGAATAGGATGGGAATGGAAGGATACGGACTCCATAAGTGCATATGGTTTTAGTTTAGGCAGCCATCACGATCAGCACAGGCTTGGAGGGCCAAAGTGCCACTTCCTGTGCTGTACTGTTCTTTGTTTTCTTATCTTCCTGGCAGCCATCCCCTCGACTGGGCTTGAAACAAGTGCTTGGGAAGCCCTACTGATTACAAAGATTAAGTTTTCCTGGGGCGAGTGAATCAAAGATAAACCACCACGAGCACAGCATGAATCATGTCTGGAAACAAATGTTGTTAAAGAAACGCACACGTGCGCTCACATACCACACACACACACAAAAAAATACAGTTCAAATGAAGAGTTCAATTTTACATTTCAGAAACCAAGTGATAGTTCAGGGTATTTAGGACAGAGATGAGGAGATATTTCTTCAACCAAAGAGTGGCGAGCCTGTGGAATTCATTACCACAGGAAGTAATTGATGCCAAAACATTGAATGTATTCAAGAAGCAGCCAGATATAGCACCTGGGGCGAATGGAATCAAAAGTTATGGGGAGAAATAGTATTAGGATACTGAGTTGGATGATCAGCCATGATCATGATGAATGGTGGAGCAGGCTCAAAGTGCCAAATTGCTTCCTCCTGCTCCTATCTTCTATGTTTCTATGTAACTCACCTGTTTGCCACATCATTAGAACATGCCTTGCATGTCCCATGAAGGATGATGAAGTCTTGAAGGCTTGTCTGGGTGGATTCAATAGCTGGACTCAGAAAATCAGTTGCAGGATTTCCTCAAACTGATGGATTTGCAACAGGTCGCAGAGTTAGTTACCTGTGGTCTTCTCATCAGGAGAATATTTTATTGTACTAATGGAGTTGAAAAGGAACAGGCTTAGATAATCTAAGACGTTGAAGTCCCTAGTTTTTAAAGGCGCAGATGCTGCTGACTGTACAGCTGTTCGTCACAGACTGACTGGTTCTTGGGGTCATAAAGTTTGTTATCTGTAGCCAGTATCAGTAGCATGATCAATACTTCTATTCTCGGATTATTTGAAGTTTGAATCCATTGCTACACAGTGGAGAATATATAGAGGATTATTAGGTTTATCAGGATGTTGCCTGGTCTGGAGGATTTTAGGTATGGGAAGAGGTTGAATAAACTCGGATAGCTTTCACTGGAAAGACGAGGCCGAGGGGCAACCTGATAGAGGTCTACAAGATTATGAGAGACATAGATAGGGTGGGGTCAGAGGCCTTTTCCCAGGGTAGAAGGGTCAACTACAAGAGGGCACAGGTTTAAGGTGAGAAGTGGTAAGTTTAGGGAGACCTGCGGGGAAAGTCTTTCACACAGAGGGTGGTGGGTGCCTAGAATGCACTGCCAGTGGAGGAGGTGGAAGCAGACACATTAGCAACATTCAAGGTATATCTTTATAGACACATGAGGGATAGAAACCATGTATCAGCGCAGGCTTGGTGGGCTGAAGGGCCTGTTCCTGTGCTGTATTGTTCTTTGTTCTCTTTGTTCTATTATAAATAACAAAGAACAACACAGTACAGGAACAGGCCCTTCGGCCCACCAAGCCTATCTATTATGAGGAACTGATTTCTCTACAGCTCCCTTTGCTAAACTTCGAGTTTGGAGAGATGGAGAGTCTGGAAATCCAGTTATTTTGAGTTTTGTATAGTCCACAATAGTAGAAGGCATGAATTATACACATGGTTTTCATCTTAGAATGTCCATTCAAGGGGGCACCATTCCCATGGCGATTCAATTAGAATTCGGACTGTTCCAGCTTTCTCACTGGATAGTTGCCCAGGAAATGTTAGTCAGAAAAATCCTAGTCTAACCCTCGGGTAACCAAACACCCGACTCCCCAAATCCCCCCCGATGATTCCCACTTAGCGCTTGACTCTGTCTTGAATCCCCAAATCTCCCTGAACCAACCTGCCTTTCTCATACGACCTGACTTTCCGCCACTCTCACCTCAACTCCCTGATTCCCCAGCATAATTTAAAAGCTCTACTATCCAACTTCCCCTCCCTTACTCCCCTGACTCCCTCCCCACCGACTCCCTCCAGCTCCCTCCGACAAGACCTGACAGCTCTGAAATTACTTCAATCAGGCTATTGATTGAATAGCCTGATTGAAGGGGTGGCACAGTAGCACAGTGGTTAGCACTGCTGCTTCACAGCTCCAGAGACCTGGGTTCGGTTCCCGGCTTGGGTCACTGTCTGTGTGGAGTTTGCACATTCTCCTTGTGTCTGCGTGGGTTTCCTCCAGTTGCTCCGGTTTCCTCCCACAGTCCAAAGATGTGCGGGTTAGGTTGATTGGCCTGTGCTAAGATTGCCCCTAGTGTCCTGAGATAGGTAGGAAATTAGGGATTAGCAGGTAAATGTGTAGGGATGTGAGGGTAGAGCCTGGGTGGGATTGTGGTTGGTTCAGACTTGATGGGCCAAATGGCCTCTTTTTGCACTGTAGGGTTTCTATGATGATTCTATGATATTGAGGTTGGCCTATTGGAATTTGAACTCCCTGATTAAGGAGTCAATTGATAGGCCAATCATGGAGTCCTTTCCTTGTATTTAACTGGGAGCGTGAGTTCCTCTGGCACTCCCAAAGGGAGACTCCGAACTGATAACACTCTGTGTACTGCTATTGGAATTGTAAATAAAGGGATTTTGGTGAAGGGACTTCTGCCTCCGAAGACTTATTACAAGCTCCTAATCCATCTACCAATTTACCCACCCTATGTTCCTCACCCATTTACTATCTTGCTACCTAGCTGCTATCCTACCCACCTGCCACACTAGCTAGCTTCTATGTTACTTAACTACCACTCCATCCAGCTGCCACCCTACCCATATACCCACTTCACACCTACACACTCAACCATTCGCTCACACTCAGTCACTCACGCATTGAGAATCTTTGAGCGCTTACTAGAATACAGCTGCTAGTGCCGTAGAAAGGGGTTGGCTTCTGCACAGATTTTCTTCTCTGTTCTCTGTGAGGATTCCTCCATTGGACGTCAGAGTCTTTTTTACTTGGGAGGGTAAGTAGCTCCTTTTCTGTAGCTCAGATTTGGATTCCGATTGAAAGTCTTAGGCCCTCATTCCACCACCCTCCCTCTAAGGAGAGAAAAAAATGTCCTACCCCATGAGCCACTCTACGTGAAATATATTGGAATTTCATATGCACCTAGCAGCAAAATGTGTGAAAGTTTGGAGTGAGTGATGAGTTGGCCAAAAGTTAGAACAGTGGGACTGGTACAGTGAGTGCAGTGAACATCTCACTGTGTGACAGTCAATCGTCTACACATCTGGAGAGAAATTGCAGATTGATGATTAGGTGGTAACTTGATGTTGGCAGAATCAGCATTCGCAATTTTAGAAAGGATGTTTAATTGATTGGCCGCTGCTATATAAATTATAAAATTTGCACTGTTTCATTTTTAAATGCAGATAGAAAAAGGACCAAAATTTCAAGCAAGCAGGCATGTGTCACACTGTAGTGTTTGTGTGTCACACTGGGTACCTGTCATCATATTATTGGTCTCCTCATGTCATCAGCATCGCTCAGCTGTGGTTTCACATATATCAGCCAGTTTATTTCAACACCAGACAAGAATCAGACATTACATTTCACTCTGCCAATACACCAGAATGGAATTCACATCACACTTGCCTGATCCTTCACTGAATAACTGGAACACATTTACAAAATATGTGCTGTGTACACAGGAATTGTGATTGACATCCAGCATCTCTGAACTTACAAATTAAATACCATCAAGTAACAAATCTCTTTAAAAGTGAAAGAAAAAAGTGCAAATCAGACCTTTTTTTTATTCATGAGCCAAATTTTACAATTTAAACATCATAGTAGAGAGGATATATACATAGGTCAGCAGACTTAGAACATATAGAACATAGAACATTACAGCGCAGTACAGGCCCTTCGGCCCTCGATGTTGCGCCGACCAGTGAAACCAATCTAAAGCCCATCTAACCTACACTATTCCAATATCATCCATATGTTTATCCAATGACCATTTAAATGCCCTTAATGTTGGCAAGTCCACTACGCCCTTACTACTCTCTGAGTAAAGAACCTACCTCTGACATCTGTCCTATATCTATCACCACTCAATTTAAAGCTATGTCCCCTCGTGCTCGCCATCACCATCCGAGGAAAAAGGCTCTCACTGTCCACCCTATCTAATCCTCTGATCATCTTGTAAGCCTCTATTAAGTTACCTCTTAACCTTCCCTCTAACGAAAACAGCCTCAAGCCCCTCAGCCTTTCCTCATAAGACATTCCCTCCATACCAGGCAACATCCTGCTAAATCTCCTCTGCACCCTTTCCAATGCTTCCACATCCTTCCTATAATGCGGCAACCAGCACTGTATGCAATACTCCAAGTGCGGCCGCACCAGAGTTTTGTATAGCTGCAACATGACCTCATGGCTCCGAAACTCAATCCCTCTACCAATAAAAGCTAACACACCGTACGCCTTCTTAACAACCCTATCAACCTGGGTGCCAACTTTCAGGGATCTATGCACATGGACACCAAGATCTCTCTGCTCATCCACACTACCAAGTATCTTGCCATTAGTCCAGTACTTTTGTATTCCTGTTACTCCTTCCAAAGTGAATCACCTCACACTTTTCCGCATTAAACTCCATTTGCCACCTCTCAGCCCAGCTCTGCAGCTTCTCTATGTCCCTTTGTAACCTGCAACATCCTTCCGCACTGTCCACAACTCCACCGACTTTAGTGTCATCTGCAAATTTACTAACCCATCCTTCTACACCCTCATCCAGGTCATTCATAAAAATGACAAACAGCAGTGGCCCCAAAACAGATCCTTGCGGTTCACCACTAGTAACTGAACTCCAGGATGAACATTTCCCATCAACCACAACCCTCTGTCTTCTTACAGCTAGCCAATTTCTGATCCAAACCGCTAAATCACCCTCAATCCCATGCCTCTGTATCTTCTGCAATAGCTTACCGTGGGGAACCTTATCAAACGCTTTACTGAAATCCATATACACCACATCAACTACTTTACTCTTATCCACCTCTTTGGTCACCTTCTCAAAGAACTCAATAAGGTTTGTGAGGCACGACCTACCTTTCACAAAACTTCATTCACATTCAACTTGAGTTTTGTTTCTCCATTAAAGAGAGACTTGCATTGCATTTATATAGCACCTTATACAATCTCAGGATGTCCCAACGTGATTTGTAACCAATTAATCCCTAACTATCATTATCTTGGGGGTTACCATTGACCAGTAGCTTAACTGGACTAGATACTATGGCTATGTAGTCCACGTAGGTATGTAGGGGGAGCATAACTCCAAAAATAATTCCACTTAAGGCAGCTTTGCTGTTGGTGATCAAGAGGGAAGTGACAGCAGTCATTGCTATAGGAAGAGCACAGACAAATCACTTAGATGTATGTGACCACTCCAGCTTCCTTACAGACCCACAACTATTCCTGATTGATAATTGCCCAAATTTAGCCTCACGCACAAGCTCCATATGATGTGTGATGATCTATGTACTTTGGGCAAAACGTGTGTTTTCTTTTGAGCAATGTCCCAAAACGAACAAAGTGGGCTGGTGAGTATCTGAAAGAGGATTAATGGATTTCCTGATTATGACATCATTATGGTCCAAGAAATTCCCATGTGACATAAGGCTGCCTTAGGATGAACAGCCAAGGAGAAAAGAGTAAATAGAAAGCCAACTGCAGCGGGCTTAGGTCAGCCGTGTTTCTGTTTAGCATTTCAGAGCACACTGACAATTTCTCTAAAGAGAAAACAAGCAAGGTTCCCTCTAAATGGAAGTTTTCCGTTTGTCCAGATTTGAACAGATCCTGGTGTTGAAGCAGTTCTCTGAGAATAGAGCAGAGTCTATATTATTGTGCTTTATAATGGCAAAGAGCTGAAGACTGGGAGGGAAACAAACAATGGGCCCATTGTTGTTGTTTCAGTGTTGCCAGAGCTCACTAGACCCTCACTAGATTAATGGGAATGGAGGTGGGATTACGTGCCATTGGAACTTTCATGACCTAAGTGAGAGAGGGTTCATAGATATGCACCTTGTCAGTGCTGACCATGTCTAGGGATGAAATACAGCTGCTGGCAAATGTGACTCAATTGAATGAGAAGTGAGAGACCCTACATCATGAAGGCTAAGTTAGAAAGACTGAGATTGCATGTGCTCCTACATCTGTGCAAGAACACAAGAAATGGAAACAGGAGTAGGCCACCAGGCCCTTCAAGCCTGCCCTGACATTCAATATGACCACAGCTGATCTATGCCAGCCTCAGCTCTATTCCTTGATCTATCAACTATCCATCTCCTCTTTAAATACTTCTAACGATCAAGCCTCCATTGCCATTTTGGGAAGAGAATTCCAGAGATTCAAAACCCCCTGTGAGAAGAAATTTCTACACACCTCAGTTTTAAATGACTGGCTTTTTTTCTTGTAGGTATCAAGACTACCTGGTTCAAGACTCCCACTGGTGAAAACACCTCACCATCTACCCTGTCAAGCCCTCTCAGGATCTTTTATGTTTGAATAAGGTCACCCCTCACTCTTCTGAACTCCAAGAAATACAGACCAAGATTATCTAGTTAGTTTTATTTGTTTATTTATTAATGTCACAAGTAGGCTTACATTAACATTGCAATGAAGTTACTGTGAAAATCCCCTAGTCGCCACACTCCGGTGCCTGTTCGGGTACATTGAGGGAGAATTTAGCATGGCCAATGCACATGACCAGCATGTCTTTTGAACTGTGGGAGGAAACCGGACCACCCAGAGGAAACCCATGCAGACATGGGAGAAAGTACAGTCTCTGCACAGAGAGTGACCCAAGCCAGGAATCAAACCCAGGTCCCCGGTGCTTTGAGGCAGCAGCACTAATCACTGCGCCACCATGCCGCTCCCAATCCTCAGGTCTATTGTTTTTTTCTGGCCAATTTCTATACCTCTGCCTTGGATCTAATATTATCTCAAGGGAAATATTATAAGGGAAATCCCTTGTAAGCCATGGTTTGGCCACCTTTCCCATTTTTGTGCCAGACAGGAATGAACTATTCTTGTGTGCAGTCTGAATATTTGCTATTGCCTATCCACCATCATCCCATTTACCAATCTATCACAGCCAAATCATGCCTCATACCATCGTAGTTTCCTTTATTTTGATACTGGACACTAGTCTCAGAATCAACTACACCACTCTCCATCTTGATGAAGAATTCTATCATATTATGGTCACTCATCCCCAAGAGGCCTCACACAATTAGATTACCTATTATTTATTTCTTATTACACAATACCCAGTTTAGGAATGCCTGTTCTCTAGTTGTTCCTCAACATATTGGTCCAGAAAACCATCCCTTACACGTTCCATGGATTCCTCCTCTATGGTATTGTTAATAATTTGATTTGCCCAATCTGTATGTAGATTAAAGTCACCCATAATTACAAATGTTCTTTTATCGCATGCGGTTCTAATTTCCTGTTTAATGTCATTGCCAACATCACCATTACAGTTTGGGGCTGTATATACAACCCCATGAATGTTTTTTGCCCTTTGGTGCTTCTCAGGTGGCCAAATCCAGATGGATTCCACATCATTTGAGCTAATATCCTTCCTCACTATTGTGTTAATTTCATCTTTAACTAGCTACCCCACATCTTTCCTTTTTGTTTGTCCTTCCTAAATACTGAATACTCCTGGATGTTCAGTTCCCATTCCTGGTCACCCTGCAGCCATGTCTCCATAATCCCAACTATACCATACCTGTTTACATCTATTTGCACAATGAATTCATCTACTTTATTGCAAATGCTCTGTGCATTAAGGCACAAAGTCTTAAGGCTTGGCTTTTAAATAGTACTTGTCCCATTCCCATTGTTTCTAACCATGGCCCTGTTTGATTCTGGCCCTTGATTCCTCTGCCTACCACTTTTCTTATTTCCCTTTCTATTTTTTGTGCTTGGCCATGTCTCCCTCTCTTTCTTCTGACTCTTTCCATAGGTCCCATACATCTTCCTATAGTAACTATAAGTACTGAAGCCTTACCTTTCTTATAATTGTAGGCTCCCAGAAGCAAGAGCTACCAATAACATAGGCACTATCTCAGGGACCAGTACTGCATGTATCTTAGAAGCTAGTGTATATCCAAGATCCATATACCAGCAAACACCTTTCACTAGTGAGCATGGCCATGCAGGATGGAAGTAACACCACAGCTGCCATTTTGCCAGGGTGGAGTAGAGGAATCAGATGAACACATCACAGAGCCAAGATTCAGGAGAAGGCCGTAACAAACCAAAGCCTGCCTGAAAGCTTAAGCATCATGTTTCAGGAGATGAAGGAATCTATGTCCAGCATGTCTCATGCCTTGATACAGAGTCTGGAATGCATCTGCTCCAATGTGGAGAGGTAATGCAGCATCTGATGACTGAGGTTGCATTTTCCACTACAATTTTTGTCAGTCTCATGGATATTATCATCATCGAGGAAGAAATAGCGAGACATCTGGATATAAATTGTCCCATTGGGAAGATGGAGCATGGGTTCATGAAGCGAAGGTCATGTTTGACTAATTTGGTGGAATTCTTTGACAACATTACGTGCGCAGTGGACAATGGGGAACCTGTGGATGTGGTATATCTGGATTTCCAGAACACATTTGACATGGTGCTGCACCAAAGGCTGCTGCATAAGATAAAGGTGCACGGTGTTGTGGATAATGTATTAGCATAGATAGAGGATTGGTTAACTAACAGAAAGCAAAGATTGGGGTTAAATGGGTGTTTGCTAGGTTGGCGATCAGTGACTAGTGATGTGTCTCAGGAATCAATGTTGGGATAGCAATTGTTTACAATTTACGTAGATGATTTGGAGTTGGGGACCAAGTGTAGTTCATCAAAATTTGCGGATGACACTAAGATGAGTGATAGAGCAAAGTGTGCAGAGGATATTGAAAGTCTGCAAAGAGATATAGATAGTCTAAGTGAGTGGGCAAAGGTCTGGCAGATGAAGTAAAATGTTGGTAAATGTGAGGTCATCCATTTTGGTAGGAATAACAGCAAAATGGACCATTATTTAAATGGTAAAAAAATTGAAGCATGTTGCTATGCAGAGGGACCTGGGTGTCCTTGTGCATGAATCGCAAAAAGTTGGTCTGCAGATGCAGCAGGTAATTAATAAGGCAAATGGAATTTTGTCCTTCATTGCGAGAGGGATGGAGTTTAAAAACAGCAAGGTTATGTTGCAGTTGTTTAAGGTGCTGGTGAGGCCACACCTGGCGTACTGTGTATAGTTCTGGTCTCCTTACTTGAGAAAGGATTTACTGGCACTGGAGGGGATGCAAAGAAGATTCACAAAGTTGATTCCAGAGTTGAAAGAGTTGGTTTATGAGGAGAGACTGAGTGCACTGGGACTATACTTATTGGAATTTAGAAGAATGAGGGGGTATCTTAGAGAAACATATAAGATTATGAAGGGAATAGATAATATAGAAGCAGGGAAGTTGTTTCCACTGGCGGGTGAAACTAGAATTAGGGGGCATAGCCTCAAAATAAGCGGGAGCAGATTTGGGACTGAATTCAGGAGGAACTTCTTCACACAAAGGGTTGTGAATCTGTGGAATTCCCTGCCCAGTGAAGCAGTTGACGCTACCTCATTGAATGTTTTTAAGGCAAAGATAGATTTTTGAACAGTAAAGGAATTAAAGATTAATTCCTTTACTGTGAACGGGCGTGTAAGTGGAGCTCAGTCCACGAAAAGATCAGTCATGATCTTATTGAATGGCGGAGCAGACTCGAGGGGCCAGATGGCCTACTCCTGCTCCTAGTTCTTATGTTCTTATGGTCAAGTTTTTTGGTTGATGACAGGGATTCAAGCAACTTCCCTTCCTGCATCTTCCATGTAATGGCAAAGTGCTGCAGCAGATGTACAGGCGGCTCTCATAATGGAGCTGACGTCTTCAGCTGAAAGATACTTGTATGTTGAGACGGTTCTGTCTGTGACAGATCCAGAGCACCACAAGGGCATTGCTCAAAGACATGTAAAACACCTCTTCAGATGCTCTGCCACCATCGTTTCACCAATACATCAGAGCAAGCAAGCTCATCAACATTCATTCAACAACAGTCAGGATGAGAGTCATAGACCGGTATTTTATGACCTCACCCACCTGAGGCCCGTAAGATCCTGCCCCAGGCCAACGGAGAATGCCGTTCTGCGAGCCTCGCCCACCCTGATTCTGGGGCAGGTGAGGCGGTAACATTCCCGCCTTAGAGTCAGAGAGGTTTACAGCATGGAAACAGGCCCTTCAGCCCAACTTGTCCATGCTGCCCAGTTTTTACCATTAAGCTAGTCCCAATTGCTCGCGTTTGGCCTATATCCCTCTGTACCAATCTTACCCATGTAACTGTATAAATGTTTTTTATAAATTGTACCTGCCTCTACTACTGCCTCTGCGTCTGCCTCTACTACTGCCTCTGGCAGTTTGTTCCAGACAGTCACCACCCTCTGCATGAAAAAATTGCCCCTCGGGACCCTTCTCTCCCCTCTCACCTTAAACCTATGCCCTCTAGTTTTTGACTTCCCTACCTTTGGGAAAAGATGTTGACTATCTATCTTATTTACGCCCCTCATTTGGGGCAGAATGGTGGCACAGTGGTTAGCACTGCTGCCTTAGGGATTCTGGCCTAGGTCACTGTCTGTGTGGAGTTTGTACGTTCTCCCTGTGTCTGCATGGGTTTCCTTCGGGTGTTCCGGTTTCCTCCCATACTCCAAAGATATGCGGGTTAGGTTGATTGGCCATGCTAAATTGAACCTGGTGTCAGGGGGATTAACAGGGTAAATGTATGAGGTTACGGGAATAGGGCTTGGATAGGATTGTAGTCGGTACAGACTCGATGGGCTGAATGGCCTCTTTCTATACTGTAGGAATTCTATCAATTCTATGAATTATTTTATAACCTCTTTAAGCCTCCTATGCTCCAAGGAGAAAAGTCCAAATCTATCCAGCCTCTCTCCAACCTGTACCCCTGGAACATAGAACATAGAACATTACAGCGCAGTACAGGCCCTTCGGCCCTCGATGTTGCGCCGTCCAGTGAAACCAATCTAAAGCCCCTCTAATCTACACTATTCCAATATCATCCATATGTTTATCCAATAACCATTTGAATGCTCTTAATGTTGACGAGTCCACTACTGCTGGAAAAACACCCTTCATCATGTAGTAAGGGCATTCCACGCCCTTACTACTCTCTGAGTAAAGAACCTACCTCTGGCATCTGTCCTATATCTCTCACCCCTCAATTTAAAGCTATGTCCCCTCGTGTTAGCCATCATGAAAAGAGAATATAGGGAGTTAGGTAGACAGCTGAGAAAGAGGAATGCAAAGGTAGTAATCTCGGGATTGCTGCCTGTGCCGCGGGAGAGTGAGAACAGGAATCGGTGGAGAATGAATGCGTGGCTGAGGGACTGGAGCAAGGGACAAGGATTTGGGTACTTGGATCATTGGGACGTCTTTTGGGGCAGGTGTGACCTGTTTAAAAAAGACGGGTGGCACTTGAATCCCAGGGGGACCAATATCCTGGCGGGAAGGTTGGCTAAGGCTACTGGAGAGACTTTAAACTAGAAAGGTTGGGGGGAGGGAATCGAAATGAGGGGACTGAGAGCGAGGAGGTTAGCTCGCAAATAGATAAGGAATGTAAACAGGGTAAGAGGGAGGTTAGACGAGTGATGGAGAAGGGAAGTGCTCAGGCTGAAGGTCTGAGATGTGTCTATTTTAATGCCAGGAGTGTAGTGAATAAAGTGGATGAGCTTAGAGCGTGGATTGCTGCTTCGAATTGTGATGTGGTGGCCATTACGGAGACTTGGATGTCTCAGGGACAGGACTGGGTGCTTCAGGTGCCGGGTTTTAGATGTTTCAGGAAGGACAGGGAGGGAGGCAAGAGAGGGGGGGGAGTGGCACTGTTGATCAGGGATAGTGTCACGGCTGTAGAGAAGGTGGACGCCGTGGAGGGATTGACGACGGAGTCTCTGTGGGTGGAGGTTAGGAACAGGAAGGGGTCGGTAACGTTGCTGGGTGTTTTCTATAGGCCGCCCAATAGTAACAGAGATGTTGAGGAGCAGATGGGGAAACAGATCCTGGAGAGATGTAGGAATAACAGAGTTGTCGTGATGGGAGATTTTAATTTCCCAAACATAGATTGGAATATCCACGGGCGGCACGGTAGCACAGTGGTTAGCACTGTTGCTTCACAGCTCCAGGGTCCCGGGTTCGATTCCCGGCTCGGGTCACTGTCTGTGTGGAGTTTGCACATTCTCCTCGTGTCTGCGTGGGTTTCCTCCGGGTGCTCCGGTTTCCTCCCACAGTCCAAAGATGTGCGGGTTAGGTTGATTGGCCAGGTTAGAAAATTGCCCCTTAGAGTCCTGGGATGTGTAGGTTAAAGGGATTAGCGGGTAAAATATGTGGGGGTAGGGCCTGGGTGGGATTGTGGTCGGTGCAGACTCGATGGGCCGAATGGCCTCCTTCTGCACTGTAGGGTTTCTATGATTTCTATGATTTCTATCCCTAGGGCTAGGGGTTTGGATGGAGAGGAGTTTGTTAGGTGTGTCCAGGAGAGTTTCCTGACACAGTATGTGGATAAGCCTACTGGAGGAGAGGCTGTACTTGATCTGGTGCTGGCTAATGAACCTGGACAGGTGGAGGATCTCTCGGTGGGTGAGCATCTTGGGGATAGCGATCATAATTCTATCTCCTTCATGATAGCATTGGAAAGAGATAGGATCAGGCAGGCTAGGAAAGTGTTTCTCTGGAGTAAAGGGAAATACAGTGTCATCAGGGAGGAAATTAGACGGGTAAATTGGAAGGAGGCATTCTTGGGGAAAAGTACCGAAGGAAAGTGGAGGATTTTCAAGGAATGTTTGTCTGAAGCTCTGCATGACAACGTTCCGATGAGACAGGGGGGTGTTGGTAGGGTACGGGAACCGTGGTGCACGAAGGTTGTGATGAACCTGGTGAATAAGAAAAGAGAGGCGTACAGAAGGTTCAGAGAGCTAGGAGGTGTTAAGGATTTAGAGGAGTATACGGGATGTAGGAAGGAGCTTAAGAAGGAAATTAGGAGAGCGAGAAGGGGTCATGAGAAGGCCTTGGCGGGTAAGATTAAGGAGAACCCCAAGGCTTTCTACAAATATGTCAAGAGTAAAAGGATGAGATGTGAAGGCATAGGACCCTTAAAAGGTGAAGGGGGAAAAGTTTGTGCGGAACCGTTAGAAATGGCGGAGCTGCTTAATGAATACTTTACCTCGGTATTCACGGTGGAAAGGGATCTGGGTGGTTGTACTGCTGGTTTGCGGTGGACAGAAAGGATCGAGCATGTGGACATAAAGAAAGAGGATGGGTTGGAACTATTGAATGGCATCAAGGTTGGTAAGTCGCCGGGACCGGATGGGATGTACCCCAGGTTACTGTGGGAGGCGAGGGAGGAGATTGCGGAGCCTTTGGCGATGATCTTTGCATCGTCGATGGAGACGGGAGAGGTTCCGGAGGATTGGAGGATTGCAGATGTGGTCCCTATATTCAAGAAAGGGAACAGGGACAGCCCGGGAAATTACCGACCGGTGAGTCTAACCTCAGTGGTTGGTAAGTTGATGGAGAGGATCCTGAGAGACAGGATTTATGATCATCTAGAGAAGTTTAGTATGATCAAAAGTAGTCAGCACGGCTTTGTCAAGGGCAGGTCGTGCCTTACGAGCCTGGTTGAGTTCTTTGAAAATGTGACCAAACACATTGACGAAGGAAGAGCGGTGGATGTGGTCTATATGGACTTCAGCAAGGCATTCGATAAGGTCCCCCATGCAAGACTTCTTGAGAAAGTGAGAGGGCATGGGATCCAAGGGGCTGTTGCCTTGTGGATCCAGAACTGGCTTGCCTGCAGAAGGCAGAGAGTGGCTGTGGAGGGGTCTTTCTCTGCATGGCGGTCAGTGACCAGTGGAGTGCCCCAGGGATCTGTTCTGGGACCCTTGCTGTTTGTCATTTTCATAAATGACCTGGATGAGGAAGTGGAGGGATGGGTTGGTAAGTTTGCTGACGACACCAAGGTAGGTGGTGTTGTGGATAGTTTGGAGGGATGTCAGAAGTTGCAGCGAGACATAGATAGAATGCAAGACTGGGCGGAGAAGTGGCAGATGGACTTCAACCCGGATAAGTGTGTGGTGATCCATTTTGGCAGATCCAATGGGATGAAGCAGCAATATAATATGAAGGGTACCATTCTTAGCAGTGTAGAGGATCAGAAGGACCTTGGGGTCCGGGTCCATAGGACTCTTAACTCGGCCTCGCAGGTGGAGGATGCGGTCAAGAAGGCGTACGGCGTACTGGCCTTCATTAATCGAGGGATTGAGTTTAGGAGTCGGGAGATAATGCTGCAGCTTTATAGGACCCTGGTTAGACCCCACTTGGAGTACTGCGCGCAGTTCTGGTCACCTCATTACAGGAAAGATGTTGAAGCCATTGAAAGGGTGCAGAGGAGATTTACAAGGATGTTGCCTGGATTGGGGGGCATGCCTTATGAGGATAGGTTGAGGGAGCTTGGTCTCTTCTCCCTGGAGAGACGAAGGATGAGAGGTGACCTGATAGAGGTTTACAAGATGTTGAGAGGTCTGGATAGGGTAGACTCTCAGAGGCTATTTCCAAGGGCTGAAATGGTTGCTACGAGAGGACACAGGTTTAAGGTGCTGGGGGGTAGGTACAGAGGAGATGTCAGGGGTAAGTTTTTCACTCAGAGGGTGGTGGGTGAGTGGAATCGGCTGACGTCGGTGGTGGTGGAGGCAAACTCGTTGGGGTCTTTTAAGAGACTTCTGGATGAGTACATGGGATTTAATGGGATTGAGGGCTATAGATAGGCCTAGAGGTGGGGATGTGATCGGCGCAACCTGTGGGCCGAAGGGCCTGTTTGTGCTGTGGCTTTCTATGTTCTATGTTCTATCACCATCTGAGGAAAAAGGCTCTCACTATCCATCCTATCTAATCCTCTGATCATCTTGTATGCCTCTATTAAGTCACCTCTTAACCTTCTTCTCTCTAACGAAAACAACCTCAAGTCCCTCAGCCTTTCCTCATACGATCTTCCCACCATACCAGGCAACATCCTGCTAAATCTCCTCTGCACCCTTTCCAACACTTCCACATCTTTCCTATAATGCGGTGACCAGAACTGTACGCAATACTCCAAGTGCAGCCGCACCAGAGTTTTGTACAATTGCAGCATGACCTCCTGGCTCCGAAACTCAATCCCTCTACCAATAAAAGCTAACACACCGTACGCCTTCTTAACAATCCTATCAACCTGGGTGCCAACTTTCAGGGATCCATGCACATGGACACCCAGATCTCTCTGTTCTCTTTGTTCTATAACTCTCCCCAACGCCCTACCATTAGCTGAGTAAGTCTGGCCCTGGTTCGATCTACCAAAATGCATCACCTTGCATTTATCTAAATTAAACTCCACCTGCCATTCGTCAGCCCACTGGCCCAACTGATCAAGATTCCGTTGTAATCCTAGATAAAATTCTTCACAGTCCACTGTGTCACCAATCTTGGTGTTATCTGCAAACTTACTAAGCATGTCTCCTAAATTCTCATCCAAATGTTTAAGATAAATGACAAATAACAGTGGACCCAGTACCAATCCCTGGGGCACACTGCTGGTCACAGTTCTCCAGTTTGAAAAACCACCCTCTACAACCACTCTCTGTCTTCTGTCATCAAGCTAGTTTTGTATCCAATTGGCTACCTCACCCTGGATTCTGCGAGATTTAACCTTATGCAACAACCTACCATGCAGTTCTCTGTCAAAGGCCTTGCTAAAATCCATGTAGACAACATCAATTGCACTGCACTCATCTACCTTCTTGGTTACCCCTTCAAAAAACTCAATCAAATTTGTGAGACATGATTTTCCACTCACAAAGCCATGCTGACTGTCCTTAATCAGTCCTTGCCTCTCTAAATGCCTGTAGATCCTGTCTCTCAGAATAACTTCCAACAACTTACCCACTACAGAGGTTAGGCTCACCATCCTGTAGTTCCCAGACTTTTCCCTGCAGCCTTTCGTAAACAAAGCCACAACATTTGCCACTCTCCAATCTTCAGGCATCTCACCTGTAGCTGTTGATGATTCAAATACTACTGCTAGGGGACCCGCAATTTCCTCCCTTGCCTCCCATAACGTCCTGGGATAAACTTCATAAGGTCCTGGGGATTTATTTACCTTGATGCACTTTAAAACTTCCAGCACTTCTTCTCTGTAATATGTACACTCCTCAAAACATGACTATTTATTTCCCCAAGTTCCCTAATGTCCATGCCTTTCTCAACAGTAAATACTGATGAGAAATATTAATTTAGGATCTCACCCATCTCTTGTGAATCTGCTTATAGATGACTTTGTTGATCCTTAAGAGGACCTATTCTCTCCTGAGTTACTCTTTTGCCCTTCATGATTTTGTAGAATCTTTTTGGATTTTCCTTTGCCTTATCTGTTAAAGCAATCTCAGTTTTGCCTTCCTGACTTCTCTCTTAACTCTACTCCGACACCCTCTATATTATTCAAGGGATCCACTTGATCCCAGCTGCCGATGCATGTCATGTGCTTCCTTCTTCTTTTTGACAAGGGCCTCAATATCCCGAGTCATCCAGGGTTCCCTACTTCTACCAGCCTTGCCCTTCAATCTAAAAGGAATGAGCTTACCCTGAACCCTGGTTAACACATTTTTGAAAGCCTCCCAATTACCAGATGCCCCTATGCCTGCCAAGAGGCTCCCCCAATCAACTTTTGGGTTGTTAAGTAGCAAGTAATATTTGCCAGGCAATGAATATCTCCAACAAGGGGAGGTGATGGCCTAGCGGTATTATCACTCGACTATTAATCCAGAAACTCAGCTAATGTTCTGGGGACCCAGGTTCAAATCACACGATGGCAGTGTGGTGAACCATCGTTGGTTACCACTGTGGGGTTATTCCAATGTTACTGTTGGGTTAGGGTGTTGCCACTGTGGGGTTGTTATAATGTTGTTGTTGGGTTAGGGTGTTTACACTGTGGGATTAATATACCTGTGGTGGATGCTGTTATGGCACATCCCGGTCGGGCCCCGCCTCCTGGGGAGAGGTATAAGACCCTCTGCTCAGGCGGGACCCCTCCAGTCTGGATTGGTGTACTCGTGTTAGATAGTTCCATTGTTTGTCAATAAAAGCCTTCAATCGCTGAAGCCTTGTACCTCGTGCTTGATTGTCGCGCATCAGGCAGCTAGTGGAATTTGAATTCAATAAAAAAAATCTGGAATTAAGAATCTACTGATGACCACGAAACCATTGTCGATTGCCAGAAAAACCCATCTGGTTCACTGATGTCCTTTAGGGAAGAAAATCTGCCGATCTTACCTGGTCTGGTGTACATGTGACTCCAGAGCCACAGCAATGTGGTTGACTCTCAACTGCCCTCCAAGGGAAACTAGGGATGGGTAATAAATGCCAGCCAGCGACGCCCATGTCCCACGCATGAATAAAAAAAAAACAAGAGAGACTCTAACCATCTCCGCTGCACCGTAGCGGCACGGTAGCACAGTGGTTAGCACTGCTGCTTCACAGCTCCAGGGTCCCGGGTTCGATTCCCGGCTCGGGTCACTGTCTGTGTGGAGTTTGCACATTCTCCTCGTGTCTGCGTGGGTTTCCTCCGGGTGCTCCGGTTTCCTCCCACAGTCCAAAGATGTGCGGGTTAGGTTGATTGGTCAGGTTAAAAATTGCCCCTTAGAGTCCTGAGATGCGTAGGTTAAGAGGGATTAGCAGGTAAATATGTGGGGGTAGGGCCTGGGTGGGATTATGGTCGGTGCAGACACGATGGGCCGAATGGCCTCCTTCTGCACTGTAGGGTTTCTATGATTCTATGATTCACCTGCATCATCATCCCATAATCAACAGCACTCGAGAAGCTCAAACCATTCAGGACCAAGCATCCCAAATGATCCCAATCCATTACTTTCAAATTTAAGTCCCTCCACCATTGATGTACAGTGGAAGCAGTGCATCCCATCAGTAGCAACCCACGGAACTCCTCAACATCACCTTTCAAACAGATGGGCCAGAATCCTCCAATGTTATACTCCTGCCACCATTACCAATGAGAATGGAGAATTTGGCACTCAACCAAATCTCCATTCACTCCAGCGGGACTGGAGAATCCCAGCCATTGGTGAGGTCAGAGAATTCTAGCTATGGGAAGAGATTCACCAGCCCTGTTAGCAGCTGGCAGGACTATCACTGAATGGGGCGTCAGGACTAAAACGGGATTCCTGACATGTGTCAATCCCGTCGCCATTCGCTGGCCCATCCTGCTGGCCCCAATCAGTTTCCAGACTGGGTGAGAACAGCTCATTTGACTGTGATTCGCGGGTTTGAAGCCCAATTAAAAGCCTTCCCACCATTCATCCAGTTCTTCAACTGGAATTGCACCGGTTGGGCTTTGGTGCTGGTCTTGACCAACATGGACCTTGCACATTAGAACCCTTGGGGGTCAAGGAAATATGTGCAGTGCTTGTGCCTCTCTGCTACTGCCAGGCTGCAGAGAGAGCGACCCCGAGGGTCTTGGGGTTCGATGGGCTCAGAAAAGGGACAAGAGGTTGACTTCGGCCCTGGCCCTTGGCATCGGCATCTTGTGGCTCACCTGCCCCTTCTAGCACTGGAAAACCTGCAGATCATTCCTGGCATGGTGGTTTCAGGCATCTCTCTGATCAAAATCTTCATTCTGATCTGTGGACTGTGAAAAACTAGAAGTGGTCAGGTCACTTTAACCTCTATGTACCCTGGACACCTGGCAGACTTCCAAATCACAAAATCACAGCAGCACTCCATTCTGCAGAAGAGATTTCCTTTTCTCTCTCTAAGAAGCTCCCAGCATAAGAAGACCTCTTTTAAGTCTTCTGATTGACAGGAGAAGTCACTTTCATGGAGGGAGGAGTGGTTTCTTCACAGCTGCTAATTCAGTCCCATTTGTTTAACACAGCATTTATTTCAATTCTCTGAGCCTTCATAAAAAGCTTTGCAATCCCTTCAAACCCTTCGAAAGGCCTGGTTTCCATTCAATTTCTGTCAGGTCCTTTTAACTCTCCTTTGATTAACAGCTTAATGGATTTTAGACAGCATGCAGTCAGCTTCGTTTGTTGATATTCCCATCACGGTTGAGTGCAGCTCAAGTACATCACCCCCCACCCTCTATTGTTCCTAACCGTAATGTTTATGCAAAGTCGGGTCTGAGAGTACTTAGCTGCTTTGAAGTTGCCTTCAACTGCCTGTGGTTACATCCTTCCAGCATCTACCCTGCCTAGTCCTGTTAGAATTTTGTAGGTTTCTGTGAGATCCCCGCCCCCCATGATTCTTCTGAACTCCAATGAATAAAATCCTAAATGACT
The DNA here is from genome assembly GCF_964213995.1 of Mustelus asterias. Lineage (NCBI taxonomy): Eukaryota > Metazoa > Chordata > Chondrichthyes > Carcharhiniformes > Triakidae > Mustelus > Mustelus asterias. The sequence continues at coordinate 104,820,288 of NC_135807.1, read as the reverse complement.
CAATTTCCCCTCATATGTTAGTCCTGCCATCCCTGGAATCAGTCTGATAAACCTTTGCTGCACCCCCTCTATAGCAAGAAGTGATTAGCTCTTATATTAACTTGTTTATGTAGACTCAGTTGAAAGTCTTTAAGTATAAATAGCCAACTTCCTAATGGATCCTTCACTGTTGAAAATAAGACATATGGCAACAGCGCTCCAAAGTATGATGGTGCGGGATGAGGCTGAAAAGCGGTTTTCAATTAAATACCGATGAGCTTGTGGCACTCTCCCCACCCCTACTGATCCCTCCCCATGGACACACCCATCTACCAACTGACCTCCTGAATGGAAGGCTGTGACTAGTGATGTCCCACAGGGATCAGTTCTGGGCCCTTTGTTGTTTGTAGTATATAAATGTAACTTGTCTGATTGCGGATAGTGAAGAGGATTGTCAGAGGAAAGAGCAAGATATAGATTGGTTGGAGACTTGGGTGGAGAAATGGCAGAAGGAGTTTAATCCGGACAAATGTGAGGTAATGCATTTTGGAAAGTCCAAGGCATGTAGGAATTAAAAAGTAAATGGTAGAACCCTTAGGAGTATTGACAGGCAGAGAGATCTGGGCATACATGTCTGCCAATCACTGCAAATGCAACACAGGTAGTCAACATAAGGTAGTCAAGAAAGCATACTGCATGCTTGCTTTCATCAGTCGGGGCATTGAGTATAAAAATGGGAAGGTCATGCTGCAGATCATGCTACAGAATCTTAGTTAGGCCTCATTTGGAATATTGTGTACAATTCTGGTCACACTATCAGAAGGATGTGGATGCTTTGGAGAGGGTACAGAAAAGGTTTATCAGGATGATGCCTGGTCTGGTACTAGCTATGAGAAGAGGTTGGATAAACTCGGTTTGTTCTCACTGGAACGACAGAGGTTGAGGGGCAATCAGACAGAGGTTTACGAGATTATGAGTGGCAATGGACAGAGTAGATAGTCAGGTGCTCTTTCTAGGGTAGAAAAGTCAAGTACCTAGGGGACCTAGGTTTAAGGTGCGTGGGGAAAAGTTTACAGGAGAGGTGTGAGGCAAGACTTTTATACAGAGGATGGTAAATGCCTGGAACGTGCTGCCCAGGGAGGTGGTGGGAGCAGGTATGATAGCGGCATTTAAGGGACATCTAGACGAATAGATGAATAGGATGGGAATGGAAGGGTACAGACTCCGTAAGTGCATACGGTTTTAGTTTAGGCATGCATCATGATCAGCGCAGGCTTAGAGGGTCGAAGGGCATGTTCCTGTGCTGTACTGTTCTTTGTTCTATGTTAGTATGTGGAATTCACTTCCCCACAGATTAGTGGAGGTTGGGTCATTGAATTTATTCAAGGTTGAGTAAGATAGATTTTTGGTAGACTAGGAAGTCAAGGATTATGAGAGGGAGACAGGAAAGGTGAATTGAGATCACAATCAAGTTGAATGGCTCACTCCTGTTCCCAATTCCTATGTTACTATGTAATTCTTGGGCACATTAGATTAAAGATGAGGGTGTAAAATTGATTTCCATAGCGATTCCCAAACTTGTCTCTGTAATGTCATTGAAATTTTTATGGAGAGCCTGGATAAGCAGTGTAAATACTGGCAGTTTTTAATGGGCATTTTTCCACTTTCTAAAGCGTTTCCACCAAACTAACAGTCAACTGGTGGGACATCCCTGTGACAATTCACTCCTGAGGTGTAACTTGAATATACTGTATGAATAAAAGTGCCTTCACTCATGAGGATGTCCATAATCCTTTGTAGAGTTATCTATCCTATTTCATTGTTAGCTGTGTCATATTCTCTATTTACCTTCTACTGTTGGACTCTGCAGCAAAATTATTAATGAATGCACAATGCCAAGTTTTTGTTTTGATATCGATGACATATGTGCCTACATGTAATTTGATTCTGTGATTATACACATATCTCTATTTATAATGCTTGTAGGTTAAGGTTGACAGATGGCCCTGCTGCACTGCTCTGCTAAACAAACTAATGTATTTTCTTTCTTTAAATGATTCCATTACCATGTTAGGAAGACTGTGTGTGTTACACAACTGTGCCACACAATGCTGTCATGTAGATTCCCATTTGCAAATCAGAGGTTTTCTTCAGTTTAATATAAACCATTTTCATAAACTTCAATGTTGGAATGACATTATTTCTCCTCATTTTGCAAGCCAAAGTCAAATCAATGATTTGTTTCAGGGAAATAGCTTTCTAGCTGTGGCAGAAACAAGTATCCTTACAAATTTATCTGCATTCTAAACTGTAAAGGATAAATGTGACTTTTGCCTTTTATATAGCCATTTTCAGGACATAAAGATGTCTAAAAATGCTTTACCACGATTGAAATGTGTTTAAATTGTAGTCATTGCTATAATGTAGGAAACAGATTTTACAAATAGAAAGAAAAGAATAATAGAAAAATAGTAATGTTTACCAGTAGCTCTCTCTATTCTCAGGACATACAAAATCACATTGCAGATAATAATTTAAAGAGTACTGCTGTTTTTTTAGACAAATGTAGCTGCCAAATGGTGTACAGTAATGTTTCCAAAACAGCAATGAGGTGAGTGACAAGTTCATCTATTTTTGGTGGTGTTAATTGATGGTAAAAAAGATGCTGGATTGAGATTTTTGGGAATTTGACCAGAATTTTAGGGTCAATAGAAACTTTTTTAACTAGTGGGGGAGTCAAGGACAAAGGGAGTCTCGGACGAATACCTTAAAATCAGACCACAGCATTCAGGAGAATTTTGTCACGCATGGTAGAAGTATGAAACCCTCACACCGTCTTTCATATTTTGCAGCAGCAGTGCAGATGCTGGAATCATAGAATCATAGAATACCTACAGTGCGGAAGGAGACCATTTGGCCCATCGAGTCTGCACCAACTCTCTGACAGCGCATCTTACCCATGCCCAATCCCCGTAGCCCCACATCTTTTCAGAATGTTCAAGTGAGTCCAGAAGGGGTCATAGTTTAAGGATTTTTTAGGGCTGAGATGAGGAGAAATTTCTTCACCCAGAGAGTGGCGAACGTGTGGAATTCACGACCAAAGTAGTTGAGACCAAAACATTGTGTGATTTCAAGAAACAATTAAATATGGTTCTTGGGGCTAAAGGGATTAAGGAATATAGAGGAATGTGGGATCAGGATATTCAATTTGATGATCAGCCATGATCATAATGAATGGCAGAGCACACTCGAAGGACTGAATGGCCTACTCTATTTTTTATGTTTCTATATTCTCAGATCCTCAGATGAACATAAGTTAGAAGAACAGGAGTAGGTGGTACAGCTCCTCGAGCATGCTTCACCATTCAACCTGAACTAATCTTAGCCTCAACTCCCCTTTCCTGCATGTCCCTAAATACATTGGGGCTGAGTGTGGAACTGTACAGAAAGGAACCCCCTCCCATCAGAGATAAAGTTGGCATCTCCTGTCTGTCAGGCGATTTCAAAGGAGTCTGCTCACATCAGCAGCTTCTGACAGGGTGAAAGAGAAGTCCCTGCTGCAGAATGGACAGTGCACTTATATTAAAGGCTGACAGCTGTCCCGGAGGCATGGAAATTAAAGTAACCTTGCCACTTCAAAATTTTCACCGCTGGCAGGCACAATAAGCAGATCTTGATCGCAGGGCTGCCTGAAATCATCAGGGGTGATCTTCAGGTCTGCCAGGGCTAGAAGGGGCAGTCCAGCTACAAGACTCCCATCATGGCGGAGAGTGGCAAGGTCAACATCTTGCCCCCAACCTGAACTCACCCAACACACTGGACCCTTGAGGAACCCTTCCTTTGAAGCCTGCCAGCAGCAGAGGGGCAAATGGCCACTGGGCCTACTTCCTTGAGACCCACCCTTGGGACCAAAGGCACCAGGCCAGAGTGCTGGGGACAGTGCCATGTTGGCACTGCTAGGGTGCATGACCTGAATGGGGGGAGCCTGAGGGGGGGGTCTGAGTGGGGGGGCCTGAGGGGGTGAAGGCCTGAGTGGGGGGGTCCAAGGGGGAAGGGGGAGGGGGCCTGAGTGGGGGTCTGAGGGGGTGAGGGCCTGAGTGGAGGGTCTGTGGGAGAGGTCCTAGGTGAAGGGTCTGGGGGCAAGAGGGTCAGCGGATTGGGGTCGGGTCACCTTTATGCCTGCATGGTGAGGGTGGAAGGGGGCTGGAGTGCTCCATGATTTGAGTGGGGGAGGATGCCACTCTTTTCTGAAGGGTTGGTAATGCTCCCCTGGATCCTTGAGGTCCAGCATGCCATGTCCCTGCTTGTGATTAGCAACGCCAAAGCCTGTCCGGTGCCATTCCCATGGCGGGGGGGATTGAATGGCGGGGGCTGGTGAATGGGCTGTCAAACTCACTAATTACATTACAATTAGCGGGTTCGCGTAATTATCAGCTTGCCACTTGCTCTGGGTGGGAACCTAATCAGGATCGGTGGAGCCGGTTGTGTAAATCCTGATTGCTTTGACGCCCATCAAGAATTCTGATTTTTGGCTGATGCTCCATTCTGCCGTCTATCTCACAAGGGTGGAGAATCCAACCCATATGCAAGGACACTCAGATTGCTCCATAAGCCGATGATGGAGTTTGCTGGAGTTGACTGAGACCCAGGAGACTATGAGTCTTCAGGAAAGATGGCCACAAACATCTGTGGCCTCAAGGCCAAAAATCTTGCACCTTGCAGCACTGCACATCATGCTGTTCTAATGGCCATCAGAGGCATTATGGCTTTGATCTTCTTCACCTCTGGCTCCTGGTTCTGCTGAAGACTTTTGTGGCATCTAGCAGGTCATTGATGTCCTCTAGAGCTGGATAGTACATTCACTTTATGAGAGAGGTGACCTTGCAGAGGCAGCAAATGTTGGGTTTTGCCATCATTACTGGATTCCCCCAAGTGCAGGTCATCATCAATTGCATCCATGCAGCTGACAAGACAGCCAGTAAGCAATCGTGAGGTTAGTCAACAGGGAAGGTTTCCAATTAACATTTAATATCCTGGTAGCTGCCAGGACTCCTTCATCCTCCATCAGTACATGCTGCTTCAGATCTGCATTCCAAACCACAAGTTCCAAGGGGATTAGGGATATCCCTTGAAGACTTAGCTACTATCTCCTTCACGGGAGCCCCAGACAGAGGCACAGAGGCAATACAAACACCAGCTCAATTAGGCAACCAGTGAGCCCCTGTGGCATAATTGCAGGGGATGAATCTGTCATTTATCTATGCAGCATAGTCAGAGGAGCCAAGGGGGCTGATGTTCATAAGACCACCCAGTGAGAACATCCCTCACAGCCTCCAGCATGACATTGAGATCTATAACAGTGAAGAAAGATGCAACATGCTCTGGGCGCTAGTCCTCTGGTTCTCCTGCGTCATCTCACTTCTCCTTGGTTGAAAGGCTTTGGCATGATGCACAGTTCTCATCTTTAAGGCAGCCGGCAGCTTTAGTAATGGCTGCAGTGAGGAGTCTAAAGGATCTGGCTCATTTCTGTTCCCATCCATACCACCTCTCATTGGACAGGAAGTCTGTCTCCATGCCATTGAAAACTGGGACTTTGATTTGGTTTCCTTCTAGAAGGTAGGGATTCCTAACCCAAAAGCAGACACGGCTCCCGCTTTTCACTTCCATGGTGAAAACTCAACCCAATATCTTTGTTGAGAATTATGAAATGTTTTCTTGACTGTCTGCCACTGTTTATCTGTGTTCACTTTAGTTAGTTTCGGCACCGATGTTTGCCATGATGGACATGCTCTCCAACATGGCGAAAATCCTAAAAATGGCTGAAATTTCTAAATCCTGCCCTGAACCTTTGCAGGGACAGTACTGGCGTTAGACCAGGGTCTGCACATGAGTGATCTGCGGAGGCAGCTGACAATTTAAATCACCAGCTGCCTCCATTGAAGTGAGATTTTGGAAGAACAGGAGTGTGGAATCTGGAATGTGCAGATTAGAACAGATAAGGGGAGATCTGAACTTGGTGGATTTGTATGGATAGCTAGGGTACTCCTATGGAGAGGTAAGGTACCACTTTGTGTAGGATTTCGGGATACCTTTGGGAGAGATAGAAACATAGAAAAACTACAGCACAAACAGGCCCTTCAGCCCACAAGTTGTGCCGAACACATCCCTACCTTCTAGACCTACCTATAACCCTCCATCCTATTAAGCTCCATGTACTCATCCAGGAGTCTCTTAAAAGACCCTATTGAGTTTGCCTCCACCACCACTGACGGCAGCCGATTCCACTCGCCCACCACCCTCGATGTGAAAAACTTACCCCTAACATCTCCCCAGTACCTACCCCCCAGCACCTTAAACCTGTGTCCTCTCGTAGCAGACATTTCCACCCTGGGAAAAAACCTCTGAGAGTCCACCTGATCTATGCCTCTCAACATCTTATACACCTCTATTAGGTCTCCTCTCATCCTTCGTCTCTCCAAGGAGAAAAGACCGAGCTCCCTCAGCCTATCCTCATAAGGCATGCCACTCAATCCAGGCAACATCCTTGTAAATCTCCTCAGCACCCTTTCAATCTTTTCCACATCCTTCCTATAGTGAGGCGACCAGAACTGAGCACAGTATTCCAAGTGGGGTCTGACGAGGGTCTTATATAGCTGCATCATTATCCCCGGACTCCTAAACTCTATCCCTCGATTGATAAAGGCCAGCACACCATATGCCTTCTTAACCAACTCCTCCACCTGCGGGGTCGATTTCAGAGTCCTATGGACCCGGACCCCAAGGTCCTTCTGATCCTCTACAGTACTAAGAGTCTTTCCCTTTATATTGTACTTCTTCATCCCATTTGACCTACCAAAATGGACCACGACGCATTTATCTGTGTTGAAGTCCATCTGCCACTTGTCCGCCCAGTCTTGCATCCTATCTATGTCCCTCTGTAACTTCTGACATCCCTCCAGACTATCCACAACCCCACCAACCTTTGTGTCGTCGGCAAACTTACCAACCCATCCCTCCACTTCCTCATCCAGGTCATTTATGAAAATGACAAACAGCAAGGGTCCCAGAACAGATCCCTGGGGCACACCACTGGTGACCGACCTCCATTTAGAAAAATACCCATCTATACCCACTCTCTGCCTCCTTTGGGCAAGCCAGTTCTGGATCTACCGGGCAGCAGCCTCTTGGATCCCATGCCCTCTCACTTTTTCTGGAAGCCTTGCATGGGGGACCTTATCGAACACCTTGCTAAAATCCATATAAACCACATCTACCGCTTTCCCTTCGTCAATGTGTTTAGTCACATTTTCGAAGAACTCCACCAGGCTCGTAAGGCACGATCTGCCCTTGACAAAGCCATTGACAAAGATAGAGCAACCTTAAAAGTAACATCATTTTATGCTTTTAATGCAAAAACTTTTTGGAAATGTCAAGCTGTAAAGGTGGTGCCCAACTGTCCAGGCAATGTCCATCTGTTCAGTAAATGTTCAGCTGTCAAGGAAATGTTAAGGAGACATCCAGTTGTCAAATCTGTCAAAGCTATCCAGGAAGTGTCAAAGCTATAAAGGAACTGTCCAAGGGAACTTGGTCAGTTGGCATGGAGGGGATAGGAGCAAAGGGTGGTGGAGGGACATGGATTGGCATGAGTTGGCACAAGGTACAGTGGCAATGGTGTGCAAAGAGGTGCATTATGTTGCCATGGGGTTGATAAAGGGCAATTAAGTTAGCCTAGATTGACATGGGGCATAGGGAATAGTCATGGGGTGATGGGTAGGGGTGAGACCTGGAGGGATTTTTTTCAATTTATTTAAACAGTGTTGGGGCACAGAGGCAAATCTTGAGCCCAGCCCACCTCCACGAGCGGCAGCCTACGGATTTATTCCAGGGTTGCCCATCCCAATTCTTGTTCAAAATTGCCCCTCCCCACCACTTACCTGACCAAAAATCCCACCTACAGGAAACCCTTTTAAAAGTTGAGTTTGCCAAGCCAGGGAATCACCCAACTCTCCCCTCCCAACCCATGGACAAAGATTTGGCCCTTTGTCTCCATACCATTGGAATTGCCTTAATTTACATTTTAAGACATTGGTTTCAGACCTTCAAACTGATTCTGAAATTCATTGTGTTATGATCATACTTCCCCAAAATATTATTTACTATGAAATGATTAATTAATCTTGTCACATTACATTTTACCAGATGTGAAATAATCTATCCCAAGTTGCTTTCTAAACCTATTGTTCTAAGAAACTATCGGAAATAGACTTCATGCACACATCTTCAAGACTACCTTTTCCAATTTGATTTGTCTAATTTATATAAAGAATATAGTCCCCGCAATTATTGCAATACCTTTATTTCTTGATTTATCCTTTGTTGGGGCCCATTTGAGGGCCTATAAACTATTACTACTAGGGATATTTTACACTTGCTATATTTCATCTCCACCCAAACTGATTTTATATCTCAATCTTCTGAACCAAAGTAATTTCTTAATGCAATGAATAGAATATGGTAAAATTGAATGGGGAATTATATCAGCAATGATATAGATAATTAATGGGAAACATTTAAAACATTGTTCAACAGAACAAAGAACAAAGAAAATTACAGCACAGAAACAGGCCCTTCGACCCGCCAAGCCTGCACCGACCATGCTGCCTGACTGAACTAAAACCCCCCACCCTTCCAGGGACCATATCCCTCTATTCCCATCCTATTCATGTATTTGTCAAGACAGGTAGATGGAAAAATATATTCTGCTAGAAGGAAAGAACAAAAGCATCACCAATGGGACTCCATGAATGAATAAAGACAGAAGGGAGCAATTGAAGGTTAGAAAAGAGACTTAAGTCAAATACCTTGATAGCAGAGGACCACAGGATAGGAGAGAATATGAAGAGATTAAGACAGAGTTTCAAAAAATGACAAAGAGGAACTATTGAATTAAACTTCAGGAGACAGAAAGAAAATAGTAAAATATTTTACAGGCACAGCAGCAAAAAAAGAGAATCTATAGTGTAAAATAATAAAATAGGACCACAAGGGGATAGGCAGTATAATACCACAGATAATGATGGAGAGTTGACAAGAGTATTAAATTACTATTTTATTTGGTATTTACCAATGAGGTCAACAGAGCAGGTCAACATGATATTGAACAATGAGTTGAGTAATGAGTTCATTGCATTTAAAATAAAAGGATGGATTGAATAAACAAAACAAATTCAAAGAGAATAAAGTCCCTCATCCAGATGGATTACATTCATGTATTTTAAAATAATAAAGGGTGGCACGGTGGTACAGTGGTTAGCACTGCTGTCTCACGGGGCCAGGGACTCAGGTTTGATTCTGGCCTCGGTTGACTGTCTGTGGAGTTTGCACATTTTCCCCATGTCTGCATGGGTTTCCTCCCACAGTACAAAGATGTGCAGGTTAGGTGGATTGGCAATGCTAAATTCTCCCTTAGTGTCAGGGGTATTAGAAGGTTAATGTGTAGGGTTACAGGGATAGGGCCTGGGTGGAATTGCTCTTGGTGCAGGCTTGATGGGCCAAAAGACCTCATTCTGCACTGTAGGGATTCTATGATTCTGTGAATTTACGAAAGAGCTAGCAGAGGCATTACTAGTCATATTTAATAGTTCAATAGAAAAAGGTGCGGTATCAGAGGATTGGCAAATAGCTAATCTAATTCCTATACTTGAAAAACTGAACAGAATATACAAAGAACAAAAAACAATACAGCACAGGAACAGGCCCTTCGGCCCTCCAAGCCCGCGCCGCTCCCTGGTCCAAACTAGACCATTCTTTTGTATCCCTCCATTCCCACTCCGTTCATGTGGCTATCTAGATAAGTCTTAAACGTTCCCAGTGTGTCCGCCTCCACCACCTTGCCCAGCAGCGCATTCCAGGCCCCCAGCACCCTCTGTGTAAAATATGTCCTTCTGATATCCGTGCTAAACCTCCCCCCTCTCACTTTGAACCTATGACCCCTCGTGAACGTCACCACCGATCTGGGAAAAAGCTTCCCACCGTTTACCCTATCTATGCCTTTCATAATTTTATACACCTCTATTAGGTCACCCCTCATCCTCCGTCTTTCCAGTGAGAACAACCCCAGTTTACCCAATCTCTCCTCATAACTAAGCCCTTCCATACCAGGCAACATCCTGGTAAACCTCCTCTGCACTCTCTCTAAAGCCTCCACGTCCTTCCGGTAGTGTGGCGACCAGAACTGGGCGCGGTATTCCAAATGCGGCCGAACCAACGTTCGATACAACCGCATCATCAGACCCCAACTTTTATACTCTATGCCCCATCCTATAAAGGCAAGCATGCCATATGCCTTATTCACTACCTTCTCCACCTGTGACGTCACCTTCAAGGATCTGTGCACTTGCACACCCAGGTCCCTCTGCGTATCTACACCCTTTATGGTTCTGCCATTTATCGTATAGCTCCCTCCTACGTTAGTTCTACCAAAATGCATCACTTCACATTTATCAGGATTGAACTCCATCTGCCATTTCTTTGCCCAAATTTCCAGCCTATCTATATCCTTCTGTAGCCTCTGACAATGTTTCTCACTATCTGCAAGTCCAGCCATTTTCATGTCGTTCGCAAACTTACTGATCACCCCAGTTACACCTTCTTCCAGATCGTTTATATAAATCACGAACAGCAGAGGTCCCAATACAGAGCCCTGCGGAACACCACTAGTCACAGGCATCCAGCCGGAAAAAGACCCTTCCACTACCACCCTCTGTCTTCTGTGACCAAGCCAGTTCTCCACCCATCTAGCCACCTCCCCCTTTATCCCATGAGATCCAACCTTTTTCACCAGCCTACCATGAGGGACTTTGTCAAACGCTTTACTAAAGTCCATATAGACGACATCCACGGCCCTTCCCTCGTCAACCATTCTAGTCACTTCTTCAAAAACCTCCACCAGGTTAGTGATATGTCTTAACATCAATGGTAGGAAAAATAATGAAATTCTTACTAAAGGAGACAACTGAAGAACACCTAAAGATTAAGAATATTAAGGTGCAATTCAATGTCCTACTAATTCCAGCTGGTGGCCAAGATCCTCGTCACCTCTACAAGATTCCTCTTAACAATGAATAGTTAGCACGGATTTCAAATGGAAAAATCTGGCTTGTCCGACTATATAGAGTTTTTTGAGGAGGTAACAAAGAGAGTAGACATTGGTAATACAGTAGTTGGAAATTATCTTAATTTTCAAATGGTCTTTGGTAAAGTGCTCCACAGTGATGAATTAAGTCAGAAAATGTTGAAGTCAAGGGCAGGAGCCAGAATTGATTGTTAGCTGGCTTCCAGACAGAGAGCAGAGAAAGGGTAGTTATTCAGAGTGACAAAAGGTGGGAAGTGGTGTTCTACAAGGTTCAGTGCTGGGGACCCCTGCTTTGTTGTGCCATCACACTTTAATTTACCTCACACACTTGCTTTGAATGCTGTCTATTCATTCCTGTTGCTACCACCAACTAACTAATTGGGCAGGATCTGAGCTTACTCTCTCTGTGTGCGGGAATGGCAACACGGGGCTCAAAATGCGGAGAGTTTGAAAAAAACATGAATCTCTCTGGCAAGATCGCATTTTCCGATTTTGAACTAACTTCACGGGTGGAGTGATGTGGAATGTGATGGGGAAGGATGCAAACTTAATCTGAATGCATCAGCATATCATTAGCGAGCACTCACTCAGTACTGAGTGCACTAAGTTGAGCTGGCACTATATATTCAGCAGGCACTGGTATGACATCACAACGGTGCTATTTATAACAAGTCTACATAAGCGTGAAACTGGAGCCATCACCTAGAGGGGGATACTGGAGTAAGCACACAGGTAGCCATTACTTCTTGAGCACCAGGGAGAATGCTGTGGACACACACAAGTGCAGCTCGGGGCCGGGGATGAGGGTCATTGTCGCCATCTGGGTGGAGGGAGAGGGGTGTGTGCCACTCATAAGCCTTACCTTCCCTTCATATCGGGGCACCCCTTGCTCCAAGATGATGTGCTGGCTGCCAAGCAGGCATCACTTCCTGGTTCCTCCATGCTGGGTTTGTGCTCAAACAGTAGCTGAGTGGGTGCCCTTCCTTGTTGCGAACGGGTTGGGAGCTGGCCATGACAGAGGGGCAATACTGGGGGGAGTGGGGGGGGACGACAGGGTCCTGAGGTCCTACTTTTGGAGAGGCCAGGCTGCAAGGACAGTGTGGGGGTATCTAGATGAGCACTTGGCACGTCATAACATTCAGGGCTAAGGGCCAAGTGCAGGCAGATGGGATTAGGTGGGAGGTCAGGTGTTTCTAATGTGTCAGTGCAGACTCGATGGATTGAAGGGTCTCTTCTGCACTGTATAGTTCTATGAATGAAGCTGTCCTCCAGGGAATTGTTTCAAAAGCTAATTTCATACCTCTCATACGGAGGATGAGGGGTGACCTAATAGAGGTGTATAAAATTATGAAAGGCATAGATAGGGTGAACGGTGGGAAGCTTTTTCCCAGATCGGTGGTGACGTTCACGAGGGGTCATAGGTTCAAAGTGAGGGGGGGGAGGTTTAACACGGATATCAGAAGGACGTATTTTACACAGAGGGTGGTGGGGGCCTGGAATGCACTGGGGTATCAGTGTTGGGGAGCTACCTTGCCTCATGGGGTATAAAGACACTTGGGAGAGGGCGAATGCAGTGAAACCTACAATCCTCACTCTGTCAAAGGTATGAGATCAGGGGGGCTTACTGGACGGGAAATTCAAATCCACTTCTCCACGAATTCTGACTCTCAGGTCCAGCAGTGAGAGTGCATTGATTGCTCTCAAGGCCGCTTAACTGCACAGCATTGAAGACCCTGAAAAATTTGGGGGGGGGGGGGCGTATCCAGAGGAGATTAATCAGGATGCTACCTGGGATGAAACATTTAAATTATGAAGAGAGGTTGGATAGGCTTGGGTTGTTTACATTGGAGCAGAGAAGACTGAGGAGGCGGCCTGACCGAATCGAGATGTACAAGATGAGAGACATGGACAGAGCGGATAAAGGACAGCTGTTCCCCTTAGTTGAAGGGTCGGTCACAAGTGGATATAGGTTCAAGGTGAGGGCACGAGCTTTAGGGAGAATGTGAGGGAAAACGTTTTTACCCAGAGGGTGGTGACAGTCTGGAATGCGCTGCCTGGGAGGGTGGCGGAAGCGGGTTGTCTCACATCCTTTAAAAAGTATCTAGATGAGCACTTGGCACGTCATAACATTCAGGGCTATGGGCCAAGTGCAGGCAGATGGGATTAGGTGGGAGGTCAGGTGTTTCTAATGTGTCAGTGCAGACTCGATGGATTGAAGGGTCTCTTCTGCACTATATAGTTCTATGAATGAAGCTGTCCTCCAGGGAATTGTTTCAAAAGCTAATTTCATACCTCTCAGGATTCAGCTGTGTCTGTGTGGAAAGCTTCAACTTGGGGACTGGGGTAAGCGCAGTGCTTACCCCAGTCCAACGCCAGCAGCTCCACATCATGGTAAACTCCACACAGATAGTCTGGAGACTTGCACTGTGAGGCAGCAGTGCTAACCATCATGTCACCATGCTGCAGACACCACTCACCCTGTTCAATAGGCACCATCTTTGAGATGCCCAGTCAGGATGCAGACCTTGCATTCTCTCTGACGCACTTTAGCGCTATGCAAGGTCGGGGTTTATGTTAATTTGTGGTTGGGGGTGGGGTGGAGTGTGGGTCTGATGCCAAGAGACAATAGAGGTTCAACACTATTCATCCTGCTGGAGTACAGAGGAAGCTGTGTGGGGATGAGGCTGTATTGTCAAGGGGGATGGTGTGAGAGAGAGCAGAAATTCACACAGGTAATGGGAAGCACTGGGGTGAAAGTCACTGACGCAGGGAGCGATGAGGGTCAGGGCTCTGTAATGACTCCTCAGCGTTCACAGTGGTGTTCTCACTCTTTCAGTGCATGATTCAGGAGAATCATGGAGCCTGTTGAGTTGGCCTTTCTATTGATTGGGATTGACTAGCAGCAGAGACAACAATTGCCACTGTATATGGCCAGGACTAGCGTCCTGCAGCTGCTCCGGGAGCAAGACCACATAGGGAGGAAGAACATCGGAGACAGTACTGGCCAAGAATCCTCAATGTTCCTATCTTCAGATGTCCGAGCTGCAATGCTGGAGAAGACTGGGTCTGTGCCGTGGGACAGTGGACCACCCCTGCCATACACTGCACGAGCTGGGACCCGATGGGAGTCACCGAGTGCCTGTGGGCCTTCAAGTTATAGCTGCTCTAAACTTTTATGCTCGCGATTCATCCCAGAGCAGCACAGGGGACATCCGTGGCATCTCCCAGTCTGCCACTCACTAATGTATTATGGCGGTTACAAATGCCTTTTATGCCAGGGCTAATAGGACCCACGCAAGCCGGGATATCACAGCCATGGGCTTCACCCACCTAGCAGGGATGCCCCAGGTGCAAGTTCTAATAGACTGTGACCATGTGCCTCTTACTGCCTCGTGGCAGTATGTGGCACCATCCAGAGACCAGAAGGGATTCCACTCCCTCAATGTTCAACTTGTCTGCGACTACACAATGCATATCATGCAGGTATGTGCCCATTTCCCAGGGAGCACCCATGACAGTTATACCTTGGGGCACTCACAAATCTCAGCTGTCTTTGAGGGAGAGTAGCGGCTTGAGGGAACAAAGGGTACCCATTCTGAAGGTGGCTGATGATGTCAGCGTGGAGGCCACAAACACCTGGGAGACTCGATACAATAAGCCTCACTCTTCAACATGCGTGTTGGTGGAGCAGGCAATTGGGATGCCTGGACCAGTTGTGAGGTGCCTTAGAATACAGCCCCCAGAGGGTCTCCCTCATTATTGTGGTCTGCTGCGCTCTCCACAACCTAGTGCTGCAGACAGGACACAACCTTGACCTGGAAGAAATGGGCAAACACCAGGTTTCCTTGGATGAGGGGGATGTTGAGGAGGGCGATAGGCCTGACAAGGCCAAGGAGGAGGAGGAAGAATGCTGGCCAGTGGACAGGGCCAGAATTGGCTGTCGAGCAAGGGATGCCCTTTTCGCCTCTCGTTTTGGGGATGAGCGGCAGTAGCAGGTGGTGAGATCTTCCACAATGGGTGTAAGGTCAAACCAGTGATGTGCCAGCATTATCTAACTATTGGATCCAAAGATGTGCAGGTTAGGTGGATTGGCCTGCTAAATTGTCCCATAGTATCCGAGGATGTGTAGGTTAGGGGGATTAGTGGGATAAATGTGTGGGGTTACAGGGATAGGGAAGGGGGGGCATGGATAAGATGCTGTGCCGGAGAGTCAGTGCAGACTTGATGGGCCAAATGGCCCGCTTCTGCACTACGGGGAGTCTATGATACTATGATCATAGCTGCGGGGGTTCCGCACACATGAGGACGGCCTAAACCGGGATGTTGGGTTTATGTCACACGATCAGTAACCCCCACAGCTTGCCTCCTGGACTTGCAGAATCTCACTGGCTGTCCTGTCTGGAGACAATACACATCTCTTTAACCTGTGCTTAATGCTCCCTCTACTCACATTGTCTGTATCTTTAAGACCTGGTTGGCTGTAGGGATTCGCATTCTAATCAGTATTCTGTAACTTGATTTTGTGTCTCTGTGCACTGTTTGAGAGCAGATTTCCACTCCATCTGACGAAGGAGCAGCGCTCCAAAAGCTAATGGCATTTGCTACCAAATCAATGGACTTTAACCTGGTGTTGTTAAAACTCTTACTCTGCTTTCAGGTCGCATGGCCATTGCAGTGCCTCCTCCTGTCTCAGTTGACTCCCAGTTTCTTGGTCTGGGCCTCCTCCTCCTCACTCTTTATTTCCTGCTCCAGTTTCACTCAGCTCCCTCTCCTCCTGTTCTAAGCTGCTTCTTCACCTGCAGATACCCAGAATGGAGTGGACAACCAAACAATACTCAGGATTTCTGAACTCACTTACTTGGGGGAATTTTGAGCCCACACTCTCTGTGCATCGGATCGCCGGCACATGCGTAAATTCTGGAGAGACTCAACAAATGCAATACCTACCTTGAGTTTCCAATTTCCAATTTTCCAGATCCCTTGCTGACAGAGTAACGTGAAACGCACCGCGGGATTACAGGAACCTCATTTTAATGCATTACCATGTCATTTGTGAGCACCCTCTCCGGAACTTCTCGCCTCACTGGATATTACAACAGGATGTGGAGATGCCGGTGTTGGACTGGGGTGAACACAGTAAGAGTTTTACTGGCTGTGGCTCCAAGTGGAGAGGATCTCCAAGAAGATCGCGCATATCGACCACATTTCCACTCTATCTGACGAAGGAGCAGCGCTCCGAAAGCTAATGGTGTTTGCTACCAAATAAACCTGTTGGACTTTAACCTGGTGTTGTAAACTCTTACTGTATAACAACAGGTCCAGAGAATCATGAACCTGGTGACTTTACCTCCAAGGGGGATTTTGGAGGTGAACACTCAGGCAGCCAGCACCTTCCAGACTGTTTACTGCTCAGAGGGCACTGGAGAGGATACGGGAGACACAGATAAACTCAACTCAAGGTCAAAGGTCCTAGAATCGCCATATCGAGGAGAGGGGTGGTGAGGGGTCACCTGTAGGCCTTACCTTCCGTTCATGTTGCGGTGCCCCTTGCTTTAAAGGGCTGTGAAAGCTGTGCAGGCAACACTTCCTGTGTCCTCCTTCCTGGGTTCCTGTCCATATTGCAACTGAGGGAGTGCCCTTCCTTAGTGGGGGCTGGCCAGAGAGTGGGAGGGGTTGAAAACAAGAGGTTCATCACTGGGGGAAACTGTGAGTGACCCGGGTAGGGTCCCATGAGAGGCTGGGCTGTCAGGGCACAGTGGGGAAATCAGGAATGGATTGCGTCTCCCTGATGTGGCCCAAAGGGCCTCGCACTTGGGGGAGGATGACTGCAGTGAGATTGGAACCCACACTCAGGCAGCGGTGTGAGGACAAAGGGGAGAAGCTGCCAGGAAATCCAAACCCAATTGTCCGGAGTGCTTGTGTGTAACAGTGGATCTCAATGGGTTATTGAGGCTGCTCAGCTCTGCACCTCTTGTGACCTGGGAGAAACAGGGTGCATTCTGGGAATGCGCTGGACATGCTAATTGCTGGCCTCACAATTCAGCTGTGCCTCGTCTGCCACAAGAGGAAGACACTCGGCTGAACAGCCACCCCGGCCTCCCCTCACTAATGATTGCAGCATTAAATGGTGTGTAGCTAAAAAGCACTGCCATGTAGTGGAGGCCAACTGTTAACCCTTTGTAAGCCGATGTCCCAGGAATTGAGCTGACATTCCCAGTATGGCTGCAACATCATACAGATAACACTGATGTGCCCCCCATGCAAGGGGTGATTGTAATGTCTATCGTCACGCATCCCAATCGAGGTCATGACGAGGAGCATCGGCGAAGCCCCCTTCAGATGCCCACTAACGTGATGCCAGGTTTCTTTGGGGGGGGGGGGGAGCTTGGGGGCTGGGGGAATGCAGGCGTTTGGTGCTACTGAGACCCCGGGTGGGCCCACACGCTGCATCATGCTGGAGTTGATAGGGAGCAATCTGGAGATGTGGCTATAGTGTCCGAATGGAGGGTGTGAGGGATGGCATTGAGGCACTGGGTGTGCTGCCATTGGGTGGTAATCCCAGAGGAATAAGGAAGGAGAATCAGGACTCTCTTATGATCCTTTATAACTCACTGTGGTTTTGTCTTCTTTACCGTACATGGTCTGGGAGATCATGGAGCCTGTCGGGTTGGCTATCCTACTTATTCGCATACAGCAGTGGCAGAGACACTGACATACCATGGCACCTAGCCAGGACCAGCGCCCTGCAGAGGAGGGTAAGGCTGGGCCTCTCGCTGTTCTGGGTGCAGCACCACGGATGCGTAAGCCTCATAGGAACCAGCTGAGGGTATTCTGATGTCGGCCGTTGTACCTGCAAATGTCAGAGGTTCAGTGCAGTAGAAGGTAATGTCTGACCCGGGGTACAGTGGACCACCTCTGCCAGACCCTGCAAGAACTGGCACCACATGGAATGGGAGGACACCCACAGCCTGTGGCCCTTAAACTCACAGCCGCTCTGAATTTCTACACAAGTCGCTTATTTCAGGGCAGCGCGGGTGATCTGTGTAGCATCCCGTTGTCAGCCACACATGAATGCATCTGTAAGGTCACAAATGCCCTTTATGTGAGGGCTCACATTTATATCAACTTGGATCGGGCCAGGTGAGCCAAGATGCCAGGACCATGGGCATCGCCACCTTAGCGGGCTTGCCCCAGATGCACGGTTTGATTGACAGCACCCACATGGCCCTGCGCACTTCAGGGTGCCACATGGTACCAGTCATGACCCGCAAGGGATTCCACTCCCTCAATGTGCAGCTCATCTCTGACCACATGATGCACTTCATGCAGGTGTGCGCCTGTTTCTCGGGGAGTGTCCATGACAGCTGCATCTTGGGGTGCTCTCAGATCCCAGACGTCTTCAAGGAAGAGCGGTGGCTGCAGGGATAACTCCTCGGGGACAGGGTGTACCACAGTGGAGTTTGCTGTTGTCACCAGTGTGTAGGCCACAAACACCTGCTGTTATAACAAGACTCACGCTTCAATGCACATGTTGGCCAAGCTGGCGATTGGGCTGTATAATGCCCAATTCTTCCAATCTCTTTAATTCAGTATCCACCTTTCCTCATAGGCATTCAATACTAGTCTTGCCCTAAAAAATCGAAGAATCACCTTTGGATTCAAAGAGATCTTGCCCTGCAGTTCCCTGACACTGCCTCTTGGTAGAGGTTAACATGTTTCTCAGGCAATGACACCTGTGCCAGGGAGCTGTGCAGGGCTGGACCCTAGTGGGGCCCCCATGAGAGAGTGTGGTATGGGGGTGAGTAGTTACTGAGCAGGAGATGTGGGCAGCCGGGGGCGGGGCGGGGGGGGGGGGGGGGGGTGGTGATGAGAAAACTACTGGCAATAATTGTGGAATTCGGTGGGGAGAGGGGAACTGCCAGCGATAACTGTGGACATCGCATGGGGGGGTAGTAACTGCTGGCAATGATTGTTGGGGGTTCACGGAAAATGCTAGCAACAATTGTTGGAGCGGGTGGAGAGCCCCCACACCTGTTGTGGGGAATTGGGGGGGGAGTTTATTTTTATTTCTGATTGGGTTGTCCTTTAAAGATGGTGCCCTGAGCTCTGTGGAGTCTGTTGCTGGCTCTAAGAGACCCTGACCCACTAGAGTGATGACATAAATCATACCCAATCATTTGCTTTGTTTAAAGAGGCTCAAAATCTTGAGAGAAAACAAGTGTGTACAACTGGAGAGTTACACACCAGTTTTCTGACTGAGCCTGACATTTTGACAAATTCTGGTAGGTCACCCCCATTGTCATCAAATGACACAAGTTGTTTCACTGTTTTATTATTAACCTCTCCGCTTCTATCCGATTGTGGAATGATTTCACTCACTCAACACCTCAGTCCTCCTGACATACATTGGTTCCTGGTTTCACAACACCTTGAACTTGTTTTTGGGCTCCACACATTCCTCCAGCGGTCCGAGGAAACAGCCTGCCACCCCTTCCTCCCCCAAATCCCTAAATTATAGGGCATTTTTGGAGAAGCTTAGAGAGTCAGGGGAAAAAACCTGTAAAAATGTTCCATGGTGAGGATCGGGTCATTGCCCAAAATGGCAGGTGTGGGGTTTCAACAGCATTGAGCTGGCAACAGCTCCACATATACCCTCTGGCCCCCATTTGATCCCCATATCAATGAGAGTCCATTCCACTGATCCCTCGGAATCTGGCAGGAACAATGCTGGAAGATAGCTAGATAGAAGATATTGATGGAAGATATTGTGACCTGAGGAAGGTTGGGCTAGTTAATTCAATCTGTTCCCTTTTCCCTTAACCATGTTTTTCTTTTATTTTATCTTTCCATGAAGAAATTGAAATTAATAAGGTTAAATTACCTGATGGGGGCAATTTACATTTTGATGCAGTCAGCAGGAGGTCTGATCAATTTTTGTGGTCTCGCCTCATTTGAGTTAAATCGACAAGCTGCCAAAGCTAATCATACTGCCTTCTCATCAGCTTGCCAACTGGGAGTGTGAGAAATATAATAAGATAACTGTTACTTCGAGGCAGCTTGCAACCCTTAAATGAGAGGTGCGCCTCCCAGGATCAGTCAGCGAAGCAGCAAGCAGCACAATGTTGTCCAGTGTCACCTGATCCAGTTGTGGAGAGCAAGTGAGAATAGGGAAGAAATTCCCTTCCCTTTGGATGGGCAACAAATGCTTGGACAAATTAGCAACAATTTGAGAGTTTGATGATCAGGCCAGTGTCAGCAACTTCCCAAGGACATGGCTGCAACACCAGAACTATTTAGCAACCTCACCAGAACTAGCAACTAAATCCTCTTCGTATTTCACTTACTTTCCTGTGAACCACCTGACTTCAGCCCCAGCACGATCAGACTTTCCCTTCCACATCTTCACATGCCTCTCTTTCAATCACAATGACACACTGGCCTTTCTTGCATTCAAGTTTTTAACATCCTCACAACTACTTTGCATTCTTAGCTGCTTCTTCCTTACATCATGCACACTAAGGTAAACTGCCAAGATCTTCTCCTTCCCCCTGTTCTTGCTCTTCCTCCTTGTCCTGCAGAAAGAGTGACATTTCCAGAAGAACCTCAATGAATATATGTGTTTTTCAAGAAACCCTTTCAAATTTTAGAATTTCATGCAGTCACCAAGTTAGAATGACACAGAAAGCAACCAATCAGTTCATCAAGAAATTAAGGTCATGAATAGTAGGAAGGGACAGAGAGAGACAATCAGGACATTGGTCTTTATTCCAAGGTGGTTGGATTGTAAAAGAAGGGAAAGTCTTGCTACAGCTATGCTGGGCATTGGTGAGACCACATCTAGAGTAGCGTGAGCAGTTTTGGTCACCTTACTAAGGAGGAACATACCTGCATTAGAGGTATTTTAAAGAAGATTCACTGGGTGATCCCTGGAATGAAGTTCTACTTTCTCAGTTTTATTACTGGCATCTGTTAAGAGTTCTGAGCATGTGCCAGTATTGGAGGAATTTCCAGTCTGCAAGCAAAACCTGTTGTACTAGTTCTCCTGTTTTCATAGTTATTACTGTTATTACTTGTAAGCTGAGTTACTGTTAAAGTTAAACATTGTTATTTATTTATATAAAGAAGTTCCTTCATTTAAACACTGCATTCGACTCCCTTATTTGTAGTATCAAGTTACCGCATGGAGTAGTAAGGCCATGTTAGATGAGCCGTGATCTGGTAAAGTAGGCTCAAGGAGCCTAGTCTTCTCCTAGTCTAGGCTTCTGCTTCCAGTCTAGACTAGTCAACTCCTGCTTCTTTTTCTTATATTCTTATGAGACCACAGAATCCCTGCAGTGCAGAAGGAGGCCATTCGCCCATCAAGTCTATACTGACAACAAGGGGCAATCCCAACCAAACCTGTTCCCTGCAACCCCAAGTATTTACCCCACTAAT
This sequence comes from Mustelus asterias, assembly GCF_964213995.1. Lineage (NCBI taxonomy): Eukaryota > Metazoa > Chordata > Chondrichthyes > Carcharhiniformes > Triakidae > Mustelus > Mustelus asterias. The sequence continues at coordinate 104,798,741 of NC_135807.1, read as the reverse complement.
CCCCCTAACCTACACATCTTGAGACACAAAAGGGCAATTTAGCATGGCCAATCACCTAACCTGTACATTTTTAAACTTGTGGGAGGAAATCGAGCACCTGGAGGAAACACATGGAGAATGTGCAAACTCCACACAGACAGTGACCCAAGGCCGGGTGCCGGGTGCCTGGTGCTGTGAAGCAGCAGTGCTAACCACTGTGCTGCCCAATTTGGCTCACTGTAAAGTAATCCAATCATAAGAACATAAGAACATAAGAAATAGGAGCAGGAGTAGGCCATCTAGCCCCTCGAGCCTGCCCCGCCATTCAATAAGATCATGGCTGATCTGACGTGGATCAGTACCACTTACCCGCCTGATCCCCATAACCCTTAATTCCCTTACCGATCAGGAATCCATCCATCCGCGCTTTAAACATATTCAGCGAGGTAGCCTCCACCACCTCAGTGGGCAGAGAATTCCAGAGATTCACCACCCTCTGGGAGAAGAAGTTCCTCCTCAACTCTGTCTTAAACCGACCCCCCTTTATTTTGAGGCTGTGTCCTCTAGTTTTAACTTCCTTACTAAGTGGAAAGAATCTCTCCGCTTCCACCCTATCCAGCCCCCGCATTATCTTATAAGTCTCCATAAGATCCCCCCTCATCCTTCTAAACTCCAACGAGTACAAACCCAATCTCCTCAGCCTCTCCTCATAATCCAAACCCCTCATCTCCGGTATCAACCTGGTGAACCTTCTCTGCACTCCCTCCAATGCCAATATAGCCTTCCTCATATAAGGGGACCAATACTGCACACAGTATTCCAGCTGCGGCCTCACCAATGCCCTGTACAGGTGCATCAAGACATCCCTGCTTTTATATTCTATCCCCTTCGCAATATAGGCCAACATCCCATTTGCCTTCTTGATCACCTGTTGTACCTGCAGACTGGGCTTTTGCGTCTCATGCACAAGGACCCCCAGGTCCCTTTGCACGGTAGCATGTTTTAATTTGTTTCCATTGAGATAGTAATCCCATTTGTTATTATTTCCTCCAAAGTGTATAACCTCGCATTTCTCAACGTTATACTCCATTTGCCATATCCTCGCCCACTCACTCAGCCTGTCCAAATCTCTCTGCAGATCTTCTCCGTCCTCCACACGATTCACTTTTCCACTTATCTTTGTGTCGTCTGCAAACTTCGTTACCCTACACTCCGTCCCCTCCTCCAGATCATCTATATAAATGGTAAACAGTTGCGGCCCGAGTACCGATCGGTGTCAAAAGAATCAATTTCATTCTTTTGACATTCTTTCTTTAAAACCAAATTATTAACATCTATTGCTTTCCCTTCATCTACTTTCTCTGTTATGTCATCAAAATATCATTTCGGTTGATCAACCATGATCTACCTTTAACAAATTGGTGCAGCCTCCCCTTAATTAACTCAAACTTCTTCAATTGCTTATTGACCTTTTCCCCTCATTATTGCATTATTATTGCACAACCTCTACAATCACTTCAACACAGTCAAAATCTGTGCAGTTTTGGCCTGACCCTACTGAAGTGAAGGGGACCATGGCGGCCCCCCCATTGACCCCCAAGTTGGTCAGAGGTAAGGAGGGTTGTCCCCTGGGCATGACAAGCTTGGCAATGCCAGCTTGGCCCCCGGCACTGTCCAAGAGGCAAAGGGGCAATGCCCACGGCATCAGGCACCGCCAAGGGGGCGGGGCTGTGAGACAGAGGGGCCCAGTGGGGGAAGGTGCGTCTGTGGGGAGATGGGTGGGGGTGTCCCATTGCCACTCTGCACTCGGGCTTAGTGACAGGGAGGGAGGCCAGCAATTGGGCTGGACATCGGGGTGGGGGGGTCGGGGGGGGAGGGGGGGGGGTTGTGGGGTTCGGCCTGCTAGGGGACTGGGGCTGCAGGGAAGGAGTTGGGATTGCAGAGGGGTTGGGGCTATCGGTGGGGGGAGGAATCAGGAGATCGGGACTCCTGGGTGGGAAGTGGTGGCGGTGTGGCGTGTGCAGACATTGAGGCTGACCCAGACATGTCCGGGGGGCCAGCGATTGGGCCATGGGGGGTTTGCACAGCTGGCAATGCAAGGTCATGGGGCTAGCAATCGAGCTGGCCAGCGATTATGAGGCTAGCAGTGTGGGGTTACCGTGCATGCACCGATCTCCGTTATGACAGATCAGCGAATGCGTAGGGCCTGTTCAGTACTATGCTGCCAACCTCTCCACCGGAAATAGGCCCTGCCCATAGCTTTTTAATGAGATTCATGCGATTCACGTGAATTTGGCACCTAGAATTTTTTTTGGAGAGTCCCACCCAAGGTATTTGGGAAGAGTCAGTGTGGTTTTGTGAAAGGGAAATTATGTTTAACAAATTTATTGGAGTTCTTTGATGGAGTAACATGCGCTGTGGATAAAGGAGAGCCTGTAGACATACTGTATTTAGGTTTCCAGAAGGCACCTGGTATGGTGCCACATGTATGATTCTTGTGGAAAATAAAGACTCATGGTGTTGGGGCTAATATATTAAAATGGATAGAAGATTGGTTGGTTGGCAGAAAACAGAGAGTATGCATAAATGGGTCTTTATCTAATTGGCAGGATATGACGAGTAGAGTCCCACAGGGTCTGTGCTAGGGCTTCAACCTTTTACAATTTATATCAATGACTTGATAAAGGGAGTGAAGGTATGGTAACTAAATTTACAGATGGCACAGAGATCGGGAGGAAAGTATGTTGTAAAGAGAGGTTGTAGATGGTTATAGATAAGTTGATTGAGTAGGCAACAATCTGGCAGATGGAGTATAATGTGGGAAAATATGAAGTTGTTCACTTTGGCAGAAAGAATAAACATGCAGGGTATCACTTATATGGAAAACAGCTGCAAAATTCTGAGTGCTGAGGGATCTAGGTGTTCTTGTGCATGAATCAAAAAAGTCAGTATGCAGGTACAATAAGAAATTAAGAAGATTCATGGAATGCTATTGTTCATTCAGAATGGAATACAAACATAAAAACAAGGATGTTCTGCCTCCGTTGTACAGGGTGTTTGTGAGACTATATCTTTAATACTATGTGCAGTTTTTGTCTCCTTGTTTATTTTATTTATTTTACATCACAAGTAGGCTTACATTAGCACTGTAATGCAGTTACTGTGAAAATCCCCTAGTCACCATGCTCCGGCGCCTGTTCGGGTACATTGAGGGAGAAGTTAGCATGGTCGATCCACCTAACCTGCACATCTTTGGACAGCGGGAGGAAACCGGAGCACACGGAGGAAACGCATGCAGACACGGGGAGAACATGCAGACTCTGCACAGACAGTGACCCAAGCCGGGAATCGAACCCGGGTCCCTGGCGCTGTGAGACAGCAGTGCTAACCATTTTGCTACCATGCTGCCCACATGCTGCCCACTTAACGAAGGATGTAAATGTATTGAAGATTGTTCAGAGGAGGTTTACTAGATTGATACCTTGAATTATTGGGTTGTCTTATGAGGAAAGGTTGAACAGATTGGTTTTTTTTCCACTGGAGTTCAGAAGAGTCAGGAGTGACTTGTTTGCAGTATGTAAGATCCTGAACCTTCTTGACAAGGTGGACATGGAAAGGATAATTCCTCTTTTTGGTGAGTCCACAACTAAGGGGCTGTGGTAATTGTCCCTCTAAGGATCACTCTGCAGAGTAAGGGTCACAAGACCCAAGGAACCAATCAGGGAGCAGGGTGGGGGATCACCATGATCAGCAGGGCTTACTGATCCAGAACCTTCTCGGGAGCTGGCTGTAGCCATTCGCTGCGTTGTTTTTTCCCTAAACTGGTGAACGAGCATCTTTACATTCGTGATGAGGATAAAAGTGAGCCTCAAACTGTGAGTATACAGTTTCTGTTGAAGTTCAGTGAAGACAAAGAAGTGAGACAAAGAAGAGTAATCACAAAAATGCCCCTATTTAGATGGATAGATCCTTTTGATGTCTCAGTGGAGAACTGGACACAATACATAGAGCGGCCAGTCATCATCGTGTCAGGCGAAGGACAAAGCCTTCTGGGCCACAATTGATTTAAGGAAATCAAGTTAAATTGGACTGAGATTTTCCAAGTGTGGGAAGGAGGACTGTTTGAATAATAAGAATATTATTAAACTAGAAAGAGTGCAGAAAAGATTTACTGGGATGCTACCGGGACTTGATGGATTGAGTTATAAGGAGAGGCTGGACAGACTGGGACTTTTTTCTCTGGAGCGTAGGAGGCTGAGGGGTGATCTTATAGAGATCTATAAAATAATGAGGGGCACAGATCAGCTAGATAGTCAATATATTTTCCCAAAGGTAGGGGAGTCTAAAACTAGAGGGCATAGGTTTAAGGTGAGAGGGGATACAAAAGTGTCCAGAGGGGCAATTTTTTCACACAGAGGGTGGTGAGTGTCTGGAACAAGCTGCCAGAGGTAGTAGTAGAGGCGGGTACAATTTTGTCTTTTAAAAAGCATTTAGATAGTTACATGGGTACGATGGGTATAGAGGGATATGGGCCAAATGTGGGCAATTGGGATTAGCTTAGGGGTTTTTTAAAAAAAAGGGCGGCATGGGCAAGTTGAGCCGAAGGGCCTGTTCCCATGTTGCAAACCTCAATGACTCTGTCTGATGAAGAAATATGAGAACATTTTCAATGATGGGTTAGACAAGATAAAAGGCCTGCAGGGGAAGATATATGTGAATCTAAAGGCAACCTCTCGATTTTTTTAGGGCTAGACCAGCACTGTATGCTTATGAGAAAAGGTGGACACTGAATGAAAGAGATTGGAAGAACTGGATCCAGCCAGTTCAGTTCGTGGAATGGGCAGCACCCATAGTCCCCACGTTGAAGCCAGACAAGACCATTCACATTTGTGGGAATTATAAATTAACAATTAATCAGGCTCCAAGTTGGATAAATATCCAATCCTGATGATTATAGACCTGTATGGAAACCTGGCAGAAGGTCAGTCTTATACAAAACCTGATGTTAGTCAAGGACATCAGCAACTTTAGTCATTAAGGTTAGTCATTGTACAGATCAATTCCGGCTTCCCAGATTGCCTGGGTCCACTACAATTCACCTATGACTGCAAAAGGTCCATAGCAGATGCCATCTCTCTGTCATACACTCAACCCTGGAATACCTGGATAACAAAGACACTTATGTCAGACTCCTATTTATTGACTACAGCTCAGCCTTCAACACCATTGTTCCTACAAAATGCATCTCCAAACTCAGTGGCCTAGGGATCAGCTCCTCCCTTTGTGACTGGATCCTAGACTTCTTAACCCACAGACCACAATCAATAAGGATATGTAACAACGCTAGTTTCTATGTTTCTATCAAAACGTTGCCTGATTTCAAGAACAGCTTGTGAACGAAGCCCAGTCCATCACACAAACTAGCCTCCCATCTGTCTACACTTCCCACTGCCTCGAAAAAGCAGCCAGCATAATTAAGGACTCCACGCACCCCAGACTTATTCTCTTTCACCTTCTTCCATCAGAGAAAAGATATAAAAGTCTGAGATCATGTACCAACCGACTCAAGTACAGCTTCTTTCCTGCTCCATCAGACATTTGACTGGACTTACCTCATATTAAATTGATCTTTCTTTACACCATAGCTATGTCTGTAACACCACATTCTGCACCCTCTCATTTCCATCTCTATGAACAGTATGCTTGGTCTGTCTGGCGCACAATAAACAATACTTTTCACTGTATACTAATACATGTAACAATAATGAATCAAATCAACTTGAATTGGACGGCACTTTCCGAGGTTATGTCATGATAAACACAGACAAAAGTTTGTTGCAGCATATGCGCCTGCCCTGTGGTGTGTCATCAGCATGTGCTTTTTTCCAGAGGATATTGGAAAGTCTGTTGCAAGGGGCGCAGTGAATTATAGTATATCGTGATGATGTTCTTATAACTGGATCGAAAGAAGCTGAGCACCTGGTGACTTAGAGGTTGTGCTAAAGAGATTTCAAGAGGCTGGAGTTCGTCTCAAGGAGAAGTCTACTTTTCACATCACTGAGGTAGCGTACATGGGGTGCCATGTAGATGCACAAGGATTACACCTCATTGAAGACAAAGAGCCATTAAGGAGGCACTGGCCCCCAAAAGCGCATCTGAGCTCAAGTCATTTTTAGGAATGGTGAATTACTATGGGCGTTTTCTACCAAATTTGTCAATGTTATTGGCCCCCTAGCACATGCTCCTAAAGAAGCACCAACATTGCTTTTGGAAGACGTGCCAAAGGAAGCTATTAACAGAGTAAAGCAATTGCTGCATTCTTCAAACTTCTCAATCCACCTAAGAAATTGGTGTTAACCTGCGTTGCCACTCCATATGGCGTTGGCATGGTGCTGTCCTAGAAGATCTGAACGGCCAAAAGACCATGTCACGGGAACCCTCGCAGAAGCCAAAAAAGGCTACTCACAAATTGGGAAAGATGGATTATCAATAGTTTTTGGTGCCAAGAAATTCTATCAGTATTTGTATAGTAGGCACTTTACCACTCTGATCACAAACTGTTTTTGGGTCTTTTTAAAGAAGACAAGTCTATTCCACAAATTGCATCGGCAAAATGGGCCTTATTCCTTTCCACCTATGAATATACACTTACACATTGGCCTGGAACACACATAGTGAATGCGGATGCACTTCGTCGCCAACCTTTGCAAGAGTGCTGCACCTTCCACAGGAAATTATCATGGCATTGAATTTTTTGGACATGTTTCCTGTCTCGGTGAAACAGATCAAGTACTGGACCAGTCGAGATCAACTGCTGTTCAAAGTGAGGCACAGGATACCAATGGGCTGGGCTAATGAGCCAGTTTCTGAAGAGATGAAACCATATTTTATATGAAAAGATTAATTGAATTGCCAAGATAGCATCATGCTTTGGAGATCAAGAGTAGTCGTCCCTTTACAAGGAAGGGAGTTGCTCCTGGTTAACAAAAAACAAAACAAAGAACAATACAGCACAGGAACAGGCCCTTCGGCCCTCCAAGCCTGCGCCGCTCATGTGCCCAACTAGACCATTCATTTGTATCCCTCTATTCCCAGTCTGTTCATGTGGTTATCTAGATGAGTCTTAAACGATCCCAGCGTGTCCGCCTCAATCACCATGCTTGGCAGTGCATTCCAGGCCCCCACCACCCTCTGTGTAAAATACGTCCCCCTGACATCTGTGTTGAACCTTGCCCCCCTCACCTTGAACCCATGACCCCTTGTGTTCGTCACCTCCGACCTGGGAAAAAGCTTCCCACTGTTCACTCTATCTATGCCCTTCATAATTTTATACACCTCTATTAGGTCACCCCTCATCCCCTGTCTTTCTGGGGAGTACAACCCCAGTTTACCCAATCTCTCCTCATAGCTAAGACCCTCCATACCAGGCAACATCCTGGTAAACCTTCTCTGTACTCTCTCCAAAGCCTCCATGTCCTTCTGGTAGTGTGGCGACCAGAACTGGATGCAATATTCCAAATGTGGCCTAACCATCGTTCTATACAGCTGCAACATCATATGCCAACTTTTATATTCTATGCCCCGTCCAATAAAGGCAAGCATGCCATATGCCTTCTTGACCACCCTCTCCACATGTGCTGCCACCTTTAAGGATCTGTGGACTTGTACACCCAGGTCCCTCTGTGTGTCAATACTCCTGATGGTTCTGCCATTTATTGTATAGCTCCCCCTTAGATTAGATCTACCAAAATGCATCACTTCGCATTTATCTGGATTAAATTCCATCTGCCATTTCTCCGCCCAATGTTCCAGCCTATCTATATTTTGCTGTATTCTCTGACAATGTTCATCACTATCCGCAACTCCAGCAATCTTCGTGTCGTCCCCAAACTTACTGATCCCTCCAAATCATTTATATATATCAGAAAGTACAGAGCCCTGCGGAACACCACTAGTCATGATATGGAGATGCCGGCGTTGGACTGGGGTAAACACAGTAAGAAGTTTAACAACACCAGGTTAAAGTCCAACAGGTTTATTTGGTAGCAAAAGCCACACAAGCTTTCGGAGCTCCAAGCCCCTTCACCTGAAGAAGGGGCTTGGAGCTCCGAAAGCTTGTGTGGCTTTTGCTACCAAATAAACCTGTTGGACTTTAACCTGGTGTTGTTAAACTTCTTACTGTGAACTCCACTAGTCACAGACCTCCAACTGGAAAAAGACCCCTCCACTGCTACCCTCTGTCTTCTATGGCTAAGCCAGTTCTCCACCCATCTAGCTTGCTCACCTTTTATCCCATGAGATTTAACCTTTTGCACCAGCCTGCCATGAGGGACCTTGTCAAACGCTTTACTAAAATCCATATAGACGACATCAACGGCCCTTCCCTCGTCAATCGTTTTTGTCACCTCCTCAAAAAACTCAACCAAATTTGTGAGGCATGACCTCCCTCGTACAAAACCATGCTGTCTATCGCTGATGAGATTATTCAGTTCTAAATGCGCATATATCCTATCTCTAAGATCTTCTCCAACAACTTCCCTACCACGGACTTCAAGCTCACCGACCTATAATTACCCCGGTTATCCTTGCTACCCTTCTTAAATAACGGGACCACATTTGCTATCCACCAATCCTCTGGGACCTCACCTGTGTCCAGTGAAGAGACAAAGATTTCTGTTAGAGGCCCAGCAATTTCATCTCTTGCCTCCCTGAGGAGTCTAGGATAGATGCCATCTGGCCCTGGGGATTTGTCTGTCTTAATGTTTCCTAAAAAACCTATTTAAATTACATAGTGCCTATTCGGGTGTATTTAAGATGAAGATGCCCGCCAGGTGTTATGTCTGGTGGCTTGACATTGAGTTGGAGAGAGGGGAGGCAAAGGCCTAGTGGCATTATCACTAGACTATTATTCCAGAAACTCAGTTAATGTTCTGGGGAACCGGCTTCGAATCCCGCCACAGCAGATGGTGGAATTTGAATTCAATAAAAAATATCTGAAATTAAGAATCTACTGATGACCATGAAACCATAGTGTATTGTTGGAAAAATCCATCTGGGGTTCACTCATGTCCTTTAGGGAAGGAAATCTGCCGTCCTTACTTGGCCTGGCCTACATGTGGCTCCAGAGCCATAGCAATGTGGTTTACTCTCAACTGTCCTCGGGCAACTAGGGATGAGCAGTAAATGCTGGCCAACCAGCAGCATCCATGTCCCACAAATGAATAAAAAAGAGTTGTGAGACTTTGGAACTTTCTGCCTCAGAAAATGGTGGATGAGGAGTCATTGAATATTTTTAAGGTGGAGGTAGATAGATTCTTGAGAAGCAAGGAAATCAATGGTTATCAGGGGTTTATGAGAATGTGGAATTCGAAACACAAACAGGTCAGTTATGATCTTATTGAATGGAGGAGCAGGCACAAAGGGCCGAATGGCCTAATTTTGCTCCTATTTCCTATATCCGTATAGCTAAACTGACTTTGGCTTGAACTTTTGAATGGGTAGAGCTCCAATCATCCCTATTCTGAGGAAAACAATCCCAGCTCTTTAGCCTCTCCAATTAAATGTAACCCCTTCTCGCTGGCACCATTTTATCAAATTTTCTCTGCTTTTTCACCAAGGCCTTAGAGTATTTCTAAAAATGCGGTGCCCAGAATTGGGCACAATACTGAGGTGTAACCAATGATTTATAAAGATTTAGCAGAACATACTTAGACTGAGGATTTTTTCGGGAGTGTTGTCACTGTTGTTGACAGAGGTACTTACTTGCCACAATTACTACTCTGTACAGAAAATTAGAAGCTAGAAAACCTGTTTATGGATATCTGCTTCTGTAATTGTTGATGTAATTAACATTTTATGAGAATTTGAATATTCTCTGTGGATGTCAATGCAATTAACAGTAAGTTTTAATCTGTAAAATGAGTAGACAGTAATATCTGTCTGTTTTTGTGACTGCTATTGTAGTCCTTGTTGCATCCGAGTGGAAAGGGTCATCACTGTTTATGGAACCTGTCTCAGTTTCGTTCCATTAATTTAAATGACAATTGTAATGTGTTCCATAGCAGCCCTGGTGTGAAGTTGAAAGCTACTTGGTTACGGACTGCTATACCAGTTTTGTACCCAATGCTGCAACTACCTTCAGTTCATGAGCATGGTAGAAAACCCAAGCTCACTACCCGGTCCCATTTTGCTAAGCCGACGCTGTTTCCCTATGAAAGTTGAACTGATTGTCGGATACTTGCAAGCAAAAAGAATGTCAAATGTTCATAGCAATATCAGAAGAGGAAGATTGACTCTTAAAAGCAGTGGAGGGTGGGAGGGAGCCAAGTTCACACCCTAAGAACTGATCTTTATCCCCTACATCTGCCAGAAATGGGATCGAATGGGAATAAGTATTTAAGCAGTGCACCTGCCAATCCATTGACAGCTCATTTTTGGAGGCAGGAAGCAGAGGCCCCCCCACTGTAGTGTTCAATTGTTCTGTGTTTTAGTATAGGAGTTTATTTACTAATCTATGCTCACTGTGCTTGATTGGTTAAGCCTGGATGTGAATGCAACAAAGGTAAACAGACTGCAGAAAGAGCTGGAAGCTAGACTTGAAGCATGGAATAGACGTCTTAAAGCATAATAATTAAAATCTGTGATACAAATAGAAACTAGCGGTATCTCTGCTTTGATCTGAGATATAAAATATTTAACAAACTGAAAGGAGGATGGTGGAGAAAATGTTAAAGTTACTGACTCCTGCATCTTTCCTTTCTTTGCCAGGATATAGAGTCATAGAGGTTTACAGCATGGAAACAGGCATGGAATAAAATAAAATTGTACCCGCCTCTATGACTACCTCTAGCAGCTTGTTCCAGACACTAACCACTCTCTGTGTGAAAAATTTGCCCCTCTGGACACTTTTGTATCTCTCCTCTCTCACTTAAACCTATGTCCTCTAGTTTTAGACTCCCCTACCTTTGGGAAAAGATATTGACTATCTACCTTGTCTATGCCCCTCATTATTTTATAGACCTCTATAAGGTCACCCCTCAGCCTCCTAAGCTCCAGAGAAAAAAGTCTCAGTCTATTCAGCTTCTCCTTATAACTCAATCCATCAAGTCCCAGTAGCATCCTAGTAAGTCTTTTCTGCACTCTTTCTAGTTTAATAATATCCTTTCTATAATAGGGTGACCAGAATTGCACACAGTATTCCAAGTGTGGCCTTACCAATGTCTTGTACAACTTCAACAAGACGTCCCAACTCCTGTATCCAATGTTCTGACCTATGAAACCAAGCATGCCGAATGCCTTCTTCACCATTCTGTCCACCTGTGACTCCACTTTCAAGGAGCTATGAACATGTACCCCTAGATCTCTTTGTTCTGTAACTCTCCCCAATGCCCTACCATTAACTGAGTAAGTCCTGCCCTGGTTCAATCTACCAAAATGCATCACCTCGCATTTCTCTAAATTAAACTCCATCTGTCATTCGTCAGCCCACTGGCCCAATTGATCAAGATCCCGCTGCAATTGGAGATAACCTTCCTCACGTTCCATCATGCCACCAATCTTGGTGTCATCTGCAAACTTACTAACCATGCCCCCTATATTCTCATCCAAATCATTAATATAAATGACAAATAACAGTGGGCCCAGCACTGATCCCTGAGGCACACCGCTGGTCACAGGCTTCCAGTTTGAAAAACAACTCTCTCCGACCACCCTCTGCCCATTCCATGCAATTAATGGATTTCGAGGTTCAAAACTTATTTGCTCACTATGGAGGTGTACAGTCCATTTCCAGCACTGGTCTGCAAGAAGATGATATTTCAACATTGTGCTCGAGCAGATGGCCAGATAATATTCAAGCAGCTCACAGAAGACACATCTACATTTGATATAGTGGTAAGAAATCTCAAAAAATACTTCAGGCCAAAGAAAAGTATGATGATCAAATTATATACATTCTGCCAGAGGTACTAGGGAAATAGTGTGCCCATTAAAGATTGTGTGACAGTGTTATGGCAATTGGATTCAACACATCAATTTGGCACACCAGGCAATGAATGAATTTGTCAGCAATTAATTGAAAAGACCTTAATTACATGAATTAGGAAACATTTTCTCATGGTGGATGATGATTTAGCCTTGGAAAGAACCACAACATTGCCCGTCCAAATTAAAAATGCCATGTATGATTCAAAGAGATTAAGCAGCAATGCACCCTCAGACTCAGGGTCACAGATACAGCTTGCCAAACCAGTTCAAGTGCAAGAGTTAAATACAAAGAGATCTGAACAGTCTCATCAACACATGCCCCACCTTCATCAGATACTTTCAAAACCTCATCTAAATTGCGGGAGTGCTCATCATTTCACACACCATGTCCAGCTTGAGGGAAAATTTATAACTCATGCTTAAAGTGGAATCAACTTGCAAGGATGTGCACTTCATTGAAGAAGAGGACTTCATAGAAATATAGAAAATGAGAGCAGAAGTAGGCTGTTCGGCCCTTCGAGCCTGCTCCAACATTCAACATGATCATGGCTGATCCCCTATCTCAATGCCACACTCCAGCGCTTTCTCCATACCCCTTGACACATTGAGAGTCTGGGGTCCAATTCTCCCAAAAAAATTATAAATGTGGTCTCTGGCAGGAAATGTGGTGTGATTCCCACCAGGAGGGTTGGCACGATCTCGATCACAATCCACCCGCACTTAAACTTGGGGGTGATTTGTGCCGTGAACGAGATGTACGGGATCGAAAGATACCAGCAAGGCTGGCTCCTATGAGAACTAGGCACCATTTTTAAAGAGTGCCCCGATCCAGAATGATACTGCAGACATTCCTCCACTTCTTGCTGGCAAAGACACTCTTCCCCTCACCCCAGCCCTGCAATTAGAGACCTCCCCGGTATGGGGTCGCCAAAGGCTCAGGCTCCCCTCTTCAGGACCCTTCATGCCCCACCCCTCGGCAGACCCCTGATCTGAACCCCAGCCCTCCCAATACTCAGCTGCCTTGAAGGACCTGCCTCTGCACCCTGGCACTGATGCTTTGTCCACAGGCACCCTGCAGTTGTCTGCTGAAGATACTTACCCTCCTGCTCCCCCTTGGAGTCCATGGAACCTGGTCCCCGCTTTTAGGGACCTCTCGTGATTGGTGCCCAGGTGAGGGGTGCAGGAGCATATTGAGAGGCTAATGCATTCAACTTTAACCTCACCAATGAGATTAAAATCACTGCAAATGAGTTTGGATCAGGTTCTTGCCCTTTCTAGCAAAGATCCTGACCACACCAGGTGGCAAGGTAAAGTCGCCATAGTCCCAGATGACCAGAGGCTGCTCTCCTGTTTAAGGGAGAGAGCTGACTGGTGGTGATTTAACCTGAGGATCGCCACACTTCAGGTGAGGGGCAAGGTTGAGAAAATGGGTCCCAGCACAAATCCCATTTCAGGCCTCTCACCAAATTCACCAGCCCAACAGGATTTCTGCCAGGGGCTAACAGGACAGGAGAATTGCCCCAACTGTACCCGCCCCCCCCCCAAATAAATCTATTTCCTTCTTAAATATATTCAATGCTTTGACCTCCATAGCCTTCTATGGTAGCTTTAAATTGAGGGGTGATAAATATAAGGACAGATGTCAGAGGTAGGTTCTTCACTCAGAGAGTAGTAAGGGCATGGAATGCCCTGCCTGCAGCAGTAGTGGACTCACCAACATTAAGGGCATTTAAATAGTCATTGGATAAACATATGGATGATATTGGAATCGTGTTGGTTAGATGGGCTTTAGATTGGTTTCACTGGTCGGCGCAACATCGGGGGCCGAAGGGCCTGTACTGCGCTGTAATGTTCTGTGTTCTATGTTCTAAAACTGCACACAATACTCCAGGTGTGATCTCACCAAGGCATCCTTGCTATACCCTTTGCCTGCTTAACTACTTGCTATAGCTGCATGCTCACTTTCAGTATTTAGGACACCCAGGTAAGTCCCTTTGTATGTCAACATTTCCTAATCTATCACCATTTAAATAACACTCTGCTATTCTGTTTCTCAATCCCAAGTAGACAACTTCATATTCATCCACGTTATGCTGCATCTGCCTCATATTTGCCTGCTCACTTAACTTGTTTAAATTACCTTTAAACCTCTTAACATCCTCCCACCACTCACATACCGACCAAATTTCATGTAATCAGCAAACTTGGAAGTATTATTTTGGTTCCCTCGTCCAAATCATTGATGTATATTGTGAATAACTGGGGCCCAAGAATTGATCTCTAAGGGGCCCCACTATATTGGGGGTATGGGGTGTCAGGGAGGGGTAGTACCTCTGGTGGGGGAACTTGTCGCGTCCTTTTCAGGGCGGTTTGTCCATCTTTGGTCCCCACCTGGCACTCAGCTCTCACCTGTGGCTTCCTGTAGCTGTTTGCATGCGACAGCGGCCACACCCTGGGCAATGGCTTCGACAAGCCGGCTAAACCAGGTGAGGGTAGCCGACGGGTCTCAACCCTCGGTGAGTCAGGGAGATGTCTATCCCAGCATGTGAAGACTGACTCCGGCGGATTGAGCGGACGAGACCAATGGAAGGTCCAACGGTCATGAAGGCGGTCTCTGCAAGCGTTGTGGAACGCGAAGAGCAGGACAAGACACAGAAGACGTCCTGGTCATCCACTGCGCCTAGTCCCATCTCCAGCTGTCTCGATTCTGTCTCGCCATTGGATCCAGATGGGAATTGGGAAGAGAGAGTGAGGCTGACGCTGCGCAACTCTCCCTCACTTTAATCCAAATCAACGCGGTAGTCTCGACACCATCATCACCTGTTCTGTTCAACCTTTGAAGTCCTGTGGCGATGGGCGAGCGACGAAGCAGCAGGTGTGGATACACTGGGAGCTGTAGTCATGGACCTGCACAGAGGCGGCTCAGGTCTAATGGTCGTTTTCCGCTGACCGAAGCAGCAGTGAAACTCGGCGTCTACCTGGGCGACTGAGCAGCCCTCTTCAGGCTAATAGTGTCGAGGTCCTCATCGACGACGATGGACAAACAACAACAAGGATTCTATGGATACAGTCACGCAGACACAAACATGTGAAAAGGTCTGAATATAATCATAGAATCCATACAGTGCAGAAGGAGGCAACTTGGCCCTTCCCATCTGCATTGACAACAATCCCATCCAGGCATTTGCCCTGATAGTGCCCCTGACACCAAGAGGCAATTTAGCATGGCCAATCTACCTAACCTGCACATCTTTGGAATGTGGGAGGAAACCGGAGCACCTGGAGGAAGCCCACACAGACATGGGGAGAACATGCAACTCCACACAGACAGTGACCCAAGGCCGGAATTGAACCCAGGTCCCTGGTGCTGTGAGGCAGCAGTGCTAACCACTGTGCCACCATGTCGCCAAAATTAGGAAAGAGATAGCATACATTTTGGCTTTAAAATTCCCAGCCACCCTTGCAGATCTCGAGATGAAGTCTTGGAAAGTTGCTGGCTTGTGATTCCCTTTTGGTCCACTGAAGAAATAGAGGTTGGAGATTTATGAAGATGCATTCACTGTGGCTTATTGCTTATAGTGGAAAGTTTCTCTGGCTTCATTCCAGTTGCTTTGCACTCGATCTCCTGGTCTGCTTCTTCAAATAGGTGTAAAATATTAGCCCAATTTCTCTGTTTCCTCTGTTTCTGATCCCGGATCCTGTTTCTTTGCTGGTCTGTTTCACTCCCCATTGCTCCCAAAAATATGCCTTATTCAATGTACCCTATTGGGAACTTGGTTTCTGTCATGTGACTATAGTATCTGTTTTTTCATCGTCCTCACAAATGGTCTCTAATGATTTGGGCATTGACACACAATGGTGTTCGTGTTTCATTCACTCACATCCACTTGTGATATAATGGATTCTTTTTCATACTCATTCTTTAGATTTTCATTCTAAAGTTGAGAAATCTGCAAGTTCATTGTGAACTACTTTATGCAATTTGAATAAGGGCAGCCAATAAACCAACAAAAATGTTGTTGCATTTTAATAACTTCTTAATGAAATGTCTTGAAAGGTCATTTGCACTTTAATATTTTGTCCAGCTATGCAGGCTAACTTATAGGGCCTTGTGTACTACAGTGTATATTGACAGGAAAAGAACAACGTCACCTGACCTCTCAACTCCATTTTGATTCAAAAGTAATGTGTCCATTCTCCATTTTTATTTCATGTAAAAGATTCATTTCAATAAATCTGCGAGTCTATATTGCGTGAGTGTGACAGGGGGTAAACTTTTCGATAGGATTAGATTATAACTTGAAGAACCCACTGGAGCACAAATTAACATCAGCAGTGATACAGGCTATAAATAATAGTGTCCTTCCTTAGTTACTGGATTTGCATAGATTTAAGAGTACTGTCATGCTCCTCGCAACAAAACACCAAAATTTATGCAAAATTTGAGATGGTTGCTGTTTGCAATCCGTGCCAAAGTGTCACATTAGCCAGAATGACTAGAAGCAGATGGTATCATTGAGCAAATCAACCCATCGCCATGGATATCGAATCTAGTCAAAGTGCTGAACTTAGACTATGCAATGACCTAAGAAGGTCAACAAAGCTATTGTCAGCCAGAAATGCTGGGTGGATGATCCACCTTGACCTCCTCCAGTGGTCCCCTGCATCACAGATGCCAGTCTCCAGACAAATCTATTCACTCCACATGATATCAAGAAACGGTTGGAGGCACTGGATACTGCAGAGGCAATGGGCCCTTATAACATTCCGGCAATAGTACTGAAGACTTGTGCTCCAGAACTTGCTGCTCCCCTAGCCAAGCTCTTCCAGTACACTTACAACACTGACATCTACCCGACAATGTAGAAAATTGCCCAGACAAAAAGCAGGACAAATTCAACCCGGACAATTACTGCCTGATCAGTCTACGCTCGATCATCAGTAAAGTGATGGACGGAGGCACTGACAGTGCTATCAAGCAGCACCTGCTCAGCCATTAGCCTGCTCAGTGATACCTAGTTTGGGTTTTGCCAGGGTCACTTAGCTCCTGACCTCATTACAACCTTCGTTCAAACATGGACAAAAGAGCTGAATCCCAGAGGTGAGGTGAGAGTGACAGCCCTTGACGCCAAGGTCACATTCAACTGAGAATGGCATCAAGGAATTCTAGCAAAATTGGGACCACTGGGTATCAGGGGGCAAACAGTCAAATGGTTGGAGTCATATCTGGTACATAGGAAGATAGTTGTGGTTGTGGGGCATCAGTCATCTCAGCTCTAGGACATCTCTGCAGGAGTCCCTCAGGGTAGTGTCCTAGGCCCAACAATCTTCAGCTGCTTCATCAATGACCTTCCTTCTGTCATAAAGTCAGAAGTGGGGATGTTCGCCGATGATTGCACAATGGTCAGCACTACTTGTGACTCCTCCGATACTGACGCAATCCATGTTCAACCGCAACAAGATCTGGACAATATCCAAGCTTAAGCTGACAAGTGGCAAGTAACACACGAATGCCAGGTAATGACCATCACCAATAAGAGACAATCTAACTAACGCCCTTGATATTCAATGGTGTTACCATCATTGAATTCTCCACTGTCAACATCCTCGGGGTTACCATTGAGCTGAAACTCAACTGGACTCGCCACATAAACACAAAGTAGGTCAGCGGCTTGGAATACTGTGACAAGTAACTCATCTCCTGACACCCAAAACCTGTCCACCATCTACAAGGCACAAATCAGGAATGTAATAGAGTACTCTCCATTTGCCTGGATGGGTGCAGCTCCAGCAAAACTGAAGAAGCTTGATACCATCCAGGAAAAAGCAGCCTGCCTGATTGGCATTGCATCCACTCCCTCCACCCAGAAGCTCAGTAACAGCAGTGTCTACTATCTACAAGATGTACTGCAGAAATTCACCAAAAATCCTTAGACAGCACCTTCCAAACCCACAACCACTTCCATCTAGAAGGACAAGGGCAGCAGATTCATTGGAAAACCACTAGAACTTAAAAGATTTTGAGAGCTACTTCACCTAACTGTTGCCGAAATGGTTAAAGTCTCAAATGAACATAATCGGAATTTAAATTCAAATAAAACATGTAGTTACACTGACTCGATGGACAAGAGCTGATGCAAAGAGGGATAGCAGCAAGCACACTCCAAGCCACTCACCTCCTAACTTGGAAATATGTCGCCATTCCTGTGCAGTTGTTGGGTCAAAATCCTGGAATTCCCTCCCTAACGGCAGTATGAATCAGCCCACAGCACATGGATTGCAGCATTTCAAGAAGGCAACTCATCGCCACCTTCTCAAGGGCAACTAGGGATGGGCAATAAATGCTGGCTAGTCAGTGACACCCATGTCCCACGAATGAATAAAATGAAATCTAGACAAGTATCTAATTCTTACATTCCAAGAACTATCAGGATCTACAGGCACTTCGAGAAGTAATGACAGTTAGCTTGCCTTGTGAGTGGAAAGTCATGTCTCACAAATTTGATTGAATTTTTTGCAGGGGTAACCAAGAAGGTAGATGAGGGCAGTGCAGTTGATGTTATCTACATGGACTTTAGCAAGTCTTTTGACAAGGTATCACATGGTAGTTCTTGCATAAGGTTAAATCTTGCAGGATCCAGGGTGAGGTAGCCAAATGGATACAAAATTGGCTGGATGATAGAAGACAGAGGATTGTTTTTAAAACTGGAGGCCTGTGACCGGCGGTGTGCCTCAGGGATTGGTGCTGGGTCCACTGTTATTTGTCAATTATATTAATAATTTGATGAGAAATTATGAGGCATGATTAGTACGTTTGCAGATGTCACCAAGATTGGTGACATAGTGGACAGCGAAGAAGGTTATCTAGGATTGCAATGGGATCTTAATCAATTGGGCCAGTGGGTTGATGAATGGTAGATGGAGTTTAATTTAGATAAATGTGAGGTGATGCATTTTGGTAGATTGAACAAGGGCAGGACTTGCCCAGTTAATGGTAGGGTGCTGGGGAGAGTTATAGAACAAAGAGATCTCGGAGTACAGGTTCATAGCTCCTTGAAAGTGGAGTCATAGGTGGACAGAGTGGTGAAGAAGGCATTTGACATGCTTGGTTTCATTGGTCAGAACATTGAATACAGGAGTTGGGATATTATTAAACTAGAAAGAGGGTGCAGAAAAGATTTACTAGGATGCCACCGGGACTTGAATTATAAGGAGAGGCTGGATAGACTGGGACTTTTTTCTCTGGAGCGTAGGACGCTTGGGGGTGATCCTATAGAGGTCTATAAAAGAATGAGGGGCATAGAAAAGGTCAACATCTTTTCCCGAAGGTTGGGGAGTCTAAAACTAGAGGGCATAGTTTAAGGTGAAAGGGAAGAGATGCAAAAGGGTCCAGAGGGGCATTTTTTTCAACAGAGGGTGGTGAGTGTCTGGAACGAGCTGCCAGAGGTGGTAGTAGAGGTGGGAACAATTTTGTCTTTTAAAAAGCATTTAGACAGTCACATGGGTAAGATTGGTATCGTGGGATATGGGCCAAACGCGAGCAATTGGGACTAACTTAATGGTCAAAGCTGGGAACATGGAAAAGTTGTGCCGAAGGGCCTGTTTCCATGCTGTAAACCTCTATGACTCTATCAGAATAATTTCATGAGTCCACAATCTTCATTAAACTCATGTTGGAGCTAACTTCAGATACCACGAGAAGAGCAAATCCGTTATGTTCCAGCTTTTGTTACTCATGAATGTGTGCTTCAGTACTGCAGAAAAGCTGATGGACTAGGTTCCACGCTTGATGCATTCCAGAAGTTTGTTTCTTCAGCCTCTTTAGACTATGAGGAGATGTTCAAACTACCCGGTGGGATCATCCATGGAAGGACAAAGCACAACACCATCAACAGTGATCATTTGAATCACACAACACAATTTGGTGCTTAACCAGGACATATGCAGATTCATGGCATATCCAAAACAAACTTTCTAGAGTGAAACCAGCTCGGGTAAAACCTACATATAACAATGTCAAAGCCATTCATGCACTTCTAACCCCATTTAGCAGGAAGGAGTTGGTATTGTTCCTCGGTACTACCAACTTTTGTTCCAAATTTGTTCATAAGTATGCAGAGACCATAGTGCCTCTCAGAAACTACCATGCAATGACAATTGTCGGTCTTCGCACATTTCAGTCCAAAACAATACACAAGACATGCATCAGGAAATGCAAATAGAGCTGTAATCTCACAGTATATTAATGGAAGTGAACAACCAATCACTTATGTGTCACAGTTGGTTGTTGGAAAGTGAACATGAATCTGGAGGCTGGGAAGCATGAGCCTGAATCTACTCTCGTGAACACTGACACATATATCTTGATGATAGAAAGTTCATTCTCTGCACTGATCACATTATTAGCCCTGACAGGATCTTGGTCATTGACCTCTACACAGGTTGTCAGATCATCATCATCAGTGTAACAAGGTTGAGCACCTTCCAGATTCATACAATCGAGTTGATCATGCAGGACCACAACTTCACAAATTCATAGGTCTCACCATAGTGATCAGAGATCTTTGTATCTCAAAGACATTTCTGTACTGACAAGCTGAATTCAAAGAAATGACTTGGTGTTTTATATATATTTGTTGTATAGGATGGTTTAATATAAAATAAGGTCTATAGTTTCTGTGGGGGAAAATATGTAATGTTCTGTGTTTATTTGAGTCTTTTACCATTGATGCTCACTGGGCTTGATTGGTTAAGCCTTGATATGGACTCAGGGAAAAGTAAACAAGCTGTAGAAAGAGCTGGAATTCAAAGCTGGAGCATGGATTGGAAATTTTAAAACACTAAACAAAACCTGTTACACAGAAACTAATTCCACCTCTGTGTAACTTTGAAACATAAAATATACAACACTCACCTGATGAAAACCTTGTGTATTTATGCAAATTAGATAGCACCTAAAGCCATATAACAGCTTATGGATCATCAGCCCAAAGCCAGCAAGCAATCATTCGATGCCTGTTCAGGAAGCTCACCTTACAATGACCAAAAAAGCTGTGAAGTGCTCCCCTTGAGTTTCAGGTTTTGGGTTCAGAGTTAAATGTACCAGAAACTGGAGGTTTAGAGAAGCAAAGGTTCTCTATACATCTTTGCAAAATAATATGAATCCCTTGGGAAATAAATAAAATTTTCTTCACCTCTTGATATTTTTAATTGAACAGATGTGATAGACTTATTCAATAAGACTGCAATGGAATTATATTTCAGAAATTGGTATGTGCGTGTGTTGGTTTATGGTATATTGATATTTGAATTGAACCATCTGGCATTCCTTTGTCAGTAAAGGAAAGGGAGGAGTATATCTACTTTTTTCTTCCTTTATGAATTCAATTGTGGACCTGATGTTATTAATGACTTTGTGGAAATGGCTTAAAACATCATAAGGTACGATCACAAACCTGCCAGTCTTTTGTTTAAAATATTTTGAGGATTGTTTTCCTGATGATACTTACAGATGGCTAAAGATGAACTGTTGTAAAGGCAGATGTTGTCAAGTCCACTGCTAAGAAATAAATTATTCATAAACTTTCTGTCCAATTAAAAATAATAAAAAGCAAGGCATATGCTAAAAGTCTGAAATGTTTCAGTTTATTCTGAAGCTGTTTTCTATTTCAGGAAGTTCTTCAATTCAGTTCTCTGGGTGAGTGTATTGGGGAATGTCACAGGCAAGCAGTCCATGATTTTGCAGTTGTTAGTACCACCAACAGTAATCAGTAAGCTGCTGTAAGAGCTGACAAAGACCTTTGGACTTTGTCTGCACAAGAAGCCTGGCAAACCGAGGCTGAACAAAATGAACATATCATTTTGTCGTGATACCTCTCACATACAAGGAGATAAAATTCCTGATGGTGATTGAAGGCTGGATTTTCTGTTTGAGTTAAATTAGTCTGCCACCAACCCTCCACTTGCCTCATCATTTCCAGTATTTTTGCACCGAAATGTGTGATCTATTTAAAACTACTTGAATTTGCATTAATAAATGTACTTCCTGTTATTTATGCCTTGGGTCGCTTGTTAGAAAATATGTTGCCGTGCTCCAGATATCAAGTGTATGTATAACATTGGAATAGGTTAAACACCAGAAAACCAAGGGCTACAGACTTGTTGTGCCTCACCACACCAAGGCCTCTGAATATAAGGTAATTCACGTGTTCCTCATAATCTAGACAACTTGAAGTTATGAAAAACAATGGATGAGATCTTATTGGCTCACTGTGCTGGTCGATCCGTGTGGTGAGCCAGGAAGATATTGTGCAAGGCCAAAAATCCAATTTGCGCCATCATTCCGCCCCCCCCCCCCCCCGCCACTGGCGAGATGTCACGCCGGCAAGAATCACTGCTGCTCTGCAGTAACGGGGTCGCATCCGGTCTCCAGGTTTGCTGTCAGATCGGGGCACCCTGCGCAATGGTGCCCAAGCACTCTGGAACCTGCTTCCCCGGCATACTTAGGCTCCACCCATCCCCCAACCTTTGCCAGTGCAAAGCGCCTTGCTGCCAGAAAAGCTGATAGTGTGGGAAGATTGCAGTGTGATGCACTATCAATCAAGCAAAGACTAGTTTGTATGTAAGAACAAATAGGCTTTTATTAGCAAAAGACTTGGAGCACACCCATGCCGATGAACTGGTCCAGAGACAGCAGGGGGTGGGGAGCAGTCACCTTTATACCTGGACCAGGGGGGGAGGAGTCCCAGGCAGGGCCGGCAGGGACATGTACAGGCATGTCACACACACACAGGCAATAAGCTAACAGTGGTTTACCACTCAGTGCCAAACTCACCAAAAAGACTGGCGTGGAGGACTCCCATATTCCGCCCAATAGATGACAAATGCTCAAATACTCTATTCCCTGTGACTGGACTCTTCCCTTCCTCCAACACCGCTGCCTCTTCACAACTTTATAGACTTGGCTCCACTTTCCAATGCTGACTAAAGGGCTTGCTCCTCAGCATCTGTCAGGATGAGAAGATTGGGCATCCCACCACCCATTCATCTGCATTCCTGTGCATTATGGTTTCTTTTCTTCTACAAAGAGGTAAGTGCATTCATTACTCCCTGCTCTACATGCCATTCTATACCAACCTCTCCAACCCATGAGACACAAGTTCAGGTGCCCATCAAATTTTCGTAACTCACCCTCACCCATCAAAGGTAACTGGGCATATTTTTCAGCCTTTCATGGCATAAGGATGCCATTTTGCACTCTGTATTGTACATCTGTGTGCACCAGGAAATCATGCCACCTACCCAGCCATCTATACACACTTCCATAGGAACTCAGTGCTCACCTTGGCAGAGCACAGAATGTCATTGAACCTATTGTAGCACTGGACCAAAGGGAGGTGATCCGCATCATGACCGCTAACCTGGACAACCACCTCAGTCCATGCCCTCTTTTTCTGATGACATGGTTTCCTCTTAATGTCCCACTAGGCAGTCACTCTCTCCAGAAGAACCGGTAGGCATCCATCCAAGAAAAATGAGGCAGATAGTCCTCGGGCATTGTCTTCCCACCTGACATGGGCAGTGGGTCCTGAGGCCATACCAGTTACAGGGATTCCTTCCACTCACTGTCAGACAGATCCCCAAGGCTCCTGGCCACCACTTTTCAGCCTTCAGAGAGATCACTGAACATTTTAATGCACTGCCCCCTCGAAAACCATTATAACCACCGCCTGACTGGCTCTCACCTCCACCAGCAACGCTGAGCGAGTCTCAGTGCATGTTTAGCCAGTAATTGGCCAAACAGGGTGGGGTCAAGAACTGTTAGCGGGTGGAGGAGAATATCATAAAGAACAAAGAACAAAGAAAATTACAGCACAGGAACAGGCCCTTCGGCCCTCCAAGCCTGCACCGACCATGCTGCCCGACTCAACTAAAACGGTACGGTAGCACAGTGGTTAGCACTGCTGCTTCACAGCTCCAGGGACCTGGGTTCGATTCCCGGCTTGGGTCACTCTCTGTGTGGAGTTTGCACATTCTCCTCGTGTCTGCGTGGGTTTCCTCCGGGTGCTCCGGTTTCCTCCCACAGTCCAAAGATGTGCGGGTTAGGTTGATTGGCTATGCTAAAATTGCCCCTTAGTGTCCTGAGATGCATAGGTTAGGGGGATTAGTGGGTAAAATATGTAGGGATATGGGGGGAGGGCCTGGGTGGGATTGTGGTCAGTGCAGACTCGATGGGCCGAATGGCCTCTTTCTGTACTGTAGGGTTTCTATGATTTCTATGAACTCCCTACCCTTCCGGGGACCATATCCCTCTATTCCCATCCTATTCATGTACTTGTCAAGACGCCCCTTAAAAGTCACTACCGTATCCGCTTCCACTATCTCCCCCGGCAACGAGTTCCAGGCACCCACTACTCTCTGTGTAAAAAATCTGCCTCGTACATCTCTTTTAAAACTTGCCCCTCACACCTTAAACCTATGCCCCCTAATAATTGACTCTTTCACTCTGGGAAAAAGCTTCTGACTATCCACTCTGTCTATGCCTCTCATAATCTTGTAGACTTCTATCAGGTCTCCCCTCAACCTCCGTCACTCCAGTGAGAACAAACCAAGTTTCTCCAACCTCTCCTCATAGCTAATGCCCTCCATACCAGGCAACATCCTGGTAAATCTTTTCTGTACCCTCTCCAAAGCCTCCACATCCTTCTGGTAGTGTGGCGACCAGAATTGAACACTATATTCCAAGTGCAGCCTAACTAAGGTTCTATAAAGCTGCAACATGACTTGCCAATTTTTAAACTCAATGCCCCAGCCGATGAAGGCAAGCATGCTGTATGCCTTCTTGACTACCTTCTCCACCTGCATTGCCACTTTCAGTGACCTGTGTACCTGTACACCAGATCCCTTTGCCTATCAATGCTCTTAAGGGTTCTGCCATTTACTGTATATTTCCTATCTCCATTAGACCTTCCTCACATTGGTCCGGATTAAACTCCATCTGCCATCTCTCCACCCAAGTCTCCAACTGATCTATATCCTGCTGTATCCTCTGATGTTCCTCATCACTATCCGCAAATCCACCAACCTTTGTGTCGTCCGCAAACTTACTAATCAATCCAGTTGCATCTTCCTCCAAATCATTTATATATATACACATATTACAAACAGCAAAGGTCCCAGCACTGATCCCTGAGGAATACCACTTGTCACAGCCCTCCATTCAGAAACGCACCCTTCCACTGCTACCCTCTGTCTTCTTTGACCGAGTTAGTTCTGTATCCACTTTGCCAGCTCACCTCTGATCCCATGCGACTTCACCTTCTGCACCACGCTCCCATGAGGGACCTTGTCAAAGGCCTTACTGAAGTCATCAACTGCCCTATCCTCATCAATCATCTTCGTCACTTCCTTGAAAAACTCGATCAAGTTCGTGAGACACGACCTCCCCTTCACAAAACCATGTTGCCTCTCACTAATATGTCCACTTTTTTCCAAGTGAGAATAAATCACATCTGCTTCTGGGCCCGAAAATCCTGCATGCATGCCGTTGGTAAAATTCAGGCCTTTGCAACTTTCTTTGACATATTCTACTGCTCTAACTGTGGAGTTCTGCAGTATAATCAATCACTGGTTAGACTTCAGCCAGCGTACTGTGCCCTATTCTGGGCACCACACTTTATAAAGGATGTCAAAGTCTTGGAGATATTGCAGAGGAGATTTGCAACAATAGTAACTGATACAAAGAAATTCAGGGGATGATTTTTTTTTAAAAAATTTAAGTTCCCAACGGGAGGGAAAACGGGAGATTTTCCTGCCCGTTGTTTGGAGGTATTTAGTGGGATGGATTTCCGGCACTCTGTGCATCACAGAGAGAGGCCGAGAGACGGGCATCAGTGCACTGAGCAGGCCACTGTGCATCTGTTGATCTGTCAGTGGGGAGATCGGCATACGCGCACTAGCCCGCCCATCACCAGCCTCCCAATCACCGGCTTCCCTGACCCCCCCACCTCCCCCCTCCCCCCTACTGCCAGCTTCAGTGGGTAGTGCCTGGGTGTCCAGCTGGCACTGCCAGTCTGGCACTGCCCAAGGGGCACTCGCCCTGCCCCGACTTCCCAGGGGGCCTCAATGGCCTCTGTCCCCAGCAGCAGGATGATCACGCCTGGTTCCCATTGATGAAGACCAGCTTTAATCCCTGCTGGTGGGAACCTCTCCCGGTGCAGTGGAAACATTAGCAAGCCCAGAGAACACCATTCTGGCTCGCTAATGATATGGAAATGTGAATTTCCTTTTTGTAGCCAGCCCCATGCTGATTTCAGGTGTGAGGCTCATTGGGTTGAAATATAGGGCCTGGGAAAGTTGCGATCGGCTGGCGCCGGTTGTGACTCCTGTTACAGGCCCCCGCTGGCATTTCCTGTCCCGCTGCGCTACTTGAGTAGTGTAGCGAGCCTGATAGTGGAGAGACTGAAGAAGTTGTGATTATTCTCCTTAACCTTGTTTACCATAAGGGGAGATTTAACAGAGGTATTCAAAGGATGAGGGATTTGGAAACCGTAGACAGGGAGAAATTGTTTCCACCAGCAGGAGGGTCAATAATGAGAGGATGCAGGTTTAAGATAATAGCAAAAAAGTCAGAAGAGAAGTTAAAGAAAATTTTTACTCAGCAAGTTGTTATGAGACAGAATGCATTGCCTGAAAGAGTGGTGGAAATGGGTTCAATGATAAGCTTTTGAAAGGGATTCAGATGCACACTTAAAAAAGAAAACATGTCAGGGCAATGAAAAACAAGTTAGGTTGGAAGGATGGTGTTAGAGGGTAGGACTAACTAATGGCTTTTTCACAGAGACTGGGCCAATCGAACAAATGACCTCCTTCTGTGCTCTATAATTCAATAAATTGGATCATCTTTGCAATAGGACATGGGAATCACTGTATATGATGAACAAGCTCCCATTCTTTAAAATGTTGCATTCTTGTCTCCTGCTGCTTTAAATGATTATTATGAGCCTCCAGCACTACTTGTGCTCTTCATTTGTTGCATGAATTAGCAGAAGTCATAAATCAAAAGTGTTAGTGCTACTTAAAGGCAGACTGCTAGTCTTAAAGGTGAGGTGCGCTGTAGCTACAAGAAATGGTGGGAGGTTTTCTAAAAGTCAACTTGGCTTAGGGTACCTGAGGCAATGGCTGACCACACAGGAGATCAAGCACTAAGGTTTTCAGGCAATCGATCTTGGTAGAAGAGTTTTTAAAGTTTATTTATTAGTCACAAGTAGGATTACATTAACACTGCAATGAAGTTACTGTGAAAATCTCCTAGTCGCCACACTCCGGCACCTATTCGGGTAGACTGAGGGAGAATTTAGCATTGTCAATGTACCTAACCAGCACGTCTTTCAGACTGTGGGAGGTAACTGGAGCACCCAGAGGAATCCCATGTAGACATGGGGAGAACATGCAAACTCCACACAGACAGTGACCCAAGCCGGGAATAGTACCTGGGTCTCTGGCCCTGTGAGGCAGCAGTGCTAACCACTGTGCCACCGTGAAGCCCGTGAGACATTCATAAGCCTAATAGGGCAAATGCTTAGGAAACAGTCAGAACAAGTAGAGGCCAAGGTCAATGCCAGATGTGTTGCTCCAAGAGCATGGATACGTACAGGAAGAAGTTTAATGATCTAACGTGATTGGTCAAAGTGAGTCATTTCATCTTCCTACAAACTGCACCACTCCTCTCTATTCATAGAATCTCATAGAATCCCTACAGTGCAGAAGGAGGCCATTTGGCCCATCAAGTCTGCACCGACTCTTTGAAAGAGCATCTTACCCAATCTCTATCCTCTAACCTCAAATATGTACCCCACTAATCCCCTTAACTTAAACATCTTGAGGCACTAAGGGGCAATTTAGCATGGCCAATTCACTTAACTGGCACACCTTTGGACTGTGGGAGTAAACCGGAGCACCCGAAGGAAACCCACGCAGACACAGAGCGAACGTGCAAACTCCACACAGTCACCTAAGGCCAGAATTGAACCCAGGTCCCTGGCGCTGTGAGGCAGCAGTACTACCCACTGTGTCACCATACCACTCTATTCAACTCTCATCTCCATCAGCCACCTACTAAATCTTTATTAATCATGGGAACACCACCACCTCTTGGAAGTTCCCTTCCAAGTCACTCACTATCCTGACTTGAACTCTATCTCCATTCCTTCACTGTCATTAGGTCAAAATCCTAACAACATCGTGGGTGTGCCTACTCCACATAGATTGCAGAGGTTCAAGATGGCAACTTACCACTACCTTCTCCATGGCAGTTAAGGATAGGCAAGAAATACTTACCTAACATGGAAGAATAAAAAAATGTACTCAACTATTCAATTCATAATCTTTATCTAACCTCATATACTTAGCATTGTTGGAAACCTTGGACCCACATCTTGTAACACTGGCATCTATTCAACCATGACCCAAACATATTATAGGACACTCATTGACACACTTCCCTCCTTCTTGCAGGAGGTGATGCCTTGTAACTGGAGGCAGCAGGAAAGTGCTGGAGGAAACTCAGCATCCCCATGGAGTGCTGGCCATCAGTGAAAAGTGACTGTGGCTGTGACCTGACTGGAGGGATTGTGAGTAAGGTTTCTGCATGACTACTCCTCCTCCTGTCTGTGCTTCCTGACATTCCAAGTATTATAGAACATAGAACATTACAGCGCAGTACAGGCCCTTCGGCCCTCGATGTTGCGCCGACCAGTGGTACCAATCTAAAGCCCCTCTAATCTACACTATTCCAATATCATCCATATGTTTATCCAATAACCACTTGAACGCTCTCAATGTTGACGAGTCCACCACTGCTGCAAATGGTCTTCCAAATGGTGTCTGACATGGTTTAACAGCTGAGGGAGAGTAATGGGTGCAATAATCAATCGGAGATTTCCTTTCTCATGTTTGACCTGATGCCATGAAACTTCATGTGGTTCAAGGTCATTGCTGAGGACTCCAAGGGTTACTTCCTCCCAACTGTATGCCATTGTGCTGCCACTGATGCTGAGTCTGCCATGCCTGTGAGACAGGACTATCCAGGGATGGTGATGGTGGAGTCTGGAACATTAGCTATTTGGCATAATTCTGCAAGCATGACTCTGTCAGGCTCTTACTTGACCAGTCTGTGGACAGCTCCCCAAGTTTTGGCACAAATCCTTAATGTTATTGAACAACTTTACAGTGTTGACTGATCAGGGTGTTCTTTTGTTGTTTCCAGTGCCCAGATCATTGTTAGGTGGTCTGTCCAGTTTTATCTTTATTCCACTTTTTAGCAGCAGTTTGATACAATTGAGTGGTTTGCTCAAGCCATTATCAGAGGACAGTTAAGAGTCAACCATTTTGCTGTAGATCTGGAGTCACATGTAGACCAGATTGGGTAAGGATGGCTTTGGTTTGTTGGGAAGGGTTTAACCAACTGTGATGGACCTCAGTTGTGCCTTTGTCCTATATGGACCACCGTTGTGTGTGCTTGTCATACCTGGACACATCCCCTTCCAGTTTGGTTCCTCCCCTCGGCACCTAGTATAAAGGTGGCTGTCTCCTCCCCCTTGTTCAGTCCAGGTCGGTTACTTGTTGGGATCTGCTCCTGATTCTGTTGTGAATAAAAACCGACACTTGTATTGGCACACTGGTAGTCTTTCGCCTTATTGATAGCGCATCAATTTTATTCACAACAGTTGACCAGCATGGAGCAGTTTCTAAAACCCGACAAGTTAGCATTAGACCCTCAAGAGGTTGGAGCCTCTGATAAATTCGATCATTGGCTGGATTGCTTCGAAGCATTCGTCGACACCGCTACGGCCATCGACACCGACGACGCTAAACTCCACGTGCTCTGCGCCCGGGTAAGCGAAGCTGTCTATGGAATCTTCCGGGACGCTGCTACATACGCGGACGCTATCGAACTCCTAAAAGGGCAGTTCCGAAAGAGCCCTAACGTGGTTTACGCCAAACATCTCCTAACTACCCGCAAGCAGCAGCCAGGGGAATCGTGCGCCCAATTTCTGCGCGCCCTGCGGGTCCTAGCTCGAGCTTGTGACTGTAAGGCTGTTACAGCAGCTCAGAACACAGAGGACCTGATCCGCGACGCCTACGTTGCGGGCATTGAGTCTACATACATCCGGCAGCGCCTGCTGGAACAAGATGACCTAGATCTCCGAAGAACACTTCTTCACGCAGAGAGTGGTGGGAGTGTGGAATAAGCTGCCGGATAAAGTGGTAAATGCGGGGTCACTTTTAACATTTAAGAAAAACTTGGACGGGTTCATGGATGAGAGGGGTGTGGAGGGATATGGTCCAAGTGCAGGTCAGTGGGACGAGGCATAAAATGGTTCGGCACAGACAAGAAGGGCCAAAAGGCCTGTTTCTGAGCTGTAATTTTCCATGGTTCTATAGTTCTATGGTTAACAGCCACGATGGCTGAAACGTTAGAAGCGGCCTCTCACAATCTCGGGTCTTACCTTGCATCCCGTTCTACCGATGGCTCCACCGCGACGGCTGTTCCGGCGGGGCCCACATGTTACTTTTGCGACCTACCCAAGCACCCTCGGCATCACTGCCCGGCGAAGGACGCGATTTGCCCCGGATGCGGTAAGCTAGAAATCATAGAATCATAGAAATCATAGAAACCCTACAGTGCAGAAGGAGGCCATTCGGCCCATCGAGTCTGCACTGACCACAATCCCACCCAGGCCCTACCCCCACATATTTTTACTCGCTAATCCCTCTAACCTACTAACCTACTAACCTAGGCCACTTTGCTAAAGTCTGCAGGGCAAAGCCGCTTCCGAAGCCTCGTGGCGCCACGTGTGTTCCGCGGGCGCAGCCATCTTTAATGCAGGCGACGGCTGCGCGTGAATCGCCATCTTTAATGTGGTCACCGGAAGTGCGGGAATCGCCATCTTTGATGCGGTCACCGGAAGCGTGGGAATCGCCATCTTTGATGCGGTCACCGGAAGCGCAGGAATCGCCAAGTTTGAGACTGGCATCAAGACGCGCTGAGCAGGAAGCTTTATCCGTGACGTCATCAGACGGCGACGAAGACGGATTCTTCTTTGATTCGACGGTGGCATCCATTTGCCTGGACCAGTCGCAGCCTCATCAACTCTCCAAGTCAATAATGGAGATCAAGGTAAATGGTCATGCAGAAAACTGCCTGTTTGACTGTGGGAGCACAGAAAGTTTTATACACCCTCGCACAGTGCGTCAATATGCCCTTCCCATGCGACCCTGGAGCCAGACCATCTCCATGGCCTCGAATTCCCACTCCGTGGAGGTCCTCGGGTGCTGCTTGGTGACGCTGACGGTACAGGGCGCAGTCTACGAGCGTTTTCGGCTCCTCGTGCTGCCGCGACTCTGCGCAGCTGTACTGCTGGGGTTAGATTTCCTCAGCCATCATAGGAGCGTCACCCTGCAGTATGATGGCCCTTATCCCCCGCTCTCCGTCTGCAAGGCGCCGTCACTGCAGCGCCCCTCGCGCACCACCTGCAGTCTCTCGACCCTCAAGATCACCCCCCCCCCCCCCCCCCCCGTTATTTGATAACTTCACCCCGGATTGTAGGCCTATAGCCACCAAGAGTAGGCGCTATAGTGCGGATGACCGGGCCTTCATTCAGTCCGAGGTACAACGTTTGCTCCGGGAAGGGATTATCCAGGCCAGCACCAGCCCCTGGCGCAAGTGATCGTAGTTAAATCGGGGGAGAAACACCGCATGGTGATTGACTACAGCCAGACCATAAACAGGTATACCCAACTAGATGCATATCCTCTTCCCCGTATCGCGGACATAGTCAACCACATCGTGCACTATAGGGTTTTCTCAACGATCGATTTGAAATCGGCTTACCACCAGCTCCCTATCCGCTCGGAGGATCGCCCATATACTGCCTTTGAGGCGGATGGCCGCCTCTACCAGTTCCTCCGAGTCCCCTTTGGTGTCACCAATGGGGTCTCAGTCTTCCAGCGGGCCATGGATCAAATGGTAGACCAGCACGGGCTACGGGCCACTTTCCCGTATCTGGATAACGTCACCATCTGCGGCCATGACCTGCAGGATTATGATGCCAACCTACAAAAATTCCTTCGTACGGCCACTCTCCTGAACCTCACATATAATGAGGCGAAGTGTGTTTTCCGGACACGCCGCCTCGCCATCCTTGGGTACGTGATAGAAAATGGTGTCCTTGGCCCCGACCCAGCCCGTATGCATCCCCTTATTCCCCTTCCTACTACCCTCAAAGCACTGAGGAGATGCCTGGGCTTCTTCTCCTACTATGCCCAGTGGGTTCCCCGTTATGCGGATAAAGCCCGTCCGCTCCTAAAATCGACCTCTTTTCCCCTGGCGGAGGAGGCCCGTCAGGCCTTCGACGACATCAAAGCGGACATCGCGAAGGCCGCGATGCATGCTGTGGACGAATCCATCCCATTCCAAGTGGAAAGTGATGCGTCTGACTTTGCCCTAGCCGCCACCCTTAACCAGAGGGGCCGTCCGGTGGCCTTCTTTTCCCGGACCTTACAAGGCCCTGAGATTTGACACTCCTCGGTCGAGAAGGAGGCCCAGGCCATCGTGGAAGCCATCCGGCACTGGCGCCATTATCTTGCGGGCCAACGATTCACCTTAATTACGGACCAGCGGTCAGTTGCCTTCCTGTTTAACACCAGGCAAAAGGGCAAGATTAAGAATGACAAGATCTTGCGGTGGAGGATTGAGCTCTCCACCTACAGATATGACATCATGTACCGGCCCGGGAAGCTCAATGAGCCCCCAGATGCCCTGTCCCATGGATCATGTGCCAGCGCCCAACTAGACCAGCTACAGTCCCTCCATAACGACCTCTGTCACCCGGGTGTCACCAGATTTTTCCACTTTGTCAAGTCCCGTAACCTGCCCTACTCCCTTGAGGAAGTTCGGACGATTACCAGGCAATGCATGGTCTGCGCTGAGTGCAAACCGCAGTTCTACCGGCCAGGTAGGGCGCACCTTGTAAAGGCCACTTGCGCGTTTGAGCACCTTAGCATCGACTTTAAAGGCCCCCTCCCCTCCTCTAACCGCAATGTTTATTTCCTGAATATCATTGACGAATACTCACGTTTCCCTTTTGCCTTCCCCTGCTCAGACATGACCACGGCTACGGTGATTCGGACCCTGAACACGCTCTTCACCCTGTTCGGCTTCCCAGCCTATGTCCATAGCGATCGTGGGACCTCTTTCATGAGTGACGAGCTGCGACAGTACCTACTCGCCAAAGGCGTTGCCTCCAGCCGCACCACTAGCTATAACCCCAGGGGAAATGGTCAAGTAGAGCGGGAGAACGCAACCGTCTGGAAGGCCGTTCTATTAGCGCTACGGTCTAGGGCCTTCCAGTCAGCCGTTGGCAAGACATCCTTCCGGACGCATTACATTCCATTAGGTCACTCTTGTGCACAGCGACCAATACGACCCCTCACGAGCAGATGTTTTCGTTTCCCAGGAAGTCCTCCTCGGGTACTTCGCTCCCGGATTGGCTGATGTCCCCGGGGCCCGTCCTGCTTCGGAAGCATGTCCGGACCCATAGGGCAGATCCCTTGGTCGAGGAGGTCCAATTGCTCCATGCTAATCCTCAATACGCTTATGTAGCGTACCCTGATGGGCGGGAGGACACGGTTTCTGTCCGTGACTTGGCACCCGCGGGTGCCCCTGAGGTCACCACGTCTTTCCGCCCCACGGTCCCTGGTGTTGTCCACTCGGAGATTGCTACGCCTCTTCCTCCCTCAGTCCCTGTCCCCAATGTAGTGCGCTCAGAGCCTGTTGCGGCCCCCCACCCCCGAGCTCTGGTTCCCACTGTTTCCCATACGCCACCAGGGCCACTGCTCACTCCTCTCGCCCCTGTGTACAGCTCGCTTGAGTCGCCGGAGCCGTCGCCACGCAGTACCCGACGACTGGACAAGATGACGGATCGGTCCGCTTCACACCATCTGGCGCCTTCTCTCGACGCTCACTGTACGGAGCCTGGGCCGACATCGCTCCCTGCTCGGACGACTCTGCGACCTCCACTACGACGATCGCGACGGCGGATCAAGCCACCGGTTCGTCTGGACTTGTAATATTGTTTCCGCTTCACCCCCGTGTTGTTTTTTTAAAGGAAGGGGTGAATGTGGTGGACCTCAGTTGTGCCTTTGTCCTATATGGACCACCGTTGTGTGTGCTTGTCATACCTGGACACATCCCCTTCCAGTTTGGTTCCTCCCCTCGGCACCGAGTATAAAGGTGGCTGTCTCCTCCCCCTTGTTCAGTCCAGGTCGGTTATTTGTTGGGATCTGCTCCTGATTCTGTTGTGAATAAAAGCCTACACTTGTATTGGCACACCGGTAGTCTTTCGCCTTATTGATAGCGCATCACCAACTTAACAGGAAATGTGAACCTGACTATAGGAAGAGTAGCAAAGACAAAAATAGAAGGCAGATAATTAGTAAGCAAGGACAGAAATGGCTTAGGTGCAGATAGTGACAGAGTGGGAATGCCACTGGATGTGTAATCCAGAGGCCCAAGCTAATGCTCTTGGGTCATGGTTCAAATCCCACCATGGCAACTGGTGAAATTTAAATTCAATTAATAAATCGGGAACATAAATCTAGTTTCAGTCATAGTGACCATGAAACAATCATCGATTGTTATTAAAAAAAGACATCTTCTTCTCCAATCTCCTTTAGGGAGAGAAATCTGCCATTCTCATCCAGTCCGGGCTACACGTCACTTCAGATCCATAGTAAAATACATAACTGCCCTCTGAAAGGGCCTCACAAGTCACTCAATTCGAGGGCAGTTAGGGATGGGTAACAAATGCTGGCCTTGCTAGCAATACTCACATCCTGTGAAAGATATTTAATCAATGGAAACCAAGGTTAGAAAATAGACAACAAAAGAGTTGTTCAGTGATTAGTGATATATATTAAAATATGGAGTCCAGTGAATAAAACAGGTGAGCTAAGAGCACAAATAAATACTTGGAAGTACGATACTGATGCGTGATATAACACACGAGAGGCTGGATGTACTCGGGAAATAAAGGCTTTTATTGCCAACAATAACGGAGCTACTATATACAAAGAACAAAGAACAAACAAAGAACAAAGAACAATACAGCACAGGAACAGGCCCTTCGGCCCTCCAAGCCCGCGCCGCTCCCTGGTCCAAACTAGACCATTCTTTTGTATCCCTCCATTCCCACTCCGTTCAGATGGCTGTCTAGATAAGTCTTAAACGTTCCCAGTGTGTCTGCCTCCACCACCTTGCCTGGCAGCGCATTCCAGGCCCCCACCACCCTCTATGTAAAATATGTCCGTCTGATATCTGTGTTAAACCTCCCCCCCTTCACCTTGAACCTATGACCCCTCGTGAACGTCACCACCGACCTGGGGAAAAGCTTCCCACCGTTCACCCTATCTATGCCTTTCACAATTTTATACACCTCTATTAAGTCTCCCCTCATCCTCCGTCTTTCCAGGGAGAACAACCCCAGTTTACCCAATCTCTCCTCATAACTAAGCCCCTCCATACCAGGCAACATCCTGGTAAACCTCCTCTGTACTCTCTCCAAAGCCTCCACGTCCTTCCGGTAGTGTGGCGACCAGAACTGGACGCAGTATTCCAGATGCGGCCGAACCAATGTTCTATACATCTGCAACATCAGACCCCAACTTTTATACTCTATGCCCCGTCCTATAAAGGCAAGCATGCCATATGCCTTCTTCACCACCTTCTCCACCTGTGACGTCACTTTCAAGGATCTGTGGACTTGCACACCCAGGTCCCTCTGCGTATCTACACCCTTTATGGTTCTGCCATTTATCATATAGCTCCTCCCTACATTATTTCTACCAAAATGCATCACTTCGCATTTATCAGGATTGAACTCCATCTGCCATTTCTTTGCCCAAATTTCCAGCCTATCTATATCCTTCTGTAGCTTCTGACAATGCTCCTCACTATCTGCAAGTCCTGCCAATTTTGTGTCATCCGCAAACTTACTGATCACCCCAGTTACACCTTCTTCCAGATCATTTATATAAATCACAAACAGCAGAGATCCCAATACAGAGCCCTGCGGAACACCACTAGTCACAGGCCTCCAGCCGGAAAAAGACCCTTCCACTACCACCCTCTGTCTTCTGTGACCAAGATGTGGAGATGCCGGCGTTGGACTGGGGTAAACACAGTAAGAACTTTAACAACACCAGGTTAAAGTCCAACAGGTTTATTTGGTAGCAAAAGCCACACAAGCTTTCGGAGCTCTTAGCCCCTTCTTCAGGTGAGTGGGAATTCTGTTCACAAACAGAGCTTATAAAGACACAGACTCAAATTACATGAATAATGGTTGGAATGCGAATACTTACAACTAATCAAGTCTTTAAGAAACGAAACAATGTGAGTGGAGAGAGCATCAAGACAGGCTAAAAAGATGTGTATTGTCTCCAATTTCTTTCTTGATTAGTTGTAAGTATTCGCATTCCAACCATTATTCATGTAATTTGAGTCTGTGTCTTTATAAGCTCTGTTTGTGAACAGAATTCCCACTCACCTGAAGAAGGGGCTAAGAGCTCCGAAGGCTTGTGTGGCTTTTGCTACCAAATAAACCTGTTGGACTTTAACCTGGTGTTGTTAAACTTCTTTCTGTGACCAAGCCAGTTCTCCACCCATCTAGCCACCTCCCCCTTTATCCCATGAGATCCAACCTTTTTCACCAGCCTACCATGAGGGACTTTGTCAAACGCTTTACTAAAGTCCATATAGACGACATCCACGGCCCTTCCCTCGTCAACCATTCTGGTCACTTCTTCAAAAAACTCCACCAGGTTAGTGAGGCATGACCTCCCTCTCACAAAACCATGCTGACTATCGTTAATTAGTTTATTCCTTTCTAAATGCGCATACATCCTATCTCTAAGAATCTTCTCCAACAACTTCCCCACCACGGACGTCAAGCTCACCAGCCTATAATTACCCGGGTTATCCTTCCTACCCTTCTTAAATAACGGGACCACATTAGCTATCCTCCAATCCTCTGGGACCTCACCTGCGTCCAGTGACGAGACAAAGATTTGCGTCAGAGGCCCAGCGATTTTATCTCTCGTCTCCTTGAGCAGCCTTGGATAGATTCCATCAGGCCCTGGGGATTTGTCAGTCTTTAAATTCTCCAACAAACCTAACACTTCCTCCTTTGTAATGGAGATTTTCTCCAACGGTTCAACACTCTCCTCCGAGACATTCCCAGTCAACACATCCCTCTCCTTTGTGAATACCGACGCAAAGTATTCATTTATGATCTCCCCTACTTCTTTGGGCTCCAAGCATAATTCCCCACTTTTGTCCCTGAGAGGTCCGATTTTTTCCCTGACAACCCTTTTGTTCCTAACGTATGAATAAAATGCCTTGGGATTCTCCTTAATCCTGTCTGCCAAGAACATTTCGTGACCCCTTTTTGCTCTTCTAATTCCCCGTTTAAGTTCTTTCCTACTTTCTTTGTACTCCCCCAGAGCTCCCTCCGTTTTTAGCTGCCTGGACCTACCATACGCCTCTCTTTTCTTTTTGGCCAGTCCCTCAATTTCCCTGGTTATCCAC
Source organism: Mustelus asterias (assembly GCF_964213995.1). Lineage (NCBI taxonomy): Eukaryota > Metazoa > Chordata > Chondrichthyes > Carcharhiniformes > Triakidae > Mustelus > Mustelus asterias. The sequence goes on along the minus strand of NC_135807.1, from coordinate 104,761,132 downwards.
GGTCCTCGAATCCTACCCTTCCTATCCTTCTTTTTAACAGGCACATGCCTGTCCTGTAGCCCTAACAACTGTTCCTTAAAAGACTCCCACATGCCAGATGTGGATTTACCCTCAAACAGCCTCTCCCAATCAAGAGCTGCCAATTTCTGCCTAATCCCACTAAAGTTAGCCTTCCCCCAATCCAACACCTTACCCTTGGGACACCACTCATCCTTTTCCATCACTATCCTAAAGTTAACAGAATTGTGGTCACTATTTGCCACATGTTCCCCTACCGAAACTTTGAAGACCTGACCGGGCTCATTTTCCAGTACGAGGTCCAGTATAGCCCCCTCTCTAGTCGGGCTATCTACATATTGTTCCAAAGAACCCTCCTATACGCATTTTACAAATTGCTCCCCATTCAGAGTCCCTGCTCTCAGCGATTTCCAGTCTATACCAGGGAAATTGAAGTCTCCCACTACAACAACCCTATTTTTCCTGCACCTATCCAGTATTTCCTGACATATCCGTTCTTCCACTTCCCTTGGGCTGTTGGGGGGCCTGTAGTACACCCCCAACATAGTGACTGCGCCCTTCCTGTTTCTAAGCTCCACCCAGAGTGACTCGTTACACGACCCCTCTGAATTGTCCTCCCTCTGCACCGCTGTAATGTGCTCTCCAACTAATATTGCTACTCCCCCACCTCTTTTGGCCCCTCCTCTGTCTCGCCTAAAACACTTGTACCCCGGAATAGTCAGCTGCCAGTCCTGTCCCTCTTTCAACCAAGTCTCTGTCACCGCAACCACATCCAAATTCCTCGTGAGCATTAAGGCCCTAAGTTCATCTGTCTTACCTGCTACGCTCCTTGCATTGAAGTATAAGCACTCCAGACCTCCAGGCCCAGTGAGGTCATCCTCCCCCAGAGTGCTCTTCTTCTTTGCCAGCCTTGTCCCAGCCCCAAGCTCGTCCCCAGTCTCTACACTTGTAGACCTAATATTTTGATCCCCTCCCCCCCTGCCATACTAGTTTAAACCCCCCCGTATACAGTATACGATCCCAGACTAAAGGGTCACCAGGCAGAGCAGTGACCTTTATACCTCTCCCAGGAGGCGGAGTGCACTGGACTATACTAACAGGAAGAACAGCCCAACCCTAACCCCAACAGTAACATATCTACAGACTCATAGTACTGGCCAGACCATGGCTCAGCACTACCTGGTGGGAACCAACAATGGTTGACCACATTCACCCCTCCTTTGAAAACAAAGGCCGGTGGGGTTCAAAACACAGAACAATTGTTCATCTGTCTATAAGTTCAAACGGTCTGGGGGACCGCACCGTCGCTGTGACCTCCTCAACACCGGCGATGACACCGGTTCAGGCAATCGCGGTGACTTTCTCTCCAAGGCGGTGTCCAGCGACTCCTCCAGTGCCTCACGGGCCGGTAGACCCCGAGGTGGTGACAATCCGCTGAACTCGGGCACGCCTTGAAGTGGCGACCATCTCCTGGACTCAGGTAAACTGTACACGAGAGTAGGAGGGTTAAGTGGTGGTCCCGATATTGCCCGCGCCATGTCAGGAGGGGAAATAATGGTTGGGGGGTCCCTAACAGGAGGTGTGGGAGCGACAGGGGTTTCCAAGCCCCCTGCTGGCGCCAGATCTCGAATCGAGACCGTGTCCTCTCGCCCGTCAGGATATGCCACATAGGCATACTGAGGGTTGGCGTGGAGGAGATGGACCTGTTCAACCAAAGGGTCGGACTTGCGGGTCCTAACAAGCCGCCGCAAGAGGACAGGTCCTGAGTACGTCAACCAAGACGGTAATGAGGTCCCAGAGGAAGACTTCCAAGGGAATGAAAACATTCTCTCATGAGGAGTAGCGTTGGTTGCCGTACACAGGAGTGAGCGTATGGAGTGGAGCGCATCAGGGAGTACCTCTTGCCAACGGGAGACTGGAAGACCTTTAGACCTCAACGCCAGTAAGACAGCCTTCCAGACTGTAGCATTCTCTCGTTCGACCTGTCCGTTACCCCTTGGGTTGTAGCTCGTGGTTCTACTAGAGGCAATCCCATATGAGAGCAGGTATTGCCTCAAGTCATCGCTCATGAACGACGAGCCCCTATCGCTGTGGATATAACAGGGGTAACCGAACAGGGTGAAAAGATCACGAAATGCCTTGATAACCATGGCAGCGGTCATATCAGAACAGGGAATGACAAAAGGGAATCGTGAGTACTCATCAACCACATTGAGGAAGTCCACGTTCCGATCTGTCGAGGGGAGGGGGACCTTAAAGTCCACACTCAGTCTTTCGAAGGGATGAGTGGCCTTAACGAGGTGTGCCCTGTCAGGTCGGTAGAAGTGCGGTTTGCATTCCGCGCATACCCGGCAGCTTCTGGTTATGGACCTGACATCCTCCACCGAGTAGGGTAGATTCCAGGCCTTTATGAAGTGGAAGAGCCGAGTGACCCCCGGATGGCAGAGGTCATTGTGGAGAGTCTGCAATCCGTTCTCCTGCATATTAGCGCATGTTCCACGCGACAGGGCATCCGAGGGCTTGTTGAGCTTCCCTGGACGGTACATGATATCATAATTGTAGGTGGAGAGTTCGATTCTCCACCTCAAGATTTTATCATTCTTGATCTTACCCCGTAATGTGTTGTTGAACATGAACGCCACGGACCGCTGGTCCGTGAGTAGAGTGAACCGTTTTCCCGCCAAGTAATGGCGCCAATGCCGAACGGCCTCCACAATGGCCTGGGCCTCCTTTTCCACCGCCGAATGTCGAATTTCAGGGCCTTGGAGGGTGCGAGAGAAAAAGGCAACGGGCCTGCCCGCCTGGTTAAGTGTGGCGGCCAGGGCAAAATCAGATGCATCACTCTCCAACTGGAAGGGGATGGACTCATCGATAGCGTGCATCGTGGCTTTCGCGATCATAGAAATCATAGAAACCCTACAGTGCAGAAGGAGGCCATTCGGCCCATTGAGTCTGCACCGACCACAGATCCACCCAGGCCCTACCCCCACATATTTTACCCGCTAATCCCTCTAACCTACACATCCCAGGACTCTAAGGGGCAATTTTGTAACCTGGCCAATCAACCTAACCCGCACATCTTTGGCCGATGTCGGCTTTTATTCTTGCAAAGGCTAAGCGAGCCTCTGTTGCTAGGGGAAAAGAGGTAGACTTGATGAGCGGACAGGCTTTGTCCGCGTAATTGGGAACCCACTGTGCATAGTATGAGAAGAAGCCTAAACATCTTCTCAGTGCTTTGACGCTAGTGGGCAGGGGAAGTTCGAGGAGAGGACGCATACGGTCTGGATCAGGGCCAAGGACCCCGTTTTCCACCACGTATCGGAGGATAGCTAGGCGGCGCGTGCGAAATACACACTTCTCCCTGTTGTAGGTCAGATTCAGGCGAGATGCAGTGCGTAAGAATCTAAGAAAGTTGGCATCGTGGTCCTGCTGGTCATGGCCGCAGATGGTGACGTTTTCCAGGTACGGGAAGGTCGCCCGCAGCCCGTTCTGGTCCACCATTCGGTCCATAGCACGCTGGAAGACTGAGACCCCATTCGTGACACCAAAAGGAACCCTTAAAAAATGGTACAGGCGACCATCCGCCTCAAAGGCCGTGTATTGTCGGTCCTCTGGGCGAATGGGGAGCTGGTGATAAGCAGATTTTAAGTCGGAGAACACCCGGTACTGCGCAATCTGATTGACCATGTCAGATATGCGCGGGAGGGGATACGCATCCAGCTGCGTGTATCTATTAATGGTCTGACTATAGTCTATGATCATCCGGGGTTTGCTCCCATTCTTAACCACCACGACTTGCTCTCTCCAAGGACTAGCACTAGGTTGGATGATCCCTTCCTTGAGGAGCCGCTGAACTTCAGATCGAATGAAGATCTGATCCTCAGCGCTGTAACGCCTGCTCTTTGTTGCGATGGGCTTGCAGCCTGGCACGAGATTCTGGAATAGGGAGGGTGTGGTAATCCTAAGCATTGAGAGACTACATGTGGAGCGCGTTGGGCAATTTAGAGGCTGCGGGTCTCCCACTGAAAGCGGAGGGAGTGGCCCATCGTACTGCAGGGTTACACTCTTCAAGTGGACCATAAAATCTAGTCCTTGGAGTATTGGCGCGCAAAGGTGCGGTAACACAAGGAGCCTGAAGTTCTCGTAAACCGTGCTCTGCACCATCAGATTGACCACGCAGCTCCCTAGCACAGTGACAGACCGGGACCTTGACGCCATCGAAATTGTCTGCTTGACAGTCCGAATCTGGAGACCACACCGCTTCACGGTGTCCGGGTGAATGAAGCTCTCCGTGCTCCCGCTGTCAAACAAACAATAAATCGGGCGTCTGTTTACCTGTATGTCCATCATGGACTTGTCGAGTCTGTGAGGCTTGGCCTGGTCCAGGATGATCGACGCCACCGTTGGTTCATGGGTGCAACTGCAGGCAGCTGAGATGGTTGATGATGACCCCTGCTGGTCATTCGCGGTCGGTGCCGACCAAAATGGCTGCCCCCATAGGTCGCACGTGGACGATGGCGCCAAAAGCTGCTGCCCCTGCAGGTCGTACGTGTCTTGCGACTCCGTCGTTCAGAATGGCGACGTCCTGGAATCGCACGTGGTAGAAGACCTTGAAGACGCAGAAGACAAGGAGGCCGGCTCCGGGGAGTCACACGCCGCACTGCTGTTCTTGGATGGAAGTTTGGACCAGCATACTTTGGAATAATGCCCCTTCTTGCCGCAGGCGGAGCACAACATCGCTTTAGCTGGACATCGCTGCCGAGGGTGTTTCACCCCCCCAACAGAAGTAACACCGAGGGCCACCTGGAGCTGCTGCCGTCGTCAGGTCCGAGGCTGGGAACGCAATCGCGCAGTTTTTCGGTCCCGCTGAATGAAGTGGAGTCTGCGACTGCCCCTGCCACACTGTCTCCACGTGGTCGTCGGGGTACATCGCCAGACTTTTGGAGGCCGTTTCTAGAGCGTCAGCTAACTCTATGGTTTTAGTGAGATCGAGGTTACCTTGCTCCAACAGCTGAAGGCGGATGTACGACGAGCCGATTCCCGCCACGAACGCATCTCGAGCTAGGTCGCTCATGTACTGGTCTGCCGACACTGACTTGCAGTTGCAGGATCTGGCTAGCTGCTGAAGCTCGCACACGTACTGTTCCGTCGTTTCGCCGGGCTGCCGCCGTCGAGTGGCTAGAAGGTATCGAGCATGGATCTCATTCGGCGGTTTGTTGTATCGCTTCTTGAGAAGCTCGAGGGCCCCTTTGTAGTCGGTGGCCCCACGGATCGCTAGGTATACAGCGTCGCTTACCCTCGCGTGGAGGACCCGGAGTCTGTCGGCGTCGTCGGTGACCGCTGTGGAGGCGTCGAGGTAATCTTGGAAACACTTCAACCAGTGGTCAGGTCTTCAAAGTTTCGGTAGGGGAACATGTGGCAAATAGTGACCACAATTCTGTTAGCTTTAGGATAGTGATGGAAAAGGATGAGTGGTGTCCCAAGGGTAAGGTGTTGGATTGGGGGAAGGCTAACTTTAGTGGGATTAGGCAGAAATTGGCAGCTCTTGATTGGGAGAGGCTGTTTGAGGGTAAATCCACATCTGGCATGTGGGGGTCTTTTAAGGAACAGTTGTTAGGGCTACAGGACAGGCATGTGCCTGTTAAAAAGAAGGATAGGAAGGGTAGGATTCGAGAACCGTGGATAACCAGGGAAGTTGAGGGACTGGTCAAAAAGAAAAGAGAGGCGTATGGTAGGTCCAGGCAGCTAAAAACGGAGGGAGCTCTGGAGGAGTACAAAGAAAGTAGGAAAGAACTTAAACAGGGAATTAGAAGAGCAAAAAGGGGTCACGAAATGTTCTTGGCAGACAGGATTAAGGAGAATCCCAAGGCATTTTATTCATACGTTAGGAACAAAAGGGTTGTCAGGGAAAAAATCGGACCTCTCAGGGACAAAAGTGGGGAATTATGCTTGGAGCCCAAAGAAGTAGGGGAGATCATAAATGAATACTTTGCGTCGGTATTCACAAAGGAGAGGGATGTGTTGACTGGGAGTGTCTCGGAGGGGAGTGTTGAACCGTTGGAGAAAATCTCCATTACAAAGGAGAAGTGTTAGGTTTGTTAGAGAATTTAAAGACTGACAAATCCCCAGGGCCTGATGGAATCTATCCAAGGCTGCTCAGGGAGACGAGAGATGAAATCGCTGGGCCTCTGACGCAAATCTTTGTCTCGTCACTGGACGCAGGTGAGGTCCCAGAGGATTGGAGGATAGCTAATGTGGTCCCGTTATTTAAGAAGGGTAGGAAGGATAACCTGGGTAATTATAGGCTGGTGAGCTTGACGTCCGTGGTGGGGAAGTTGTTGGAGAAGATTCTTAGAGATAGGATGTATGCGCATTTAGAAAGGAATAAACTCATTAACGATAGGCAGCATGGTTTTGTGAGAGGGAGATCATGCCTCACTAACCTGGTGGAGTTTTTTGAAGAAGTGACCAGAATGGTTGACGAGGGAAGGGCCATGGATGTCGTCTATATGGACTTTAGTAAAGCGTTTGACAAAGTCCCTCATGGTAGGCTGGTGAAAAAGGTTGGATCTCATGGGATAAAGGGAGAGGTGGCTAGATGGGTGGAGAACTGGCTTGGTCACAGAAGACAGAGGGTGGTAGTGGAAGGGTCTTTTTCTGGCTGGAGGCCTGTGACTAGTGGTGTTCCGCAGGGCTCTGTATTGGGACCTCTGCTGTTTGTGATTTATATAAATGATCTGGAAGAAGGTGTAACTGGGGTGATCAGTAAGTTTGCGGATGACACAAAATTGGCAGGACTTGCAGACAGTGAGGAGCATTGTCAGAAGCTACAGAAGGATATAGATAGGCTGGAAATTTGGGCAAAGAAATGGCAGATGGAGTTCAATCCTGGGAGGGAAATTTGCTACGGCTCTTCAGGGGGATTTAAACTAATTTGTCAGGGGAGTGGGAAAAGGAGTTGTAGTCCAGAAGTCAGTGTTGAGGGTGGTGAGGTATTGGGGAAGGTATCAAGGTCAAGGGTGGGTACCGGAAGACAGGAAGATGGGTTGAAGTGTGTCTACTTCAATGCAAGGAGCATCCGGAACAAGGTGGATGAACTTGGGGCGTGGATTGCTACTTGGGACTACGATGTTGTGGCCATTACGGAGACGTGGGTAGAACAAGGACAGGAATGGTTGTTGGACGTTCCGGGGTATAGATGTTTCAGTAAGTGTAGGGAAGCTGGTAAAAGAGGTGGAGGAGTAGCATTGTTAATCAAGGATAGTTTAACGGCTGCGGAAAAGCACTTTGAGGGGGATATGCACACTGAGGTAATATGGGCTGCAGTTAGAAACAGGAAAGGAGCGGTCACGTTGCTAGGAGTTTACTATAGGCCCCCAAATAGTAATAGAGATGTGGAGGAAGAAATTGCAAAGCAGATTATGGATACGTGTGGGGGTCACAGGGTAGTTGTCATGGGGGTCTTTAACTTTCCAAATATTGATTGGAACCTTTGTAGGTCAAATAGTTTGGATGGGGCACTTTTTGTGCAGTGTGTGCAGGAGGGTTTCCTGACACAATATGTGGATAGGCCGACAAGGGGTGAGGCCACATTGGATTTGGTACTGGGAAATGAACCGGGCCAAGTGTTAGATTTGGTTGTGGGAGAGAACTTTGGAGATAGTGACCACAATTCGGTGTCTTTTGTTATTGCAATGGAGAGGGATAGGGCCGGACGGCAGGGCAAGGCTTACAATTGGGGGAGAGGTAATTATGATGCGATTAGGCAAGAATTAGGGGGCATAAGATGGGAACAGAAACTGTCAGGGAAAGGCACTGATGAAAAGTGGAACTTTTTCAAGGAACAAATACTGGGTGTCCTTGATAGGTATGTCCCTGTCAGGCAGGGAGGAAATGGCCGAGTGAGGGAACCGTGGTTCACAAAAGAGGTGGAATGTCTTGTGAAAAGGAAGAGGGAAGCTTATGTAGGGATGAGGAAACAAGGTTCAGATGGCTCGACAGAAGGTTACAAGTTAGCAAGGAACGAGCTGAAAAAGGGGCTGAGGAGAGCTAGGAGGGGACATGAGAAGTACTTGGCGGGTCGGATCAAGGAAAATCCCAAGGCTTTTTACTCTTATGTGAGGAATAAAAGAATGACCAGGGTGAGGTTAGGGCCGGTCAAGGACAGTGGTGGGAACTTGTGTATGGAATCAGTAGAGATAGGCGAGGTGATGAATGAATACTTTTCTTCAGTGTTCACCAAGGAGAGGGGCCATGTTTTTCAGGAAGAGAAGGTGTTACAGGCTAATAGGCTGGAGGAAATAGATGTTCGGAGGGAGGATGTATTGGCAGTTTTGAATAAACTGAAGGTCGATAAGTCCCCTGGGCCTGATGAAATGTATCCTAGGATTCTTTGGGAGGCGAGGGATGAGATTGCAGAGCCTTTGGCTTTGATCTTTGGGTCCTCGCTGTCCACGGGGATGGTGCCAGAGGACTGGAGAGTGGCAAATGTTGTTCCTCTGTTTAAGAAAGGGAATAGAAATGACCCTGGTAATTATAGACCGGTTAGTCTGACTTCGGTGGTTGGTAAATTGATGGAAAAGGTCCTTAGGGATGGGATTTACGACCATTTAGAAAGATGCGGATTAATCCGGGATAGTCAGCACGGATTTGTGAAGGGCAAATCGTGCCTCACAAATTTGATAGAATTTTTTGAGGAGGTAACTAGGTGTGTTGATGAAGGTAGGGCGGTTGATGTCATATACATGGATTTTAGTAAGGCGTTTGATAAGGTCCCCCATGGTCGGCTTATGATGAAAGTAAGGAGGTGTGGGATAGAGGGAAAGTTGGCCGATTGGATAGGTAACTGGCTGTCTGATCGAAGACAGAGGTGGTGGATGGAAAATTTTCGGACTGGAGGCAGGTTGCTAGCGGAGTGCCGCAGGGATCGGTGCTTGGTCCTCTGCTCTTTGTGATTTTTATTAATGACTTAGAGGAGGGGGCTGAAGGGTGGATCAGTAAATTTGCTGATGACACCAAGATTGGTGGAGTAGTGGATGAGGTGGAGGGGTGTTGTAGGCTGCAAAGAGACATAGATAGGATGCAAAGCTGGGCTGAAAAATGGCAAATGGAGTTTAACCCTGATAAATGTGAGGTGATTCATTTTGGTAGGACAAATTTAAATGTGGATTACAGGGTCAAAGGTAGGGTTCTGAAGACTGTGGAGGAACAGAGAGATCTTGGGGTCCATATCCACAGATCTCTAAAGGTTGCCACTCAAGTGGATAGAGCTGTGAAGAAGGCATATAGTGTGTTAGCTTTTATTAACAGGGGGTTGGAGTTTAAGAGCCGTGGGGTTATGCTGCAACTGTACAGGACCTTGGTGAGACCGCATTTGGAATATTGCGTGCAGTTCTGGTCACCTCACTATAAGAAGGATGTGGAAGCGCTGGAAAGAGTGCAGAGGAGATTTACCAGGATGCTGCCTGGTTTGGAGTGTCGGTCTTATGAGGAAAGGTTGAGGGAGCTGGGGCTGTTCTCTCTGGAGCGGAGGAGATTGAGGGGAGACTTAATAGAGGTTTATAAAATGATGAAGGGGATAGATCGAGTGAACGTTCAAAGACTATTTCCTCGGGTGGATGGAGCTATTACGAGGGGGCATAACTATAGGGTTCATGGGGGGAGATATAGGAAGGATATCAGAGGTAGGTTCTTCACGCAGAGAGTGGTTGGGGTGTGGAATGGACTGCCTGCAGTGATAGTGGAGTCAGACACTTTAGGAACATTTAAGCGGTTATTGGATAGGCACATGGAGCACACCAGGATGGTAGGGAGTGGGATAGCTTGATCTTGGTTTCAGATGAAGGTCGGCACAACATCGTGGGCCGAAGGGCCTGTTCTGTGCTGTACTGTTCTATGTTCTATGTTCTAATCCTGATAAATGCGAAGTGATGCAATTTGGTAGAAATAATGTAGGGAGGAGCTATATGATAAATGGCAGAACCATAAAGGGTGTAGATACGCAGAGGGACCTGGGTGTGCAAGTCCACAGACCCTTGAAAGTGACGTCACAGGTGGAGAAGGTGGTGAAGAAGGTATATGGCATGCTTGCCTTTATAGGACGGGGCATAGAGTATAAAAGTTGGGGTCTGATGTTGCAGATGTATAGAACATTGGTTCGGCCGCATCTGGAATACTGCGTCCAGTTCTGGTCGCCACACTACCGGAAGGACGTGGAGGCTTTGGAGAGAGTACAGAGGAGGTTTACCAGGATGTTACCTGGTATGGAGGGGCTTAGTTATGAGGAGAGATTGGGTAAACTGGGGTTGTTCTCCCTGGAAAGACAGAGGATGAGGGGAGACTTAATAGAGGTGTATAAAATTATGAAAGGCATAGATAGGGTGAACGGTGGGAAGCTTTTCCCCAGGTCGGTGGTGACGTTCACGAGGGGTCATAGGTTCAAGGTGAAGGGGGGGAGGTTTAACACAGATATCAGACGGACATATTTTACATAGAGGGTGGTGGGGGCCTGGAATGCGCTGCCAGGCAAGGTGGTGGAGGCGGACACACTGGGAACGTTTAAGACTTATCTAGACAGCCATATGAACGGAGTGGGAATGGAGGGATACAAAAGAATGGTCTAGTTTGGACCAGGGAGCGGCGGGGGCTTGGAGGGCCGAAGGGCCTGTTCCTGTGCTGTATTGTTCTTTGTTCTTTGTTGTTGTTCTTTGGTCGAAAGTGTTCGATGCTCCCGCCGCACGTGGGTCCAACGTACGCCGTTCGGGTTTAAGCATTTGCTCCATGTTTTCTTTTGTCGTTTTTTTCTTTTCAAAAAAAAAGAATTTACTTGTTGGCAATAAAATTGGTGCGCGATATAACACACGAGAGGCTGGATGTACTCGGGAAATAAAGGCTTTTATTGCCAACAATAACAGAGCTACTATATACAGTATACGACCCCAGACTAAAGGGTCACCAGGCAGAGCAGTGACCTTTATACCTCTCCCAGGAGGCGGAGCCAACTGGGGTGTACCATAGGACTATACTAACAGGTAGAACAGCCCAACCCTAACCCCAACAGTAACATATCTACAGACTCATAGTACTGGCCAGACCATGGCTCAGCACTACCTGGTGGGAACCAACAATGGTTCACCACAGATACCATAACTCTTACTGAAACATGGGAGAATGGCAGCTCATCATTCTAGGATACAGGGTTTATGGACAGGATAGGGCGGCACGGTAGCACAGTGGTTAGCACTGCTACTTCACAGCTCCAGGGTCCCGGGTTCGATTCCCGGCTCGGGTCACTGTCTGTGTGGAGTTTGCGCATTCTCCTCGTGTCTGCGTGGGTTTCCTCCGGGTGCTCCGGTTTCCTCCCACAGTCCAAAGATGTGCAGGTTAGGTTGATTGGCCAGGTTAAAAATTGCCCCTTAGAGTCCTGGGATGCGTAGGTTAGAGGGATTAGCGGGTAAATTAGCGGGTAAAAAAAAAAGTGATTAGCGGGTAGGGCCTGGGTGGGATTGTGGTCGGTGCAGACTCGATGGGCCGAATGGCCTATTTCTGCACTGTAGGGTTTCTATGATTCTATGATTGGCTCAGGGATTAAAAAAAGACTCAAAGCACTTGACAGCCAATAAAACACTACTGAAAATTAGATGCTATCATGAGAGGGATGTCTGAACATTGTACAGCATGAATATAGTACATTCTATACTGTCGGAGAGTTAGTGTAGCGGGAATATAGTACACTCTCTACTGGTACACTTTCTGAAAGTTAGTACAATGTGAATATATTACACTCTGTACTGGTACACTGAGAGTACAATGTGATTGTAGAACACTCTGTACTTGGTACACTGTTGGAGAGTTAGTACAGTGTGAATATAGTACACCCTGTACTGATATATTGAGTGTTAGTACAATTGTGATTGTAGTACACTCTGTACTTGGTACACTGTTGGAGGGTTAGTACAGTGTGAATATAGTACACCCTGTACTGGTACACAGTCTGAGGGGGGGCGATCTTACCGGCTCAGCACGGCGATTGACTGGAGCCCGTTTTCGCATCTGGTCTCTTGCCTCTTGCGATGTTACTGGCTCTGAATTGCCAGCAAAATCAGCTTCATGCCCATAAATGGTGCAAAGCTGATTTCAATATTTATGACCCTATTTAAATCTAATTAGTGACTCCCGGATACTCACTTGTCCTCACCAGTGAGGGTCATGTATGGTCCCACCAATGAGGACATGACATGGTGGCTTTGTTGGTGGGACCAGACAGTACTGGTACTGTTGGAGGGTTAATGCATTGTATTGTGAAGTTGCATATGTAAGGTTAAAAATGTGTTGTTGGACAAATGTAAATAGTGAAAAGAAATGCTAAGGGGAAAGAAGAAATCAGATAGCATTGTCTCTTTAAAATGCTGGTGTCTCTATGCGTGGATTTTAAATTGCAGAGTGCAGGCTTCAGAAGCTGATTTTTATAACATTTGTATCAAAGTCTAGTAGTCAGTGTTCTAACATAACAAAACAGGCTTTTGAATTGGACCAATGAGTTTGAAGCAAGCACGCAGAGACACAGAACCAATGGAATTCACATGTGAGAGTTGTTGACAGTCTCAAACCACTCAGATTGCAGGAATACTGAGAGGTAATTCCAGGATACAAACCCAGACAAGGGGGGTAACTGTCAGAGTATGCTTGCCACCTCTTGAGTCAGAAGGAGGGAAGGCGAGGCTCTCATGTAAATCCTGCAGTTTCATGTATATCGTCATAAGATCACCATCTAATTAGAGAGAGAGAGACCAACTCAAAATTGTTCCAAACGAGAGCATCACCAGAGAAAGTTCATACTTCCAAGAGACACCTGTTTGTATATAAGTTGAGAGTGACTGAATTCTGTAATGATTTATTTCATTATTCCTGAAGGAGTCTTGTAATATTTGAACAGCATTCTATTGGGATTTTATTCAGTTTGTTACTTGTTTTAATAAGGTTGTCACCAGTTTAAGAATAAAACCTGTTAATTGTTCATGTTAGAGAGTATCAGATCCTGCTTTAATTTACCAAAACCAGTAACTTCCTACTACCTCACACATACTCGTACAAGATTACGAGGCAAGGTATATCCCTTTCAGTGGTTCCAAAATCGAGCAAAGGGAAAAATCACCTCCATGGCTTGTTAAAAAATCAATTGACCTGAATAATATGCTGCCATAACACAGTTAGTGTAGGCAGTTGGGCAGGACTGGGCAGGCTGTTTTTTTAAAATGCCTACATGAGCAAAGGCAGGATGGAAGAGGTACCTCATTCAGTTGGAGGTCGGGGGGAGGCTACCCTTCGTGCATTGGGGTCATTCCCCAAGATGTCTCTTAAACTTCCTTCCCCATCACCTGCCCAACAAAACCCAGACCGCTCTTTCCTCCTCCCTGGGTCTGGGATTCCTCCCTGCCCTAAATTTCCAGGACCTACCTTCTCAGGGCAGCCATGTTCATCTTTGGCGTCCTTCCTGCAATTCTAGCAGTGCCTACTACTGAACTCAAGCTGCCGTGGGCACGGTACAGCTGCTGGCCAATCAGCAGCTCTCACAGATTACACCCCCTGATGAGTGATGGGCAGAAGTCCCCACTCTGCACCAATTTAGCGCTCCCGCAGAGTGCAAGGGCAGGCACAGAGAATTCAGCTTCCACACCACTTTACTTTTGGAAGCGTGAACACTCTGTCCCCCCATTCCTGTAAAATGCAGCCCTTTATAATTATTTAACAATATGGTGAAAACTGTTACTTTCCTTATTTTTTTGCAACATATTCATTTGCATCTACAATTCCTCATGATAACATGATCTGAATTTTTCTGTCTTATTTCTAGAGCGAATGGTTTATCTATTGTGATAGTGTGCCCTTTAAGGAGCAAGCTCTCCATGGGTCATGTGATTCTGTTGGCCAATCGTGCCAGAGCGTGTGGTTCCAAACACAGAGCACAGTGTTTCCCTGGTTGTTAGGAGTCTGGAGTCATGGAGTATGGTAGGCTTTTCGTCAATCTCTGTAAATAATCATTTATCACAAATCATTTATTTGTTAATCTATCTGGTGGTCATCCATCTTTGAAGATGCTACATTTGGCGACATGGTCAATCAGTATGACTTCATACTATCACAGAAATCAGGAGAGCAGACCAGCTGTGGAAGCCTTTTGAAGCAAATTTATTCAGCAGTCTGTGAGTGCCAAAATGCCCCTTTGTGGTAAACTGGAACCATTTGACTCCAACATGGAGCAGTGGGGGCTGTATGTAGAATACAGATGTTATTTCTTTAAGGCCAATGAAAGTGGAGGTAGAAAATCAGAAAGTTATCCTAATAACACCCTGTGGGGCTCCAACATATAACCTAATGAGGAGTCTGACTTTCCCAGACTCCAAAACTTGCTAGGAGCTCGTGGAATTAGTTAAGGGAGATTATCACCTGAAACCCACATTGATAATGCAGCGATACAAGGTTAATTCAATGACAAGAGACAATAGTGGCACTCATAGTGCACCTGAGACAAACAGCTGAACAATGCAAATTCAGGCCTGCACTTGGAGGCTCGGACCGAAAGGGAGTGCAGAGATATAGGAAATATGGTCCACAGAGCAGGAGCCAGGAAGACGGCTACAGTGTGGGGGAGATCACCCCCAGGAGAGCTGTAAACTCAGGGACTCCGTGTGCTTTACCTGCAATAGGAAGTGGCACATTAGGAGCAAATGAAAGCCTAAGCAAAGTCTACTGTGGTCAATAAAAAAAACTCTGACTCTGCAACACAATGTTGAGAATAGCCCCGAATATGGATCTGAAGTATACAGATTGAACCACATTAAGGTGGATGTGGAAGTTGGAGTCAGCGTTAGCACGTGAAAGGTGTGGGTCTGCTTGATCAGCATAAGTGAGTATTCAGACCCACTTTTGGGTGCGGTTTATGGTTACGGAAGATAAAGATGTTTACTGAACATTGTGTGCTAAAATCTCAAGGACTCTGTACATCTGCATGTATAGTGATAAATAGGATTGAAAAGATGCTGAATTGTTTTGGTTGAGTGTGCACACCAAACTGTAATGCCATTGGTGTTTTAACTGGCGTGTATTCGCTGCAAAATACGCTATGCCTTACATGAAAAGGTTGAGTCTAAACTCAAACAGTTGAAAGATTTAGGCATCATGAAGCCTGTGCAATTTTTGGAGTGGGCTGCTCCTATCGTGCCAGTGCTCAAGCCTGATAGAACCATTGATATGAGGAAATATTTTCACCTGGAGGGTGGTTAGTCTGAAACAAACATCCTGAGAGGGGAATGCTGGCAGGTTCAATCAAGGTGTTCAAAAGGATTGCTTTCTGCAAAAAAAAATGTGCAAAGTTACGAGGATAAGATACTAGGTGGAATGCCCATTAAGGGAACCAGTGCAGATTCACTGGGCTGAAAGGCCTCATTTTCCACTGTAAAGATTCTGAGATAGCACTATAAAAGGTCTCTTTGTCCGTCATACTGCACGGGATTAAAAGTTCACAATGTATATTTTTATAAAATATATATAGCTATGCTCATTGCTATTTTTAAAATAGTTGTTTGGTAGTACAAAATTTAAATATTGCTGAAAAAGGAGCTATTTTTTATCAAAGCTTTCATCTTGCACTCCTCAGGACAATGTGCAAGATTACCAATGTCAGAGGAAATAACAGATTTATACAGTGTGAGAAGCGATTGTAAATGGCTATCACTTATTTTGTTTAGCTGAAACTGTATTGAGTTTGCGAGGGGAAAATTGGATTGTACCAAATTTGAGGAGTTTCAAAATCGGGCAGATTCTCCCAAACAGCCTCCCCTGACCCCCCACCATTCAAATAACAGGTCACCACTGCACCCCCTACACCACACAAGCATAAGGGTGATCCAATTACCCCCCTGAGAGCCCCACTCAGGTCCCCCTTCAGGCCCCACACCTTGGCAATGCCTATGATGTGCTGGCACCCTGGCCTGGCACCTTGGACAGTGAGGGGGGTTGAAGAGGCAAGTCCAGTGCCCATGCGCCCCTTGCCACTGCCAGGCTGGTGATGGAGGATCCCCAATGGGCTTGGGGGTTGGGTGAACTCAGGCTGAGGGGCAAGGATTGGCCTCACCACTCTTCCCCAGGATGGGGGGGGGGGGGGTCTCGTGGTTGCATTGCCCCCTCTAGCCCTGGGAAGGGTGTTCAGTGTCAGGATGGTTTCAGTTTCAGACACCATCCTGGGGTTAGATATGTATTATTGTCTCTGTCCTCTAAAACCTTTGAAGCTCCCTTATCATTTTAATCTGCATGCCCTCTGGACAGTTGGAAGGCTTCCAAATAACCACAGCACTCTATTCAGCAGAGGGGATTCTCCTTTCTCTCACTAGGAAGCTGCAGATGTGAGAAGATCCTTTTGAAGTCCTCTGACTGACAGAAGTCATCCATTTTCATGAGGGGGTATTCCCATCTCCACAGCTGTTCACTCAGCCTCATTGTTTCAATACTGCATTTATTTCAAGTCTCTGAGCCTTCATAGAAAGCTCAGAGTCTTTGAAATGCCTTCCAACGCTTTGAAAACCTTTGTTTCCATTCAATTTCAATTCAGTCCTTTGAACTCTCATTTGATTGACAACTTAATGGTTTTTACTTAGCCTCCAATCAGATTTGTTTATTTACCTTTCCCTTCACACTTGAATGCAATTCAAACACCCCCTTTGTTCCCAACCACAATGCTTACACAAAAGAGGAAGTGAAAAGCATTTTGCTGGTTTGAAATGGCCTGCAGCTGCTTCAGTTGCAGGCAACTTCAAAAGACCTAAGTGCTTTTCAGTTCCTCTTTTGTGTAAACATTGCAGTTAGAAACAATTGGAGGTATTGAGATAGATTCAATCGTGAAAGAGCGGATAAATAAACAAAGCTCACTGGAGTAAAAACCATGAAGCTGCCAATCAAATGAGGGTTCAAAGGACTGGACTGAAATTGAATGGAAACAAAAGATTTTGAAGTGTTGGAAAGTATTTCAAGGACTCTGAACTTTCTAGGAAACCTCAGAGACTTCAAATAAAAGCTGTGTGAATCGAATGGGGCTGAGTGAACAGCTGTGGAGAAGAAACCACCCCTCCCCCCAGTGAAAATGATATCTCCTCTCTGTTAGAGAACTTCAGTGGAGTCTGTTCACACCTGTAGCTTTTGACAGAGAGAAAGCGAAATCTCTGCAGCAGAATGGGGTGTTGCTGTGATTTAAAAGCCTGCCAAGTGATCAAGTGCACGGAGGTTAAAATGACCTGACCACTTCAGAGTTCACACAGATGAGAGGCAGAAATTAAGATGTTGAGCAGAGAGCTGCCTAAAATCACCATGATGTGGAGATGCCGGCGTTGGACTGGGGTAAACACAGTAAGAAGTTTAACAACACCAGGTTAAAGTCCAACAGGTTTATTTGGTAGCAAAAGCCACACAAGCTTTCGGAGCTCTAAGCTCCGAAAGCTTGTGTGGCTTTTGCTACCAAATAAACCTGTTGGACTTTAACCTGGTGTTGTTAAACTTCTTACTAAAATCACCATGCCAGGAGTGATCTTCAGGTCTGTCACGGCAATAAGGGGGAGTCCAGCTATGGGACAATGCCGAGATCAACCTCTTGCCCCAGCTCAAGCCCACCCAACCCCAGGACGCTTGGGGTACCCTCCCTCTGCAGCTTGGCAGCAGAAGAGGGGCAAACCTCCTTTACACCCTCAGGATCCAACATGCCAGGTCCATTATCAGCACCAAAGTCCACCCGGTGCATTTCCCACTGGGGAGATGGGAGCATGGCCGGAGGCCACTGAATGGACCATCCAACCCACTAGTTGTATTACCCCGGTCCAGCCAGGAAGGTGATGGCCTGGTGGTATTATCACTGGACTACTAATCCAGAAACTCAGCTAATATTCTGGGGACCCAGGTACAAATCCCACCATGGCAGATGGTGAAATTTGAATTCAGTAAAAAATGTCTGAAATTAAAAGTCTAATGATGACCATAAAACAATTGTCGATTGTCAAAAAATCCCATCCGTTTCACTAACATCCTTCAGGGAACGAAATAAAGTCATAGAGCCATAGAGGTTTACAACATGGAAACAGGCCCTTCAGCCCAACTTGTCCATGCTGCCCTTTTTTTTAAAACCCCTAAGCTAGTCCCAATTGCCTGCATTTGGCCCATATCCCTCTATACCCATCTTACCCATGTAATTGTCTAAATGCTTTTTAAAAGACAAAATTGTACCCACCTCTACTACTACCTCTGGCAGCTTGTTCCAGGTAGTCGCCACCCTCTGTGTGAAAAAATTGCCCCTCTGGACCCTTTTGCATCTCTCCCCTCTCACCCTAAACCTATTCCCTCTAGTTTTAGACTCCCCTACCTATGAAAAAAGATGTTGATTATCTAGCTGATCTATGCCCCTCATTATTTTATAGACCCCTAGAAGATCACTCCTATGTCTCCTACGCTGCAGGGAAAAAGTCCCAGCCTATCCAGCCTCTCCTTATAACTCAAACAATCAAGTCCCGGTAGCATCCTAGTAAATCTTTTCTGCACTCTTTCTAGTTTAATAGTATCCTTTCTATAATAGGGTGACCAGAACTGTGCACAGTATTCCAAGTGTGGCCTTACCAATGTCTTCTATAACTTCAACAAGATGTCCTAACTCCTGTTTTCAATGTTCTGACCAATGAAACCAAGCATGCCGAAAGCTTTCTTCACCACTCTGTCCACCTGTGACTCCACTTTCAAGGAACTATGAAACTGTACCCCTAGATCTCTTTGTTCTGCAACTCTCCCCAATGCCCTACCATTAACTGAGTAAACCCTGCCCTGGTTCGATCTACCAAAATGCATCACCTCGCATTTATCTAAATTAAACTCCATCTGCCATTCATCAGCCCACTGGCCCAATTGATCAAGATCCTATTGCAATCCTAGATAACCTTCTTCACTGTCCACTATGCCATCAATCTTGGTGTCATCAGCGAACTCACTAATCATGCTCCTAAATTCTCATCCAAATCATTAATATAAATGACAAGTAATAGTGGACCCAGCACCGATCCTTGAGGCACACCGCTAGTCACAGGCCTCCAGTTTCAAAAACAACCCTCTACAACTACCTGTCTTCTGTCATCAAGACAATTTTATATCCATTTGGCTATCTCACCCTGGATCCCGTGAAATTTAGCCTTATGCAACAACCTACCATGCGGCACCTTGTCAAAGGCTTTGATAAAGTCCACGTAGACAACATCAACTGCACTGCCCTCATCTACCTTCTTGGTTACCCCTTCAAAAAACTCAATCAAATTTGTGAGACATGATTTTCCACTCACAAAGCCATGCTGACTGTCCCTAATCAGTCCATGCCTCTCTAGATGCCTGTAGATCCTGTCTCTCAGAATACCTTCTAACAACTTGCCTACTACAGATGTTAGGCTCACCATCCTGTAGTTCCCAGGCTTTTCCCTGCAGCCCTTCTTAAACAAAGGCACAACATTTGCCACCTTCCAATCTTCAGGCACCTCCCTGTGGCTGTCAATGATTGAAATCTGCCATCCTTACCCTGGTCTGGCCTGCATGTGATTCCAGAGCAACAGCAATGTGGTTGACTCTAAACTGCCATCGGGCAACTAGAGATGGCAATAAATGCTGGTCAGCCAGCGACGTCCATTTCCCACAAATGAATTTTTAAAAATCCAATCAGGGTAGTTGGGATGAGTTGGGTGAATCCCAATTTTCTTCATGCCCAGCAAGAATCCCAATGTTTTTTTTGCCGACGCCCATTCAGCGGGGCATCAGGATTCCCTTGGACCATCTGATGGGGCTGGAGAATTCTCCCCAATGCTTATACAGAGAGAAACAAATCAGGACACCTTTTTGTTTACATATGGCTGGTGAGAGGAGAAGTTCATGCTGTTTAAATTAACACCCCCGTGTCCATAACAGCAGTCAACTAATGTTTACTCTTCAACTGGAACTGTCAGAATTGGACATTTTCAAGCTGTCTGCTATAATAGTACACATTCTTCTGTGTCAGTGGTCAAAATTACAGTCAGAGTCAATGTTATTGGTTTCTGCCTCAGTTCTTCCACCTATTGAAATTTCTGTCCCATTTGTAGCTGAGTCCATAATAAACCTGGCTATAAATAAATTGGTGTTTTGCAACTGAGCAGTGATGGTTGTGTAATGGTAATGTGTCTGGACTGATAACCTTGAGGCCCAGGCTCTGGGGACACAAATTCAAATCCCATTATGGCAGCTGGTAGAATTTAAATTCAGTTAATAAACCTGGAATTGAAAAACTAGTCTCAGTAATGGTGAACATGAAACTATTATTGATTGTTATAAAAACCCATCTAGTTCGTTAATGTCCTTTAGGGAAGGAAATCTGTCATCCTTACCTGGTTTAGCTTACTTCAGATTCCAGACCCACAGCAATGTGCTTGATTCTTAAATGCCCTCTGAAATGGCCTAGTAACCTATTTAGTTCAATGGGAAATTAGGGATGGCCAACAAATGCTCACGAGGCCTACATCCCATGAAACAATAAACTAACTACAGAAATAACGAATAAAGAACATTTTGCCTTTGCAACATTGGGTACTGGGGTACCCATATGTCCCTGGAATCCACATCACTAGGAAACAGAGGCACTTATGTTTGTAAAGGCCAGATATTCCCGAATGCAACTGATCATGCAAATTGATCCAAAGAAAATGCCAGCTTTCTTCAATTTCTACTAAAGTTAGGCTTCATGTTAAAATTAAGCTTTTGCATGCATGCAAATTTTCTTTGCTTCAGAAAGCTAATGGTGATGGTATAATTATAAATGGGCAGATACTCCAAACACCACAGAACCACCCCTATTATTCATCCATAGGGAGGGTCACCTCCATGTCCTTCAGTCTTCATTTCCTTACCCTTTCCCCACATCCCTTTGCAGTCTTTTCAAAATGCCTACCAATTCAATTTTAAATCATTACCATTTATGTCGAAGCTTTGCATGTTCTGTGTGAAAACATTCTTTCTAAAACATTCACTGTTACTGGATTGACAGTGTATACAAAATTATACTATACCATATCAATACTGCTGGAGATTCCTAAGTGATCCCACGGAGCTGGAATAGTTTTTCTGATATATTAAGGTGCAATATAGAAGTTAGGTCATTGTCCAATGAGCGAGGGCACTGAGGACTTTTGGCAGATATTATTGATCATTGAATAATGACATACAATACATATATTGCATTAGCCAATAAAAATAGCATGGAACTTATATTATGCGCTCCATAGAATTTCTTCTCAATGTTGATTTAACACCTCTGCTATACTAGTGACTAAAGACATTATAGACCTGTATGTGCAGTATGCATCCATATATCGATGACTACACTGTAATGTTAAGGAAAATTTTGATGAATAATTAACCTGCCTTTCAATAACTCTCAGAATTCTTCAATGAACAACAGGAAAATGTGTGAAATTATATATTAATTATATAAATATATTGTGTATTATTTGTACACATATATCTAATAGAGCAAGCTGAAAGACATGACAGGTCCGATGTATTGGATTACACGCAGTGAGTTTTTCTTCCTTCGTGTCAATCATTGGATTGTTTGAGGCATTAATAGCGAGATTTTGTTCTGCCATTTGGGAAGCGAATAAAGCAAGGAGATGCTTGTAGTTTCAATGTGATTCTGTGTTCGAAATGGCTTGTTTCAAAGCTTGTTTATGTGGACTCTTTATGATGATGAAGAACATTTTCCATATGCTATATAATTGGTATGCATTCTGATATGAATCTTTACTAAGATTCTATGTAGACTGAGAATCCCTGCTGTTTTTTGCACAGCTGTGTGTAGTGACCTTTTTGACCTCCTGGGAATTCAATACCAAATTTGAACATTGGGTATCAGCCAAAAACTGTAATGTAGCACCCTTCCCCCACTACCCAACACAATGCCCCCCCCCTCCCCCGTCCCCCCCACCTTTGAGTTTCATTAAATATTTTGGCTACTACCAAAATTTGATAGCAAACAAAGTGATTACATTTGCAATTTTATTTTCAACCAGCATATATAGAATGGTGCTGGCTTCTTTCTCCTCTCTTTTGACCTCAAATAAAGGCTCAATGCGGGCACCAGCAATTATGTTTTAGAAAACATGCCACACTGCCAGTTTCTTATTGCTTGATGATTTGGACAATCCTGTTCAGGTGGACTGCTTACTGCCACTATATTAAATCAAATAGCAAGCTTCACTTTGTAACTAAAGGGCACAAGGACTGAATTATGCATGAAAACATTTACTTTCAGTCATGTTCCTAATGGTTTTATTAAACGTAAGATGTAGTGCTCGTTGAATTAAAAATAACAGGCTTGACAGGCTGAACGTGTACTCCATATAGTTCTTAAATCTTGGCAAAAGAAATATGGGAATAAATTCTTAAACATTTGTGACAGTTAATGACTCTAAATTCCAGTGCAGCAAACCAATTTTTATTCAGTTCTCTTGTATGAATCCATAAATGATGTTACTGTTAGGAAGAAAAGTTAAGAACATAGGAACAGGGATACAACATTCAGCCTTTTGAGCCCATTCTACCATTCAGTTAGATCATGGCTGATCTATATTCCAACTCCATTTACTTGCTTTAGGTTCATAATTTCTTAATACTCTTGCCTAACAAAGATATATCAATCTCAATTTTGAAATTTTCAATTGACCTCGTCTCAAATGCATTTTGAGGGAGAAAGTTCCAGATTTCCACTGCTCTTTGTGTGAAGAAGAAGGGGAGGTAGTGGTATAATGGTATTGTCGCTGGACTAATAATCCAGAGATCCAGGGAAATACTCTGGAGACCAGGGTACGAATCCCACAATGGCAGATGGTAAAATTTGAAGTTAAAAGTCTAATGATGACCATGAAACTATTTCCAATTGTGATGAAAACCTATCTGGTTCACTAATGTCCTTTAGGGAAAAAAATCTGCCATTCTTATCTGGTCTGGCCTACAATGTGATTTCAGATCTACAGCAATGCCTGCTAGGATAAGCTATAAATGCTGATCCAGCCAGTGACACCCATATCCCATAAATAAATAAAAAATGCTTTCTGACAACACCCAAAATAAGTTCGGTTAGACTGCTTTGGTATAGACTACTCCACCAGAGAAAATAGTTTCTCTTTATCTACCCAATCAAACTATCCAACCTTTCTTCATATGAAAACCCCTTCATTCCAGGAATCAGTCATGTGAACCTTCTCTGAACTGTTTCTAATGCACTTTTCAAATAAGGATATCAAAACTGTCTCAATACTCTAGATGTTATCTCATGAAGACCCTGAATGGCTGCAATAAAATTTCCATATTCCATTCCCCTTGCAGTTAACATTAACATTCAATTTGCCTTCCTAATCCCTTGCTGTACCTGCACACTACACACACATACCAGTACCACTATCTGTCCAGACAGATATCTAGTGGGACTTCAACATTTGATTATATTTCTAAATGATTTCGGATAGGGAAAGATAGGGATCTAGATGAGTATACGGCTTGTAGGAAGGGACTAAAGAAGGAAATTAGGAGAGCCAGAAGGGGTCACGAGAAGGCCTTGGCAGGTAGGATTAAGGAAAACCCTAAGGCGTTCTATAAATATGTGAAGAGTAAAAGGATGAGACGTGAAGGAATAGGGCCCATAAAAGGTGAAGGCGGGAAAATCTGTACGGAACCAGTAGAAATGGCAGAGGTGCTTAATGAGTATTTTGCCTCGGTTTTCACAGAGGAGAAGGACCTGGGTGGATGTACTGCGGGCTTGCAGTGGATGAAAAGATTGACTATGTGGAATTTAACAAAGAGGTTGTGCTGGAATCTTTGAATGGCATCAAGATAGATAAGTCGCCGGGTCCGGATGGGATGTACCCCAGGTTACTGTGGGAGGCGAGGGAAGAGATTGCAGAGCCTCTGGCAATGAGCTTTGTGTCGTCGATGGAGATGGGAGAGGTGCCGGAGGATTGGAGGATTGCTGATGTGGTTCCTACTTTCAAGAAGGGGAATAGGGATAGCCCAGGAAATTACCGACCGGTGAGTCTAACCTCAGTGGTTGGTAAGCTGATGGAGAAGATCCTGAGGGACAGGATTTATGAGCATTTAGAGAGGTTTAGTATGCTCAAGAATACTCAGCATGGCTTTGTCAAAGGCAGATCGTGCCTTACGAGCCTGGTGGAGTTCTTCAAAAATGTGACTAAACACATTGACGAAGGGAAAGCGGTAAATGTGGTTTATATGGATTTTAGCAAGGCGTTCGATAAGGTCCCTCATGCAAGGCTTCTAGAAAAAGTGAGAGGGCATGGGATCCAAGGGGCTGCTGCCCTGTGGATCCAGAACTGGCATGCCCAAAGGAGGCAGAGAGTGGGTATAGATGGGTCTTATTCTAAATGGAGGTCGGCCACCAGTGGTGTGCCCCAGGGATCTGTTCTGGGACCCTTGCTGTTCGTCATTTTCATAAATGACCTGGATAAGGAACTGGAGGGATGGATTGGTAAGTTTGCCGACGACACGAAGGTTGGTGGGGTTGTGGATAGTTTGGAGGGATGTCAGAAGTTACAGAGGGACATAGATAGGATGCAAGACTGGGCGGAGAAGTGGCAGATGGACCTCAACCCAGATAAATGCGTAGTGGTCCATTTTGCAGATCAAATGGGATGAAGGAGTACAATATAAAGGGAAAGACTCTTAGTACTGTAGAGGATCAGAAGGACCTTGGGGTCCGGGTCCATAGGACTCTAAAATCGGCCCCGCAGGTGGAGGAGGTGGTTAGGAAGGCATATGGTGTGCTGGCCTTTATCAATCGAGGGATTGAGTTTAGGAGTCCGGGGATAATGATGCAGCTATATAAGACCCTCGTCAGACCCCACTTGGAATACTGTGCTCAGTTCTGGTCGCCTCATTACAGGAAGGATGTGCAGAGGAGATTTACAAGGATGTTGCCTGGATTGAGTGGCATGCCTTATGGGGATAGGCTGAGGGAGCTCGGTCTTTTCTCCTTGGAGAGACGTAGGATGAGAGGAGACCTAATAGAGGTATACAAGATGTTGAGAGGCATAGATCAGGTGGACTCTCAGAGGCTTTTTCCCAGGGTGGAAATGGCTGCTACGAGAGGACACAGGTTTAAGGTGCTGGGGGGTAGGTACAGGGGAAATGTTAGGGGGAAGTTTTTCACAGAGGGTGGTGGGCGAGTGAAATCGGCTGCCGTCAGTGGTGGTGGAGGCAAACTCAATAGGGTCTTTTAAGAGACTCCTGGATGAGTACATGGGACTTAATAGGATGGAGGGTTATAGGTAGGTCTAGAAGGTAGGGATATGTTCGGCACAACTTGTGGGGCCGAAGGGCCTGTTTTGTCCTGTAGTTTTTCTATGTTTCTATGTTTCTGTATGGACTAGTAAAGAAAAAAATTGCCTTTGCATAGCACTGTTCACTACCACTGGACACCTCAAAGCGCTTCAAAAGTATTTAATTATTTGTGAACTGTTACCATTGTTGTAACGTCGGAAACGTAGCAGCCAATTTTCACATAGAAAGCTCCCACAAACAATGTGACAATGACCAGATATTTTATTGTAATTTTGATTGAAGGATAAATGTTGGCCAGGACATGAGAGATGTCTAAATAATGCCATGGAATTTTTTACATTCACCTGAGAGGACAGATGGGGGTCTCAGTTAAACATCTCATCCAGAATACAACAATCCTGATAGTGCAGCATTCTCCCAGTCCTGCACTGAATTGTCAGATTTAATCTTTGTGTTCAAGGCCTGGAATGAGACTGGGACCAGAGATTCAGAAGTGAGAGTACTACCAACTGAGCCACAGCTGACACTGAGCAAGCTGTATATTTATGTTTGCTGACAACATTAAGTGGCACAGTAAATATTGAAGATGTGAACCCAAGGTTGCAGAGGTACACTGAATGGGCTTAACTGTAGCAGGAAATGTGAGATCAACAGCTTAGAACCTAAGAAATATAGAAAAGAGTATTTCCTAAAATCGAGGAACTAAGATTTAGGGGTTCAGGTTCAGACATCGCCAGAAGTTACTGGTCAGGTACTAAAGATAATTTAAAAGGTTAATGGAATATTGACCTTTATTTCAAGAGTTCTGGAATACAAGGGGGAAGAACATATACTCTACTTGTACAGAACTCTGGTTAAACCCTAACTGGAGTACTGCATTCAGTTCTGAGCAATAATTCTTGATGCAGAGCATTGGAATTCTCTGCCACAAGCCATGATTGAAGCTCAGTTCATGAATTAGATACTGTTATAAATGAAGAATATTACAGGACTGTGGAGAGGAAAGTGGGGCTCAATTGGGTCATATATGGAGATCAAATGAGGACTTGATGGGCCAAATGGTCTTTCTTTACTGCCCTTAATTTCTGGGTTGGGAAGTAGCCGCCCAATTGTCCACTCTAGTTTCAGAAGATTACTCATGGAAACCCCTGATAATTGGTTTCTGCCAATCTTCCAATGTAGTTACAATTGGGAGAATCTCCACAGAAATTCCATTTTGTTGTTCCAAACACAAAATAGTTTTTGGATACCTATGGATGCACTGAATTCCACTTCAAATTCAGATCAGATTTTCAACTCCTGCCCTTTAAGCACTGCTGCTTATCTTTCTCCATGACTGAAAACTACAAGCAGCATCTTACAACCTGAGCAGATCTCCGCTTCACATACTTAAGCAGCTGCCTGAAACAGATGGTCATGCTGCTCATCCATTTGCAGACCCACCTGAAAATTGCTCCAGACATGCTCTGGGCGTCAGAAGGGTGGGAGAGATGCCCCCCACCCACCACCCACCCTTAAAACTATTTCACTGGTAAGGAATGTCAGTTGAAAAATTTTAATGTTTTCTGCCATGATTTTGAATAATCATTGGCATTGAAGCTTGTGAATTGTGGTGATTTTAATGTTACAGCAAACAAAATCCTGTCACAATTCTAAATCAGACAAATTGTTTATGCAGTCATCATGATTCAGCTGTAGCCTTGCCTTTTCAGGTGACCTTGCTTTTCAAGTTGAACTGCAGCACATCACTTGCAGCATGTTAATCCTAAGGGATGTTGTATGGTTATAAATACCATTTTTGTTTCTTCTGCACAATCTTGGGAATTCCTGATGACCCATATCCGATCAGGTGTTTATAATAGATTCCCAATTTCCTTATCAATTCCCTTGTGTATAATTTGATGGTTACATATTTATGGCACCTAGGAATGTAATAAACCCTTTTGAAGTGAATAAGGAAGGACAGGGTGAATGAACTCAGACTTACAGAAATGTGTGTTTTAAAACAAAGGGTCTAGCTTCAGTTGGATTGTAAATTTTAAAAACGAGGTCCAAACCCTCCAAGAACACAGTCAGGAATCAGATGCATTAATGCAATAGAGTGTTTCAGCTATCTGAAACAGAGCAAGAAAAAGGAGGTTTCAAAAATGTTGGTGGCACAGTGGTTAGCACTGCTGCCTCACCGCCCCAGAGACCTAAGTTCAATTCTGGCCTCGGGTGACTGCGTGTTTCCTCCTGGTGCTCCAGTTTCCTCCCACAGTCCAAAGATGTGTGGGTTATATTGATTGGCCATGCTAAATTGTCCCTAACTGTCAGGGGGATTAGTGGGGTAAATACATGGGGTTACGGAGATAGGACCTGGATGGGATTGTTGTCGGTGCAGGCTCGATGAGTTGAATGGACTCCTTCTGCACTGTAGAGGTTCTATGATTCTGTTCTATGATTCAGAAAAAAAACCAAAATGCTTAGGCACTGGAAATTTGAAATACAAATAGAATTTGCTGGACGATACTCAGCAGATCAGACAGCATCTTTTGAGAGACAAACAGTGTTAACTTTTAAGATCAATGACCTGAATGGGCCATCTGATGAAAGGTCATGTCATTGAACAGAAATGTTCATGTTGTTTTTCTCCATGGGTGCAGTTCTTGTTACTGCAGTATTCAATCATTATTTCATTCCTAACCAGTCAGTAACGACCCTTATCTGCTCAAAAGAATTTGATGAAAAGCTTGATAGTTAGTGACAGTCTCAAACACATGTTGTATATTTTATTGGCAGCTGTCAGCTAGAACTCAGGGGCAGAAAGGAAAAGTTTTTCTAAAGGTAGAGGTGGCATTTTTTCTGACAGTTCATATGGAAGTGAATCCCCAAATTTGGAGTTGTACCTTGTAAAGATTATTCATTATGTCCAAAGATGTGCGGGTTAGGTTGATTGGCCATGTTAAATTGCCCCTTAGTGTCCTGGGATGCGTAGGTTAGAGGGATTAGCGGGTAAAATATGTAGGGGTAGGGCCTGGGTGGGATTGTGGTCGGTGCAGACTCGATGGGCCGAATGGCCTCCTTCTGCACTGTAGGGCTTCTATGATTCTATGATTGGGGGTGCACTAATTATACTGTCTCCTAATATCTTGCATCATCTTGAATCATTGACAAGGAGGATCAAGAATTCCACCTCCAAGTTGGCGGAAGACATGGCAGAGGGACTTAAGACTCTAAACATCCTGGGTGAGGATCTCAGCATCATCTTGCCCTTTCCAGGGTTTTATCTTGTTGTGAGGCAAGTGGCGAACCCCCATCTCGCTGTTTTGAAACTAAATAAGATATGCAAACAGTGGGTTCCATGATGTGTTAGCATCTCACCAGGGTGCAGGCAGTGACTGTACAGCGGGAAGTGATTGTTGACAGAAATTCATGGGAGGCAACATTGTAATCAGCTAACATGTGGCTAGCCACAGCGAAAAGGCTTGTGTTGACAGGATTACTTCAGTCTGATGGAAATTATTCATTCCAGTGGCAACTTTGTGGGCTTACTTTCAGCTGAATCTTCGAGGACAAATAGTAATACCAATATAAATAAATGATAGCAATTACACATGATTTCAAAGTGACCAAGACTGGGACCTGAATGTTCAATGCTATTTGACATTTTGGGAGGACAAGAGGAAAGGAACAAGAGGTATAGTAGCTCTGTTAATAAAGGATAAGATCAGTGCAATGGTGAGAAATGATCTTGGTTCAGAAGATTAAGATGAGAATCAATTTGGGTGGAGATAGGAAATAGCAAAGGAAAGAAGTCACTTCCAGGAGATGTTTATAGCCCCCCCCCACTAACAGTATCTACACAGTAGGACAGTGTATACATTGTGATATCACCAGGGGCCAGGTGCTGAAGTATTTCTAATACTTGTTCTTCCATTTTCCAGATCACAACCATCCCTCATTCAATATGGCTGCTGAGTACAGCCAGGCCTCATATAAAGCGTTTGCTGGCAATCCCAGAAGGAACTGGTGACCATCAACCCAAAAGTGCTTCCACCTCAATCTTGGAGATGAGGTTCAACTGCAAAGCCTCAGCTAGACTATGTAAGTAGATCATCACTGTAGTAACGAGCTTCTTTTAGAGGCAAGGTTTTGAGGGAATCATATGGTCTGATCAGCCAATTGGGCCAAAGCACGTGAATCCTGGGGCTGAACGGAGGCTTCCCCAGTCAGTCTGAGACTAGAGTTTAAGTAGTCAGTCGCACATTACTTGCATTCTGTACATAGTTAATTCATTACAATAAATAGTTATTCATTACAAGAAACAATAGTTCTGATGAAGGGTCACCCTGACTCAAAACATTAGCTCTAGTCTCTCTCCATAGATGCTGTCTGTTGTTTCAGATTCCAGCATCCGCAATAATTTGCTTTTATTTTATATTACAATAAATAGTTTAGTTACTAAACTTGGTGGCTGCCAATCCTTTGAAGATATCACATTGGCAACAAGGATCAATAGGAGTGCCTTCGAATTGCCGTGAAGAAACACAGAGCAGCCCTCGGGTACAAGTCATTCAAGTCAGGTCTACTCAAGTGTCAGCAAGTTACCAACAATGCCTCTATTCAGGAAATTAGAGCCCTTTAACCATGCTTTGTAAGAGTGGGTTCAATACGTCGAATACTTGCAATATTTTTTCAAAACAAATTAAATGATGGCGAAGGAGAAGAAGAGGGTAATACTGCTAGCAGCCTGCTGTACCCAAACCTATAATTTACAAAGGAAGCTGACTTCCCCGGACGTCCCTGAGTCTCAAACCTTGAAAGAACTAGTCGAAATAGTAAAAGTGCATTACCATCCAAAGCCCTCTGTAATCATGCAGAGATATAAGTTCATCTCAAAAGCAAGAGCCCCTGGAGAAGAAATAGCAGCTTTGATGGCAAGATTGAGGCACAGTAAGAAGTTTAACAACACCAGGTTAAAGTCCAACAGGTTTATTTGGTAGCAAAAGCCACACAAGCTTGTGTGGCTTTTGCTACCAAATAAACCTGTTGGACTTTAACCTGGTGTTGTTAAACTTCTTACTGTGTTTACCCCAGTCCAACGCCGGCATCTCCACATCAAGATTGAGGCAAACAGTTGAACAGTATGAAATTGGTTCTGCTTTTAATGATATGCTGAGAGACAGAAATAACTCTAAAGTAGGTACTAAAAATTGCCCTTACCATGGTAAGTGCAGAAAAGAGCATGATGTTGCTCCAAGGCATACAAGATGGTGAGTTCACCAAGTTTAAGTGGGGAGGGCAGTTGGGGGTGCGGGGGAAGCTGTTAGTGGCAGCAGTGCCAAGGGTGAGGGTGCAGGATTTAATGAGCAAAGAAATCAGAGCCTGAGAAAGTACAGAGATATAAGAGATTCAGTCAACAAACCAAGATTTGTGAGGAGTGCTATCAGTGTAGGTGAAACCACCCCCAGGAGAAGTGTAGGTTCATGGAAGCTATGCATTATGTCAGTAGCAGAAAGGGGCATATAAGAAATAAATGCAGGGTTAATCAGGGCCAGCCCAATGTTCGCAGGGTCAAGATTTTGGCTCGAGTGCACAGTATGGAGAATACTTCTGAAAGAGCATTGGGACACTGATACCAACCACCCCCACCCCTCCCCCCTCCCGGTGCAGTTCCCACCGAGGAGTCCGGTGCATGGCGGGGAGCCAGTAGATGGACTGTCAAACCCACTAATGGTAGTATATTTAATGTGTTTGCATGATTCCCTCATCACCCTATCTCAATAATACTGATGGTCATGGTCATCCACTCAAAATGGAGGTTCACACAGGAGCCTCTGTCATAGTAGTGGGACAGCAAACTTATTGATACCTACAGAGAGGAGTCCAACCCCTAAGAAAAAAAAACTGCAGTCAAGCTGGCTACGTACATGGATGAGGCTAAATGGATCATGGGTACAAAAACAGCCCCTGTAAGTTCCAGATAACAATCTGCTGATTGTAATTGAGGGTCAAGGATGAAGTGTCAAAGTGGCAAATGGCCACTGGACCGACCTACTTGACCCGCTCTGGCTCCAACATATCAGTTCCATGCTGGTCATTACCAGCATCAAAGTCAACCCAATATATTTTCCACAAGGAGCCCAAGGTGCCAGGCCAGGGCATTAGTGCCAGGATGTGAGGCAGCAATGCACTATTGGCACTGACAAGGCATCTGTCCTGACGAAGGGCCTGAGCGGGGGTCTGAGGGAGAAAGGGGGCTGAGTGGGGGCTTTGGGGGAAGGGGGGCTGAGTAGGGATTCAGAGGGGAAAGGGGGAGCTGTGGGGTCTGAGGATAAGGGGGCCTGAGGCAGGGGTTGAGTGGGTCACACTCATGCCTGCATAGTGTGGAGGAGGGGTGATCCCTTATTTGAGTGTTGGGGAGGATGCCGCTCTTTTATGAATGGTAGGTGTGGTGCACTCCTAGACCCTTGGGGGTCCAACACACCAGGTCCATGTTGATGACCACCAATACCAACCACCCCCACCCCTCCCCACTCCCGGGGCAGTTCCCGCCGAGGAGTCCGGTGCATGGCGGGGAGCCAGTAGATGGACTGTCAAACCCACTAATGGTAGTATATTTAATGTGTTTGCATGTTCACATATTTATCAGGTTGCCGCCCATTCTGAACAAGAACCCAATTATTTGGGTTCACCAGACTGATCCCTGGGATGATGGAATTGCTCTATGAGGAGAGACTGAAGAGACTGAGTTTATGTTCTCCAGAGTTTAGAAGAATGAGTGTGATGTCATTGGAGCATATATAATTCTTACAGAGTTTGACAGGATAGGTAGAAGAAGGATGTTTGCCGCTGGCTGTGGGGTTTAGAATCAAGGGGCATAGTCACAGAATAAGTTGCAGGCCATTTAGGACTGAGATGAGGAGGGATTTCTTCATCAAGACGGGAGTGAACCTTTGGAAGTTTCTACCCAGAGGGCATATTCAAAACAGAAACGGATAGATTTCTGGATATTAAAGGATATGGTAATCATGCGGCAAAGTGGCATTGAGAGAGATCGATCATGATCTTATTGAATGGTGGAGCAGGCTTGAGAGGATGAGTGGCCTACTCCTGTTCTTATTTTCTATGCTTCTATATTCCTAACCAATCCAGGCTACCATGTTAACCCTACAACAGAAGCTTCTATTTTGTTTATTAACTTTTTATGTGCCACCTTATCAAATACCTTTTGAAAATCTGAGCACACCACATCTACAGATTCCCCTGTGTTCACATTGCTTTTTACTTCCTCAAAAAAACACTTCACAAATTAATTAAACTTAATTTCTCTTTCACAAAACCATGTTGACTCTGCCTGGGCACAGCATTGAGAACCCTGCTCACATCTTCTGAACCAACCCATCAGTTACCATGGGCATCATTGATACGCCCTACCTTTTATTCTCTTGCTCTTCGTGCGGCACAGTAGCACAGGGCGGCATGGTAGCACAGTGGTTAGCACTGCTGTTTCACAGCTCCAAGGTCCCGGGTTCGATTCCCGGCTCGGGTCACTGTCTGTGTGGAGTTTGCACATTCTCCTCGTGTCTGCGTGGGTTTGCTCCGGTTTCCTCCCACAGTCCAAAGATGTGCGCGTTAGGTTGATTGGCCAGGTTAAAAAAATTGCCCCTTAGAGTCCTGGGATGCGTAGGTTAGAGGGATTAGTGGGTAAAATATGTGGGGGTAGGGCCTGGGTGGTATTCTGGTCGGTGCAGACTCGATGGGCCGAATGGCCTCCTTCTGCACTGTAGGGTTTCTATGATTTCTATGATTCGTGTGTTGGTAAAACATATTTGGTTTTACCTGCTATTCATATTATTTTACACATCAATATCAAATCTCTACTCAACATTCTCTTCTCTGGAGAATAGTCTCAGGTTCACCAACCTATCAATATAACCAAAGTCTTTGATTCCCTGAACCATTCTCGACAATCTTTTCTGCACCTTTGAACCATAGAACCATAGAAAATTACAGCTCAGAAACAGCCTGCGGCACACCACTAGTCACAGGCCTCCACTCAGAGAAGCAATCCTCCACAACCACTCTCTGGCTTCTTCCATTGAGCCAGTGTCTTATCCAATTTACTACCTCCCCATGCATCCCTAGCGACTGAACCTTCCTAACTAACCTCCCATGAGGGACCTTGTCAAAGGCCTTGCTGAAATCCAGGTAGACAACATCCACCGCCTTCCCTTCATCCACTTTCCTGGTAACCTCCTCGAAAAACTCTAATAGATTGGTCAAACATGACCTACCACGCACAAAGCCATGTTGACTCTCCCTAATGAGTCCCTGTCTATCCAAATATTTGTAGATCCTATCCCGTATCACACCTTCCAATAACTTGCCCACCACCGACGTCAAACTTACTGGCCGATAATTTCCCGGATTTCTTTTGGCCCTTCTTGTCTGTGCCGAACCATTTTATGCCTAGTCCCACTGACCTGCACTTGGACCATATCCCTCCACACCCCTCTCATCCATGAACCCGTCCAAGTTTTTCTTAAATGTTAAAAGTGACCCCGCATTTACCACTTTATCCGGCAGCTCATTCCACACTCCCACCACTCTCTGCGTGAAGAAGCCCCCCCTAATATTCCCTTTAAACCTTTCTCCTTTCACCCTTAACCCATGCCCTCTGGTTTTTTTCTCCCCTAGCCTCAGCGGAAAAAGCCTGCTTGCATTCACTCTATCTATACCCATCAAAATCTTATACACCTCTATCAAATCTCCACTCAATCTTCTACGCTCCAGGGAATAAAGTCCCAACCTATTCAATCTCTCTCTGTAACTCAGCTTCTCAAGTCCCGGCAACATCCTTGTGAACCTTCTCTGCACTCTTTCAATCTTATTTACATCCTTCCTGTAACTAGGTGACCAAAACTGTACACAATACTCCAAAGTCGGCCTCACCAATGCCTTATATAACCTTGATGTGGAGATGCCGGCGTTGGACTGGGGTAAACACAGTAAGAAGTTTAACAACACCAGGTTAAAGTCCAACAGGTTTATTTGGTAGCAAAAGCCACAAAAGCTTTCGGAGCTCTAAGCCCCTTCTTCAGGTGAAGAAGGGGCTTAGAGCTCCGAAAGCTTATGTGGCTTTTGCTACCAAATAAACCTGTTGGACTTTAACCTGGTGTTGTTAACTTCTTATTATATAACCTTACCATAACACTCCAACTTTTATACTCGATACTCCGATTTATAAAGGCCAATGTACCAAAGGCACTCTTTACGACCCTATCCACCTGTGACATCACTTTTAGGGAATTCTGTACCTGTATTCCCAGATCTCTCTGTTCAACTGCACTCTTCAGAGTCCTACCATTTACCCTGTACGTTCTACTTTGATTTGTCCTTCCAAAGTGCAATATCTCACACTTGTCTGCGTTAAATTCCATTTGCCATTTTTCAGCCCATTTTTCTAGTTGGTCCAAGTCCCTCTGCAAGCTTTGAAAACCTTCCTCACTGTCCACTACACCTCCAATCTTTGTATCATCAGCAAACTTGCTGATCCAATTGACCACATTATCATCCAGATCATTGATATAGATGACAAACAACAATGGACCCAACACCGATCCCTGCGGCACACCACTAGTCACAGGCCTCCACTCAGAGAAACAATCCTCCACAACCACTCTCTGGCTACTTCCATTGAGCCAGTGTCTTATCCAATTTACTACCTCCCCATGTATACCTAGCGACTGAACCTTCCTAACTAACCTCCCATGAGGGACCTTGTCAAAGGCCTTGCTGAAATCCAGGTAGACAACATCCACCGCCTTCCCTTCATCCACTTTCCTGGTAACCTCCTCGAAAAACTCCAATAGATTGGTCAAACATGACCTACCACGCACAAAGCCATGTTGACTCTCCCTAATAAGTCCCTGTCTATCCAAATATTTGTAGATCCTATCCCTTATCACACCTTCCAATAACTTGCCCACCACTGACGTCAAACTTACTGGCCGATAATTTCCCGGATTTCTTTTGGAACCTTTTTTAAACAACGGAACAACATGAGCCACCCTCCAATCATCCGGCACCTCCCCCGTGAATACTGACATTTTAAATATGTCTGCCAGGGCCCCTGCAAGTTCAACACTAGCTTCCCTCAAGGTCCGTGGGAATACCCTGTCCGGTCCTGGGGATTTATCCACTCTGATTTGCCTCAAGACAGCGAGCACCTCCTCCCCTTTTATCTGTAAAGGATAATGCCTTCACATGCTAATGCCTTCACATGCTTCCTAAAGTGTGGTGTGCAGAATTGGGCAAAATCTCTTGTGCCTAAACGAGTGTTGATAAAGGTTCATTGCTTTTGTTCTCTATGTCTCTATTCACTAAACCCGGGACCTCTTCTGCTTTATGAACCACTTTCTCAATCTGCCTTGTCATCTTCAAGGCACATAAATCCCAGGTCCCTCTGCTCCTGAATTCCCTTTGGAATTGTACTTTTTATTTTATATTGTCTCTCCTCATTCTTCCAAAATGCATCACTTCACACTTCTCTGCATTTAAATTCACTTGCCACTTGTCCACCCATTCCATCAATCTGTCTATGTTCTCTTGAGATCTAACACTATCCTGTTAACAGTTCAGAATACTTCAGTTTTGTGCCACCTGCAAATGTTGAAATTGTGTGCTGCTTACCGAAGTCTAGGTTATTACCATGGATCAAGAAAAGCAGTAGTCCTAATACAGACTCGTGTGGAATATTTAATATCCTCCAGCCCGAAAGACAACTCTTCACCACACCACTAATCTCTGTTTCCTGTTGCTCACCCAACTTCTTATCCATGTGACACTGTCCCTTTCATTCCATGGGTTTCATATTTGTTGATGAGTCTGTTATACGGCATTTTATCAAACAGCTTTTGTTGTCCAGGTGATACCCATCGACATCATTACCCAAATCCCCCTCCATGTTACCACATCGAAAAGTTCAATCAATTTTGTTAAACAAGATTTGGCAGCAACAAATCCATGCTGACTTTCCTTAATTAATCAACATTTGCCCAAGTGATTGTTAATTTTGTTCTGGATTATCATTTCTAAAGGTGTTCCCATCACCGACTTTAAACTGAATGGCCTGTAATTGCTGGCTTGTCTACATCTTTGAACAAAGATTTTACATCATAATTCTCTTATGCTCTGGCACCAATCCTTTTTCTAAAGAGGATTAGAATCATACAATCCCTACAGTGCAGAAGGAGACCATTCGGCCTATCAAGCCTGCACCAACAACAATCTCACCCAGGCCCTATCCCTGTAACCCTACATATTTAATCCACAAATCCCCCTGACACTATGAAGCAATTTTGCATGGCCTTTCCACCTATCCTGAACATCTTTGGACTGTGGGAAAAAACCAGAGCACCTGGTGGAAACCCACGCAGAGACAGGGAGAATGTGCAACCTGCACACAGCCATTCACCCAAGGCTGGAATTGAACCTGAATCTCTGGCACTGTGAGGCAGCAGTGCTAACCACTGTGCTGCCAAATTGGAAGTTTATGATCAGTGATTTCACAAGTTTTAGCCTTACTCCCCTCAGACTTCCCTTGGATATGTCTGATTCAATCCTGATGATTAATCAACTATAAAGTACAGATTGCTTATCTAATAATTCCTCGTCATCAATTTTTAACCAGTGTCTCAATTATCTCTCCTTTCACTCTTTAATTTATTGAAAATTCTGGAATCTATTATCTGGGATATTGCAGCAGGGCCTCAGAAAATTGTAATACAATTAGGCAGAGTGAACATGGTTTTGTGAAAGGAAAATCACTTTTGACAAATCTATTTTATGAGGGTTTCACAGAGTGTCGTTAGGGGAAAGTGTGGATATTGTATATTTGGATTTTGAGGAGGTATTTTAAATGCCCCCTACAAGAAATGTCCTAGGAAGCTATTCAGTTTAAGGGCAATTAGGGATGGGCAATGAATACTAGTCCAGCCAGTGGTACCCACATCCCATGAATGAATAAGATGAAAAGAGGCTGTTATGCAACAGAAGGCTCATGCGGTTGGAGGGCAATATATTAGCATGGATTGATGATTGGTTAATAAACAGAAAGCTGAGAGTAGGAATAAAAGGAGCATTTTTCTTTTGGCAGTTCAGAGCTAGTGGTGGAGCAGAGGGGTTCTCAGTTACTTACAATCTATCTTAAGGACTTGGTAATGCTATTAAGACAGGGTTCCCCAAATATTTTCAACCATGGAACCTTTTGACCTCCCAAGTGTACTGAATGAACACCTAAGAAACATTCTTATTATGTTGAAGAGTTAAACCACAAAAACTACTGGGAATCATAGTGGGCAGGACACGGACCATGCAAAGGTCCATTGACCTCGGGTGGGATTTTCCAGCCTTGGGCCAAGTACAGCCAGAAAATCCCTCCACTTGCCTTTCACAAGGAACTGTTGTATCCCGATGTGACATACTGGTAGGTGCTGCCGGTGGCCTTAAATGTGACTGGCATTTTGAACTTCTTCACCTCCAGCTAATTCCACCCTTCCTGTGAAGATCTCAATGGGACCCAGCCCACACAGCACATCACTGTATAAAGCTCTTCATTCATAACATATATTGATATGCACATCAATATATTTAATGCACAACAGACAACGACGGTCAAATAGAAAAGATCAGAGGTTTTGCAGCAGTGACTAGTTTCCCATGGGTACAAGGAGACATTGTAGCCATTAAAGTACCTGCAGGGCAGTCAGGGGCTTTCATCAACTGCAATGGATACCACTCCATAAATATGGTTATGTGGGACCACAATCAAAGAATCATACAAGGTACCCAGGAAGCAGCCATGATGCATACATCTTACAGTCAGAAACAGGGGTATTTATAATGCGGAAGAAAGAAATGGCTGACCAACAAAGTACATACTTCGGTTCTGTCTTCACAAAAGAGGGCACAATTAACATACCAGAAATGTTGGGGAACACAGGGTTCAGCGAGAGGGAGGAAATGAAGAAAATCAGCAGAGAAATATTGTTCGGGAAATTGATGGGATTAAAGGCTGATAAATCCGCTGGGCCTGAACAAAGAACAAAAAAATTACAGCACAGGAACAGGCCCTTCGGCCCTCCAAGCCTGCACCAACCATGCTGCTCGACTAAACTAAAACCCCCTACCCTTCCGGGGACCATATCCCTCTATTCCCATCCTATTCATGCATTTGTCAAGACGTCCCTTAAAAGTCACTACCGTATCTGCTTCCACTACCTCCCCCGGCAACGAGTTCCAGGCACCCACTACTCTCTGTGTAAAAAATCTGCCTCGTATATCTCCTTTAAACCTTGCCCCTTGCATCTTAAACCTGTGCCCCCTAGTAATTGACTCTTCCACCCTGGGAAAAAGCTTCTGACTATCCACTCTGTCCATGCCTCCCATAATCTTGTAGACTTCTATCAGGTCGCCCCTCAACCTCTGTCGCTCCAGAGAGAACAAACCAAGTTTCTCCAACCTCTTCTCATAGCTAATGCCCTCCTTACCAGGTAACATCCTGGTAAATCTTTTCTGTACCCATGATAATCTACATGCCAGAGTACTTAAGGAAGTGGCCTAAAAAAAGTGGATGCATTGGTGGTCATATGGCAAGATTCTATAGACTCTGGAACAGTTCCTACAGATGTAACCCCACGATTTAGAAAGGGAGGTAGAGAGGAAACAGTCAGCCTGATGTCAGTCGTGGAAAAAATTCTAGAGTCCATTACCAAAGATTTTATAGCAGAGAACTGGTAGAACTGGTAGAATCGGATCTCGTCATCATGGATTTATGAAAGGGAAATCATCCTTAACAAATCTGCTGGAATTCTTCAAGGATGTATCTGGACAAGTTGATGAGGGGGAGCCAGTGGATGTGTTATATTTGGACTTGTAGAAAACTTTTGACAAAGTCCCACATAAAAGATTATGCGTAAAATTAAAGCGCATGGGATTGGGGGTAATGTATTGAGATGGAGAGAAAGCTTGTTGGTAGACAGGAAACAAATAAGAATAAACGGGCCTTTTTCTGAATGGCAGGCAGTGACTAATGGAGTACTGTAGGAATGAGTGCTAGGACCCCAACTATTCACAACATATATTAATGATTTAGATGAGAGAACTAAATAGCATTCATGTCGAGACGGCTAGAATACAAGAGCAGGGATGTACTTCTGAGGCTGTATAAGGCTCTGGTCAGACCCAATTTGGAGTATTGTGAGCAGTTTTGGGCCCCGTATCTAAGGAAGGATGTGCTGGCCTTGGAAAGGGTCCAGAGGAGGTTCACAAGAATGATCCCTGGAGTGAAGAACTTGTCGTATGAAGAACGGTTGAGGACTCTGGGTCTGTACTCATTGGAGTTTAGAAAGATGAGGAGCGGTCTTATTGAAACTTACAGGATACTGCGAGGCCTGGATAGAGTGGACGCGGAGAGGATGTTTCCACTAGTAGGAAAAACTAGAATCAGATGGCACAACCTCAGACTAAAGGGATGATCCTTTAAAACAGAGCTGAGAAGGAATTTCTTCAGCCAGAGAATGGTGAATCTGTGGAACTCTTTGCCACAGAAGGCTATGGAGGCCAGGTCATTGAGTGTCTTTAAGACAGAGATAGATAGGTTCTTGATTAATAAGGGGATCAGGGATCAAGGGGAAAAGGCGGGAGAATGGTGATGGGAAAAATATCAGCTATGATTGAATGGCAGAGCAGACTCGATTGGCCAAGTGCCCACATCTTATGGTCTTATGTAAAATCTCCAATTTTACAGATGACACAAAGCTGGCTGGGTTTCGTCCTACAGTCCAAAGATGAGCAAGTTAGTTAGATTGGCTATGATAAATTATCCCTTAGAATCCAAAGATGTATAAATTAGGTGGATTAGCCATGGTAAATGCATGCGATCATGGAGAGAGGGTGAAGGGAGGGACTGGATGGGTTCTTTTGGAGAGTTGATGCAGACTCTATGCGTTGAATGGCCTCTTTCTGCACTGTAGGGATTCTATAATTTTCTGAAGCAGTTTGATATAGATCTTGGAGTGAAGAAGATCAAATGATATGGGAAGATAGTCAGGATCAGGCTATTAAATTGGATGATCAGTCATGATCATAATGAATGGTGGAGCAGGTTTGAAGTGCTGATTAACCTACTGCTGCTCCTATTTTCTATGTTTCTATATTTCTATCCTCAGATACTCCCAGGTACTAGGCATATTTATTGGCAGGACACTTTGGATGGCT
Organism: Mustelus asterias; assembly: GCF_964213995.1. Taxonomy (NCBI): domain Eukaryota; kingdom Metazoa; phylum Chordata; class Chondrichthyes; order Carcharhiniformes; family Triakidae; genus Mustelus; species Mustelus asterias. Next base: position 104,720,458 of record NC_135807.1, on the reverse strand, counting down.
GATTGGAGACAAAGGATATCACAGGAAGAAATGATGACTCCAGAATGAAGTCCAAGGATGTAGTGTGGGTATTGTTGCAATAACAGTATGGCACGGTAGCAGAGTGATTAGCACTGTCACAATGTCAGGGACCCAATTTCGATTCCAGCCTTGGGTGACTCTCTGTGGAGTTTGCACATTCTCTCTGAGCTGCGTGGGTTTCCTCCCACAGTCTAAAGATGTTCAGGTTTGCCATGGTAAATTGCCCCTTATTGTCAGGGGGATTTGTGGGTTAAATACGTGGGGTTACGGGGATAGGGCCTGGGTGGATTGCAGTTGGTGCAGGCTCGAAAGGCCAAATGGCCTGCTTCTGCACTCTAGGGATTGTATGATTCTAATCCTCTTTAGAAAAAGGATTGGTGCCAGAGCATAAGAGAATTATGATGTAAAATTTTTGTTCAAAGATGTGCAAAAATGTAGACAGGCCATTCAGTTTAAAGTCGGTGATGGGAACACCTTTAGAAATGATAATCCAGAACAAAATTAACAATCACTTGTGCAAATGTTGATTAATTAAGGAAAGTCAGCATGGATTTGTTGCTGCCAAATCTTGTTTAACAAAATTGATTGAGCTTTTCGATGTGGTAACATGGAGGGGGATGTGAGTAATGCGGTCGATGGGTATCACCTGGACAACCAAAAGCTGTTTGATAAAGTGCCGTATAACAGACTCATCAACAAATATGAAACCCATGGAATGAAAGGGACAGTGTCACAATGTTAAGAAGTTGGGTGAGCAACAGGAAACAGAGATTAGTGGTGAAGAGTTGGCTTTCGGGCAGGAGGATGTTATATATTCTCTCTTTTTTTCAGCATTCTTTCTGGTTGTATCACAGCTTAGTATGGCTCCTGCTCTGCCCAAGACCGCAAGGAACTACTAAAGGTCGTGAATGCAGCCCAATCTGTCATGCAAACCAGCCTCCCATCCACTGACTCTGTCTACACTTCCTGCTGCCTCAGCAAAGTAGCCAGCATAATTAAGGACCCCACGCACCCCAGACATTCTCTCTTCCACCTTCTTCCACCGGGAAAAAGATACAAAGCCTAAGGACACAGTACCAACCAACTCTAGAACATCTTCTTCCCTGCTGCCATCAGACTTCTGAACGGACCTACCTCACACTAAGTTGATCTTTGTCTACACCCTCGCTATGACTGTAACACTACATTCTGCACTCTCTCATTTCCTTCTCTATGAATGGTATATTTTGTCTGTATAGCGCACAAGAAACAATACTTTTCACTGTATACTGATACATGTGACAAAAATCAAACAAATCAAATATTCCACATGAGTCTGTATTAGGACTACTGCTTTTCTTGATCCATGGTAATAACCTGGACTTCAGTAAGGGACACACAATTTCAACATTTGCAGGTGGCACAAACAGAAGTATTCTGAACTGTTAACAGGATAGTGTTAGATCTCAAGAGGGCATAGACAGATTGGTGGGATGCGTGGACAAGTGGCAAGTGAATTTAAATGCAGAGAAGTGTGAAGTGATGCATTTTGGAAGAATGAGGAGAGACAATATAAAATAAAAAGTACAATTCCAAAGGGAATTCAGGAGCAGAGGGACCTGGGATTTATGTGCCTTGAAGATGGCAAGGCAGATTGAGAAAGTGGTTCATAAAGCAGAAGAGATCCCGGGCTTAGTGAATAGAGGCATAGAGAACAAAAGCAATGAATCTTTATCAACATTGGTTCAGGCTCAACAAGAGATTTTGCCCATTTCTGCACACCACACTTTAGGAAGTAAGTGAAGGCATTAGCAAAGGTGGAGAAAAGATTGTCGAGAATGGTTCTGGGAATCAAAGACTTTGGTTACATTGATAGGTTGGTGAATCTGAGACTATTCTCCAGAGAAGAGAACGTTGAGTAGAGATTTTTTTATTTATGTGCAAAATTAATAGGAGTAGCAGGTAAAATGTTTTACCAATACATGAAGAGCAAGAGAATAACTAAGTAAAAAGTAGGACCTATCAATGATGCACTTGGTAACTGGTGGGTTGGTTCATAGGATGTGGGCAGGGTTCTCAATGCTGTGACCAGGCAGAGTCAACATGGTTTTGTGAAAGGGAAATTAAGTTTAATTAATTTCTTAAGAATTTAGTAAAAAAACAATGTGAATACAGGGGACTTTGTAGATGTGGTATCCTTAGGTTTTCAGGTGGCACATAAAAAGTTAATAAACAAAATAGAAGCTTCTGTTGTAGGGATTAATATGATAGCATGGAATGGTTAGGAATATAGGAGCATAGGAAATAGGAGCAGGAGTGGGCCACCCGGCCCCTCGAGCCTACTCCACCATTTAACTAGATCATAATCGATAAACCTCAATGCCATTTTCCCGCATGATTCCCATATCCCTAAATATCTGTAATGTCCAGAAAGCTATCCATCTCTGTCTTGCCCTCTGGGGTAGAAAATTCCAAAGGTTCACCCCCATCTTAGTGAAGAAATTCCTCCTCATCTCAGTCCTAAATGGCCTGCAACTTATTCTGTGACTATGCCCCTTGATTCTAAACCCCAGCCAGGGGAAACATCCTTCTTCTATCTATCCTGTCAAACCCTGTAAGAATTATGTATGCTCCAATGACATCATCACTCATTCCTCTAAACTCTGGAGAACATAAACTCAGTCTCTTCAGTCTCTCCTCATCGGGCAATCTCATCATCCCAGGGATCAATCTGGTGAACCTTTGTTCCACTCCCTCTATGGAAAGCATATCCTCCCTTAGGTAAGGAGTCCAAAGCCTGCACATAAATAATCCAGGTACAGTCTCATCATGGCTCTACATAATTGCAGCAAAGCATGTTTACTCCTGAACAAAAATCTCCTTGTAATGAAAGCCAATATATCATTTGGCTTTTTAATTGCTTGTTGCATCTATATGTTAGCAGTCAGTGACTTATGAACAAGGACACCCAGGTATCTTTGAACATCAACACTTCCCAATCTCTCACCATTTAAGAAATACTCTTCCTTCATGTTTTTCCTTCCAAAGTGGATAACTTCACATTTTTCCACATTATATGCTTCTGCCATGTTTTTGCCCACTCCACTTAGCCTCTCCAAATCCTCTTGAAGCCTCCTTACATCCTTCTCACAGCTCATGTTCCTGCATAGTTTTTTGTCATCAACAAACTTGCAAATATTGCATTTAGTCCCCATATCCAAATCATTTATACAGAATAGCTGGTATCCCAAGCATTGATCCTCGTGGTACCTCACTAGTCACAGTCTGCCAATCTGAGAATAATCAGTTTATTCCTACATTCTGGTTTCTGTCCATTAACCAATTCTCAATCCATGCCAGCATATTTTTTCCAATTCCCTGTGTTGTTATTTTGTTTACTATCATCCTGTGTGGGATCTTATCAGTGGCCGAGGAACACTGTAGGGGGCACCTTATTGAGTTGGACCTGGTTTAGGGCCTATGACTCAGGTTCCTCATTAGACTCTTCATCCAGTTTTTTTTTGCATGTTCTGTCCTGACTGCTTCATTCTGCACTATGCTTGTGTGTGACCCTTCCTTTTACAATGGAAACATATGTCATTTCTGTACCAGCAAGTTTCTTGGGAGTGCTGTCCCCAACATCGAAAACAAGCCTCCACCCCTCGTGCTGCACTCCCCTTCTCAGGCTCTGCTGTGCCCTCACTCAGGCTGTTCCTCACAACAGTTTCCCGCCACAAACGGTTCACCTCATTGGCCACACCTTGTACTTCACTTATGCCCCGCTCAGTGCATTCAGTCACCTGGGCTACCTCTACAGGTTTTTCTAAAGAGATTTTAGTCCCAGCCAGAAGTATAAACTTTAATTTTTCCTCTGCTATGATCTCATTAGCTACAAAGAAATAACGCAGTCTTTCAATTTGTTGCCTTCAGTTTTGCACATCTGGGTCATATGGCTCAATCTTTCCAATGTATTTTATGTGGCATATGTACCTTGCTTCTTCATAATTTCGACATTTACTCTCTTCCCCCTATAACTGCTCACTGCAATCTTCCGACGACCAACGAAAGATATTCCTCATCATCAGTGTAATAACTTTGAAGATCATTCATTGTGGCTTCAAGTTATCCCAGGATGCATATTCTTGCATCTGATTGTCGCGGCTTCCCACACTGCCTGTCCATAGGGTCCGGCTCGATCACGTGGCCCTCAGGGATCACCCACTTAAAGGGGCCACACTACCACAAGTACTTTCGGTGTGGCCTGACAAATACCCTATATAGTTGTAACAAGACTTGCCCACTTTTATACTCTATCCCTCTCACCTGATGAAGGAGCAGCGCTCTGAAAGCTCGTGCTACCAAATAACTTTACAAATGACTTTAACCTGTTGTTGTGAGACTTCTTACTGTGCCCACCCTGTCCAACGCCAGCATCTCCACATCATACTCTATCCCCTTTGCAATAAAAGCCAACATTCCATTTGCCTTCTTATTACTTGCTGCACTGGCATATTAACCTTTTTGTGATACATGGACACCCAGATTACTCTACACCGTGGCATTCTGCAGTCCCACTCCATTTAAATAACAGTCTACTTTCCTGTTCTTCCCAAAAATGTGAACAACTTCATATTTTTCCAAATTATACTCCATCTGCCAGTTTTTTTTGCCCACTCAATTTACTTTATCAAAACTTGTGTTCCTACCTTTCTTTGTATCATCAGCAAATTTGACTACAAGATTCGGTCCCTTCATCCAAGTTATTTCTATGCATTGTAAATAGTTGAGCTCTTAGCACTTATTCTTGCAGCACTCCACTAGCTACAATTTGTGAACCTAAAAATTATTATTTTATCCCAACACAAAGTCTTGGAAGTTATCTCCAAAGTAGTTAACGCATATCCTCACAGATCCTGGGAGAAAGCCTTTCATTTAGGCAAAGAAACAACTGTCTTTAACATTTCCAGCCTGTCATTTTCCCAGTTCTGTCAATCCCAGTCGTGTTCACACCTTGTAGTAAATTTCAAACAACTGGGCAAACTTGTGCATTGGAAATTCAAGTCCGAATGCAGGGTTAAATCTTCAAGCAATTGCCACTTTGCATCTTATAATTGACAGCCTGCCTATCCCAGGAAACAGCCTGAATATGTCACAATACACACAGCTTAAATTCGGCGGTAGTGGGTTTCCGGCAAGCTGGGAATTTTCCATTTTTGACTCCCCTGCACACACCAACACCCAACAACTCTTCCAGGTCAATTAAAATTATGACCCCCTCGTTTAAATCTACTTTATTGGCAATAAAGCCCTTTGGAATGTTCTGAGGTCATGCAAGGCACTATATAAATGCAATTTGTTTCTTTCTCTTATATTTTTACTATGATTTTTGTATCAAGTTGGGAATTCAATACTTGCCTTGGTTGGTTATTGCTTATTGTCTCTGTTAGTTTGAACTTAATTTGGGTCAGACTGACTAAAGCTCACAGATTCCCTGTTCACATTAATCCAGATCCACCCCTATTCACTAAATACCAGGTTAGCAACTCAGCCAACCTCCACTCTTGCTGTTGGCAAACAAGCTTCCTGACCGTCTGTGTTTGCTCTACTCACTGCATACCTTGACCCGTCCTTACCCCAGCTGCTCACTAGACCAAAAGTTTTGCTATCATTGTTGGTGAAAACTTCCCAAAATAATGAAATCCATGTAGCATGTGCAATTATCATTGTAGGGTGCGGGAGGGTGGGGTTGTGGTGAACCATCGTTGGTTACCACTGTGGGTTATTCCTATGTTACTGTTGGGTTAGGGGGTTGCCACTGTGGGGGTTGTATAATGTTGTTGGGTTAGGGTGTTTACCTGTGGTAGATGTTGTTATGGCACATCCCGGTCGGGCCCCGCCTCCTGGGGAGAGGTATAAGACCCTCTGCTCCGGTGGGACCCCTCCAGTCTGAACTGGTGTACTCGTGTTAGTTAGTTCCATTGTTTGCTAATAAAAGCCTTCAATAGCTGAAGCCTTGTTCCACGTGCTTGATTGTCGCGCATCAGGGGTGTACTTCAGTTTAATAACAGTGCCATGCACAAATGTTGCTTCAGATAAGAAGTACATTTTATTCATATAGAACCAAAGCACTGTGATTTTAATTATGTTTCCATTTCTCTGACAACTGTTGAGAGAATGAAACTAAAGGATATATGTATAGTTGAATGCCATGCTTACAAAGATAAAGTGAGGCCTCAAACCTCACAATTCCAATGTCCCTGCCCATCTGTTGTGTTGTATGTGTGCCATTAAGTCTGTAACTAAGACTGATAAGTCAGAATATCTCACCCAGGTATACAGAAATTGATGAATTGTTAGATCAATCTAAATGAGACAAAAATAGCTAATGATAGTCCAGTCACATAATATTATCTTTTGATATGTTATTCAACAAGGTTGGTATTGACCAGTGCTCAAGAGTGGCAAACTTTTAAAATGATCAAACACTGAAAGGTATTACAACATATCACAACTCTTAATATAAAGGACATGAATTTCTATGTTACAGGATAGATATTAATTCATCCTTGTATAAGCCAGCTGACAACAATTGGCTTTTCCGATTTTCTGTATTCCTGTTTCTATGCAACCACTTTATTCCTTTCAAAAGGATCTGTTGCATTGAAAATATAATGGCCCAGAATTTGTGTTCAATAGTGAAGGAATAATGCTCACCATGCATTACACTTACTGCTGCCCGCAAACATTTTGTGGGCATTTCAGGGGTTAGAATGTCATCTCGGTGCAGATCAGGCCATATCGGATCAACTTCATTATCTGATATTCGGCCACGATTGTTTTTGTACCACTGCCAGAAATAGATTTCTCACCCTTAGTTCTTGGAAATCATTTTCAGTATGGTGACTTCTCCAGGGAATATAAAGCATGGTTGAGCAGGGCAACCAATAGCATGGTTGAGATTTCCAATCCCAATAACAGCAATAATAAAAGCCAATTACTGTAGATGCTGGAATCGGAAACCAAAAGAGAAAATGCTAGAAAATCTTAGCAGGTCTGGCAGCATCTCTAAGGAGAGAAAAGAGCTGACGTTTCAAGTCCTGATGACCATCATCTGAACTCGAAACGTCAGCTCTTTTCTCTCCTTACAGATGCTGCCAGATCCGATAACAGCAGGTTTAGTGATGGGAAGAGGGCGGGTCTGCGGCGGGAGCTGAAAAATCAGTTTCCTATCGGTGTAAAATGACAGTGAAAAGATGTGCTCCCACCCATCATGGCAGGTCTCCATTCCAACTGAAGCCGGCGTGAAGCCATTTTGTATCCTGTTAATGTAATGCAGATGAAGGTCTGACTAGAATTGGGCCCCAGTGTCCAATCATCCATGCTTCCAGCGGGATATCACGCCAGCTTGGAACACTTCTGGACTAACATAGCATGGATTTGTCGGGATTCACTTGGAAGAAGGCCGAGGGCAGCTTGTGGAGATCAGAAGATGGAGGCCTCTAGCAACCTCAGTCCCTGGAACACCATATGCAGCAGTAGGTGGTGGGTGGAGCATCAACAGCTTAGACTATAGCACTGCAGGAGCTTCCAGGACATGCATCCTCTCGCTGCAGGTGGGCAGCTGCATGAGGTACTGTTGGGCAGTGATGTTCTATGCTGGGAGGAAAGAATTAAAGAGGTAGAGTTGGGTGTGGAGGCCCATAGTGGGATGGGGGTGGTTGGCGGTGCGAGGGGAAAGAGAGAAATGCTGCAGGAGTGATGGAATGGTTGAGGTGGTATGGAACAGGAGGGTGGGAAGGGTGGGGGTGCAAGTATATAGGTTTGAATAGGCATGGGGTCCAGAAGGAGGGGTTGGTGTTGCCAACTGATGAGTCCTGGAGGGCATATTTAGGGAATGGTTGATAGGAAGGAATGGTGAGGGGTAAAAGTAGCAGTGGGAGCTAGTAAGGTGGGAGGATAAGGGCCTACGATGGCAAATGAAGAGATGCTGAGAGTTGCTGGAGGAGACATGGAAGAAAAAGCGGATTCTGGGGGGAGGTAGGATGAAGGGCATGTCTATTGTCAAGCGGTAGGTGCTCCTTGAGAAGGTAGAGGATGTGGACATTTAACTGCATGGGACAGAGGGTGATGGGCAAGGTTATAGGATCACTGTGGGGTTGTCTTAAGTTCACACAGGATCAATGGGTAAACAGCTTAGGGGAAAGTGCTGTGGATGTACTGTGTGATTTATATTTTTACAGGATGCCCCCACTCAACTTTCAATGTGATTGACATGTTTGACTCCCTGTCAGGCCAGGAGATCTCCAGAGTGTTGCATCATGAAGGGAACAGGTAAGTGACCCACTGCTGCATTAGTGGGCGCACTAGGTTGGGACCCCAAGCCCTGATCCCATAAGGTGGAGTTGTGAGAAGGTGAAAAGGTGTTAAAGCTGAGTCCAGGAATTGGGGATTCCAGTCATTGACCCTAGTGAGGTCTGATCCAGATTTGATCTTGATCACTGATCAAATGTAATCAAAGAACAAAGAACAAATCCTGGGAGTTCTTTAGTTGGGCGGTGTCTATGAGAGGGAACAGGATAAGCTTGAGGTGGGGGGATAAAAAGAAGCACCCCTGCTCCTCCTGGTCCAAAAACAATGTTGTGAAATCATTTAACTTTTCTCAAGCTGACAGATAAGATTTGAATCCATTCAGTCACACCCAGTTGCAAAGATGCCACGTCTGTTTCCTGTGACCAACCAGAATCACAGCTGTGTTCGGTTAAACATAAGGTTGCCAGTCTCATTATAATATTTAAATAGCCAACGCACTTCCTGTGTTGGTTGTCTGCCTCCTGCCCCATGAAGTGGGTGGATTGGCAACAGGTTTGAGGTTCTTTCCAAAGTATTGTTTTCACCTTAGACTAACTACCTATTTTGGGGGGGTTATGGTTATCCCACAAAATCTAAACAAGCGAGCATATATTTGAATATCTAATTCAATGTAAAATCATGCACAGACACTGAAATAGAGTAAGGTGAAATAAAGGTAGGATTAGGAGAGGGATAAAAAAACAGAAAAAAATAAAGTTTTTTTCCATCTCCAACAATATTTAAAATCAAAATGAGTGACAATTCACAATTGTAAAGGTATATTTTCGGTGCCAGAGAGGTATTGACTGGGTAAATACAGGAACTTCTTAGCCTTCATATATTTAAATATTGTAACTCTTAGCAAGATACTGTTCTGTATATTGAACAAAGAACAAAGAACAATAAGCACAGGAACAGGCCCTTCGGCCCTCCAAGCCCGCGCCGCTCCCTGGTCCAAAATAGACCATTCTTTTGTATCCCTCCATTCCCACTCCGTTCATATGGCTGTCTAGATAAGTCTTAAACGTTCCCAGTGTGTCCGCCTCCACTTGCCCGGCAGCGCATTCCAGACTCCCACCACCCTCTATGTAAAATACGTCCCTCTGATATCCATGTTAAACCTCCCCTTGAACCTATGACCCCTCGTGAACGTCACCACCGATCTGGGAAAAAGCTTCCCACCGTTCACCCTATCTATGCCTTTCATAATTTTATACACCTCTATTAGGTCACCCCTCATCCTCCGTCTTTCCAGTGAGAACAACCCCAGTTTACCCACTCTCTCCCCATAACTAAGCCCTTCCATACCAGGCAACATCCTGGTAAACCTCCTCTGTACTCTCTCTAAAGCCTCCACCTCCTTCCGGTAGTGTGGCGACCAGAACTGGGCGCAGTATTCCAAATGCGGCCGAACCAACGTTCTATACAACTGCAACATCAGACCCCAACTTTTATACTCTATGCCCCGTCCTATAAAGGCAAGCATGCCATATGCCTTATTCGCTACCTTCTCCACCTGTGACGTCACCTTCAAGGATCTGTGGATTTACACACCCAGGTCCCTCTGCGTATCTACACCCTTTATGGTTCTGCCATTTATCGTATAGCCCCCCCCTACATTGAGGCATGCCCCTTTAAGAGAATGGGTCAGGTGACCCAGGACTCAAGCTCCACCCTGGCTGGAGCTTGACTACACAATCTTGTGCTGACTAATGTGTCAATAAACCATTCCAGTTAGTTTACTACCACTGACCTCGTGGTCTTCTTAGTCTCAATATCAGACCTCAAACATTATGATACCTATGTAATGAAGCTTGTGGAGAGGCAGAGTAAATTGGACAACATCTATTGCAACTCCAGGTTTAGCAGCACATTTGAGGATGCCAAAAGTAGGCTTCCAATTTACTTTATAATTATTTGTTACAAATAGTGCTGATAGCCTTGCCATTGTTCTGAATGCGAAATCTAGACCAAGAAGTGATGAAAAATTCTGATCAATAATCCGCATCAATTTTGATCTTTCACGCACCCAAATCTTTGGTGCTAAACAAAGGCCCAATCTTAAGATGGTAAACAGCACCAAGTTATTCTTTCACTCTTCATATTTTTGAAGGCAATAAATTAGTCCAAATGTGAATAATGGGAAAAGTCTTTCTGAAATCTTATTTCAGCAATGTTAACTAACACATTCTAACATTATTAGCTTTTCCAAACTTAAAAGTCTCAATGTAAATCTCTAGTAAGTTGTTTTAAAATGCCTCCTACAGTTTCCTCAACACCTTTGGTTGACTGTGAATGTATGCAGTACATTTGCTAAGGGATGACTCAGAATAAAATTTTAATTTGGAGAAACTTGTCTTCAATTTCCTTTTCTGAGTAAACAGGAAATCTGTTGCTAAAATGTCTCTGGACAAGTGACGGTAATCAAGTCAGTGGGTATTTAGATGTCACTCAACATGAATCTGTCATTGGTCTTTGTTTTTGCTGATGGTTGTACAGTCATACCTTTCACAATCCTGTTTATGGAAGATTTTTCAACGTATTCTGGCAATATTTGAGGACAATGGGTGACAAGTTTATGTCAGGTATGAGATGAAATACTTTGCCACATAAAACATTTCATAACAGAGAAGACTTGATGAAAACATTTCTGGAGGGCTCCTCCTCGGGGCTGCGCAGTGAGGTACCTTGTTACTCAAATTTTGTAAAGATGGCGGCAAGGCATAGAATAGTTACAGCATGGAAAGCCATTTGGCCCATCATATTCTTGCCGGCTCTCTGCAAGCTCACCTGGTCCCACTCTCCCAGCCTTTTACCCATGGCACTGCAAATGGTTTTTTCTTCAGATAGTTATCCACTTTTCTTCTGAAGACCTCGATTGAATCTGCCTCCACCACACTCTCAAGCAATGCATTCCACATTCTAAATCTGCATCAATGGCCTCCAGTTGCAAATATGCATGTTTATGCCTATAATAGTTGCTCTATGGGTCTAGGAAGGTGCCATGAAAAAGAGGGTTCTGCTTCATAGGGAAGAGGGGTTAATTGAAATAAACCGTATGAGGGGTTGCCTCAGAACAGATCACCTAGCTGACCTCTTTATTAGGAAATGGTGTATTGTTAAGAAGAAGCTAGGAAGACAAAATGATTCCAAAATGAAGGAAAGGGAGTAAATATGATGGTAAAAAAGTAATTGCTGGCTTTACCAACATCTTCAGTGAAGAAAACTCGACAAAATCAATTGTCTACAAAAGAAAATGAAAGTGGACTGGAAAACAAGAAGATATAACTGTGAATTGCAAGACAGTTTGGTATTGCAGGGGTTAATTTGAGGACTGTAATAAAACACTGATTAATGACCAGGGACTCCCAAAGCTATTTTATCTACATCAGCAATACATGGCTTGAGCAGCAGTGTAATATATAATAACTAATTACTGACACACGAATTAAGTCATTTTGCCATGAACAGATCATTATGGGCCATATTTAATTATAAGCAATGCAAATTCTATTGAGACATTCAGGGGACAATAAATTGATTCATTTTAACAATAACATTTTTGTATTTTATTAAATTGATGTAAATTCTGTGAAAAAGAAGGCAGTATATAAACAGGGCAGGTGTTGATGATGCAAATGAAATAGATGACAGATGGTTACCAGTGAGATCACTGGCTGTGTCTATAATGGATTGAGGTAATCAAAATCCTCTGTGAATATGTGACTTTGTTTAGATGTACAACTTTCAAAAACAATGCAGGAAGGCTCAAAATGCATTATTGAGAGCAAAACTATGCATTGATTTTAATATTTCTAACATCACAACCCAGGCACGATACATTTCCACATAATGGGGAAACCTCTTCATTCTAGGGCAAGGAAATATATGTCTTTATATCTCAATTATTCCATAATTCTGTACTTGTGTGTATTTTATTTTTTTAACTCTATACAACAAATCAATTGAGTTGACAACATAAATGTTCTTTTGTATCAAAAGCCTCACTAATCTGTTCAAATAGAGGCTTCCGCAAAGGGAATTATGCAGCATTTCTATGGAGGGGTCCAACTATTTTATGGAATGTGTGCAGAAAAATATATTTCAGAAGTTGGTTTAAATCTTTATTAATTGGGACACATGGTTGATAGTCAACAATGTTCAAGAAGACAAGTACTGGTTTCATATACTGCTACACATGTAGACCAAGCAAATGAGGATTCGATCACAGAACAAGCACCATGGCTTGATAATGAAAACGTGCTGGACTGCTGCCAGTCCAGATTATAAATGATGTCTGCGCATCTCACATGTGCCTTTTCTTTTTATCTTTTCATAGGCATCAGTGCTTATTCTCAATTCCTTTCAAAAACTATACAGTCTACCTTACACGTGGTTCACATGTATTAACATTTGGATTAACAGATAAAAGTGCATGAGCTCAGTTGCCATAAATAATACTTCATGAATCAGCAGCTGTGATTGTGACCACTGTAACCGTAGTACTACTTGACAGACAGTTCAAAATACATAGTGGCTGGCAAAATCAAAATCATACTTTTGGAGCTGTGAACCTCACTAAACCTTCAATGCCCCATGGCACCAAATGGTTTAGAGGTGAACATTGGAACGGGAGTAGACCATTCAGACCCACACGTCTGGCTATTCAATTAAACAATGGCTGATTAGTATTTTGGCTCTGCCTACCTATCTTGGTTTTGTAACTTTTAATATCCTTACTTGACAAAGATCTATCAATGTCAGTTTTGATATTTACAATTGATCTAGCCTCAACAGCTTTATGGAAGAGTGAGTTCTAGATTTCTACCATCTTTGTGCTGGAGGCATTTTCTGACATTGCCCCTGAACAACCAAGCTTTAATTTCACTGTTATTTTGGGAACTTCCCCATTAGGGGAAGTGGTTTTTCTCTGTTTCTTCTTCAGTCTCTGCCTGAAGATAGTTCCTTGGCAATTATTTGCTGAACCTTGGCTAAGTGTTGTGATTTTTTTACCATGAGTGAAGAAAGGAGGCACAGCCCCCTCAACCTGAACAGGATCGATCCCCCTGCTGTTGGCATTAATCTGATTTATGCACTAATCACCCTAACCACTAACTAACCCCAGATTCTCTCTACCTTCTTATCGCCTTTAATATCTAAAACAAGTTGATTAGGTCAACTCATTGGGGTGGTGATCTTGAGCCCGCATTTGCTGTTTGTGAGGTCGCTGGTGGGGCCTCAAGATCTGAAAGTCGCAGTTCTCGCTGGCAAGAGCACAATTTTGGACGTTCCCCACCCCCTTGCCGGGAAAATCATCAGGTTCACGTCCGTAATGGGCATGAACCTGGTTTGCATCCATTTGAATATATTTAAATGTTATTAACCCACCCCCTTGCCAAATATTGACCCCCCCGCCGTATATTGACACCGCACCGAGGTGATATCACGTCAGCACATTTTACAACAGTTTCACACACATGTGAACCTGTCGTGAGAGTCTCCCCAGAGGCATAAAGGTAAGTATAGCCCCCAGGGGAGAGGGGCATGGCCAGGCAGCGGACCGAAGAGCTGGGGATGCCGACGATGGCTGTTGGGGAGACGGAAGGGGGAACTTTGGTTCCAGATCAGACTTTGGAGGGTGAAGTGGCGGAATGGGTCTGATGATCAGCGGGGGGGCAGGGAAGAAGGGGCCGATGATTTATGTGAGGGGAGAAGGGGCAGACTCTAATTGGAGATGGGGAGGGGAGCTAGAAGGCTGAGGTTTATACAGATTTTGATCGGGGCACCCTTTAAAGATGGTGCCTGATCTGTGTGTTGCTGGGTTTTGCAGGGTATATAGGCCCCACCCCTCTGTATGACTTGATTTATTTGGCAGAGCGTTGTAAGATCTGGAGAGAAAACTGATCAATTTTTCTGGAGTGAAGCACGTCAGTTTTCTCACTGGAAACAGCACACTGCCATTTTTTGGTAAGATTTAGCCCATTGCCGTCTATGTTCAAAGAAATACAAGCTTAGCCTATGCAACCTATTCTCTAATTCAATTCTTTTAAAACAAAGAAAAAAGAATAAAGAAAAGTACAGCACAGGAACAGGCCCTTCGGCCCTCCAAGCCCATGTCGATCAGGATGCAGCAAAAAAAAACATAAAAAAGACGAAAAAAACCTTCTGCCCTTACTTGGGCCATATCCCTCTATTCCCTCCCCATTCATGTACCCATCCAGATGCCTCTTAAATGTTGCTAATGTGCCTGCTTCAACCACCTCCTCTGGCAGCGCATTCCTCGCTGCATGAAAAACTTCCCGGCACATCTCCCTTAAACTTTCCCCCTCTCACTTTGAACCTGTGCCCCCTTGTAATTGACACTCCAACCCTGGGAAAAAGCCTCTGACTGTCCACCCTGTCTATGTCTCTCATAATTTTGTAGGCTTCTATCAGGTCTCCCCTCAGCCTCCGTCTTTCCAGTGAAAACAATTCTAGTTTATTCAACCTCTCCTCATAGTCAATGCCCTCAAGACCAGGCAACATCCTGGTGAATCTTCTTTGCACTCTCTCCAAAACTTCCACATTCTTCTGGTAGTGTGGCAACCAGCGCTGCACGCAATACTCCAAATACTCCAGCCTTACTAAGGTTTTATATAGCTGCAACATGATTTCCCAACTATTGTATTCAATGCCTTGGTTGATGAAGGCAAACGTGCCATATGCCTTCTTAATCACCTTGGCCACCTGTGTTGCCACTTTTAGGGAACTGTGGACCTACATGCCGAGATCCCTCTGTTAATGTTCCTAAGGGTGATGCTTGAAGTTCCTAAGTCTGTGTCATTCTGTTTGTACCTATAAAATCCTCACATGTTGGGGGTGATTCTACCACCCCGCTGCGCTAATGTTTTAGCACAGCACGCTGGGAGATTCCAGCGCCCGATTCATGGGATCTGCGCTGGGCGTCCCAGCCCGCTAGCATCTCCCAGTGTTCGATTTACAGTGGTGTCAACTCCGTGCTGAAAATCAGAGGGGAGATGCATAAATAAGGTAATATTCATTACCATGTATTTTAAATCCTATTAGCAGGTCGGAGACTTCACTCCAGCGGGGTTTACAATAACTCCTCACTTTCAAGGAGCTAGCAGCTCAACCCCGCTGAGGTCAAGGGGGAGCAATCAGTGCGCCCCCCAGAAGGTTGGGCGTGCAGGTGTGGGGTGCCCCCTGGGCATTGGCACCCTGGCAGTGCCAACCTGGGCCCCTGGGGTCACCTTGGCACTGCCCATTGGGCATGGGGCAGTGCCAAGGGCATATGGGAAGCGGGGCATAGGGGCAGGGCCTCATGGGGCAGGGCCTAGGGGGTGATTGGTGGGGGTGGGATCCCACTGCCACTCTGCAAAGGGATTGGTTGGCGAAGGAGGAAGGCCAGCGATCAGGGCAGGTTGGGGGGGCAGGGGGGTCAGCCGGGAGTGGGGGTCAGGACTGCATGGAGGGTTGGGACTCCTTAGGGGGTCAGCATTGCAAGTGGGGGGGTCGGGACTGTGGGGGGTCAGGCTTGGAGATCGGTGCGGGCCAGCGGGGCATCAGAGGTGGGCTCAGGAATGGTGGGGACTAGCAATCGGGCCATGGGCGGGGGAGGGCTGGTGATGTGGGGGTCACGCGGCTGACCAGTGATTGAGCTGGCCAATGATTGAGCTGGCCAGCAATCAGGAGGCTGTCAGTGCGGGGCCACTGCGCATGCCCCGATATTGGCACTGACAGATCGGCGTATGCGCAGTGACCCGCTCAACCTCAGCCTCTCCAGCAGACTAGACCCCGCTCCCTAATTTTTAATGATATTCACGCTGATGGCCTCTGCAGTTCCCAGAGTGTGGGAGATTCTTCTCTGAACGCCCACTGAAAAAACCAACATTAATTACTTTGGTTTTCACGTGGATTCAACACAGAATTTTTTTGAGAGAATTTTGGCCGTTATATTTCTATTCTCAGTTACATCTTGAGGACATGCTGACAATCAAACAACTTAAAAAATGCAACATTCAGTTTGAGATTAATTATGCAATAACGTACTGGAAGACCCTGTAACTAGTCAATCCATTAGTTACCTGTGCTACCCCACCAATAATTAAATAAATTCACTAACATTTGCCAATATTCACTTTGATGTTTTGCTTTTTACAGAGATTGTATCATTTCCTATTTAACCTGAAGCTTCATGTGTGCCTGGAAATCGTGCTATTAATTACGGAATGAATTCCAAGGTGGAATTTAAATTTAAAATTCTATTCTATAAATCAGGAAACCTGATTTTGGCCGGGTAAAGTGGCATTTGAACCGTCAACGCCATTGGTGTTTTTTCTGCTGTATTGTGCGACAGTGTAAAAATGCAGAGCCGGGGGTTCTCGTTGTATCACTGGCAGGCAGTCTCTGATTCACCTGCCCCACAGCGAGCTCAGGGCTTCAATAACCCAGGCGCCCTATTTAAAGGTGACCCCTGTGAAGAGCTAGCACTCCTCAAGAAGTAGGAAGCTGCTGGAAACTGATGGCTGTCAAAGCCAAGAAACATGTTGCCACTAAATTTAGCAATGTCTCCCTCAGTCACATACTAGACACAGTGGAAGTCCGCTGTGATGTCCTCGACACCCTCTGTGGGCAAAGATTACCAAGCAAGGTGACAAATCCAGCATGGGAGGCAATGACAGTCTTGGTCAATGCCAACACTCTCCAAAGGTAACAGCCACTAAGTGTCGAAAGAGGATGAATGATCTCCTCTGTTCCACCAGAGTAAGTCATTCTTTTCATCACTTTCAACTCACACAATCACAGGACCATCACACATCCACAGGGATCTCACTCAATGCCAGCTCAAAGAGTACCAGCACCCACTCTTGCGCACACACCTTTCAATCCCTGCGGGTCATGTCTTCATCCCATCCATGGCCCCACTCAGCTCCCACACATTCCAGGAATCCTTAACATCTGGCCTGGCAGGCATTGTGCTTATACTCTCTCCATCTGACTTCAATCAAGACAAGCTGACATACAACAAAAGGAAGAGACCCCTGACTGATGGAGGAATAGCTGAGCTCAAGGTCCTCACAGACTTTGAAGGTAAAGCGATTCAGTTGGCCAGTGAGAATGTGGACTTGTGCTGATGGCGAGGTCAGTGACACTTAGCCAAGTAAGGATCCTGCACTGCAACATCCATCGAACAGCAAACTGGGACTGAAGTCTTGTTTCACAAGCCCCTGCCATGCATTAATGATCTTTTCTTGCTTTCAGAGGCACATCAGGGAAGCAGCCAAGGGGTCCACAAACCCCAGCCCCAAGAGCAGCACAAACAAGGAATCTATGGATCCCAGATGGAGAAAAATTGTGGAAATCAATGAACGTCAATACATCTATGTGTGGCAGCATGGGATATGACACACCACAAAAAGAACTGATGAGTGATTCAGCGCTTCAGTTACCTTGAGGAATTTGTAAAATGCGTACAGGAGGGTTCTTTGGAACAATATGTAGATAGCCCGACTAGAGAGGGGGCTATACTGGACCTGGTACTGGGGAATGAGCCCGGTCAGGTCTTCAAAGTTTCGGTAGGGGAACATGTGGCAAATAGTGACCACAATTCTGTTAGCTTTAGGATAGTGATGGAAAAGGATGAGTGGTGTCCCAAGGGTAAGGTGTTGGATTGGGGGAAGGCTAACTTTAGTGGAATTAGGCAGAAATTGGCAGCTCTTGATTGGGAGAGGCTGTTTGAGGGTAAATCCACATCTGGCATGTGGGAGTCTTTTAAGGAACAGTTGTTAGGGCTACAGGACAGGCATGTGCCTGTAAAAAAGAAAGATAGGAAGGGTAGGATTTGAGAACCGTGGATAACCAGGGAAATTGAGGGACTGGTCAAAAAGAAAAGAGAGGCGTATGGTAGGTCCAGGCAGCTAAAAACGGAGGGAGCTCTGGAGGAGTACAAAGAAAGTAGGAAAGAACTCAAACGGGGAATTAGAAGGGCAAAAAGGGGTCACGAAATGTTCTTGGCAGACAGGATTAAGGAGAATCCCAAGGCGTTTTATTCATACGTTAGGAACAAAAGGGTTGTCAGGGAAAAAATCGGACCTCTCAGGGACAAAAGTGGGGAATTATGCTTGGAGCCCAAAGAAGTAGGGGAGATCCTAAATGAATATTTTGCGTCGGTATTCACAAAGGAGAGGGATGTGTTGACTGGGAGTGTCTCGGAGGGGAGTGTTGAACTGTTGGAGAAAGTCTCCATTACAAGGGAGGAAGTGTTAGGTTTGTGAGAGAATATAAAGACTGACAAATCCCCAGGGCCTGATGGAATCTATCCAAGGCTGCTCAGGGAGATGAGAGATGAAATCGCTGGGCCTCTGACGCAAATCTTTGTCTCGCCACTGGACGCAGGTGAGGTCCCAGAGGATTGGAGGATAGCTAATGTGGTCCCGTTATTTAAGAAGGGTAGGAAGGATAACCTGGGTAATTATAGGCCGGTGAGCTTGACGTCCGTGGTGGGGAAGTTGTTGGAGAAGATTCTTAGAGATAGGATGTATGCGCATTTAGAAAGGAATAAACTCATTAACGATAGGCAGCATGGTTTTGTGAGAGGGAGGTCATGCCTCACTAACCTGGTGGAGTTTTTTGAAGAAGTGACCAGAATGGTTGACGAGGGAAGGGTCGTGGATGTCGTCTATATGGACTTTAGTAAAGCGTTTGACAAAGTCCCTCGTGGTAGGCTGGTGAAAAATGTTGGATCTCATGGGATAAAGGGGGAGGTGGCTAGATGGGTGGAGAACTGGCTTGGTCACAGAAGACAGAGGGTGGTAGTGGAAGGGTCTTTTTCCGGCTGGAGGCCTGTGACTAGTGGTGTTCCACAGAGCTCTGTATTGGGACCTCTGCTGTTTGTGATTTATATAAACGATCTGGAAGAAGGTGTAACTGGGATGATCAGTAAGTTTGCGGACGACACAAAATTGGCAGGACTTGCAGATAGTGAGGAGCATTGTCAGAGGCTACAGAAGGATATAGATAGGCTGGAAATTTGGGCAAAGAAATGGCAGATGGAGTTCAATCCTGATAAATGCGAAGTGATGCATTTTGGTAGAAATAATGTAAGGAGGAGCTATGCGATAAATGGCAGAACCATAAAGGGTGTAGATATGCAGAGGGACCTGGGTGTGTAAGTCCACAGATCCTTGAAGGTGACGTCACAGGTGGAGAAGGTGGTGAAGAAGGCATATGGCATGCTTGCCTTTATAGGACGGGGCATAGAGTATAAAAGTAGGGGTCTGATGTTGCAGATGTATAGAACGTTGGTTCGGCCGCATTTGGAATACTGCGTCCAGTTCTGGTCGCCACACTACCAGAAGGACGTGGAGGCTTTGGAGAGAGTACAGAGGAGCTTTACCAGGATGTTGCCTGGTATGGAGGGGCTTAGTTATGAGGAGAGATTGGGTAAACTGGGGTTGTTCTCCCTGGAAAGACGGAGGATGAGGGGAGACTTAATAGAGGTGTATAAAATTATGAAAGGCATAGATAGGGTGAACGGTGGGAAGCTTTTCCCCAGGTCGGTGGTGACGTTCACGAGGGATCATAGGTTCAAGGTGAAGGGGGGGAGGTTTAACACAAATATCAGAAGGACATATTTTACACAGAGGGTGGTGGGGGCCTGGAATGCGCTGCCAGGCAAGGTGGTGGAGGCAGACACACTGGGAACGTTTAAGACTTATCTAGACAGCCATATGAACGGAGTGGAAATGGAGGGATACAAAAGAATGGTCTAGTTTGGACCAGGGAGCGGCACGGGCTTGGAGGGCCGAAGGGCCTGTTCCTGTGCTGTATTGTTCTTTGTTCTTTGAGGGGAACTGACAGAGGGTATTCCCTCAAATCCATGTGGATGCAGGTCTTGTTAAAGAAAAAGACACAGATCAATGACAGCTTCCTAGGGTGGCCTCAGCTATTTCTGAAATTGCCTCTCGGAGAGTTGGAGGTAATTGGTACACATTCAGAGCATGTGCCAATGCTCATTGGTGACTAAGCCTGCCCTGGTTGCCTTCCCTCTAATTAGCCTCACCCTCTGATACTGCTTGTCGATGGCCTTGTGGCTTCTGCTGTTGTTTGGCCACAGTCTTCCTTTTGTCTTCCTCCTGAAGAAAAGGAATGTGACATATGACAAATCCACAAAATGGGCTGTGGGAGGAGGGCAGGTAAAGATACGAGCACTTCTGTCTACATGGCCTTCATCCTAGGGGCAGTTGCAGCTGACCAATGGGAATTTCTGAACCTCTCATGTACCACTATGCCCCCAATACCCCTCCCACCGCATAGTGGCATCCCCCCCCCTTCAATTTGAACTTGGACTTCTGCCAGTTGCACCTGTGTTTGCAACAATGTTGTCAGACAAGCTCAGAGTAACGATTCAGTTATCAGACACCACCTTCCAACTTCCGTAATCCTCAAGATTTTGCCCATTGCCCTTGACTTTCCCAACATCACACTGCATTTTCCCTCCATCACCCTCACACCTGTTACCACCACCTTTGACCTCATGACAGTAACACTCAAACTTACACTTCACACCCTTGACTGGAACTCCTCACCAACAAGCTGCCATCTGTGATCCTGGAGCTTCCCTCCACCAGACTTGATCTGCCCTCTGGAACCCTTAACTCGCCCTCAGACACCATTAATCTTCTCTCCTTCAAGCTGAACTTACCCTTCCATCAGTTTCAACTCCAGTCTCTGACTGTTGACTTTCCCTCTGTGGCACCACTGCCGCCCTTATACCCCCAGATCTAACATCTGACTGGACAAAACCTTCCTTATGAACCAAACAATTGCTCCATTGAATCTGTTTGCCCTCACAGCTTGACTCCCCAACACACCAGTGCCTTCCTGCTGTTCACTTTCACGCACCAATCCCACCCTCTGTCCTTGCAAACCCCACCATTGTACACTTTCATGCCCTGATCCCACCTGCGAGAACCACACTCCAATTCATCCTTGCCACAATAAACAGTCCAAATGTTCTATGTTCTATGTTCTATTCTCTGTCGGCCCGACCCTTTGCATCAGAGTTCACAAAGCCAGCTGCCTACCTCTGATCCAAATGGACCACCTTGCCTGATGCACGCCACCTTTAAGTCGTCGGAAAATCAGTGGCATGTGTTACCCATTCGCTGCTGATTTAATTTTGAAGATCAAACTTAATTTGGAAACATTGTAATTTAATGACTATTCAAGGATGCTAATCCCATGAGGATGAATACTATGAAAAAAGATGTCCCCGCCACCAGATGGCTCAAGTCCCGATCCACGACTGAAACATCTGAGTTAATCTGTTAAACTCAATCTGTTATTGGGAAGCCAAGATTTTGGTTCTCCGCTGATTGAATCAATCTGTCCGCCATGTTTCCTGCTCCTGGTAGCCCCATTAAATTCCTCTCCATGAGGAAATAGTGCTATACAAAGGAAGGTGATCAGACATTACAAAAAGGGTGGGTCTACAGTAGATATATGTGGATTTGTAGGGTTGAATTTAGTGTAGGTGAAACAGGTTCAGCTCACTGGTGGAAGTACCAATGAGAAACCTACCCTTTATAAATGCAATCAGGCATTTAACTGGACAGAGTTGGGCCGCACACAGAACAAATTTCACTCGAGAGCTTCTGGCCTTTATATTTACACAGTAAGAAGTCTCACAACACCAGGTTAAAGCCCAACAGGTTTATTTGGTAGCAAACACCATAAGCTTTCGGAGCGCTGCTCCTTCGTCAGATGGAATGGTCTCTGTTCTCCAACAGTGCACAGACACAGACACTGCAAAAGCTTGTGTGGCTTTTGCTACCAAATAAACCTGTTGGACTTTAACCTGGTGTTGTTAAACTTCTTACTTTATATTTACAGGCAGAGATACTGGGACTGGCAGAGATTTTGTAAATGCCTTCATGGGATGTGGGCATCACTGGCTAGGCCAGCATTTACTGCCCATTCTGAATTTCCCTTGAGAGATGCTGGTGAGATGCCTTCTTGAACTGTTGCAGTCCATGTGGTGTAGACACACCCAGAGTGTTAGGGAGGGAGTGCCATGATTTTGACCCAGCGACAATGAAGGAATGACAATATATTTCCAAGTTAGGATGGCTTGGAAAGGAAATTCCAGGTGATGGTGTTCTCATGTGTCTGCTACCCTTGTCTTACTAGATTATAGGAGTTGTGGGTTTGGGGGATGCTGTATAAGGAGCCTGGATGAGTTCCTGAAGTGCATCTTGTAGATAGTATGTACTGCTGTCACTGTTTGCGGGTGGTGGAGGGAGTGAATTATTGTGTGTGGGGTGCCAGTCAAACGGACTGTCTTGGATGGTGTTGAGCTTCGAAAGTTGTTGGAGCTACACTCATCCAGGCAAGTGGAGAGTATTCCATTATACACCTGACTTGTTTCTTGTGGATGGAGGACAGACTTTGGAGAGTTAGGAGTCATAGGGTCATAGAGGTTTACAGCATGGAAACAGGCTCTTTGGTCCAACTTGCCCATGCCGCCCTTTTTTTTAAAAACCCCTAAGCTAATTCCAATTGCCCGCATTTGGCCCATATCGCTCTATACTCATTGTACCCATGTAACTATCTAAATGCTTTTTAAAAGATAAAATTATACCCGCCTCTGGCAGCGTGTTCCAAACACTCACCACCCTCTGTGAAATAATTGCCCTTCTGGACACTTTTGTATCGCTCCCCTCTCACCTTAAACCTATGCCCTCTAGTTTTAGACTCCCCTACCTTTGGGAAAAGATATTGACTATCTAGCTGATCTATGCCCCTCATTATTTTATAGACCTCTATAAGGTCACCCCTCAGCCTCCTATGCTCCAGAGAAAAAAGTCCCAGTCTATTCAGCCTCTCCTTATAACTCAATCCATCAAGTCCCGGTAGCATCCTAGTAAATCTTTTCTGCACTCTTTCTAGTTTAATAATATTCTTTCTATAATAGGGTGACCAGAATTGCGCACAGTATTCCAATTGTGGCCTTACCAATGTCTTGTACAACTTCAACAAGACATCCCAACTCCTGTATTCAATGTTCTGACCGATGAAACCAAGCATGCCGCATGCCTTCTTCACCACTCTGTCCACCTGTGACTCCACTTTCAAGGAGCTATGAACATGTACCCCATGATCTATTTGTTCTGTAACTCTCCCCAATGCCCTACCATTAACTGAGTAATTCCTGCCCTGGTTCAATCTACCAAAATGCATCATCTCGCATATATCTAAATTAAACTCCATCTGCCATTCATCAGCCCACTGGCCCAATTGATTAAGATCCCGCTGCAATTGGAGATAACTTTCTTCACTGTCCACTATGCCACCAATCTTGGTGTCATCTGCAAACGTACTAACCATGCCTCCTATATTCTCATCCAAATCATTCATATAAATGACAAATAACAGTGGACCCAGCACTGATCCGCTGGTCACAGGCCTCCAGTTTGAAAAACAACTCTCTACAACCACCCTCTGGCTTCTGTCAAGAAGCCAATTTTGTATCCATTTAGATACCTCACCCTGGATCCCGTGAGATTTAACCTTATGCAACACCTACCATGCGGTACCTTGTCAAAGGCCTTGCTAAAGTCCATGGAGACAACATCAACTGCACTGCCCTCATCTACCTTCTTGGTTACCCCTTCAAAAAACTCAATTAAATTTGAGAGACATGATTTTCCACTCACAAAGCCTTGCTGACTGTCCCTAATAAGTCCTTGTATCTCTAAATGCCTGTAGATCCTGTCTCTCAAAATACCTTCCAACAATTTACCCACCACAGATGTGAGGCTCACTGGCCTGTAGTTCCCAGGCTATTCCCTGCAGCCCTTTTTAAACAAAGGCACAACATTTGCCACTCTCCAATCTTCAGGCACCTCACCCGTGACTATCGATGATTCAAATATCTCGGCTAGGGGACCCGCAAGTCCTCCCTAGCCTCCCACAACGTCCTGGGATATACTTCATCAGGTCCCGGGGATTTATCTACCTTGATGCCCTTTAAGACTTCCAGCACCTCCTTCTCTGTAATATGTACACTCCTCAAGACATCACTATTTATTTCCCCAAGTTCCCTAACATCCATGCTTTTCTCAACAGTAAATACTGATGAAAAATATTCATTTAGGATCTCACCCTAATTGAATGAGGTGAGTTATACACAACAGAATTCCAAGCCTCTGACCTGCTCTTGTAGCCACAGTATTTATATAGAGTCACAGAGGTTTACAGTATGGAAACAGGCCCTTCAGCCCAACTTGTCTATGCCACCCAGTTTTTACATTAAGCTAGTCCCAATTGTCCAGGTTTGGCCCATATCCCTCTATACCAATCTTACCCGTTTAACTGTCTAAATGCTTTATAAAAGACAAAATTGTACCCGCCTCTATTACTACCTCTGGCAGCTCGTTCCGTGGTAGTGAGAAAAAATTGCCCCTTGGACCCTTTTGTGTCTCTCCCCTCTCACCTTAAACATATGCCCTCTAGTTTTAGACTCCCCTATCTTTGGGAAAAGATGTTGATTGACTACGCCGCTCGTTATTTTATGGACCTCTATAAGATCACCCCTAAGTCTCCTACGCTCCAGGGAAAAAGGTCCCAGTCTATCCAGCCTCTACTTATAACTTAAACCATCAAATTCCAGTAGCATCCTAGTAAATCTTCTTTGCACTCTTTCTAGTTTAATAATATCCTTCCTATAATAGGGTGACCAGAACTGTACACAGTGTCCCAAGTGTGGCCTTACCAATGTCTTGTACAACTTCAACAAGACATCCCAATTCCTGTATTCAATGTTCTGACCAATGAAACCAAGCATGCTGAATACCTTCTTTATCACCCTGTCCACCTGTGACTCCACTTTCAAGGAGCTATGAACCTGTACCCCGAGATCTCTTTGTTCTATAACTCTCCCCAACACCCTACCATTAACTGAGTAAACCCTGACCTGGTTCGATCTACCAAAATGCCTCGCATTCATCTAAATTAAACTCCATCTGCCATTCATCAGTCCACTGGCCCAATTGATCAAGGTCCCATTGCAATCCTAGATAACCTTCTTCACTGTCCACTATGCCACCAATCTTGATGTCATCTGCAAACTTACTAACTATGCCTCATCAATTTTCATCCAAATCATTATTAATGACAAATAACAGTGGACCCAGCACTGATCCTTGAGGCACACCACTGGTGACAGGCCTCCAGTTTCAAAAACAACCCTTTCCAACCACCCTCTATCTTCTGTCGTCAAGCCAATTTTGTATCCAATTGGCTACCTCACCCTGGAAATCGTGAGATTTAACCTCATGCAACAGTGGTACCATGTGGTACCTTGTCAAAGGCCTTGCTAAAGTCCATGTCAACAATGTCGACTGCACTGCTCTCATCTACCTTCTTGGTTATCCCTTCAAAAAACTCAATCTATTTCATGAGCATGATTTTCCACTCACATAGCCATGCTGACTGTCCCTAATCAGTCCTTGCCTCTCTAAATGCCTGTAGATCCTGTCTCTCAGAATACCTTCTAACAACTTACCCACTACAGGCTGCACTGGTCTAATTCAGTTTCTGGTCAATGATAATTTCCAAGATGTTTCTAGTGGGAGATTCAGTGATGATAATGCCAGCGAATGTCAAAGGGTGATTGTTGGAGACAATCCAACAATCTTGTTGGAGATAGTCAATGTCTAGCACTGTGTGGTCTGAATGTTATTTTCCACTTCTCAGCCAAAACCTGGATATTATACAGATCCTGCTGAATGTGAGCATGGATTGCTTCAGTATCTAAGGAACCGTGAATGGTGATGAACATTGTGCAATCATCATGAATATGCCCACTTCTGAGCTTATGATGGAAGGAAGGTCATTGATGAAACAGCTGAAGATGGTTGGGCCTAGGACACACTACCCTGGGCAACTCTTGCTGTGATGTTCTGGAACTCAGATGATTGATTTCCAACAACCACAATCATCATCCTTTGTGCCAGATATGACTCCAACCAGTAGTAGTTTTGCCCTGATTCCCATTGACTCCAGCTTTGCTGGGGCTTCCTGATGCCACACTCAGTCAAATGCTGCCTTGATGTCAAAGCAGTCACTTTCACCTCTTCAGCTCTTTTATTCATGTTTGAACCAATGCTGTAATGAGGTCAGCAGGTGAATGATGCTGGTGGAACCCAAACTGAGCATCAGTGAGCAGGTTCTTGCTAAGCAAATGCTGTTGGATAGCATTATTGATGACCCCTTCCATCACTTTACTGATGATCAAGAGTTGTGTTACAATCCCAGTTGATGTTACTACTGGACAGAAATGTCTTAGAATAGAAACCTGGCTCAAAAGATTGTTACTTTTATTCTTTTTAGAAAATGTGGATGAACAGAGTCACAGGACGGCCAATTAGCTTTTAACAAGAAAAGAACATTTATTAAACATGAAAAGTTTAACTATGGTGCAATACCCCTTCACTTCCACTTATCTTTGCAAATGTACATAGATTTTAAGGATAATTCAGGTTACAAAATATATCTTGTGCTGTAATGTTCTTAGTAAATACACAGTTCCTTTAAACCAATAGGTTAACAATGGTCAGACACAACCCATTCTGAAACCATGTGGCAGATGCTACCCAATTGAACTTCTGTGGATTTCTCCTTAAAACCCCTCAGATGATTATCACACAAGATTTTGCAAACTCTACTCTTGAAAAGACACACCTGAGAATCTTGTTCCAAACAATACTTTTCCTCAGCTGTTTTCAGTAAGGATCCACTTCCAAGATTTCCAACTCTCCTTTTGGTATTTCTCTGCCCTGAATTGCCACATGCATTCAAGCTTCCACACAATCTCTCAGATACTCAGCCATGCCAATAAACAGTTTCACAGGCTGTCGTAGGATGTCACCAAATTTTTGATTTACCTCTGCTGTCTGGATCCTCACTTTAAATCTAGTTACTGCAGCTGTCTCTAAATCAGAACCCCTTCTCTGTCTTTTACTTGTATTCCAATGAACAGCACCTTGTTCAACTCTGCAGTTCTTTTTGCCCCTCTAACTTCCATCTTCCTGGGGTTTCTATTTTCATTCCCCTGTTTCTATGACTAGCCTCCTTTAATTTTTGTGACTTGCTTTAGTTCCATTATTCCATTGTCTTGTTTTTCTGCTTCTGGCAAAGCTGTGAGAGTTGCCTTCTCTCTCATTACCTAGCTCCAACTGTCTTGTGTCCAGTTGAAACTAAACACAAAAAGGTCTTTCCAACTTAAAGATGCCCCTTGGTTGCTAAGCAACAGCTTAGCAACCCTCTTCTTCTACACTTGTTTACTTTTCACTCCATACATTCTCAACTGATAATGCTGGCATTATTTGAAATGAAACCAAAAGCTCTCTTTTGTTTAACCTGAATCGAACTAGAGTTTTAACTCTTTCTTACACAGAAATGCTAAATTAAACTAAATCTATACCCCACTTCCAATACTCAATGATACAAACATAGATCAGTTAAACAGTAGACAGATGGGGTAGAAATTAGCCAGGTTGGGTTTGTCCTGCTTTTTGTGAATTGTTTAATTGTCCACCTGCATTCTGGGGCAGAGGGACCTGGGTGTATATATGCATAGATCATTGAAGGTGCCTGGACAGGTACAAAGAACAAAGAACAGTACAGCACAGGAAACAGGCCCTTCGGCCCTCCAAGCCTGTGCTGCTCCTTGGTCCAACTAGACCAATCGTTTGTATCCCTCCATTCCCGGACTGCTCATGTGACTATCCAGGTAAGTCTTAACATAGAACCATAGAACCATAGAAAATTACAGCTCAGAAACAGGCCTTTTGGCCCTTCTTGTCTGTGCCGAACCATTTTATGCCTAGTCCCACTGACCTGCACTTGGACCATATCCCTCCACACCCCTCTCATCCATGAACCCGTCCAAGTTTTTCTTAAATGTTAAAAGTGACCCCGCATTTACCACTTTATCCGGCAGCTCATTCCACACTCCCACCACTCTCTGCGTGAAGAAGCCCCCCCTAATATTCCCTTTAAACTTTTCTCCTTTCACCCTTAACCCATGCCCTCTGGTTTTTTTCTCCCCTAGCCTCAGCGGAAAAAGCCTGCTTGCATTCACTCTATCTATACCCATCAAAATCTTATACACCTCTATCAAATCTCCCCTCAATCTTCTACGCTCCAGGGAATAAAGTCCCAACCTATTCAATCTCTCTCTGTAACTCAGCTTCTCAAGTCCCGGCAACATCCTTGTGAACCTTCTCTGCACTCTTTCAATCTTATTTACATCCTTCCTGTAACTAGGTGACCAAAACTGTACACAATACTCCAAATTAGGCCTCACCAATGCTTTATATAACCTTACCATAACACTCCAACCTTTATACTCGATACTCCGATTTATAAAGGCCAATGTACCAAAGGCACTCTTTACGACCCTATCCACCTGTGACGTCACTTTTAGGGAATTCTGTACCTGTATTCCCAGATCCCTCTGTTCAACTGCACTCTTCAGAGTCCTACCATTTACTGAGTATGTTCTTCTTTGGTTTGTCCTTCCAAAGTGCAATATCTCACACTTGTCTGCGTTAAATTCCATTTGCCATTTTTCAGCCCATTTTTCTAGTTGGTCCAAATCCCTCTGCAAGCTTTGAAAACCTTCCTCACTGTCCACTACACCTCCAATCTTTGTATCATCAGCAAACTTGCTGATCCAATTGACCACATTAACATCCAGATCATTGATATAGATGACAAACAACAATGGACCCAACACCGATCCCTGCGGCACACCACTAGTCACAGGCCTCCACTCAGAGAAGCAATCCTCCACAACCACTCTCTGGCTTCTTCCATTGAGCCAGTGTCTTATCCCATTTACTACCTCCCCATGTATACCTAGCGACTGAACCTTCCTAACTAACCTCCCATGAGGGACCTTGTCAAAGGCCTTGCTGAAATCCAGGTAGACAATATCCACCGCCTTCCCTTCATCCACTTTCCTGGTAACCTCCTCGAAAAACTCTAATAGATTGGTCAAACATGACCTACCACGCACAAAGCCATTTTGAATCTCCCTAATAAGTCCCTGTCTATCCAAATATTTGTAGATCCTATCCCTTATCACACCTTCCAATAACTTGCCCACCACCGACGTCAAACTTACTGGCCGATAATTTCCCGGATTTCTTTTGGAACCTTTTTTAAACAACGGAACAACATGAGCCACCCTCCAATCATCCAGCACCTCCCCCGTGAATACTGGCATTTTAAATATGTCTGCCAGTGCCCCTGCAAGTTCAACACTAGCTTCCCTCAAGGTCCGTGGGAATACCCTGTCCGGTCCTGGGGATTTATCCACTCTGATTTGCCTCAAGACAGCGAGCACCTCCTCCCCGTTAATCTGTAAAGGTTCCATGGCCTCCCTACCAGTTTGCCCTATTTCCGTAGACTCCATGCCCGTTTCCTCAGTAAATACGGATGAAAAAAAACCATTTAGTATCTCCCCCATCTCTTTTGGTTCCATACACAGTCTACCACTCTGGTCTTCAAGAGGACCAATTTTATCCCTCACTATCCTTTTGCTCCTAACGTACCTATAGAAGCTCTTTGGATTTTCCTTCACTCTGTCTGCCAAAGCAACCTCATGTCTTCTTTTAGCCCTCCTGATTTCCCTCTTAAGTAGCTTCTTGCACTTTTTATACTCCTCGAGCATCTGATGTGTTCCTTGCTGCCTGACTATCTTAAACGATGTCAGCGTGTCTGCCTCCACCACCCTACTTGGCAGCGCATTCCAGGCCCCCACCACCCTCTGTGTAAAAAACATCCCTCTAATATCTGAGTTATACTTCGCCCCTCTCACCTTGAGTCCGTGACCCCTCGTGAACGTCACTTCTGATCTGGGAAAAAGCTTCCCACCGTTCACCCTATCTATCCCCTTCATAATCTTGTACACCTCTATTAGATCTCCCCTCATTCTCCGTCTGGTAGACAGTGTAGTTAATAAAGCATACAGTATTTTGGGCTTTATTAATAGGGACATATAGTACAAGAACAAGGATGTTATGATGAATTGATGTAATGAACTAATTAGACTTCAGCTGGAATATTGTGTACTATTCTGGGTGTCACACTATAGGAAGGATGTGTACACATTGCAAAATTACAGACTGCAAAGCACTTGGCTGTATTAAATTCCATCTGCCATGTGTCTGACCATCCTTCCAGCCTATCTACATCTTGTTGCAGTCAATTATTTGTATTCTTTCATGAGATGTGAACGTCACTGGCAAGGCTAATATTTGTTGCTCATTGGTATCATCCTCCACATCTGCCACACTTCAAAGTTTGGTAATATTGGCCAATTCTGAAATTTACTCTGTATTTCAGTATTCAAGGCCTATGCATATATCAAAAAAGCAGTGGTTCCAGCACTTACCATTCACGGCATCACTGTTTACCATGCTTCAGTCTGAAAAAACAATAATTTACTTTGATTTACTGTTTTCTGTTCTTTAGTCATTTTTAAAAATCTAATTTGGCATTTACCCTCCTATTCCACGAGACACAATTTTGTTAAACAGCCTTTTGTGCGGTACTTTGTCAAACTCTTTCTTAAAATCCATACTGACAGCATCCATTGCATTCCCTTCACATCAACCTTCTCTATAAACCATTCGATTAGATTTTTTCCTGATTATTGTTTGTAAAACTATACCATGACTGGGCTGTAATTGCTGGAATATCCTTAGACACTTTCTTGAACAAGGATGTCCTATTTTCTACTCTTCAATCACCTAGCTCCTCCACCAAATCTCGGGAAAATTGGAAGATTATGACAAAAACTACCATTATCTCCTTACCCATTTCCTTGAGCAGCCTGGGATGCAAGCCATCTAGACCAGGTGATTTATCCACACTCAACATCACAACCCTTTTCAGTACATCGTTCCTATCATTTTTAACCTTGTCCATTACCTCTCCCATCGCTGCCTCTGCCTATATTTTGTCAGTATCCTCTCTTTTGGCAAATACCCATACAAAGCAATCATGGAGTATTCTAGCCTTGCACAGCCTCGTTGTAATATGCCTTTATGGAATTGCAGCATGACATCACTAGGAGGCAAGTGTGTCATGCAATCCAATTTTAGGTTCACTTTTGCTTTCAGCAAAGCACAGCACTATCTGGAAGCTTTACATCTATAAGTAATATGTTCCATGTGATTAGTCTCAATAAATAAACTCACAACATGTTTATACAATCCATTATGAGTCGTTGGTGCCTTTATTTCATTATAATAAACACATTTCTTAGCATGTACCATAGAATTATAGAATCTACAGCACGGAGACAGGCCCTTCAGCCCAAACTGGTCCATGCCAACCAAAGTGCCCATCTAAGCTAACCCCATTTGCCAGCATTTGCCCATATCCTTCTAAACCTTTCCTATCCATGTAGCTGATAGAAACATAGAATGGATCACCTTCATTGTCTTTAATAAGCCCCACTACTTACTATTTAGATGCCAGGAGAAGATTTTTGGGCTGCATTTGATGTTAAATGCCATTCTATTCTCATATTCTCTCTTTGTCAGTCTAATATTCCTCTTCACATTTGCTCTCACTTTATTGTATTTAGCCTGATTGTTACTTGAAGAATTTACCTGACATACATCATATATCATTTTACTTTTATTATATTCTTCATCTCTCTCATTATTCAGAGTCCTGACTTTGTTTCCCCTACTTTTTGACTTTATTGTCCTGAAACATATTACCCTTAAAGATTACCTATTTTCCATTACAGTTTTTTCAGTCAGTCTTTGATTCTATTTTACCCTGACTAGATCCCTTCTCATCCCATTGAAATCAACCCTCTTCCAATTTAGA
Organism: Mustelus asterias; assembly: GCF_964213995.1. Classification (NCBI taxonomy): domain Eukaryota; kingdom Metazoa; phylum Chordata; class Chondrichthyes; order Carcharhiniformes; family Triakidae; genus Mustelus; species Mustelus asterias. The sequence goes on along the minus strand of NC_135807.1, from coordinate 104,688,193 downwards.
AGTTCTACTTTAGATTGTTTCTTGCTGTTCCCCCATTATGAATTTAAACCTTATGATACAACAATTACTCTTACCCAAATATTTTCCAACGGACAAGTGGCTCATTCAGACCACATCATTCCATAGAATGCCTCATTCCTAGTTGGATTAAAACATGTATATTATTTCTTACCCCCTTACCCTTTACTCTAAGATTACCCCAATTGATAGTTGGCTAATTAAAAAGTCTCCCAATAACATCTAGAATTCTTGCACCTCTTTGTGATTTCCCTACACATTTGCTCCTCTCACTCTCATGGGCTGGAGGGTCTGGAAAACCCCCAGTCATGTGATCATATTCTTTTTACTTCTCAACTTTAACCAAATGAATTTTGTCCTTGCACCCTCAAGGACATGTTCTCTTTCCAACACTGCAATGTCATTTCTAATTCATTCTGCTATCCCACCTCCCTTTCTTCCTTCCCCACCTTTTCAGAACACTTTATTACCTTGAATATTAAACATCCAGTCCTCACCAGTTGTAAGCCATGTTTCCATTATTGCCTGTAAATCATATTCTTACAAGGCTATTTGTGTATATCTCTTATTTTCTCTTATCTGAACTACATTTCAATTGGAGTAGTTATAACATTGATAGAAATAATAAATATAAGCATAAGCAGGAAGATTGGCAGTAATCAAAATTTAAAAAAATAATTAAGTAGTTAATTAAAACACAATAAGAATGAGAGGGCAAGTGATGCATTGCAGCTGTAGTATATAGGACATTATGGACATCTGTGTGACTCATGGCAACCAATTTGCAGTAAGTGTCTGCAGCTTGAGGAACTCTGATTCAAAGTCAATGAGCTCGAGGCCAAGCTTCAGACACTGCAATGCATCAGGGAAAGTTATCCGGACACTTTATTCCAGAAGGCAGTCACACCCCTTAGGCTAGGGTCTTCTGATTTGGTCCATACAGCTACAGGGAGGTGTAACTGCAAGTGAGATGGGTATGGGGATGGATAAGGCGGAAGTGGACAAGTCTCAGCTCTTGCAATTGTCCAACAGGCTGTGATGCCTGCAGCTTGTATGGATGATAGCAAGGGCTGCAAGTTGGATGAGGGAACTGGCCATACCACCATGGTAGAGGGAGCCATTCAAGTGGTGAGGTGTAATAGAAATGTAGTTGCAGGAAGGGACAGTATAATCGGGGTATCGATAGCATGAGTCCAGAAGACTGTTGCCTGCCCGGTGCCAAGGTTCAGGACATTTGCTCAGGGCTAGAGGGGAACTTGCAGTAGGAGAGATGGAATCCAGTTGTCATGGTCCATGTGAATATCAACAACATAGATAGGCCTTGGAGGGAGGCTCTGCTTAGGAAGTATGAACATCTAGGGGCTAAATCAAAAAGCAGAATGACAAAGATAATAATCTTTCAAGTACTATCTGAACCACACGTACATTGGAGTAGGCTACATAAGATTAGAAACACTGCAGATCTCTATTTAAATAATATACTGTCTTTCTCTTCTTCCTGACCATATTATATTCCATTACCTAATTTTTAGCAGCTTACTTAATGTATTTTTGTACACTCTTTATGCCCTCTTGACAACTCTGCAATCTGGATGTCCTAGTACATGAATCACAAAAAGTTGGTATACTAGTGCAGCAAGTGATTAGGAGCGCAAATGTTCGCATTTATTGCAAGTGGAATCAAGTATAAAAGTAAGGAAATGTTGCTGCAACTGTACAGAGTTAGTTAAAACTGCATCTGAAGTGTGTACAGTTTTGGTCTCCTTACTTTAAAAAATGATAACATTGCACCAGAGGCAGTTAAGAGAAAGTGCATTCAACTGATTCTGGGGACGAATGAACTATTTTATGAGGAAAGCATGAGGAGGTTGGGGTTAAATCCAGTGAAAGTTAGAAGAATGAGAAGATGAAACAAATAAGATCCCGAGGGGACTTGACAGAGTGCTCAGGTTTGGGATATCTCATCTGGGCTGAAGAGGAACTTGGAGTGGGAGGGTAAAGATCCAATTGTCGTGGTCCACGTAGGTACCAATGACATAGGTAGAACAGGGACAAAGGTTCTGCTAAGGGAATATGAACAGCTAGGAGTTAAATTAAAATGCAGAACCAAAAATGTAATAATCTCTGGATCACTACCTGAGCCACGACCTAATTGGCACAGGGTCAATAAGATTAAGGTGGTAAATGTGTGGCTCAAAGATTGGTGGGGGAGGAATGGGTTTGAATTCATGGGACATTGGCACCAGTATTGGGGAAGAGGGGACCTGTTCTGATGGGACGGTCTTCATCTGAATTATGCTGGGACCAAAGTCCTGGCAAATCATATAACTAGGACTGTCGATAAGGCTTTAAACTAAATAGTGGAGGGGAGGGTTCAGTTGATTGGAGCATTGTACGGGCGGCACGGTAGCACAGTGGTTAGCACTGCTGCTTCACAGCTCCAGGGACCTGGGTTCGATTCCCAGCTTGGGTCACTGTCTGTGTGGAGTTTGCATATTCTCCTTGTGTCTGCGTGGGTTTCCTCCGGGTGCTCCGGTTTCCTCCCACAGTCCAAAGATGTGCGGGTTAGGTTGATTGGCCATGCTAAAATTGCCCCTTAGTGTCTTGTGATGTGTAGATTAGAGGGATTAGCGGGTAAAATATGTCGGGGTATGGGGGTAGGGCCTGGGTGGGATTGTGGTCGGTGCAGACTCGATGGGCCGAATGGCCTCTTTCTGTACTGTCGGGTTTCTATGATTTCTATGATTAGAAAATCAAGGTTAAAGGAGAGGGTAGAAGTGTAGGTTAATGATGAGGACTTTGAACTAGTTAAAGGAACCGAGGGCTCAGGAGAGGTTAGTAAAGTTTCAAGACCACGTAATAGAACAGAGAGTATAGAAGGTGGCAGGAATCTAACCTCAGGCGGAGCAAAAATGGTGACAAATATGAGAAGGGAGGTGGTCAATGCAGGACTGAGGGTGTTGTACCTAAATGCGTGCAGTATACGGAACAAGGTAAATGAACTTGTTGCGCACATTGAAATTTGCCGGTACGATGTTGTGGGCATCACAGAGATGTGGCTGTAAAGGGATCAGGGCTGGGATCCAAATATCCAAGAATATGTGTCCTATCGAAAGGACAGGCAGAGGGGCAGAGGGGGCGGGGTTGCATTGTTAGTAAGGAATGAAGCTAAATCGAGAGCAAGAAGCGATATAGGATCAGAAGGCATAGAATCTGAGTGGGTAGAGTTGAGGAATCACAAAGGTAAAAAGAGTCTGCACCGACCACAATCCCACCCAGGCCCTACCCCCATATCCCTACATATTTTACCCACTAATCCCTCTAATCTACGCATCCCAGGACACTCAGGGGCAATTTTAGCATGGCCAATCAACCTAACCCACACATCTTTGGACTGTGGGAGGAAACCGGAGCACCCGGAGGAAACACACGCAGACACGTGGAGACACCCCTAGCAGTAGTCAGGATGTGGGGCAGAAAATACATCAGGAAATAGAAAAGGCATATAAAAAAGGCATATAAATAATCATGGGGGAGTTCAATATGCAGGTGGACTGGGAAAATCAGGGAGGTAGTGGATCCCAAGAAAAGGAATTTGTAGAATGTCTAAGAGATGGTTTTTTGGAGCAGCTTGTGACAGAGCCTACTAGGGAACAGGGAATTCTGGATTTGGTGATGTGTAATGAGGCAGACTTGATGAGGGAACTTAAGGTGAAGGAACCCTTCGAGAGCAGTGATAACAATATGATAGAATTTACCCTGCAGTTTGAGAGGGAGAAGCTGGAATCAGATGTAACGGTACATCTGGAGGAGCTGGCCAGATTTGATTGGAAAGGGAGCCTAGCAGGGAAGACAGTGGAACAACAGTGGCAGAGGTTTTTGGGGGTTATTTGGGAGACACAATAGAAATTCATCACAAGGAGGAGGAAACATGCTAAGGGGAGGACGAGACATCCATGGCTGACGAGGGAAGTCAAGGACAGCATAAAAGCAAAAGAAAAAGCAGAAAAATGGCGACGATTAGTGGGAAGCCTTTAAAAGCGAGCAGAGGACAACTAAAAAAGCAATAAGGGGGGAGAAGATGAAATATGATTGTAAGCTAGCTAGTAATATCAAAGAAGATAGGAAAAGTTTTTTTCAATATATAAAAGGTAAGAGAGAGGCAAAAATAGACATTGGACCACTGGAAAATGAGGCTGGAGAAGTAATACTAGGAAACAAAGAAATGGCAGAGGAACTGAATAGTCACTTTGCATCTGTCTTCACAGTGGAAGACACCAGTGGGATGCCAGAGCTCCAGGAGAATCAGAGGGCACAGGTGAGTGTAGTGGCCATCACTAAGGAGAAGGTTCTGGGGAAACTGAAAGGTCTGAAGGTGGATAAATCACCTGGACCGGATGGACTACACCCCAGGGTTCTAAAAGAGATAGCTGAGGTAATTGTGGAGGCATTGGTGGTGATCTTTCAGGAATAACTGGAGGCAGGGAGGGTTCCAGAGGGCTGGAAAGTAGCTAATGTAACCCTGCTGTTTAAGAAAGGAGGGAGGCAGCAGATGGGAAATTATAGGCCAGTTAGCCTGACTTCGGTCATTGGCAAGATTTTAGAGTCCATTATTAAAGATGAGATCACGGAATACTTGGAAGTGCATGCTAAAAAAGGACTGAGTCAGCACGGCTGAGTCAAGGGGAGTTCTTTGAGGAGGTAACAAGGGAGTTAGATAAAGGAGAATCAGTGGATGTGATTTATTTAGATTTCCAAAAGGCCTTTGACAAGGTGCCGCATAGGAGACTGTTAAATAAGTTAAGAGCCCATGATGTTAATGTAAGATCCTGGCATGGATAGAGGATTGGCTGACTGGCAGAAGGCAGAGAGTGGGGATAGAGGGGTCTTTTTCAGATGGCAGCTGGTGACTAGTGGTGTGCCTCAGGGGTTGGTGCTGGGACCACAGCTTTTCACAATATACATTAATGATTTGGAAGAAGAAATTGAAGGCACTGTTGCTTAGTTTGCAGATGATACAAAGATATGTAGAGGGACAGGTAGTATTGAGGAAACGAGGGGCTGCAGAAGGACTTGGGCAGGTTAGGAAACTGGGCAAAGAAGTGGCAGATGGAATACAATGTAGAAAAGTGTGAGGTTACGCACTTTGGAAGGAGGAATGGAGGCATAGACTATTTTCTAAATGGGGAAATGCTTAGGAAATCAGAAACACAAAGGGACTTGGGAGTCCTTGTTCAAGATTCTCTTAAGGTTAACGTGCAGGTTCAGTTGGTAGTTAGGAAGGCAAATGCAATGTTAGCATTCATGTCGAGAGGGCTAGAATACAAGAGCTGGAATATATTTCGTTCATGGACGAAAAGAAATTGGTTTAGGTTGGAGGGTCACAGTTTTTTTTTTTTTTTTAACTGGTCGGTGCAACATCGTGGGCCGAAGGGCCTGTTCTGCGCTGTAATGTTCTATGTTCTATGTTCTATACTTCTAAGGCTGTATAAGGCTCTGGTCAGACCCATTTGGAGTATTGTGAGCAGTTTTGGGCCATATATCTAAGGAAGGATGTGCTGGCCTTGGAAAGAGTCCAGAGGAGGTTCACAAGAGTGATCTCTGGAATGAAGAGATTGTCATTTGAGGAATGGTTGAGGACTCTGGGTCTGTACTTGTTGGAGTTTAGAAGGATGAGGGGGGATCTTATTGAAACTTACAGGATACTGCGAGGCCTGGATAGAGTGGATCTGGAGAGGATGTTTCCACGGGTAAGAAAAACTAGAACCAGAGGGCACAACCTCAGCCTAAAGGAACGAGCCTTTAAAAGAGAGATGATGAGGAATTTCTTCAGCCAGATAGTGGTGAATCAGTGGAACTCTTTGCCACAGAATGCCGAAGGCCAGGTCATTGAGTGTCTTGAAAACAGAGATAGATAGGTTCTTGATTAATAAGGGGATCAGGGGTTGAGGGGAAAAGGCAGGAGAATGGGGATGAGAAAAATATCAGCCATGATTGAATGGCAGAGCAGACTCGATGGGCCGAGTGGCCTAATTCTGCTCCTATGTCTTATGGTCTTATGGGTGGAGTAAAAGGGACAGTAGTAACATGGATACAAAATTGGCTGAATAATAGGAAGCAGAGAGTAAAGGTCAATGACTATTTTTCAGGCTGGAGGAAGGTTTGAAGTGGTGTTCTCCGGGGATTGGTATTGGGACCCTTGCTTTTCCTGATTATATATTAATAATCTAGATCGTGGTATGCAAGGGGCAGTTTCAAAGTTTGCAGATGAAGAAGACAGGATGGACCTTCAAAGGGGTATAGTTGGTGGAGTGGGCAGATAGGTGGCAGATGAAGTTTAATGCGGCGAAGTATGAGGTGATGCATTTTGGTAAGAAGAACATGGAGAGACAATATAAAATAAGGGGTAAAATTCTAAAAGGGGTGCAGGAGTGGAGGGTCCTGGTTGTATATGTGTATAAATCTTTGAAGGTGGCACGACAGGTGGAGAGAGCAGTTAATAAAGCATATAGTATTCTGGGCTTTATTAATAGGAGCATAGAGTAAAAGAGCAAGGAGGTTATGCTATACTTATACAAGACACTAGTAGACCTCAGTTGGAATATTATGCACATTTCTAGGTATCACACTATAGGAAGGATGTAAACATACTGGAGAGAGTGCAGGAGAGATTTATAAGAATGGTTCCAGGGATGAAACACTTGAGTTATGAGGATAGATTGGAGAGGTTGGGACTGTTCTGGTTGGAGTGAAGGGTTACAGGAGATTTAATGGAGATGTTCAAAATCATGACTGGGCTGGACAGAGTAGATAGAAACTGTCCCCCCTTGTAAAAGGATCAAAAGCGAAAGGCCACAATTTACAAAAGAAGCAAATGTGATATGAGAAAACACTTTTTCACACAATGAGTGGTTCAGTTCTGGAATGCTCTGCCTGGATGCATGTTGGAGGTAGGTTCTACTGAGGCATTCAAGAGGGCATTAGATAATTACTTGAATAAAAACAATGTGCAGGGGTACGGGAAAAAGGCAGGGGAATGGCACTAAGCCAACTGCTCTTTTGGACAGCCAGTGCAGATGCGATAGGCCAAGTAGCCCATCTGCACTGTTAAAATCCCGAGATTCTATGAATGCTGAGATGACCATTCCCCTCACTTTTTGAAAATTAGCCCCCACTTCCCCGCCCCCTCCGAAGACTGAGATTAGAATTTCTTTCTCTCAGAACATTATTAGTCTTTGGAATTCTCTTCCCCAGAGAACAGTAAAGGCTGGGCCATTGAACATATTCAAAGCTGTGTTACATAGAAACTAGAAGCAAGAGTAGGCCATTCGGCTTTTCAAGCCTGCTCAGCCATTCATTTTGATCATGGCTGATCATTGAATTCAATATCCTGATTCCTCCTTCTCCCCATATTCATTGATCCCTTTAGCCCAAGGGATCTTCTTGAAATCAGGCAACATTTTGGCCTCAACTGCATTCTGTGATAGTAAATTCCACACATTCACCACCCTCCGGGTGAAGAAATTTCTCCTCACCTCAGTTCTAAAAGGTTTACTCCTTATCCTCAAACAATGACCCCTAGTTCTGGACTCCCCCATCATTGGGAACAGTCATTCTGATTCTACCCTGTCTAACCCTGTTAGAATTTTATGAGTTTCTGTGAGATTCTCCTCTCTCTCTTCTAAACTCCAGTGAATATAATTCTATCTGATTTAGTCTCTCATGTGTCAAACCTGTCATCTCAGGAATCAGCCTGGTAACCTTTGTTGTACTCCCTCTATAGTAAGGACATCCTTCCTCAGATAAGGACACCAAATTTTACACAATACTCCAGATGTGGCCTCACCAACACCTGATACCATTGCAGCAAAACAGATTTTTGATCAGCAAGGGTTGCAGGATGGACAGGGAAGCCATGACTTTATCAAACGTCAGGGCAATCCCAAGGGGCTAAACGCCCTTCTCCTGCTCCTAATTCTTGTGGTCTTGTAATTCACAAGTCTTATTCACCACACTTCACAGATACATTCTAAACCTGTTCTGTAAACCCATCCTTCTTAATCTGCTCCTATCTAATGTGGTACTACTTCAGTCTCTAGTACTATCCAACTCTCACTCCTTAATGCATCTTATTCCTCATTTCTAATTCTATGTTCTTGTAATCTTCTCCCTTCTAATTTTCTTCAACCCCTCCTCAGCCATACTTGTGAACCTCCCATAGGATCATGTGTAGGCTGTTTGACCTCTCGAGCCTTTTCCACCATTTAACTAGATTATAGCTGATCTTCTGCCTCAATGCCATCTTCCCACACTATTCCCATATTCTTAAGTATCATTGTATCTAGAAATCTATCACCTCTGCTTTGAACATGTTCAGAGACTGAGTCTCCAGAGTTGTCTGGTGTAGACAATGCCAAAGGTTTACTACTCTCTGACTGAAGAAATTCCTCCTCATCTTGGTCCTAAATGGCCGGAGTGTGGCGACTAGGGGATTTTCACAGTAATTTCATTGCAGTGTTAATGTAAGCCTACTTGTCACACTAATAAATAAACTTAAACTTAAACTCTTTTTATGAGACTGTGTCCCCTGGTTCAAAACCCCCAAAAAGGGGAAACATTCCTCCTGCATCTACCCTGTTGAGCCCAGAAAGAACTTTGTACACTTTGATGAGATCACCAATTTGAATTTACTTTTTAAGCTGATAATTTAATTGATGCTTCTAGGCCTCTGTGCTAAACGCTTAATATTAAGCTCACCATTATACACACTTAAATTGAAATCTTTAATTTCCCAAATCTTATTTTTAAAAATGCCTGGTTTCAATAGAAAGGGGAAAAAGAGAAATACTCACTAACTAATCACCTATTTGCTTCCATTGAGGTGATCCTTTGACCTCCCAGGCCCTTTATCCCTCTATGGGTTTCACTTAGCTCTTACTCTCGCTGCTGGCCTCAGGCTGATAGCATATCAGCTGTCCCCAAAAATAAGAGGCCAGGAGAAAGTGAACAGAATTCTGAAGACTGAAGAAGTGAAGATTTTTGGCCAAAGAAGTAGACTTGAGGTGAAGGCAAAGAAAGATCTCAGCATCATGTCAAGCTTGAAATTCACCGAGTTCAGGCTCATGGGAATGAAGATGAGGTCTTTGCTGAAGACTGGTTGGTCAGAGAAGTGAAGAGCAGACAGCACCATGAAAGTGAAGTGAAGTGTAAGATTGGAATGAGAGATGGAAGCAGAGGAGATGTCTGGGAAGGAGGATACAGAGGGGCATTGGTATCTAGGAGTTCTTGATGAACTCTCTGCATGGTGACATTGTGAAGAAACTTGTGAAAAGATATACTGCGACTACCAAATTTGTAAACCTCATTGGGAGTTCCAAGTTCTCTTTGGTTCATTGATGATTTTCAAATTTCCATTGATTTGTTAAAGACTATCATCAGACTTGTCCTGTCGTCCAATCTGATACACTTTATATGCCATTCAACACTGGCATTATGGTTGTCCATATAAATGACTTTAAGTGTTTGGTCTGAATTGTAAATTTTGTCATGTCACACCAGTATAATGAGGAAAATAACACAAATCCTGTGAGTGCAATCTGCCTTTGATTTCTCCAGTGAGTATGAGGTGGATAACATGCAGCTGCAGGGCTTGTTATACAGGCTTCCTCACTTGTGAAATAACAGATTTTACTGCTAACTGTGAATTGTCCTTTCTGTTATATGCATGCGATGTTTTACGATCAGTAGTTTATGCCTCTCATGGGACTCTGCGAGAAGTATTTTAAAATGATTACCTGGCCAGCGTAAATTGTATTTGATGCAAAGTCTTAATGAACCAAAAGTAGTGATCACATTAGTGAACTACAATTTACCAGAAAAAGGATCAAAGTAGAGCCTTTACTCATTCAGTGCTTCACCTCTACCAGGCAGACATGGTCTAAAATTTCAGTAACACGCACATTAATTTTCTTAACGCCAAAAATGAATGAGAACTAGAAATACTGTATAAAGAGCAAACATAGCAGACAACGTATCCTGATATGATCTTAAGACTTGCATACAAAGGGGGCACTTCTGAATCTTGCAGCCTGATGTCCTCATTCATAAATATCTGAGGGAATAAATTCATTTGTGTAGTGCCAATTGAGACAATGTTGATTCCCAGGGGCAGACAGCAGCTTGACTGGTGCTTGTTTGGCCTGTGGTGCTATCCACATCCGGGAACCAACATAAGTCTATGTAAAGCCACGTGAAGCAGTGCCACACAAATAATTTCCCCCTTGATCTTTTCCCTTTATTTTCAAGCACCTGTGTGTTAGGACACTGTCTGGGAATGTAAACATCTAACAAAGTCCCAACTGAGTTAGAATGATCAGCTGCACAAGTTAAATTAAGACAGTTTCAATCTCTAGAGCAAAATGTGGTTCTGTTTATACAGGGCACTTTTGGTATTATTTAAGAACATGATTCCTATGCAAATTTGTAATGTCATATCTGTATTCATAGATCTGTCACTGTAATGGAGGGTTGAATAGTGTGTGGCAGATCACTATTACACTGACTAATTCATGGAACATGAGCTAAATGGCAGATCGTACAGTAAGAGAAGTAGTGATGGGAAGTGAGTGACAGGGATTTAGCAGTAAGAATCAAAGCACAGAATGGAAAATTCACTGGCCTAGAAACCAGGTCATGAAGTGTATAGTTTCAGGCATTATTCTGCTACTGAAGAGCCTAAATGATGGGATCAGTGAACTTTGTGGAATTAAAAGTGCTCCATCTACCATTTTAAAGTTTATTTTATTAGTGTCGCAAGTAGGCTTACATTAACACGGCAATGAAGTTACTGTGAAAATCCCCTAGTTGCCACACTCCAGCGCCCGTTCAGGTACACTGAGGGAGAATTTAGCAATGGCCAATCCACCTAACCAGCACGTCTTTTGGACTGTGGGAGGAAACCCATGAGACAGGGGGAGAACGCACAGACTCCGCACAGACAGTGACCCACACAGGAATTGAACCCTGGTCCCTGGCGTTGTGAGGCAGCAGTGCTAACCACTGTGCCACCATGCCGCCCCTGACACAGGGTACAGGAGGTAGCACCTGTGGCAAGGCTGTGCATCCATCCCATTTAAAGCGATAAATCATTTATTTAATTGAGGGTTTCTGCTGGATTACGCCAGCTGATTGAACTCTATAAGCATAGGGATACCAACAGGTATGAAGATCCATTTGTCAGTTTTATTTAGAATTATCACATAGTTGCTGGCTTACTATTTCTAAATAGTGTTTCACTTTGCCACCATTGTGGCTGTGTTGTGCTGCAGTTCTCCTCAAACTTTACTTTCTCTACCTAGAAAGAGGTTTGGCTACTTTTGCATTAATCGTGCATTTAGTCTCACAGATTTAGTCACCCAGATAATCTGCCTGCGAACATGGATGGTGTGGTCAGTTTGCCTCTGGGTGCAGAGTATGATTAGGAGCACCAAGGAAGATACCACAGAGCAGGAAAAGGTGCCAGAAATGATAACTTGGGGAACAACAGTGTGGATATAATATTGGGCCCGTACCCTCGGTCCGCAGGAACACGGCATGTGCTTAAAATCCGGAGAGGCTCCGAAAACGCAGCTCACGCTGGCGAGTTTCTGAGTTCCGTTCTTCCATGCCGTGGGACTCCAGGAAGTTCATTTTGATACATTAGCATGTTATTAGTGAGCAATCGCTCTGGCACTTCCCCCACTCTCACCGGATATTCAGCTGGCGTGATGTCATGCCAGCACCATTTACAATAGCTCTACATAATCGTGAACTTGGTAATTTCTCCTCCAAGATGAGTGCTCAGGCAGCTAACACCTTCCAGGGTGTTCACCGCATCAGGGGCACCAGAGAGGATGCAGGGGATATAGATACAAGTTCAACTCAGGGGTTTGGGTGGGGGTTCCAGAATCTCCATTTCATGGAGAGGGGTCATGAGAGGTTACTTGCAGGCCTTCGCTACCCTTCACGTTGAGCATGCTGGCAGTGCTTCTTGAATCCTCCTTCCTGAGTTCTTGTCCATATCACAAGTGCCCTTCCTTAATGGGAGCTGGCCAGAAAGTAGGTGGGCTCAGCATTGGGGGTGACTATGAGTGACCAGGTGGGATCCCATAAGAGGCCAGGCTGTCAGGGCAGAGTGGGGGAATCAGCAATGGGCTGCATCTTCCTCTTGCGGCCTGGATGAAGTGCCTCACATGCGGGGGAGGATGACTGCAGTGAGATTGGAACCCACACTCAGGCAGCGGTGTGAGGACAAAGGGGAGAAGCTGCCAGGAAATCCAAACCCAATTGTCCGGAGTGCTTGTGTGTAACAATGGATCTCAATGGGTTATTGAGGCTGCTCAGCTCTGCACCTCTTGTGACCTGGGAGAAACAGGATGCATTCTGGGAATGCGCTGGACATGCTAATTGCTGACCTCACGATTCAGCTGTGCCTCGTCTGCCACAAGAGGAAGACACTCGGCTGAACAGCCACCCCGGCCTCCCCTCACTAATGATTGCAGCATTAAATGGTGTGTAGCTAAAAAGCACTGCCATGTAGTGAAGGCCAACTGTTAACCCTTTGCAAGCCGATGTCCCAGGAATTGAGCTAACACTCCCAGTAAGGCTGCAACATCATACAGATAACACTGATGTCCCCCCCGATGCAAGGTGTGATGGTGATGGCTATCGTCACGCACCCCAATCGAGGACATGACGGGGAGCATCGGCGAGGCCCCCCTTTGGAATGTGACACTAGTCACATGCACCCACTCAACTGCCCGCTAACATGATGCCAGGTTTCTTTGGGGAGGGCTTGGGGGCTGGGGGAATGCAGGCATTTGGCAGGGGGAATGCAGGCCACTGAGACCCCGGTGGATCCACGCGTTGCATCCTGCTGGAGTTGACAGGGAGCAATGTGGAGATGTGGCTATAGTGTCCAACTGGAGGGTGTGAGGGATGGCATAGACCTTGACGGGTTGGTTATCCTACTTATTGGCATAGACACTTGATGTGCCTTGGCACCCAGCCAGGACCAGCACCCTGCAGAGGAGAGAGAGGCTGGGCCTGTCGCTGTTCCGGGCGCAGCACCGGCCAAGGGTATTCCAACGTCGGTCATTGTACCTGCTAATGTCAGAGATTCAGTGCTGTAGAAGGCTGCGTCTGTCCTGGGGGATGGTGGACCACCTCTGCCAGACCCTGCAAGAGCTGGCACCACATGGAATGGGAGGGCAGCCACTGTCTGTGGCCCTTAAACTCACAGCCACTCTGGTCTCTATTCGAGTGGCTCATTCCAGGGCAGCGCGGGTGACCTATGTTATCAGTCACAAAGGAACCTACTCTCACAGTGTACAAGTAGCTTACAAACACAGATAGCCCAGCATCCAATGTGAAAAGGAAAAGATTACTCAAAAAATATGGATCCATTACAAGCAGAGACAAGAGAATTGATAATGAAAATGGCAGAGATACTGAAAAATCTTTCTGTGTCTGTCTTCACGGAAGAAGACACAAATAATCACCCAGAAATACAAAGGAACCAAGAGACTTGTGAAATTGAGGAAATGAAAGAAATTAGTGTCAGTAAAAAGGTCATGCCTTAAGGTTTACTGGGATTGAGTGTTGCTATATAACCCTTGGACTAGATGAGCTACATCCCAGAGTGCTAAAGGAGGTGGTTATAGAAATAACGGATGCATTGTGGATTCAGAATTCTATAGATTCTGGAAAGATTCCTGCAAACTAGAAAGTAACAAGTACAACCCCCACTATTTACGAACGGAGGAAGAGAGAAAATAGAGAACTACGGACCACAGTTTGATTTTAATAGTTGGGATAACTGTTGAGAATCTATTATAAAGGATTGTGATAACTGGACATATAAAAAATAATGGTATGATTGGGTGGAGTCAACATGGATTATATCCAGATCTGCATCTTTGCCAAAGGCAAATCAGTTCCTTCTTGGGTCATACCCAATGTACTAGGTTTTGTTGAAATCAATCCAGTTTTTGATAAATTTGGTTTACAAACAGACTAATAGGGACAAAAACATTATCTCCAGCCTCAGTGATGGAGGTAAAATTGTTGAGGACTGGGTTAACATTCAAGGGTACAAAATGTTCAGACAAAATAGTAAAGGGAAAACAAGGGGGTGGAGTAGCAGTACTGATTAAGGAAGTGTGGAAAAGAGAGGATCTCCTCGAGGGGACAAAGATAGAATCCATTTGGTTGGAGTTGAGTAGCACAAAGGGTACTGTCACACTACTGGGGAATTCTATAGGCTTCTAAATAGTGAGAGATAGAAAAGAACATCACAGAGATCTGCAAGAACTAGAGTGCTGATATTAGGGGACTTTAATTGCCCGAATATAATGTTATTGTAAAGAATAAGGAGAGGGAGGAATTACTGAAGTGTGTGCAGGAGAACTTCCAGAAGTAGTAGGTTCACAGTTCAACTAGACATGAGGCCATTGCTGGATCTGGTGTTGGGAAATGAGATGGGCCAAGTGGACCAAATGTCTGTGGCAGAGGTGGACTTGCAATGAAGCACATCGTGCCTAGGCACAGGGCCCTGATCAATGAGAGGGCCGCATGCTGGAGGATGGTGTAGCCTGTCGGGTTGGCTTTGGGGCACCAGAGCCTGAGAGCTCTGAATTTGCTAATGCAGAGCAACATCGGGCTCTGATTGCTGGAGACCACTATGGGTCTAAGGAAGCCAGAGCAGCTTGAGCCAACAGCGAACTTGCCTCGGGTGCAAGGGCTGAGGAAGCAGCGCCAGTGGTCGTCAAGGGGAGTAGCAGGGTGACTCAACCACCCTAGTAGCAGGCTGAAGAGGGTTGTTGGGTAATCAACAAGTACCTTGTATCAGTGTTTATTCAGGAAGATGCTAACAAAATATTGGTTGAAATTGTAGATGTAATTAACAGGGTGAAAATTGATCAGAATGAAGTACTGAAAAGGCTGGATATGCAAAGAGCAGAAGGGGTGTTATTTTATGCCCTCCACGGTGGCATGTTGGACAGTGGGAAGAGCATTTAATCAGACAAGATGGTGGACGGTCCAACTTTCCATTTCATAGTTCATCATGTCCAAGGCAGGAAGGCTCATCGACAGCCTTCCCATTCTGCCATTAGTTATTAAACCAGCATCAGCTAGACTTGTCACCATGCGGAGAGCACAGCAAGTAAACTGGTGCAGGGGGGTCCCTCATTCAAAAATCTAGATTGTCTGATCAAGAGACCCAGCAGCAGGAAGGAGGGACAATTGAGAACCACCCCCTGCTCTTACTGCCAAGATCCCTTACAATGACCCTCCCCACCCTCCACCCCAACCCCATGAAACCTCTCTTGCCTTTACTGACCTCTAGCCTGGATTATTCTGTGATCCTGTGTCTTGCGTGATGTGGTGAACCATAGATGGTTACCACTATGGGTACTTGTACATATGTTACTGTTGTCACTGTTGGGGTTAGGGTTGGGGTGTTCTACCTGTTGGTATTGTTCTGTGGTACACTCCGGTTGGCTCCGCCTACCCGTAGGAGTATAAAGGTCACTGCACTGCCTGGTGACCCTTTAGTCTGGGATTGTATTGTTATATAGTATGCCCCATTCTTGTTACTAATAAAAGCCTTTATTTCCCAGGTACGATCCAGCCTCCCGAGTGATTTAATCGCGCATCAATTTTATTAGTAACAATTTTGGTTAAAAAAAAACCATGGAGCAAATGTTAAAACCCGATCGGCTTACCTTAGATCCACGTGCAGCTGGAACCTCGAACATTTTCGACCATTGGTTGAAGTGTTTTCAAGACTATATCGATGCCTCAACAGCCATTCAAAACGACGCCGATAGACTGCGGGTCCTCCACGCAAGGGTAAGCGACACTGTATATTCAACAATCCGCGATGCCCAAGACTACAAAGGGGCCATCGAACTACTTAAGAAACTGTACAACAAACCGCCAAACGAGATTCATGCTTGACACCTTCTAGCCACTCGACGGCGGCAGCCCGGCGAAACGACAGGACAGTACCTGCGCGAACTTCAGCAGCTAGCCAGAGCCTGCAATTGCAAGCCAGTGTCAGCGGCCCAGTATACTAACAATTTGATCCGAGATGCGTTCGTGGCGGGAATCGGCTCATTCTATATTCGCCTGCGGCTGCTAGAGCAAGGTAACTTAGACCTAGCTAAGACGGTGGAATTGGCTGACACGATGGAAACGGCCTCTAGAAGTCTAGAAACTTACCCCACCGACCACGTGGGAACATCGTGGCAAGTACAGCCACCGACTCAACTCTACCCAGCGGCTCCGAGAAACTGCGCGATTGTGCTTTCAACCTCGGACCTGACGACGGCGGCAGCTCCAGGAGGCCCGCGGTGCTATTTCTATGGATTGGCGAAACACCCTCGGCAGCGATGTCCGGCCAGAACGGTATTTTGCTCCGCGTGTGGGAAGAAAGGGCACTATGCCAAAGTGTGCAGAGCTAAACCACCCTCAAAGCCTAGCAGTGCGGCGTGTGATTCTCCAGAATCTGTCTCCTTATCTCCGGCTTCATCGAGGTCTTCCACTACGTGCGATTCACGAGCGCCGCCATTCCTGATGACGACGACGCAAGACACGTGCGACCTGCGGGTGCCGCCACTTTCAGCGCCACCGACCACGTGCGATCCATGGGCGCAGCCATTTTGGTCGGCACCGACCGCAGACGACCAGAAGGGGTCATCATCATCAATCATCTCAGCTGTCTGCAGTTGCACTCAAGACTCAACGGTGGCGTCAATCATCCTGGACCAGGCCAAGCCTCACAGACTCGACAAGTCCATGATGGGCATAGAGGTAAATGGACGCCTAATACATTGTCTGTTTGACAGTGGGAGCACGGAGAGTTTCATTCATCCAGACACCATGAAGCGGTGCGGTCTCCGAGTACAGACTGTCAGACAGGCAATTTCTATGGCGTCGAGGTCCCGATCTGTTACCATTCTTGGGAGCTGTGGGTCAACCTAACGGGGTGGGGCACAGTTTATGAGAACTTCAGGCTCCTCGTGTTACCGCACCTTTGTGCTCCGATACTCCTGGGACTAGACTTTATGGTCCACCTGAGGAGTGTGACCCTGGAGTATGATGGGCCACTCCCTCCACTTTCAGTGGGAGAATAACAGCCTCCAAATTGCCCAGCGCGTTCCACGTGCAGTCTCTCGACACTCAGAATCACCCCGCCATCTTTATTCGAGAATCTCGTGCCAGGCTGCAAGCCCATCGCAACAAAGAGCAGGCGTTACAGCGCTGAGGATCGGACCTTTATTCGATCTGAGGTTCAGCGGCTCCTCAGGGAAGGGATCATTCAACCTAGCACTAGCCCATGGAGAGCACAAGTCGTGGTGGTTAAAACTGGAGACAAACCCCGGATGGTCATAGACTATAGTCAGACCATTAATAGATACACGCAGCTGGACGCGTATCCTCTCCCGCGCATATCTGACATGGTCAACCAGATTGCGCAGTACCGGGTGTTCTCCACCATTGACTTGAAGTCAGCTTACAACCAGCTCCCCATTCGCCCAGAGGACCGAAAATATACGGCCTTTGAGGCGGATGGTCGTCTCTACCACTTCTTAAGGGTCCCCTTTGGCTTCACGAATGGGGTCTCAGTCTTCCAGCATGCAATGGACCGAATGGTGGACCAAAACGGGCTACGGGCTACCTTCCCGTACCTGGACAACGTCACTATCTGCGGCCATGACCAGCAGGACCACGATGCCAATCTCCTAAAGTTTTTACGCACTGCATCTCGCCTGAATCTGACCTATAACAGGGAGAAGTGTGTATTTAGCAAGCGCCGCCTAGCAATTCTCGGATACGTGGTGGGAAACGGGGTCCTTGGCCCTGATCCAGACCGTATGCGTCCCCTCCTTGAACTTCCCCTACCCACTAGCATCAAAGCACTGAGAAGATGCTTAGGCTTCTTCTCGTACTATACACAGTGGGTCCCCAATTACGCGGACAAAGCCCGTCCGCTCATAAAGTCTACCTCTTTTCCCCTGGCAGCAGAGGCTCACTTAGCCTTTGAAGGGATAAAAGCTGACATCGCGAAAGCCACGATGCACGCTGTTGATGAGTCCATCCCCTTTCAGGTGGAGAGTGATGCATCTGATTTCGCCCTGGCCGCCACACTTAACCAGGCGGGCAGGCCCGTCGCCTTTTTCTCTCGCACCCTCCAAGGCCCTGAAATTCGGCACTCCGCGGTGGAAAAAGGGGCCCAGGCCATTGTGGAGGCCGTCCGGCATTGTCGCCATTACTTGGCTGGAAAACGATTCACCCTGCTCACGGACCAGCGGTCCGTGGCGTTCATGTTCAACAACACGTTACGGGGTAAGATCAAAAATGATAAAATCTTGAGGTGGAGAATCAAACTCTCCACCTACAACTATGATATCATGTACCGTCCAGGGAAGCTCAATGAGCCCTCAGATGCCCTGTCGCGTGGAACATGTGCCAGTGTGCAGGAGGATCGGTTACAGGCCCTCCACAATGATCTCTGCCATCCGGGGATCACTCGGCTCTTCCATTTCGTAAAGGCCCGGAATCTACCCTACTCAGTAGAGGATGTCAGGTCCATAACCCGAAGCTGCCAGGTATGTGCTGAATGCAAACCGCACTTCTACCGACCTGACAGGGCACACCTCATTTAGACCACTCGCCCTTTTGAAAGACTGAGTGTGGATTTCAAGGGCCCCCTTCCTTCGACAGATCGGAATGTGTACTTCCTCAACGTGATTGACGAGTACTCCCGATTCCCTTTTGCCATTCCCTGTTCAGACATGACCGCTGCCACGGTTATCAAAGCATTGCGGGATCTTTTCACCCTGTTTGGTTACCCCAGCTATATCCACAGTGATAGGGGTTCGTCGTTTATGAGTGACGACTTGAGGCAATACCTACTCTCAAAAGGGATTGCCTCAAGTAGAACTACGAGTTACAGCCCCAGGGGTAACGGGCAGGTTGAAAGAGAAAATGCTACAGTCTGGAAGGCTGTCTTACTGGCGTTGAGATCTAAGGGTCTTCCAGTCTCCCGTTGGCAGGAGGTACTTTCTGATGCGCTCCATTCAATCCGGTCCCTCCTGTGTACGGCAACCAACGCTACCCCACATGAGCGGATGTTTACCTTCCCTAGGAAGTCTTCCTCTGGGACCTCACTGCCGTCTTGGTTGATGTACTCAGGACCTGTCCTTCTGCGGCGGCATGTTAGGACCTGCAAGTCCGACCCTTTGGTTGAACAGGTCCATCTCCTCCATGCCAACCCTCAATATGCCTATGTGGCATATCCTGACGGGCGAGAGGACACGGTCTCTATTAGAGATCTGGCGCCTGCAGGGGACTTGGAAACCCCTGTCGCTCCCGCACCCCTGGTTAGGGACCCCTTGCCCTTTATCTCCCCTCCTGACACGGCGCGGGCAGTATCGGGACCACCACTTAATCCTCTTACTCCCGTGTACAGCTTGCCTGAGTCCAGGAGATTGTCGCCACCTCGGGGCGTGCTCGAGTCCAGTAGATTGTCGCCACCTTGTGGTCCACCTGTCCGTGAGGAACTGGAGGAGTCACTGGACACCGCCTTGGAGAGAGGGTCATCACGGTCACCAGAACCAGCGTTACCGCCAGTGTTGAGGAGGTCGCAGAGACGGTGCGGCCCTCCGATACGACTGAACTTGTGAATATATGGACAGTTCGTACTGTTTTTTTTGCCCCACTGGCCTTTGTTTTAAAGGAGGGGTGAATGTGGTGAACCATAGATGGTTACCACTATGGGTACTGAACCATAGATGGTTAGCACTATGGGTACTTGTACATATGTTACTGTTGTCACTGTTGGGGTTAGGGTTGGGGTGTTCTACCTGTTGGTATTGTTCTGTGGTACACTCCGGTTGGCTCCGCCTACCCGTAGGAGTATAAAGGTCACTGCACTGCCTGGTGACCCTTTAGTCTGGGATTGGATTGTTATATAGCATGCTCCATTCTTGTTACTAATAAAAGCCTTTATTTCCCGGGTATGATCCAGCCTCCCGAGTGATTTAATCGCGCATCAGGTGAGTGTATTTTTCACAACACCCACTGACTCCCAATGGTTCTGCTGAGAAATAAATCTGCCAACCTCTGATTGGCCAGCTCTCGGCAGGTGAGCATTCCCACCCTCAAGGTTCTAACCCTGAGGAAGGCGCACTGCTGATCAGTTGGTTGCCTTCTAATTTTGCTGACATTTCCAAAGGAGGTAATGTTGGTTTCTTGACAGCTTTCTACCAGTAACTGAGTCCCCTGTCATCACCATAAAACTCCTCCCGAGATGTTGTCTGGCCCAGAGGGCTTGCATCCCAAGTTGCTAAAGGAAGTGTGACTGGAGATAGCAGAAGCATTTGGCATAATCTTTCAATTTTTCTCGAGTGCTGGGGAAGTGCCAGAGGATTGGAAAGTGGCAAATGTCTTTATGAGAAATGTGACAACAATTCTGTTGTTAAAGAAAGGATGCAAGGAGATTCCGAGTAACTGCAGGCTGATCAATTTAACATCAGATTTTAGAAAAAGGAATCAAGGACAAATTAACAGGCACAGATTAGAATTAACGAAGGAGAGCTGGAACAGATTTGTAAAAAACAGATCGTGCTTGACCAATCTTTCTGAATTTTTAAATGAAGTAACAGAGAAAGTTCTTAACAGGAAAACACTTGATGCTTTCTGTATGGGTTTTAAGAAAGCCTTTGACAAAAGGCTGGTTAACAATATTGGAGCTTATGGAATAGGAAGGTCAGTATTAACTTGGATTAAAAAATGGCTTAAGAACAGAAAACAGTGCGTCATCATAAGTCATTGTTTTTCAGACTGGAAAATAGTAGTCTTTTTTGACATACGTGAATGATTTGGACATTGGATCACAGAGTAAAATTTCAAAATTTGCCAATGATTTGCCTGGAAGTGTGGCAAACAGTGAGAATGATGCCAATCAACAGAACATAGATAGGCAAGCAGATTGGCAGACAAGTGGAATATAGAATTTAAAACAGAGAAGTGTGAGATGATGCATTTTGGCAGAAGGGATATGGAAAGCAGTATAGACAATGGTACAATTCTAAGGAGTGTAGGCAGAGAGGGACCTGGAGGTTCAAGTGTACGAATCCTTTGAAGGTCACAGGACATATTGAGTAGGGAATTCAAAAATCATATGAGATCTTGGACTTCATAAATAGAGGTATTGAGTACCAAAGCAGGGAAGAGAACTTTCCCTAAACCTTTATAAAGCTCTAGTTAAGTCACAACTGGAGTATGGTGTCCAATTCTGGTTGCTAGACTTTAGGAAGGATGTCAGGGTCCTTTAGAGGGTGCAGGGGAGATTTACCAGAATGGTTCCAGGGATGGGGGACTTTAGCTACAAGCTGGGCTTGTTCATCTCGGAGCAAAAGAGTTTAAAGTGAGATCTGATAGAAGTGTACATGATTAAGACAGTTTAGATAACCATAGAATCCCTACAGTGCAGAAGGAGACCATTTGGCCCATCAAATCTACACTGATTCTCCAAAAGAACATTTTATCCAGGTCTACCCCACTGCCCTAACCCTGTAATCCTGCGCATTTAGCATGGCCAATCCATCTTTGGAGTGTGGGAGGAAACCGGAGCACCTGAAGGAAACCCACGCAGACATGGAGAGAATGTGCAAACTCCACACAGTCACTCAAGGCCAGAATTGAACCTGGGTCCCTGGTGCTGTGTGGCAACAGTACTATCAATTGTGCCACCATGCCACCCACAGTAGGATAGACAAAGAAATACTGTTCCTTTTAGTTGATGACAGAATGGCTAGCAGACACATATTTAAGATTTTGTGAAAGTGATACAGGGGGATGTGAGGAAGAACATTTTTACACAGCAAGTGGTAATGATCTGGAATCTGTAACCCATGAGAGTTTGAGGGAAGTGGAAACAGAGACAATGCATGATTTCAAAAGGAAATTGGATAGGCCCTTGAGGGAATTAATTTATCTGACTGAGGGAATAGAGCAGGTGAATGGGACTAGTTACAGAGAACCAGCATACAATCACTGGGCTGAATTACCTCCTTTATAGCCATAATAACTCTGCACATTAACACTGGAAGGAGGAGCATGAAGAGAAGGAGGAGGAGGTGAAAATAGAAGCTGCAGGTAGACAGGGGAATCAGCCCAAGAGATTACCTATCTGGCCAAGTTATCAGAGACAAGCTCATCAAGAAGCACTTGAAGTGAACCATTCCTTATTCACCAGGGACGGCACGGTGGTTAGCACTGCTGCCTCACAGCTCTAGGGACCTGGGTTCGATTCCCAGCTTGGGTCACTGTCTGTGTGGAGTTTGTATATTCTCCCCATGTTTGCGTGGGTTTCCTCTGGGTGCTCCGGTTTCCTCCCACAGTCCAAAAGACATACTTGATAGGTGCATTGGACATGCTAAGTTCTTCCTCAGTGTACCCAAACAGATGCCGTTGTGTGGCCACTAGGGGATTTTCACAGTAACTTCATTGCAGTGTTAATGGAAGTCTACTTGTGATTAATAAATAAACTTTTACTTTAGCAGTCACACTAACATTACCTTATTTTACAAACTCCATCTCACTGCTTTCCTACACTGCACACTCACTGGCTGTCCCTCACTTTAGTTCAAACATGAAGTCTAATGTTGAAATCCTGAACCAAATAAAGAATGTCACCATCAATAGAAAATATGTCTATTCACTTGTCTTCTTTTCCCTACCTTAATATTAATGGAATATATTCACATAATGTTAATACAATAAGATATTTGAACATGCACAGCATACAATGGTACAATGAACTTAAGTCTTACGCATTAGCTGTACCTCTTATTCAACTTCTTCTTTTGTGCCATGCATTATGCCACAAAATTGAAAACGAAGATGGATGGGCTGAAGGCATTGTGTCCAGCGTCAACCCAACAATCTGGTAAGTTTGCACAGGCACAGCTAAGTGTTTGCACAGGTCCATGAAATGAGGTGCTCATCATGGTTGTAGTAAATGCAATAATTGGTGACCACCAGTTAGCTAACAAACATCAACAGGTTTATTGGGCATGATCTTCCCTGCCCGCAATGCTGGTCAAGTAGCGTAGCAGTTAGGCCTCAATCCATTTGAGTTTAGAAGAATGCAAGGTGCTCTCGTTAAAACCTGTAAGATCCTGGGGGAACCTGACAGGATGGATGTTTGAAGGCTATTTCCCTTTGTGGGAGAGACTAGAACGAGGGGACATTGTTTAACAATAAGGAGTCACTCACTTCAGATGGAGATGAGAAGAATTTCTTTCTCTCTGGAGAGTTTGTGGAGCTTACTTCCTCAGAGAGCAGTGGTGGCAGTGTCAGTCCAAATATGTGCGGGTTAGGTTGATTGGCCATGATAAATCACCCCTTAATGTCAGGGGGATTAGGAAGCTAAATTTGTGGGGTTATGGGGATAGGACAGGGCCTGGATGGAATTGTTGTCGGTGCAGGCTCGATGGGCCAAATGGCCTCCTTCTGCATCGTCGATTCTAAGGTGTAAGCAGGACATTGGTATTGAGGCCACATTCAAATGTGCCATTATTGAATGGCAGAGCAGGCTTGAGGGGCCAAATGACCCATTTTTAACTAGTATATTCATATGTTTCAATGAGTTGCACATGTGCTTACAGCAGCTAAAAGTATAATTCTCAGATCTGAAACTGTCTCCTCGGTAGAATGGTTAAAGGGTCATCTTCAACAATCAACTGGATGGTTTTGGACAGCTACAACAAAGTATTTACCGAATCACTGTTGAATTTGCAAATACAACAATATGGCTGCACCCACAGGATACATTGGAAGGCAAGAAACAAATGAACCATTCAGTTTGTATATTAAAATAATGGGTATGTTTTCCAGAGCTGGTAACATTTTGGAACTTGAAGCTGAAAGCAAAATGGTCAAGGTGGAAGCCATCGTTGAGCGCAAGAAAGCAAATTTACTCACAGAGATGTCCCAGAAAGTGTATGGCACAAGGTAAATGAGGTGCCATTCAAAACAAACAAAACTAAGTTCGAGGAATATTTCAACACCAGTGGAAAGTTACTGATGGGGCTGTGCTACGCCAGGAGTGCTGCTGATCTCGGGGGTAGAGCCTGACCTTCCCCTCTGCCGGCGCCCGATCCTCGATCATGAAGTCGGGGAAAATCTCCCCATGCAAAATGGCCGTTGCTTCCTCCCGATTTCAGCCCTGTGGCCCATGTAACGTGCTCCCAACCACCAATCAGGGACAACCTCAGCCCCAGTTCCAGTGAAGACCAATCAGGGACTGGCAGTGCAATTTAAATGTACCAATGAGATTAAGACCAGTGACACAACAGATATATGAACTAAGTGCACGAACCGCTCTCACTCTCTTGCCTTGGGAACAGCTAAACAAGTGTAACTGTGCCACACCTTTGGGTGCTGAGTAAAGCCATTGAAATTTAATAACCGGGCTCTGATCCTCTGTGGAAACGAAGAAATCTTACAATTACATATTTGGGACCTGAAATCAGAAAAGTACTTACCTGACAGGGCTGTTAAGACAGAGATAGATAGGTTCCTGATTGGCAAGGGGATCAAAGGTTACGGGGAAAAGGCAGGAGAATGCGATTGAGAAACTTATCAGCCATGATTGAATGGCAGAGCAGACTTGATGGGCTGAATGGCCTAATTCCGCTCCTATATCTTATGGATGAAACCACGATCAAGCAGATGATGAGGCTAGCCCTTTGCACTTGGCATGTGCTGATGCCTGTGATGGTGGTTCGGCCAGGCTAGGGTAGAGTAAAAGATCAGGGTAGCCAATGGGTTAAACTGAAGCTTTACCTGATGCAATTTTTCAAATCCATCTCGGCCTTTTGGCTAAGATGAAGCATTAGATCAAGCCCGGGAGGGGGTGCAATGTCTCATCCTGTCAGCTTGGAATTTATTTGTCCCACATGTGGGGACCATGGTGGGGACCATGGATTCAATTCGAATTTGGTTTTTTGGATGGAATAAACATTTTTAAAAAAAATCAGATATGTAATAGAACAGTTGGTGAGGATATTGGAACTAAAGAATTTGTCACTGTGTTGCAACTTTGCCATATTCTTCGACCATACATTACACAACAGAATTGAATGTGTACTGGTGAATGAAATAATCCAATCAGTTACTAAACACAAAAATCTTGCATTTGAGCGGGTGTATAAGGCTGCTCTTTACTTAGATATAGCATCAAAGAACGCTTGGAAATTTGGTCCTACGCAAACAACAAGTACAACTTCTATCCACTGTTCAGAAAGCTTCCACTAATGCTAAAGTAGGGAGAACTAGTCAGTTGAATGCTGGTGATAGAAGTTTAGAGATTTGTTATTCCTGTTATGGCAACCACAAGCAGTAAAGAAATGGCAAAAGCTTGAATTGCCAAAGGGACGACTGCACCGTAACTGCTTACTGCGTGAAGGCCAAGGCATGAAAGAGAACTTTTTCCAGTAGTAATGCAATGGGACATAGAACATAGAACAGTACAGCACAGAACAGGCCCTTCAGCCCACGTTGTTGTGCCGAGCTTTGTCTGAAACCAGATCAAGCTATTTCCTCCCTATCATCCCGAAGTACTCCATGTGCCTATCCAATAGCTTCTTAAATGTTCCTAAAGTTTCTGACTCCACTATCACTGCAGGCAGTCCATTCCACACCCCAACCACTCTCTGAGTTAAAAACCTACCTCGGACATCCTTCCTATATCTCCCACCATGAACCCTATAGCTATGCCCCCTAGTTACCACTCCATTCACCCAAGGAAATAGTCTTTGAACGTTCACTCTATCTATCCCCCTCATCATCTTATAAACCTCTATCAAGTCTCCTCACAACCTCCTCCGCTCCAAAGAGAAAAGCCCAATTTCCCTCAACATTTCCTCATAAGACCTACCCTCCAAACCAGGCAGCATCCTGGTAAATCTCCTTTGCACTCTTTCCAGTGTCTCCACATCCTTCTTATAGTGAGGTGACCAGAACTGCACACAATATTCCAAATGTGGTCTCACCAAGGTCCTGTACAGTTGCAGCAGAACCCCACGGTTCTTAAACTCAAACCCCCTGTTAATGAACGCCAACACACTATAGGCCTTCTTCACGGCTCTATCCACTTGAGTGGCAACCTTCAGAGATCTATGGATATGAACCCCAAGATCTCTCTGTTCCTCCACATTCTTCAGAACCCTACTTTGACCCTGTAATCCACATTTAAATTTGTCCTACCAAAATGAATCACCTCGCATTTGTCAGGGTTAAACTCCATTTGCCATTTTTCAGCCCAGCTCTGCATCCTATCAATGGAGTTCACAATCTTGAAGTGAATTCAGAATGGCTAAGCAAATAGGAGCTAGACCAGCATCTATGCCACTAGCTATCTCTCAAATGATAGAGATATTTGTACAAAGATATTGAGAAAGCAACAGGACATTAACATGTGCATTTAAACTGCTACAGTTTCCCCTTTATTACTCGAGAATCGTACAGAGCAAACTCAGCCATGGACCTCAAACAGAACACAGTTCCATTGAAAACTTACTCTGGCAAAGTGTTTAAAACTTATGGGAAAATGGAGTGTGATGTCCAAGTAAAAGGCAAGTCCCTCAAGTTGCCCATTGTCATGGCACAATATGTCAACAAATGAATGTTAATAATTAAAGACTGAAAGGTTGAAATTAGACTGGAAGTTTCTTCAGCTACTGAATAGTGATTGCAACATTTTCAAGTAGAGGTATAGTTGGTGTGGAAGGATACATCCAAACCAAGTCTGATGCAAAGGCTCGGCCTTATTCCTTATTCTCTTAAAACCCAGATTGAAGAGGAGGAATGAGCTACTGAAAATGGATCACAATTGGGCAACTCCAACTGTAATAGTTACCAAGTTAGAAAAAAGGTTACACAGGACTATAAAGTCTCAATCAACCAAGAAGTGGATGATGAGCAGGATCCATTACCAATCACCCAAGACTTGAATGCGGAGTTAGCAAAGTCAAAATGTTTCATCAGGGGCGGCATGGTGGTACAGTGCTGCCTCATAGTGCCAGGGACTCGGGTTCAATTCCCGACTTGGGTCACTGTCTGTGTGGAGTTTGCACATTCTACCCATGTCTGCGTGGATTTCCTCCGGGTGCTCCAGTTTTCTCCCACATTCCAAAAGACGTGCAGGCTAGGTTCATTAGCTGTGCTAAATTCCCCCTCAGTGTACCTGGACAGGCGCTGGAGTGTGACGGGTAAGGGATTTTCACAGTAACTTAATTGCGGTGTTAGTGTAAGCCTACTTGTGACACTACTAAATAAACTTTAAACTTTGGTTGGGTAGAAATGTCATGCCAGTAACAAATCACAAATCTCTGTTAGCTATTCCAGGACCAAAGTCTCCACCACCAATGATGGTAGCATCAAAGATGCAGCCATATTTACTTCTGTACTTTTCTCTACAGCACTAAATATTGCAGTTCAAAAGAGTGTTGTTGCTGACACACTGTCGCATTTGCCACATGAGGACTCAAAAGTAAGCTGTGAAGTGCAATCTTCACAACTGCAGCAGCAGATAATGATTTTCCAATCGTTGAAACTTAAACTGGAGTTGAAACTTAGAAGGCTCAAGAAAAGAGCATAAAAACAGACATTGATGGACAGAATTTGACCAGGAGGATCTGAAACCATTTCACAACTGTTGCAATGAGTTGTCTTGTGAGAAGAATTTCACCAAGTGGGGTCACAGAGTAGTTGTACCTAGTTCTTTGACAGTTAGAGTTTTGGCAATCCATACTGAACACACAGGAATAGTCAGTATTAAATTCACATCAAGGCTTTGCTTATGGCTCTGGTCTGGAGAGTGACATAGAAACATAGAGGCACAGAAAATAGTAGCAGGAGTAGGTCATTTGGTCCTTTAAGCCTGCTCTACAATTCAATATGATCACAACTGATCCTCTATCCCCAAAAAAAAGGTCACTGTGAGAGGTAAAAGTGAAGGTAAGTGTTTAATAAAGCTTCTTAAATAATTTAATTAGTGCTAGAAATGGTCAGTGGGGTTAAGTGCTGCGCTTGTGAGATGTGGGAGATCCGTGACACTTCCAGCATTTCGGACGACTACATCCGCAGGAAGTGCACCTAATTGCAGCTCCTTACAGACCGCATGGATAGGTTGGAACAGCAGTTGGATGCACTTAGGAGCATGAAGGTGGCAGAAAGCATTATAGAGACATGGCCACACCCAAGATACAGGAAAATAGATAGGTGATCGCTAGAAGGGGCAGGCAGTCGCTGCAGGAATCCCCTGTGGTCATCCCGCTCTCTAACAAATATACCATTTTGGATACTGGGGGGGATTGGCCTATCAGGGCATAACAGCAGCAGCCAGAGCAGTGGCACCACGGCTGGCTCTGTTGTTAAGCAGGGAGGGACAAAGAGCGCTAAAGCAATAGTTACTGGGGACTCTATAGTTAGGGGTGCAGATAGACGCTTCTGTGAACGTGAAAGAGACTCCAGGATGGCATGTTGCCTCCCTGGTGCCAGGGTCCAGGATGTGTCTGAATGGGCAGAAAGCATTCGGAAGTGGGAGGGTGAACAGCCAGTGGTTGTGGTACATATTGGTAATAACAACATAGGCAGGAAGAGTGATGAGGTCCTGCAGCAGCAGTTTAGGGAGTTAGGTAGAAAGTTAAAAAGTAGGACCTCTAGGGTTGTAATATCAGGATTGCTCCCTCTGCTACGTGCCAGTGAGGCTAGAAATAGGAAGATAGTACAGCTCAATGCATAGCTTAACAGCTGGTGTAGGAGGGAGGTTTCAGATATCTGGGCCATTGGGATCTCTTCTGGGACAGGTGGGACCTGTACAAGGACAGGCTGCATCTAAACTGGAAGGGCATAAATATCCTGGCTGGGAGGTTTGCTAGTGTCACACGGGAGGATTTAAATTAGTTTGGCAGGGGGGTGGGAACCAAAGCAAAGGTCAATTGATGGAAGGGGTACGAGAGAGTAGGGCCAGTAAGACTCAGAGAAAGAGCAGGCAGGGCGTGGTTGCTAATCAAAGAGGGTCTGGTGGACTGAAGTACATTTGTTTCAATGCGAGAAGTGTAACAGGTAAGGCAGATGAACTTAGAGCTTGGATTAGTATTTGGAACTATGATGTTGTCGCTATTACAGAGACTTGGTTAAGGGAAAGACAGCTTTGGCAGCTTAACGTTCCAGGATACAGATGTTTCAGGCGGGATAGAGGGGGATGTAAAAGGGGTGGGGGAGTTGCACTACTGGTTAAGAAGAATATCACAGCTGTACTGCCGGAGGACAACTCTGAGGGCTCATACATCGAGGCAATATGGGTAGAGCTCAGGAATAGGAAGGGTGTCGTCACAATGTTGGAGGTTTACTATAGGCCACCCAATAGCCAGTGGGAGATAGAGGAACAGATATGTCGGCATATTTTGGTAAGGTGTAAAAGTAACAGGGTTGTTGTGGTGGGAGATTTTAATTTCCCCTATATTGACTGGGACTCACTTAGTGCTAGGGGCATGAATGGGGCAGAGTTTGTAAGGAGCATCCAGGAGTGTTTCTTGAAAAAGAACATAGATAATCCAACTAGGGAAGGGGCCATACTGGACCTGGTATTGGGAAATGAGCCCGGCCAGGTGGTCAATGTTTCAGTAGGGCAGCAGTTCAGGAACAGTGACCACAATTCAGTAAGCTTTAAGGTACTGATGGATAAAGATAAGTGTAGTCCTCAAGTTAAGGTGCTAAATTGGGGGAAGGCTAATTACAACAATATTAGGCAGGAACTGAAGAATGTAGATTGGGGGCAGATGTTTGAGGGCAAATCAACATCTGGCATGTGGGAAGCTTTCAAGTGTAAGTTGATAGGAATTCAGGACCAGCACATTCCTGTAAGGATGAAGGATAAGTATGGCAACTTTTGGGAACCTTGAATAACGAGAAATATTGTGAGCCTAGTCATAGAAACCCTACAGTACAGAAAGAGGCCATTCGGCCCATCGGGTCTGCACCGACCACAATCCCACTCAGGCCCTACCCCCATATCCCTACATATTTTACCCACTAATCCCTCCAACCTACGCATCTCAGGAGACTAAGGGGCAATTTTAGCATGGCCAATCAACCTAACCCACACATCTTTGGAGAAGATGTCATAGAGAAAAAGGAAGCATTTGGCAAGGCTAGGTGGCTGGGAACACACGAAGCAAGTGTGGAATACAAGGAAAGTAAAAAGAAACTTAAGCAAGAAGTCAGGAAGGCTAAAAGGGGTCACGACAAATCATTGGCCAGCAGGATTAAGGAAAATCCCAAGGCTGTTATATACATATATGAAGAGAAAGAGGGTAGCCAGGGAGAGGGTTGGCCTACTCAAGGACAGGGGAGGAAATCTATGCGTGGAGCCAAAGGAAATGGGCGAGGTATTAAATGAGTATTTTGCGTCAGTATTCACCAAAGAGAAGGACTTGGTGGGTGATGAGTCTGGGGAAGGGTGTGTAGATAGTTTGAGTCATGTTGAGATCAAAAAGGAAATATTGAGGATCTTGAGAAACATTAAGGTAGACAAGTCCCCTGGGCCTGATAGGATATACCCCAGAGAGAAGCAATGGAGGAAATTGCTGAGGCCATGGGAGAAATCTTTGTATCCTCACTGGCTACAGGAGGTTCCAGAGGATTGGAGAATAGACAATGTTGTTTCTTTGTTTAAGATGGGTAGCAAGGGTAATCCAGGTAATTACAGGCCAGTGAACCTTACGTCACTGGTAGGAAAATTATTGGAGAGGATTCTTCGAGCCAGGATTTACTCCCACTTGGAAGTAAGTGAATGTATTAGCGAGAGGCAACATGGTTTTGTGAAGTGGAGTTCATGTCTCACTAACTTGATCGAGTTTTTCGAGGAAGTGACGAAGATGATTGATGAGGGTAGGGCAGTGGATGTTGTCTACATGGACTTCAATAAGGCCTTTGACAAGGTCCCTCATGGCAGACTGGTGCAGAAGGTGAAATCGCACAGAATCAGAGGTGAGCTGGCAAGGTGGATACAGAACTGGCTCGGTCATAGAAGACAGAGGGTAGCAGTGGAAGGGTGCGTTTCTGAATGGAGGGATGTGACAAGTGGCGTTCCTCAGGAGTCAGTGCTGGGACCTTTGCTGTTTGTAATCACATATAAATGATTTGGAGGAAAATGTAACTGGTTTGATTAGTAAGTTTGCAACGACACAAAGGTTGGTGGATTTGCGGATAGTGATGAGGATCGTCAGAGGATACAGCAGGAAATAGATCAGTTGGAGACTTGGGCAGAGAGATGGCAGATGGAGTTTGATCCGGACAAATGTGAGGTAATGCATTTTGGAAGGTCTATTACAGATAAGAAATATACAGTAAATGGCAGAACCCTTAAGAGTATTGATAGGCACTGAAAGTGGCAATGCAGGTGGAGAAGGTAGTCAGGAAGGCATGCGGCATGCTTGCCTTCATCAGCCAGGGCATTGAGTTTAAAAATTGGCAAGTCATGTTGCAGCTTTATAGAACCTCGGAATATAGTGTTCAATTCTGGTCACCACACTACCAAAAGGATGTGGAGGCTTTGGAGAGGGTACAGAAAAGATTTACCAGGATGTTGCCTAGTATGGAGGGCATTAGCTTTGAGGAGAGATTGGAGAAACTTGGTTTGTTCTCACTGGAACGACGGAAGTTGAGGGGTCCACCTGATAGAAGTCTACAAGATTATGAGGGGCATGGACAGAGTGGATAGTCAGAAGCTTTTTCCCCAGGGTGGAAGAGTCAATTACTAGGGGGCATAGGTTTTAAGATGTGAGGGGCAAGGTTTAAAGGAGATGTACGAAGCAAGTTATTTTACACAGAGGGTGGTGGGTGCCTGGAACTCGCTGCCAGGGGAGGTAATGGAAGCAGATACGTGATGCACTATCAATTAGGCAAAAGACTACTTGTGTGCCAATACAACTGTAGACTTTTATTCATAACAGAATCAGGAGCACATCCCAACAGGTAACCGACCCGGACTGAACAAGGGGGAGGAGACAGCCACCTTTATACTAGGTGACAAGGGGAGGAGCCGAGCCGGCAGGGGATGTGCCCAGGCATAACAAACACACAACGGTGGTCCAATAGGACAAAGGCACAACTGAAGTCCACCACATTCACCCCTCCTTTAAAAAAAACAACACGGGGGTGAAGCGGAAACAATATCACAAGTCCAGACGAACCGGTGGCTTGATCCGCCGTCGTGATCGTCGTAGTGCAGGTCGCAGAGTCGTCCGAGCAGGGAGCGGTGTCAGCCCAGGCTTCGTACAGTGAGCGTCGAGAGGAGGCGCCAGGTGGTGTGAGGCGGACCCATCCATCGTCCCATCCAGTAGTCGGGTACTGCGTGGCGATGGCACTGGCGACTCAAGCGAGCTGTACATAGGGGTGAGAGGAGTGGGCTGTGGCCCTGGTGGCATATGGAGAACAGTTGGAACTGGCGCTGGGGAGCGGAGGGCCGTAGCGGGCTCTTTCGAAACTGCCCTTTTAAGAGTTCTATAGCGTCCGCGTATGTAGTAGCGTCCCGGAAGATATTGTAGACTGCATCGCTTACCCGGGCGCGGAGCACGTGGAGCTTAGCGCCGTCGGAGTCGACAGCCGCAGCGGCGTCGATGAATGCTTCAAAGCAGTCCAGCCAATGGTCAAATTTATCAGAGACTCCGACCTCTTGAGGGTCTAATGTTAACTTGTCGGGTTTTAAAAGCTGCTCCCTGTCGGTCAAATGTTCTGAATAAAATTGATGCACTATCAATTAGGCAAAAGACTACTTGTATGCCAATACAACTGTAGGCTTTTATTCATAACAGAATCAGGAGCACATCCCAACAGGTAACCGACCCGGACTGAACAAGGGGGAGGAGACAGCCACCTTTATACTAGGTGACAAGGGGAGGAACCGGCAGGGGATGTGCCCAGGCATAACAAACACACAACGGTGGTCCAATAGGACAAAGGCACAACTGAAGTCCACCACAATACAATAGTGACTTTTAAGGGGCGTCTGGACAAATACATGAATAGGATGGGAATAGAAGGATATGGTCCCCAGGAGGGTAGGGGGTTTTAGTTCAGTCAGGCAGCATGGTTGGTGCAGGCTTGGAGGGCCGAAGGGCTTGTTCCTGTACTGTAATTTTCTTTGTTCTCATCATAATACTCCTGCATTCTCCAAATACCCCTTGATGCCTTTAAAGACTAGAAATCTATCTATTTCCTTCTTAAATATATTCAGTGACTTGGCCTCCATGGCCTTCCATGGTAATGAATTCACCACCCTCTGAGTGACAAACTTTTCCCTCAGCTCAATCCTAAATGACCTACCCTGAATCCTGAGACTGTGACCCTTTGTTCTAGATCACACTACCAGCGAACAATGTGTCGCCTCCCATCGCTGAGAAAAGTGCTGGGAGAAAGATAGAGAATCTCACCCAATTGTCTTAATCACCTTGAAGCCTCTTACCATCTTCTTCACCATTCACATCAAGTTTTGTGTTGTCCGCAAACTTGGAAATATTATATTTGGTCTCCTTATCCAAATCATTGCTGTATATTGTGAATAGCTGGGGTTCAACTACTGATCCCTGCAGGACTCCACTAGTCACTGCCTGCTATTCTGTAAAACATTAATTTTTCCTACCCTCTGTTTCTTGACTGCTAATCAATTCTCAATGCCAATATATTGCCCCCAATTCCACATGCTTTAATTTTGCACATTAACCTCTTATATGGGACTTTATCAAAAGCTTTCTGAAAATTCAAATACACCTTATACACTGGTTCTCCCTTATCTATTCTGCTAGCTACATCCTCAAAAACTCCAGTAGATTTGTGAAACAGGATTACCCTTTTATAGATCCATGTTGACTTTGTCAATTCGCATCAATATTTTCTAAGTATCCTGTTATCACATCCTTCACAATGGATTCCAACATTTTCTGTACTACTGATGTTAGGCTAACCAGTCTGTAGTTCCCTATTTTCTCCCTTACTCCATTTTTAAATAGCAGGATCACATTTGCCACCTTCCAATCTGCCAGGACTGTTCCAGAATCAACAGAGTTGGAAGATGACAACCGACTAGGGATACTGTCATCATGAGAAGGTTCCTCTCCCATGCAGAAAAAGCCACTCTCCTGGGGCACTCCACTCATCACTCCAGTGCACTGTTGGAGAAGAAACTGCTGGGGTGATTTGGCCTACTGGGAGTACCTTTTAACAATTTCACACAGAGCCAAGATGGCAATCATCTGAGCTTCCATGGTAACAATTTGTGGAATCTGTCAAGTTCATCTTCAGGTGCTTCAACATGGTGGGCATTAGATGCGCCAACATGGTGGGCATTAGGTGCGCCAACATGGTGGGACAGTGTTGTGGATTTGAAAGCCCACATTGGAAAGAATGGATTCCTTGGGCTGAATTGGTGCTGCCATTCTGTGAGTCAGCGGGGACCACACCCCTCTCAACTCTGAAAGGTCCTCTGCCACTTTATGCTCAATTGAACATTGATTGACAGCCGGCAGGATGACCAATACTGTGCACTGTATAGCTGAAGCTGGGATTGGCGACACCTCTTTAGCCCCTCCAGACACAGCACTGCAGTGGCCATAAGAGGTACTGCAGCATCTTGTCTGACACTGACGTCCTGGGACTGCACTTCAGGTAAGTACCATGAACTTCAGGTAAGTACCATGAGCTCCAGGAAGAAGGTGGTAGGGGATGAACCTGGAGTTTTGGGAGGGGGGCAATCTCAGAGTCAGCGGGTAGATCGGGAGGCCCAGAGCTCCCAGGTCCCTGAGAGGAGGGTGCCGCAGTCTGAAGGGGCCTTCAGGTTGAGACACCCCCTTCCACCTTTCTGCCTGAGATCAAGGGTGAAAATATTTTCAGTTTCCCACCCTCAGCCATCGGGCACTTTCCAGCCTGAAAATTGAGGCTGGATGGTTGAAGGCCCTTAAGTGGCCACTTAAGGGTTTAATAGGGGCATGGACATGCTTTCCATCCAAGGCCATGCCCACCTCATCATAAAATCGCATCTGAGTTGGGCTGGTGGGATACCATGGGGAATCCTGTGCATGAAATTTTACACTCCCCCGCCTCAGAATTCACCAAGGAGGGAGCAGAAAATTGTGGCCCATGTTCTGTACAAAGCTTTGCAGCATGTTTTAGGTGCACTTAACCATTCAAAGCAACATTGTGTGTAAACTCCATGGCAATCTGCCCACTACCACAAACATTTCCCAATGTGAACCTACTACCATCTTTTGCTAATCTGAGAGAGTACAGAAAAAATTACCAGGATGTTGCTTGGTATGGAGGGCATTAACTATGAGGAGAGGTTAGAGAAACTTGGTTTATTCTCACTGGAACGACAGAGGTTGAGGGGCGACTTGATAGAAGTCTACAAGATTATGAGAGGCATGAACAGAGTGGATAGTAAGAAACTTTTTCCCAGGGAGGAAGAGTCAATTACTAGGGGACATAGGTTTAAGGTGCGAGGGGCAACGTTTAAAGGAGATGTACGAGGCAGGTTTTTTTTACACAGAGGGTGGTGGGTGCCTGGAACTTGCTGCCGGGGGAGGTAGTGGAAGCAGATACGATAGTTACTTTTAAGGGGTGTCTTGACAAATACATGAATAGGATGGGAATGGAGAGATCTGGTCCCCGGAAGGGTCGGGGGTTTTAGTTAAGTTGGGCAGCATGGTCAGTGCAGGCTTGGAGGGCCGAAGGGCCTGTTCCTGTGCTGTAATTTTCTTTGTTCTTTGACCCATCAGCAACTGTATCTGACTCCTATGCACCATAACTAGTATGAAGCCAAACCTGCATCAGTTGTTTGTTGTGTATCACCATCCAGGCCCTGACTGTTGGGTGACATCCTACTACCCAGTAATATTTACTACTCCTGCTGCAAGAAAGAGGTGTGTTAATAAGAGTCTTTCAAGGTGATTTGGTGACTGCCTTGGTTCAATATCTGTCATTTTGTGTGTGTGTGTGAGAAGTAAGTTTCGGGAGTGAAGGTTGTAAATTGCTGAAAGATGAAGAGGAGATCAATGTGACGTGTTAATTGAAGCAAGTGAATGATGTTGGAGGAGGGATTGGTGTCATCGTTTTAATCAATGTGGCTATGAATGGCGAGGGAATTCCCTTCTTACCTTGATAGTCAAATCATTTCATTCCTACAGCACTGCATCCACAACTTGAGATCAATATTCCTGGGATCATCTGTGGTGACTTCCTCCTTTACTCTGGGGAATAAACGATCTACAAACTCCTCTACATTTCCTGCACCAGGTCCTTCAGTGCATACCCGAGAGGGTTTATTTCAGTTCTAACCCAGCTTCAGCCACTACTATCTTTCACAAAAGATTTATGTACAGTATTTTTGTAGCCTTAATCCATCACCTTTAGAAAGTACTGACTACCTTTAAATAGCATGGATTCTCCATAATACTACCTACCCCACACCCAACAGACTTGCAACCAAGCAATGGGGAGATGTTGATTGCAGACACAGATTAGAAAGCAGCATGGTTTTCACATGTGTGCTACACTGCTAGCCAGCTGAGTTATTAGCTAGCTTGCTATCAAAATGTGTATTTTAAATTCCTAGGCCATGGCTGCGATTCTCCCAAATGAAATCTAAGTGCTGCCATGGGAAAATTGGTGCATTTCCCACTGGAGCTGGGATTCAATTATTTTAAAACTTCCTGCATTTCCCTCTTTCAGAATAACTGAAGGAAGAATTACATTAATGCAGGAAGCATTTCATCTTCGATCCTTTATGAGACCAACCTTTTGGAGTTGTAACTGAGGATTTACCTCTGACAGTCTCTACTGCAGCAAGAACCCCCCAAAAAATCATTGAAGCCTGTAACTGAACTACTCCCCAAAAATGTATTTCACTACAAGACTAAGTAGATGTTATACACAATGTCCCTTTAAAATATGTGACATAACTGAATTCAACCTGTAGTTTTCCCCAAGACAACTGCATCTCAATTGTTTTATCTTTCAAATATACACATGATAGAATGAGGTTTATGTTTTGAAATCGTACCTGGTGCAGGAGCATCAGGGTCGCACAGTACACTGGGGTTTTGAGCTTGTGTATAATAAAGCAGAGAGATATAGATTAGCACATATAGAGCCTCATGAGTTTCCAACCTCATTTAATCATTGGAAGGCAAACGTTCCCCACACAGGGAGGGAGAGTTACCCCAATACCAGCCCTTGCAGACCTCCTAGTGACCAGCTGCCCACAATCTCACTTGTAGATGCTGAAAATGATGAGAAAACCTTCATTAAAAGACTTGTATTCTTGTATAGCATCTCATCATGTCCCAGAATGCCACTGAATTACATTGAAATATTATGAACAGTTCTTAAGAAGGTGAACATTGATGAGGAAAAAGTGAAATTATGTAGAAAGTCTGGCGCTTTAATTAACGGTCTTCACATGTAGGATCTGGTACGTTTGTTAAGTGTGGTACTGTCATAACTCTAAGGTCAATTTCAAATCCAAGGTAGCCACAACAAAAGTCTGACTTCATAGAAATCCTACAGTGCAGAAACAGGCCATTCGGCCCATCGAGTCTGCACCGACCACAATCCCACCCAGGCCCTGCCCCCATATCCCTACACATTTACCCGCTAATCCCTCTAACCTACACATCTCAGGACACTAAGGGGCAATTTTTTTAGCATGGCCAATCAACCTAACCCGCACATCTTTGGACTGTGGGAGGAAACCGGAGCACCCGGAGGAAACCCACGCAGACACGAGGAGAATGTGCAAACTCCACACAGACAGTGACCCAAGCCGGGAATCGAACCCAGGTCCCTGGAGCTGTGAAGCAGTAGTGCTAACCACTGTGCTACCGTGCCGCCCTAAACTTGTGAAACTTCTATGAGCCAATGAAACACCAAATGAGCCAATGTTCAAATGAACAAAGTTCTGCATCCTCATCTAATCTGTCACTGGCAAAATTATTTGAATGTCTTCTTTGACCAAAATGAGTGGTCCTTCTGAGTGTCTCATTGGATGAAATGAGGAGATTAACTATAGATTTATAGAAAATAATAGCAGAGGAGGCAGTCGTCCAGCCCATTAGATGTCTGCTGGCTGAAAGAGATTCCCTTTTACAGCCCTTGACAGTAGCCCTGTAGATCATGGTACCACTAAGGGATAACCACGTGCTGCATGTTTTAGAAGCTTTCTGCCTCTATGCATCTCCCCCACCCCCCACCCACTATCTGGATAAAATAATTTCCCCTCAGCTCCCCTTTAATCCTTCAGCATATCAATTTAAATCTATGTTCCCTGGTGTCTCTCCTGCTTTTAGAAATATGTCTTAATATGTCAAGGCCCCTCATTATTTTATGTAGTTCAATTAAATTTTCCCTCAGCCTCCTGTATCTCAAAGATAAAAACCCCAGCCTATCCAATATTGAAGCTTGGCAGAATTAAAGAAGAAACAGTAACAGAAAAAAGTGGTTAATATGAAGCGTATGGATTCAGTGAGAAGCTTTGCAAACAAAAAAAACAATGGTGAAATAAAAAGCAGTATTGGAAAGCATTCTGCTTTCTAGGAGGGTCAGAGATTTGGGAAAAAAAAGTGTTAAAAAATGGGGCCAGACAGAACAGGTGTGGCAAAAAGAGGAAGCACTTCAGGCTTCATGGAGCATGAACTGTTGGGGCTTATGAGAGAAAGCAAGGGGATCTTCCCAGAGAAATTGAATGTTCCATCAATGTATTTCAAAGAGGTCGCATAATCACTGGGTGATCCTGATTGTGGAAAGGAGTGTTGTTTTGATTTTGAAGGCTCCCAGTTGTTCATGGAGCATGGATTTTAATGAGACCAGGGCACTTTTACAGAACAGGGGCAATAATAAAGAATTTTATTAGAAAAGTGCCTGAAATCACCATCCTAATAGTGATTTTCACATTTTCCAGGGCAACAAGGAGAAGTCCAGCCATGAGAGCCCCATTCTGAGGGAGAGACACCTGACGCCAATCCTATTCCCCGAGCTCGAGCCACCCCCACCTCCAGGCCTTCAAGCCCATACATTTTTCAGACCATATATTAATTGAGTAAAGATAAAGGGCGGCACAGTGGTTAGCACTGCTGCCTCACGGTGCCAGGGACCCGGGTTCGATTCCCAGCTTGAGTCACTATCTGTGTGGAGTTTGCACAGTCTTTTTGTGTCTGTGTGGGTTTCCTTCGGGTGCCCCGGCTTCCTCCCACAATCCAAAGATGTGCAGGTTAGGTGGATAGGCCATGCTAAATTGTCTGTTAGGGTCAGGGGGACTAGCTAGGGTAGATGCATGGGGATAGGGCCTGGGTGGGATTGTGGTCGGTGCAGACTCGATGGGACGAATAGCCTTCTTCTGCACTGTAGGATTCTATGATTCTATAGAACCCACCTTACCCTTCAATATACCAAGGGAAAATTCTCCAAAATATGTACATGAATCCAAAAGCAATCAAAAACTAAGAACTGGAACAGTCAAAGGTTTCCAATATCCTGTTTTAGCCAGCTGCTTTCCATAAATGAGATTTCTGGCACAGAATTTATGTAATTGGATTAAATCTTTCTGTACTTTTCATATTGTGAGTGCCAGTATGGGGGATTGGAGCCGGGATATCTGGCAAGGGCTGTTGGAATGCAGGGGGTGAGAGGCCAGGTGTGGTAGCAGTGGGGATGGGGAAATGTTTTGACATTCCTGCTAATTTAAAGGGCTGATACAGAGTTCGAAGGGAAAATAAGTTGCAAGGAGGATGCAAAGAGAGGTTTAGACAGATTGAGTGAGTGTGTCAGACTGTGACAGCTGGTGTATAAAATGGTGAATTGTAAAATTATCCACTTTGGTTGGAAAAGTATCCTGAGCACCTGCTAGGAGCAACCCTTAATAAATCAGAGTATCCCTGTACACATCCAGGACTATCATCGCAGATTTGCATGCTGATAGATCCCTTCAAGCACCATCAGTGTGGGTTCTCCCAAAGTCCATTCAGATGCACCATAACTTCCAGTAAGTGGACTGACCAAACATTTTGGTGCCTTATCTGTGGCTCTCAGTAGCAGCAAACCTCTCGATATTCACCGCTATTGGGACTGCAAGATCTAAGCCTGTATGTTACAATGAGGTGGAGATGCCGGCGTTGGACTGGGGTAAACACAGTAAGAAGTTTAACAACACCAGGTTAAAGTCCAACAGGTTTATTTGGTAGCAAAAGCTTTTTGTAGCTTTTGTAGCTTTTGCTACCAAAGAAACCTGTTGGACTTTAACCTGGTGTTGTTAAACTTCTTACTGTGTTACAATGAGATCTTGTAAACTCTAGGGGCATGATCTTACCAGCCGTTCACGCCACGCTCCCACTGCAGTGAGGTCGATGAATTTGGTGTTCAGCCAAATCTCCGTTCACTGTAGCAGGATGGGAAAATCCCACCAGTGTGAGCAGTGGCAACATTCTGGCCTAGGAAATACAGACCTCGTCTATTCAATCTTTCCACTTAGGATAATCTTATCACAGAATCCAGTGCACCTTTGGCAAGCATATCCTTAGCTCTGAAATCTAAACTGTACATAGTGCGGTCTCAAAGCCCGACATAATTACAGTAAGATTACCTTATTGTTATACAACCAGTAATAAATCAAGGGCAATTCGACGAGGTTAAAGAACAAAGGGCTTTATTGCCGATGAACAAACAACTACATTTACAACAGGGTCAGAAGAATGACTATGCAACTGTACACTACTCCTTCTTGGCTCCGACTGCGGATCCTCCCCTGGTCTGGGATACATGCACCATGTGGACTGCAGTAGTTCTAGAAGGCAACTCACCATCACCTTCTCAAGCGTAATTAGGGATGGGCAATAAATGATGGCCTAACCAGTGTTACCCACATCCCATGAATGAATATAAAAATATTCATTCCCCCCGCCCCCCCAATTTCTGTAGTCATCTCTTTTACAACCATATATAGGTTATCAGGTCAACGGGATCCGTCAGCATTTTATATCAGCAAATGGTGCATGGAAATGAGCTAACAACCCAATTCTGATTTTACGATGCAGCAAAGGTCATTGATGAAGCAGCCAACCATCATGAGCTGCTCCATCAATGAAATTCCCTTTATCAGTTTCTTTGTCATCCTTTGCTGAACGTTAAAATCCTCCCAATCCTCAGGTTTACTAATCTTTTGGCAAAACTATAAGACTCTTGCTTCAATAGGCACAGTAAGAAGTCTCACAACACCAGGTTAAAGTCTAACAGCTTTATTTAGTAGCACAAGCTTTCGGAGCGCCGCTCCTTCATCAGGTGAGTGAAGAGTTGGGTTCACAAACAGGGCCTGTATAGACACAGACTCAATTACAAGATAATGGTTGGAATGCGAGTCTTAACAGGTAATCAGGTCTTTACAGGTGCAGACAAAACTAGTGAAGAGAGGGTTAAGGAGGTGTAAATTGTCTCAAGCCAGGACAGTTAGTGAGATTTTGCAAGCCCAGGCAAGTCGTGGGGGTTACAGATAGTGTGACATGGACCCAAGATCCCAGTTGAGGCCATCCTTATGTGTGCGGAACTTGGCTATCAGTGTTTGCTCAGCGATTCTGCGTTGTCGTGTGTCATGAAGGCCGCCTTGGAGAACGCTTACCCGAAGATCAGAGGTTGAATGCCCTTGACTGCTGAAGTGTTCCCCGACAGGAAGGGAACACTCCTGCCTGGTGATTGTTCAGCGGTGTTCATTTAATGCTATTTTCAAATCTTGTTAGCCATGGTGTGATCACTTTTCCTGTAGGGTTTTTAATTTCTTAAGGACATGCATAATTGTTACAAATTATGAATTAATCTTTTAAAAGTTTGCCATTTTCTGTCAGTGAATTAAACACAGACCGACAAATAATTTACAGAACAGACAGGAAATTATTCAACCTACACTGCCTTCAATCCAAAACCAAAATCTCTCCAACTTCAGCCATTGAGCTCCATTCGACAGATGATGCTTGTGTGCATACTCACTCAGGAACGGAGTGTCAGGTTCGGGAAGGCGGTGGCAGAGTCACTGGACTGTAACCAAAAGATCCAGGGTAATCCTCTGGGGACTTGGGTTTGAATCCCATCATGGCAGATGGTGGAATTTAAACTCAATAAAACATCTGGAATTAAAAGTCTAATGGTGACCGTGAAACCATTGTCAATTGTCGTAATCCTGACCATCTGGTTCACTAATGCTCTTTAGAGAAGGAAACTTGCCATCCTTACTTGGTCTGGCCCACATGTAACTTCAGACCCACAGAAATTAGTTGATCCTTAACTGCCCTCTGAAATGACCGAGCAAACCATTCAATTGTAATCAACCATTACAAAGAAAACAAAAAGGAATGAAACCAGACACATCAACCAGCATTGACCAAATCCAGCCTTGTCGACCCTGCAAAGTCCTGACTACCATTCCTCTGTATGTCCTGTCCCACCAGCAGATCCAGGAGAGGTGGTGGCACCAGTGCCGGATTTAGTCATAAGCTAAACAAGCTACAGCTTAGGGCCTCACAATCCACAGGGGCCTCACAAAATTTCAGAACGTTTACAATGAAGAGAACATTTAAGAGCGGATACCAGAAAAGAAAAAGAAAGCAACA
The DNA here is from genome assembly GCF_964213995.1 of Mustelus asterias. Lineage (NCBI taxonomy): Eukaryota > Metazoa > Chordata > Chondrichthyes > Carcharhiniformes > Triakidae > Mustelus > Mustelus asterias. The sequence continues at coordinate 104,645,411 of NC_135807.1, read as the reverse complement.
GCTTGAAGAGCAACTCAAAAAATTACCAAAATTACCAAAATCTATGAGAGAGATCATGCCAGGCAAATGATAAATATGTAATCAGTAAATGCATTCATTTAAAAATAATTTGTATTTTTCACTTTAAATACCTTGCTATTAAATAATTAAAAGGCATAATTATGTTTCCAATTTTTTTGTGGCGACCCAAGGTCCTGTTTTGGTACCTTTTGGTGTAACTTTTGTGAGACCTTTTGGTGTAACTTTTTAACAAGGGGCCTCCAAGCTTTATATGGCTTAGGACCTCACCAAGTCTAAATCTGGCACTGAGTGGCGCAGTGTATAGTCAGGAGGGAGTTGCTGAGGGAGTCCTAAATTCAACTTGGGGGGGAGTGATGGCCAAGTGGTATTATCGCTCGACTATTAATCCAGAAACCCAGATAATATTCTGGGGACCTGTGTTTCAATCCTGCCATGGCAGATGGTGGAATTTGAATTCAATAGAAAATATGTGGAATTAAGAGTCTACTGATGATTGTCAGAAAAACCCATCTGGTTCACTAATGCCCTTTAGGGAAGGAAATCTGCCATCTTTACCTGACCTGGCCTACATGTGACTCCAGAACAACAGCAATGTGGTTGACTCTTAACTGCCCTCTGAAATGGCCTAGCAAGCCACTCAGTTGTAACAATCGCTACAATGGGCCTGACTTTACCAAACCTTGGGCGCGAAATCGCGGTAAAATTGGGCGTCGGGCCTTTAACGCGATCTGCACCCGAATCCGAGCAGATTGCGCCTTTACTGACACCCAATTCGGGCGCGGTTCCGGCGCGCACCCAAATCGGGCAGCCCGACAATTTAACTGCATTTGCATGCATTTAAATCGACTTAATGAACCGCGCGCCCAACTCTACCGCCAAATCCCACTTTACCGTCTTCTGGCCCGATCCGCGTCTGCGCTGTAATCAGCCTGCAAAATAAAAGTCTGAAGTTGCCGCTGCAGCCTCCAAAGAGCGGGGTCAGAGACTGCAACGGCTCTCTGACCCAGGTCATCCTCTGGTCGGGGCGGGAGGGGGGTGGGAGGAAGGGAGGGGGCGTGACGTCTCATCCCCTGGCCAGGGGGGGCGGGGGGGGAGGGGAGGGTGGGAGGGGGTGTGACGTCCCATCCTCTGGTTGGAGGGGGCTGTCGGCTGCAGGTCTGCGGCTGATGCCTCCTGCAGGAGTGGACGTGCAGCCATGCCATCCCACGAAACCTTCAGGATGAAGCAATTCCTCGCTAAGAAGATGAAGTAGAACCGGCCGATTCCACAGTGGCCGATTCCACAGTGTAAAGGGATACACTGGTACACTACCAGCCACAGCCATCTCTCCCGGGCAGGGTGGAAAACTGGCAGCCGACCCTCCCCCCTCCTAGGGGATGATACGTCACACCTCCCCCCCCTCCCCCCCCCCTCCCCCCCTCCCCAGGGATTATCGGTCACACCCCCTCCCCTCCCACATCCCCCCTGCCACCCTCCCCCCGACCGGAGGATGATCGTCAGAGAGCCGCTCTCTCCACTTTCTGCTTCTTTTTTCGTGCCCGGGCGCAGTGTCAGATTTTTTTCAAACTGCGCATGCGCAGTTCAGAGCTCCGATCGGTCCGCCAGCGCTAAGCCCCGTCCACAGCGCGGATCGGGCTGAAGCCAGCAAAATGCGTATGGGTGCGCTGCAAAGAGGATTCCAGGCGCGGATCTATTTGACGCCCAGATCCGGCACTTAGACTCAAAATGGTAAAATTCCCTCCAATGTCTCAACAAAGAGATGAAACCGGACAGACCACCTGGCATCGACCTAGGCACCAGAAAAGACAACGGCAAAACAAACAGCCCTGTCGACCCTGCAAAGTGCTCCTTACCAACCTCTGGAGGCTAGTGCCAAAATTGGGAGAGCTGTCTCACCGACTAGTCAAGCAACAGCCTGAAATTGTCATTCTCACGGAATCATACCTTACAGATAACATCCAGACACCACCATTACCATCCCTGGATATGTTCTGTCCCACCAGCAGGACAGACCCAGCAGAGGTGACGGCACAGTGGTATATAATTGGGAGGGAGTTGCCCTGGGAGTCCTTAACATTGGCTCGGGACCCCATGAAGTCTCATGGCTTCAGGTTAAACATGGGCGAGGAAACCACGTACCATCCTCCTTTGGCTGATGAATCAGTGTTCCTCCATGTTGAACAACACTTGGAAGAAGCACTGAGGGTGGCAAGGGTGCAAAATGTACTCTGGATGAGGGATTTCAATGTCCACCACCAAGAGTGGCTCGGCAGCAGCACTACTGGTCAAGCTGGTTGGATTCTAAAGGATATAACTGCTAGATTGGGACTGCAGCAGGTGGTGAAGGAACCAACAAGAGGAAATAACATACTAATCTGCCGGCTGCAGATACCAATACTGTCATGGATAGATGTAAGAGTGACCACCGCACAGTCCTTGTGGAGACGAAGTCCCGCCTTCACATTGAGAATAACCTCCATCGCGTTGTGTGGCATTATCATCGTGCCAAATGGTGCTGACGTCAAAGCGATCTAGCAACTCAAGACTGGGCATCCATGAGGCGCTGTGGGCCATCAACAGCAGCGGAATTGTACTCCAGCACAATCTGCAACCTCATGGCCCAACATATCCCCCACTCACCCATTACCATCAAACCAGGGGATCAACCCTGGTTCAATGGAGAGTGCAGAAGGGCGAGCCAGGAGCAGCACCAGGCATACCTAAAACTGAGGTGTCAACCTGGTGAAGCTACCAAACAGGACTACTTGCACACCAAATGGCAAAAACAGCAAGTGATAGACAGAGCTAAGCGATCCCACAACCAACGGATCAGATCTAAGCTCTGTAGTCCTTCCACATCCAGTCGAGAATGGTAGTGGACAATTAAACAACTCACTGGAGGAGGAGGCTCCACAAATATCCCCATCCTCAATGATGAAGGAGCCCAGCACATCAGTGCAAAAGATAAGGCTAAAGTATTCGCAGCAATCTTCAGCCTGAAGTGCCGAGTCAATGATCCATCTCGGCCTGCTCCAATGGCCCCCTCCATCTCAGATGCCAGTCTCCAGCCAATTCGATTCACTCCACATGATATCAAGAAACGGTTGGAGGCACTCGATACTGCAGAGGCAATGGGCCCTTATAACATTCTGGCAATAGTACTGAAGACTTGTGCTCCAGAACTTGCCGCTCCTCTAGCCAAGCTCTTCCAGTACAGTTAGAACACTGGCATCTGCCCAACAATTGCCCAGGAACGTCCTGTACACAAAAAGCAGGACAAATCCAACCTGGCCAATTACTGCCCAATCAGTCTACTCTCGATCATCAGTAAAAAGTGATGGAAGGGGTCATCAACAGTGCTATCAAGCAGCACCTGCTCAGCAATAACCTGCTCAGTGACGCCCAGTTTGTGCCAGGGTCACTCAGCTCCTGACCTCATTACAACCTTCGTTCAAACATGGACAAAAGAGCTGAAGTGAGAGTGACTGCCCTTGACATCAAGGCCGCATTTGACCGAGTGTGGCATCAAGGAGCCCGAGTGAAACTGGAATTAATGGGTATCAGAGGACAAACTCTCCGCTTGTTGAAGTCATACCTGGTACATAGGAAGATGGTTGTGGTTGTGAAGGATCAGTCATCTCAGCTCCAGGACATCTCTGCAGGAGTCCCTCAGAGTAGTGTCCTAGGCGCAACAGTCTTCAGTTGCTTCATTAATGACCTTCCCTCCATCATAAGGTCAGAAGTGGGGATGTTCGCCGATGATTGCACAATGGTCAGCACCATTTGCGACCCCTCAGATACTGACGCAGTCCATGTTCAAATACAATAAGATCAACAATATCCAAGCTGGGCTGACAAGTGGCAAGTAACATTCACACCACACAAATGCCAGGCAATGACCATCACCAATAAGAGACACTCTAACCACCGCCCCTTGACATTCAATGGTGTAACCATCATGGAATCCCCCACTGAATCCCTCATCCTTGGGGTTACCATTGATCAGAAACTCAACTGGACTCACCACATAAACATAAAGGCAACAAGAACAGGTCAGAAGCTAGGAATACTGCAGCATATAATTCACCTCTTGACTCCCCAGAGCCTATGCACCATCTACAAGGCACAAGTCAGGAGTGTGATGGAATACTCCCCACTTGTCTGAATGGGCGAGCTCCAACAACACTCAAGAAGCTTGACACCCTCCAGGACAAAGCACCCGCTTGATTGGCACCACATCTACAAACATTCAATCCCTCCACCACCAACGATCAGTAGCAGCAGTAAGTACTATCTACAAGATGCACTGCAGCAATTTACCAAAGATTCTTAGATAACACCTTCCAAACCCACGACCACTTCCATCTAAAAGGACAAAGACAGCAGATAAATGGGAACATCACCATCTGCAAGTTCCCCTCCAAACCACTCACCATCCTGACTTGGAAATATATCGCCGTTCCTTCGCAGTCGCTGGGTCAAAATCCTGGAATTCCCTCCCTAATGGCATTGTGGGTCAACCCACAGAACATGGACTGCAGCGATTCAAGAAGGCAGCTCACCACCACCTTCTCAAGGGCAACTAGGGATGGGTAATAAATGCTGGCAGGCCAGCGACGCCCATGTCCCACGAATACATTTTAAAAAAACTCTGGACCACAAAAATTCAAGCATGGGCAAGGAAACCGCCTGCTGATTACCGCATACTGTCCCCCTCAGCTGTTGAGTCAGTATTCCTCCATGTTGAACAGCACATGGAGGAAGCACTGAGATTGGCAAGGGTGCAGAATGTACTCTGGATGGGGGACCTCAATGTAAATGAAGTTATTAAAAATGTCATTGTTGACTCTTTCTCTGGGCCTTTCATGAAACACCTAGAAAACACCAGCTCCCATAGCAAAACACCTCCTCCCATCGATTAAAATGACAGCGAGATCCCAGAAAATGTGGACCATTTTCCATATCTTAGGCTTGTCCTCTCGACAAAGACACACATAGATGATAACATTCATAATTGTCTCCAATGTGGCAGTCAGATTTTGGCTGACCGAAGAAAAGAGCATTTGAGGACCAGGCTGTCAAACCAGACACTAAAGTCACAGTTTACTGACCAGCTGTGATTGTATAAGCTTTGAGGCTTGGACAACCCAAAGCGAGCATCTCAAAACACTGGAGAAGTACCACCAGCTGTGTTCACAAGATCCTCCAAATCCGGTGACATGGAAAGCAGTTCAATAGCAGCATCCTCTCCCAAGCCAATTATACCCAGCATTGAGGTGCTAATCACTCTAAACCAGCTCTTCTGTCAGGATATGTCATTCATATGCCTGACACGAGACTCCCGAAGCATCCTATCAACTAAACAGAAAATTACAAGGTTATTAATTAAAAGCAAATTACTGCGGATGCTGGAACCTGAAACAAAAACAGAAAACGCTGGAAAATCTCAAAAGGTCTGACAGCATCTGCGGAGAGGAAATGGAGCTAACGTTTCAAGTCTGGATGACCCTTCATCAGAGCTGAAGGTTATTCATTAACCCACTTTCCCTGCACAGTATCAATGTAAAATAGTCTGTTTCCTTTTTGCTTTCTTGAAACATTGATCTAGAAAACTAATTTAAATGCATTAAAGGAACTCATGCAGCACAGTAATAATGCAAATCTGGTTTGCCTAGTCTCTCTGAACATTAAAGTCCTCATGATTATGTTTTTACCCTAGTTACACGCAGCTCTAAATTCCTGATTTATACTTTGTCCCAATGCTGCAGCTACTATTAGGAGACCTATAAACTACTCCCACTGTTGACTTCTGTCCTTTACTGTGTCATAGCTCCACTGAAACCATGGCTGGGATTTTCTGTTCCCAATCGCAGTAGGCGTCATAGTGGGTGGGAGAGTTAAATCTTGCAAAAAGGCCCAAAACCAATTTTATGACCAAGTAAAACAAGGAAATGATTGTGCGTTTCAGCCATCAATGGTGGGCCACGTTTCTTGTCAGTGGACGTTGTGAATGTCACTAGCATAAATCAGCATCTCATTATGACAGCCGCTCACTGGAACCATCCCTCCACGCTGGATTAAGAGGTCAGTGTACAATTAGAACAATGTGGTTCACAACAGAATTGAAATGATGTGCAGCTGGCAACCTGCACTTCACTCACCCTGAGGTGAGTTCACATACCTTGCATCGGGGGTCAATGCCAGTTTCAGGGGGGGTCTCACAGGCAAATCTCTACCTTTTAGCTAAGATCAAGCATCAGATCAAGCCCAAGATGGGGTACAATACCTTATCTTGTCAGCTTGGATACTGTTTATCTCCATTGTGGGGAGCATCAATTGGATAAAATTGAAATGTGAATTTGGTTTTTGGAGCGAGCAAGAAATGGATTTGCGTTTGCTCAGTCCATATTTTGTTTTAAAATCTCTACAAGTATTACAGTGGGGTTAAGGTGAGAATGGCTCTTATTCTGCTACAGGGCAAGGCTCCACAGCAGAAGGGGATGGACAGGACTGAGGGAAGGGAAGGGACTGCAAGGCAAGAGCTCCACTGGGAATAACAAGTAGGGAAGGTTACACTGAGATACATGGCTGGGGAGGGACTCGTCAACTGAATTGATAGTTCCTAAATGAGGACAGAGGCACAACGGGGAAAGATTAGCAGCTGTTCAAGTGACATGCAGGGAATTCGTAAGATGAAGCAATAATGCCCATTCATGCAACACTGATCCCTCAAAATGGCAATGATCATTCCCTTAGTTTTAGCCCCTCATTAGTAGTCTTCAATTTCACCAGAGTATTATAGAACTGCAGGACTATTGCGTGACTGGACATGTTTGAAAACACTCTTAGAAATATGGCCATGCACGGCTCACAGAAGAGAAGTGTTCCGAACTCCCAAAATTAATCTCGAGCATTCACCCTCTTGTTTAATCCAAACAGCACAGTCTTGGAGTGCAGGTAATGACAATCCCAATGCCTGGGCTGAAAGGAGAACATCTAATCGCCTGGTCAAAGCTGTCGGCAGTCGGTCGCGTGAGTGAGGGGTGTGGGGTTGTGGTAAATTTTCATGCGTACCTCACACTGGGCATCAATTCAGGGCCAGCACTCTCTGGCATGCATAAAAATGCCTTGGAGCTCACAATATCAGACAGAAGTAGACCTTTGGCAACAAATGTTGACTCTTGTGTTTCTCATTGACACTGCTGAAGATGGAGCTGGTGTTACTGCTGCCTGCATTACTTCTTATAGGCAGGAGAGAAAAATCAGAGTGCGAAGGAGCAGTCTAGCTCCAAAGGGAGGTATAGAACCTCAAAAGACCAAGGGGCAGCAGGCCCTCCTCTGGATGCAGAGGATGGTCCTCAGAGAACTGTCATTTCTTTCTCCATTACTTTTCTCACTTATATTAAATCTAGTATGTTCTTCCCTTGACCAATTTTTGTTTCCTCTTCTCTGGTATTTATCCTCATCATCAATTATGAAGATCTACAAGGCAAGTTTGTCATTTCCTGATCTTCAATTACAAAATCTGGAGAAGCTGTGAATGAAACCATTGGTGTAGAATCTGTGACAGAGGGAATCCGTAATGGATAATCCCTGACAAGGGTTGAGAAATTGTGGAGGAGTTTATTTTTTATAATTCAGTTAAAGTATGTGGGTTTACTGGTTAAGCCAGCCCATTTATTGCCCACCCCGAATTGGCTTTGAGAAGGTGGTACCAAAAGAGAAAATGCTGGAAAATCTCAGCAGGTCTGGCAGCATCTGCTGAGATTTTCCAGCATTTTCTCTTTTGGTTTCAGATTCCAGCATCCTCAGTAATTTGCTTTTATTTTGAGAAGGTGGTGGTGAGCTGCCTTCTTGCACTGCTCTGTTGTAGGTACACCCACAGTGCTGTGAGGGAGGCCATTCCAGGATTTTGATTCAGTGACAGTGAAGGAACGGCAATATATTTCCAAGGCAGGATGGTGTGTGGTTTGGAGAGGAATACCTAGGTGGTGGTTTTTCAGTGTGTCTGCTGCCCTTGTCCTCCTAGGTGGTAGTGGTCTTGACTTGTGGTCAAGAGTCTGTGATGGAAAGTCTGCAATGTTTAATTTGTGAAGTTGAATCTATATATGAAATTTAATCATCGGTGGCTAAGCAGAAGTGGAGCATCGGAGATGCAGAATCCATCACAGGGAAAACCATTATTGAGAATCTGCGATCCGCAGACTATGATGGAGGATCCATCATAGTCTGGAAACTAGGAACAGGAAACAATAGGAGTAGATGACATGAAGTAGCTGCAATTTAAGCCTGCCAGGGGTTTAAAGTTGCTAGTATATTTATCGAGATGTTTCACAGAGGCTAGGGGTTAATACTTACAGCTGCTGTATGTTACCATTTTCCTTGAATTGGAATGAACGGTTTCAATTATCTGAGTTCAGACTGCAGATACTGGCTTTAGTAACTCGTCTGCAAATTATAATTTGCTGAAATGCTAGAACATTGACAACAGAAAATATTTTAACAGATTAGCCAATGCCTTGAAGTGGAGTTTCAGCATCTGAGAATGCTGTGAAGGCAAACAACTTATATCTGTGTCTAAAATCACAACCTTGTAGTGTAACCTGATCTGCGGTTGTGCATTTGACACATTGTGAAAAAATTTTAAAAATCTATAAGCCTGATATAAAATCTCCTCCAATGACTGCCCATCCAGGCAGCTTGCGTCTTCAGTTTCCTGAGTGCTGGTATCCGGAGGCTGTGCTGCCAAGCTGCCAGTCTGCAGCGTCACACCTTACTGCCTTTAAAGATTGCCCTGCAGAGACAGAGGAAAATGGCAATTTTTACATGATGCAGTCTGGCAGCCCATGAGATTTAAAGACAGAACTGGTGCCAAGGATTACCCTAGAGAATGAAAGATGGAAAGCAGAGACCTGCATATCAGAAGAAAATGTGCATTAGCCCCTAATCCACTTCTAGAATTATAGGTGGAGTGACAGAAACCTAAAGTATTTAATTTCGCTTTTAATCTTTATTTAATGTTTGTGCAAAAAAAAGTAGAGCAAAAATTTGTGTTTTTTTGTCAGAAATTGCAGTAGATTGTGAAATGTAAATGAGATGGTTATTACACCAATGTTCATCAAGCTGAGCTGGAAAGACTTCAATAGCCTGATGAATATGCATGTGAATTTGTTAATTAAGTTAATTATTCTGCTGAAAATTCATTTGTCTTCCAAGGACATTTTCCCAATGATTTTAACATGCTTGTGCCATTAGTCATGCCCTATGCTGTTTAAAATCACTTTTGTCCACCCATGTAACTGCAACTTCATAAACATGGTAACAAGTCAAATCCTTTTATTTTTCTAAGATTTTAGAATCCAGAAATATCTTTAAGTCCTTTTGTTCTCCCTTGAATCTACCGATTAATTTTGCCTTTGAATCTTTAACGATTGCAGGTTCTCGAGGGTTATTGGTTTTAACAATAAAAAAGGCCTTTGATGCATGAGAATAACTAAGCATTGGCTTCAAAATGCAGCATATAAACTTTTGAGAGTGCCAGAGGGAATCTGTGTATGCAATGACAAGCAATACAATGCCAACATTCTGCCCTGAGACATGAAAAATTCAACTATGAGCCAACGCTGCAAAACTTATTCAAATAGGGATCTGTTTTGTACATCAGATACTTCCTCCTGCAACATTTGTGTCTGAAATCTTTAGAATGAAGCAGTATACTGCAGATTCAAGTAATAAAACGGAAGCTTGCAAATTTCCTATCTAGCCTTACTTAAGTGATGACCTTGTGCAGCACAGCAGGTGATTTTTCAGTATATTTTAGGAACATTTTTGTAAAATTATCATAACTTTGGAAAGCAGTATTAAGGATCAGTAAAATATCTTGATTTTATATTGAGCATCTGTGTGACTGAATGAGGAGTCGAGGACTCAGATGGTATTCAGTCACAAATGAGTGACACCGTCGGCAAGGAAATATGATGTATGATTTTCTGTCAACTTCACAGTCAATGCAGGATTGCAGCACATTAGGTATCCAGCCCACCCTTTCTTCAATGGATGTTCCCTTTCTCCCCCTCCCCACCCCCTCCCAATCCTTTACTGGAATATCTCTCCTGTTCCAAATCATTTTCTCCTACATTTTCTCTTTCCTATTTTGGCGTATTTCAGTGTTGCTCACAAAGTAGGTGCTAGGCCAATTTATCCCTCAGTGGGCACTTTCCCAGTATATCTCATTTACCACATAAACTTCAAAACAGCCAAGATCTTACCAGTGACAGCCAGGGCATGGCAAGGGAATTCATTTTGGCTGCTTTTACTTATTTACAACTGGGATCTTGTTTGTTCCCCATCCCCCAAATAATTTGAATCCACATAAACATGTTTATATGGTTTGCCAAGAAACGTTATGCTTGGGTAAGGCTTACATTTGGATTAGAATTTCTGTGGAACGCATATGAAAAAAAACCAATTTATAATAATTTTACCCTATCCCATTTACTGCTTAATTCAGTAAATTGGTGTAAATTAAAACAACGAAAACTCTGCAGTGTTATAAATATGTTAAAGAAGCGACGTTCATTATTTCAAAAATGTGAATTCAAATAAATTATTTGCAGTCGCAACATTCTGCCAGCTGTTTCAAAAGAGTGCCACTGCAATCCAGATTTGTAAAATTCTTCTGTGTCACATTGGCATCAATTCTTGGAAGGTGTTCTCAGCAATGTTATTTCACGATGGGCTGCATGTGTTCTGTACATGCAGTGGTACTTTATTGCATTTTCAAGAATACAAATATATGTGTATATATTATGTATATGTACACATACTTTGTGAAGAGAAATCTGTGGCACTGTTCATGGCAAATCAGATGAAGAAGAAGAATCAGAAAGTCAGATTGATATTAAGTAAGAATGTCTTTAAGTTGCAGAGTTAAATATTTATATCCTTCAAGTAGCAATATGTGACGTCTGGTATTGGACAATATGGGATTAATGATGTGACTCGTGTGCAACCTCTGGGACGCACATTTTTCATGTTTTGGATGTGGTTGGTTGTAAGAGATTGACCGTGCTGGATAACCAATGTATAATACCATAGATCTTGGCTTTAAATTGACTCAACATATAAGACAACCCCATTATTTCAGTGTCAAAAATCAGGCTCTTGCATATACTTGGCATATAAATCAAACCCCCCTTTGTCAGCTACAAAATGCTATACTTGCAGTAGTAGTCAGCCTCGATTTTTCACCCCAGCAATGCATGTGTTGCTTACCTCTAAGTCGGCACAGGAAATCAAACAGGCAATACGGGCTGCGTTGTGAAGAAGATGCACTAGAGTTTAAGACACACAGATAGCAGATCATGCATGACGAATGAACAGGAATGGGTCTTCCAGAAAAAAGAAGCTGCTTTCAAGCTAAAAGTTGTACTATTTGCTAACTTGTCAAATAACTGAGTGGCAGCAAGGGGAATTTGGTGTCAGTGAGAAACGGTTGCATTCATGGAAGAAGAAGGAATCCATCTTGATGAAGAAGCCCATTACCAAATGCACCAGGAGAACAGGGACCAGCCACTGGCCTGATCTTGAGATGTGGAGATCTTGAGAAGCATGTATCAGAATGCGCCATCGAAAATTGTCAGAATAATTCACCAGAAATGCCATGCACATGTAGGCACTTAAATGGGCCAAATCAAACACTGAGGCCAGTAAGGATTTCAGACCGATGGCTAGTTGGTGTAGCTGCTTTACAGAATAAAGCAGTCTCCTGTTGCTACCAAAGACAAAGATTGCTCAGAGGCCACCAAGGGACTTTGATAACAAAATTACTAGTTTCCAGCATCACCAGATAGTAGTAAAAACTTGAGTGTCCATTTAGTCACATCAATAAGACTGATGAAATACCAAGAATTTCAAAATGCCCAGCAGCCAAACTGTAGAGTGGAAAGGTTCATAAATAATTCTGGTAAATGACAGGCCACGAGAATACAATATTCACAGTAGTTAGTACTAGCTTGCATGGCCGACAGCGTGAAATTAAAGCCTATGCTCATTTTCAAATGTAAGACCATGACAAATATAGGTTTTGTGGATGTCCTTGACAATAGATGACTGGATGAGGATGGAATGAAACTGTAGATTAATAAACTGTGGAGTAGGCATCTTTGTGGCCTACGTAAAAAGCGCAACTCTTTAGTGTTGGACATGTTCAGATTCCATACAATTGATGAGATTTAGAGGTGCCTGTGAATAAATAACTCCTATAACTATAATTACATTGTAGCTATACCAGGGAGTCTAACATCCTGAGTTCAACCTTTGGATGTGTGCCCCACTTAAGGACCATGTTCATGTGAATGGAGTATTTCAATGGTCGATAGGGGAAAAAACCTTCACAAGAAGTGGAAATATTTCCACTGATCTGCTTAATGTGGTTTCATTCTCAAATGGAGGGATGCTATTTTATTTCTAAATTTTACTCCATTCTTAAATTTACTAAGCCAATGCACTGGATGGACCTTAATCCAGCTCCTTGCTTGCTCCAAAACCCAATTCAAATTAAAATTGAATCCAAATCAAGGTTTCCACAAGAGAGACATACAAGATCCAAGCAGCATGGGGCGGCATGGTAGCACAGTGGTTAGCACTGCTGCTTCATAGCGCCAGGGTCCTGGGTTCAATTCCTGCTTGGGTCACGGTCTCTGTGGAGTTTGCACATTCTCCCCGTGTCTGCGTGGGTTTCCTCCAGGTGGTCCGGTTTCCTCCCACATTCTGAAAGACCTGCTGGTTAGGTTCATTGACCTGAACAGGCGCCGGACTGTGGCGACTAGAGGAATTTCACAGTAACTTCATTGCAGTCACAAGTAAGCCTTACTTGTGACTAATAAATAAACTTTACTTTCAAGCTGACAAGAAAAGGCTTTGCACCTGATCTTGGGATTTGATAGAATAGAATAGAATAGAATCCCTACAGTGCAGAAGGAGGCCATTCGGCCCATCGAGTCTGCACCGACCACAATCCCACCCAGGCCCTACCCCCACATATTTTACCCGCTAATCCCTCTAACCTACGCATCTCAGGACTCTAAAGGGCAATTTTTAACCTGGCCAATCAACCTAACCCGCACATCTTTGGACTGTGGGAGGAAACCGGAGCACCCGGAGGAAACCCACGCAGACACGAGGAGAATGTGCAAACTCCACACAGACAGTGACCCGAGCCGGGAATCGAACCCGGGACCCTGGAGCTGTGAAGCAGCAGTGCTAACCACTGTGCTATCTTACACTTGATCCTAGCCAAAAGGCCGAGTCCTGAGTGAACCACCTTCCTGATCATGATTTCACCCCTGTTAGGTAAGTTTAAGTGCACAAAGTGTCATCAGCTCATTTAAAAGACGCAGAATATCCAATTCAATGGATGGAGAGGAAGTTGATTCATTGAGTAGGGATGATTCTGCAAGTGAAAGTGCGAAAGCAGATCCTTCTGATGATGCCATAGCCAAAGAAACACTGAATAAATTCAATGAGCTCTTTGGGCAGGATTCTTTGTATCCTCCCTCCCCCTCCCCCCATGGCTTGTTTCTCGTGGAGGGAGACAGCACATCATTGGCCATCGGTGTGATCTCCTGGTTCCACCACTCTCAATGAGATTTTCCATTGAATCCATCCCACCACACCCGGGAAACAGGTGGCGGGATTGTGCCGTTGGCGGGACCTGAAGATCCCACCGGCATGAAAAGCCAGAAAATGTCTCTCTTTATTTTGGATGCTGAAGGCAATGAAATTGATCATTTTAAAATGATTTTGGTTGTTGTTTAAGATATCTTTGTACAATTCATTCATTCATTAAAATGTGCTACATTAATTTAGAGTGAATTATCAATGTTTTTTTTTCATATTTCAAAACGACAACCACATATACCCACACTGACAGTTCACATTTTATAGTTGATGTATAAATCGATTCCAGTTTTTGAAAGGATTTTTTGGAGGTTTTGAAAGTGTATTTATACACCACAATCTATGATAATAGTATTTAGCCTATTCTACACATTAAAAACAAATTTAAGAACATAATTTGTTAGAAAAGGACAGAAGTGTAATGCTATGTATTGCATAAATTGAATAGAATCCCTACAGTGCAGAAGGAGGCCATTCGGCCCATCGAGTCTGCACCGACCACAATCCCACCCAGGCCCTATACCTCCACTTAACTTCAAGTATTTACCCTGCTAGTCCCCCTGATGCTATGGGGCAATTTACCATGGCCAATCAACCTAACCCGCACATCTTTGGAGTGTGGGAGGAAACCGGAGCACCTGGAGGAAACCCACGCAGACACAGGGAGAACGTGCAAACTCCACACAGCCACTCACCCGAGACCAGGGTCCCTGGTGCTGTAAGGCAGCAGTACTAACCACTGTGCCACCTAATAAATTTTTCTGTGAAAATTTCTTACAATATGAAGTTATAATAAACAAGATGTTGTCTAGAAATAATATACCACATCCATGGTGCATAAGCCATTTACTGTGTTACAATACTCCTGTGCATTTACTGAATGCAGGTGAACAGACAGACCGACAGATAGTCCTGCTGGTAGGCAGGTAGGTAGATTGAATGATTGATTTACTAGTGATCTTTTGACATTCAACTATTGAAATAGAACAGATAGAATAAAGAAAAACACAGGAGTATTCAAAAATGTGCCAGCATAATAGGACAAAATTCAAGCTGGAACCTTTATACATAATATTGCTAAATAATTAAGACAGCTCCATCACATATATATCTTGATACAGGCAGGGCAGATGGTCGTCTACCTAGAGGATGGGTGTGAAAAGGATATGATTTTGTACATTGGAATTCCAACTTTGGCTCAGTCGCACATTTATCTCAAGTCAACTGCAGTAAAATTCTGAACTTCAGTGAAAACACTCCTTGGGAGCCAGATGCTCTTTTCTGTTCAGCGTGTACAATGCACAGCTCCTTGTCTCTCATTCTCTCATGAAGTAACTGAATGCTAGCTTCTCTTTGTGTTTTCCCTCACTTTAATAACCTATCTACATGTTTTAGCAAAGAATGTCATCAGTTTGAAAGGTCTAAACCCAGTGAGCACAATACTACTGATCCAGAAAAAAAATCAAGAACCATAAATTGTTACCTTCATACTCCAGAGCTTGGTTCTACAAGCATGCCTTGTTCACTAAGTAGTTTCAATTTCTCAGCTTTTTATTGAGTGTTAGGGCTTCAGAGTGGCTAAGGGGTAAAAAAAAATGTTTTATCCTCAAAGGATCCTTAATTTTAAGACTTTTTTTAAAAGTACATTATGTTGAATACTTTTCCCAACAGCTCATATGCTGGGATAGCTAAGGATTAATAAACTATTTCTCCATTGATGCAATAACAGCATTGCTCCAGTCTGCTTAAAGACTTTTGGTCCTGATTTTGGCCTAACCTGACCAACAACAACACATTGGGTTCAGGTCACACACTTGTTTACATCTCATATGATTTCACACGCCATTGACTTCACTGAAGCATGAACTAGGGCGGGGTATAAAATAGGCATCTGACCCAAACCTGCCCGTTCTTACTGAGCAGGTTAGTTCATCTCCAGAAAATGTCTTTGTCCTTGATCTAGGTAGATAGGAGATGCTTGCATCTTCAACATTTACATTACCTTTTCATAAAAGCTGAATACATTCTCATTGAAAACATTCTGATTTATTCAAGTTTCTATAAAATATATCAACATTTGCTTGGCCATACAAGCCAATATTTGCTCCCTAATGCTCATGGGTCAAATTCTACAGATTTGATCCTAAAGTATGGGTACAGCAAATGCAAAGTGAAAACTTTAAGATATCCTCAAGCTGATTAATATGGATGGAAAAGAATACAAAATACTTTCATCCAGAGCACATCCAGAGCACATGTTGACAGGTCTTTCCAAAACATCCCAAAGTGAAGCCACCGTTGCTTTGTAGACAAATGAGGCAATGATTTGCTGCACAATAAGGAAATTGGAGTTGAGGCCACAATCAGATCAGACATGACCCCATGATAGAACAAAGAAGAACAAAGAACAAAAAAAATTACAGCACAGGAACAGACCCTTCAGCCCTCCAAGCCTGCACCGACCATGCTGCCCGACTGAACTAAAACTCCGTACCCTTCCGGGGACCATATCCCTCTATTCCCATCCTATTCATGGATTTGTCAAGATGCCCCTTAAAAGTCAATATCGTATCTGCTTCCACTACCTCCCCTGGCAGCAAGTTCCAGGCACCCACCACCCTCTGTGTAAAAAACTTGCCTCGTACATCTCTTTTAACCTTGCTCCTCGCACCTTAAACCTATGCCCCTTAGTAATTGACTCTTCCACCCTGGGGAAAAGCTTCTGACTATCCACTCTGTCCATGCCCCTCGTAATCTTGGAGACTTCTATCAGGTCGCCCCTCAACCTCCGTCATTCCAATGAGAACAAACCAAGTTTCTACAACCTCTCCTCATGGCTAATGTCCTCCATACCAGGCAATATCCTGGTAAATCTTTTCTGTACCCTCTCCAAAGCCTCCACATCCTTCTGGTAGTGTGTTAACCAGAATTGAACGCTATATTCCAAGTGCGGCCTAACTAAGGTTCTATAAAGCTGCAACATGACTTGCCAACTTTTAAACTCGATGTCCCGGCTGATGAAGGCAACCATGCTGTATGCCTTTTTAACTACCTTCTCCAACTGCATTGCCACTTTCAGTGACCTGTGTACCTGTACACCCAGATCCCTTTGCCTATCAATACTCATAAGGGTTCTGCCATTTACTGTATATTTCCTATCTGTATTAGACCTTCCAAAATGCATTACCTCACATTTGTCTGGATTAAACCCCATCTGTCATCTCTCCACCCAAGTCTCCAACTGATCTATATCCTGCTGTATCCTCTGACGGTCCTCATTGCTATCCGCAAATCCACCAAATTTTGTGTCATCCGCAAACTTACTAATCTATATCTTGGTGAATAACCGAGCAGGCACAAGGGACTAAATGACCTACTCCTTAGGTAAATGTGTAATATTTGCTTTCTTGACTATTTTAATAGGCAGTTGCATTTTAGATAGTTTCTAGCTCTGTTAAATTAGGTTAAAGTTTAAATTTGATGTTTATTTATTAACGTCAGAAGTAGGCTTAACTTAACACTGCAGTGAAGTTACTGTGAAAATCCCCTAGTCACCACACTCCGGTGCCTGTTCGGGTACACTGGGGGAGAATTCAGCATGGCCAATACGCCTGACCAGCACATCTTTCGGACTGAGAGTGGAAACCGGAGTTCCCGGAAGAAACCCACGCAGACATGGGGAGAATGTGCAGACTCCACACAGGCAGTGACCCAAGCTGGGAATCGAACCCAAGTCCCTGGTGCTGTGAGGCAGCAGTGCTAACCACTGTGCCACCCCTGCAAAGTGGTTTCACATGAATGCATTCAATACTGCAGTCATTTTCACACCAGGTAATTTTAAAGGCCCTATATTTTTGTCGGTGTCTGGGGAAAAGAAAATTAAGGGTATCTTCAAGTGGAGGATGTTATTGAATTAACAATATCTACCTTAATCTCTGCTTCTTGGTTCCTGATCTTGCTTTGACACACTCGCATCATTCTCCTGCCAAATAGAGAAAGGTGCGAGCAAGTAGAAACAAACTCTTGCCTCTCCAGTGATTCAGAGGGAAAGATGAGGAAGAAGTGTGCTCCAGTTCGCAGTAAGAGAGAACATGCAGAGTGTTTAAAGGAGGAGCAGGCTGAGCTTCTGGGGAGATGTACAGACGGCATGTTTCAGATATGCAGAATTTGATTCTTGGCATTCATCAAAGCACACAGCAAGAGTACCAGATTGTGACTGTGTCTACCTCTCTATGTCTGTTACAGTTTCAAGTAATTGGGCAAAATAAAATTGTGTTGCACTTTGTTAATGGTCTAAATCTTCTATTACTGGTCCAGTAATTTCTAGTAAGTATTTTGCCAGCACTTCTCCACAATTGGTTAATCTTAGGTATTCAGATTTCCTCTGATGAAATTCAGTGGGGATTTGAGGCTTCGGGTTAGTACAAGGAAATAATTATGTGTATAGTAATTGTCAAAGTTGCAGTGTATTTCAAGGAACTATAGAATACTTAAAACCAGCCTCACCTACTTTGGCACTCCAATTACTCCAAAAGCATGATGAGTTTCTTTAACACATCCAGACAAAGTGCCATTGCCAGAAATGCAAGTATGTCAGTAGGATTCATTGTTGTTAATGAAACCTCCATTGACTCTAAATTTTATAAAAATTACAATGAGATTATTTCTTAATTAGTGACTACAACCTGTATACTTGGATTATTGTTAAGACAATATGACCAAATGACCAAAAAATGTCCTTAGCTCCTTTTCTGCTGCCTGAGCATTGTGTTTCTGGATTAACCACTTCAAATTATAGGGAGGAATTTTATGACCCTTCCCGCCAGCAGGATTTCTAATCCCGCAAAAGTCAATGGACCTTTGAACTGCTAGTTGCATTTTTCAATCCCACCCCTGCCACAATGGTGCTGGAAAATGCCACCCATATTTTCTAGACTGAATTAAACACAGCCATAATACATTACAACCAAAGTGCCAATTAAATATTAAACAAAATTGAATCTGACTAAAATAATCAAGCTACCATTCTGCATCTTTTCAGGTATAAGGATATACAATGTGAATTATTTTGAAACATGGTTCAGCATCACAAATCTCATATGCTGCACAATATAATCGGTGAATAATATTTGGATTTCAAGGTAATTTGTGAAATTTAAACAAGCATCTATAGTGTTTGCTCTGGAGGGACCATTTTGCAAGCCTTTGCTCTTGCTAGGTGAGAGTGGGTATTGGAGATAGGACTTTAACACTGCAGAGCCAATTCTCTGGCCCCTGTTCCCATCTGGCAAGGCTCCTTGCCAGAAGAACAGCCTCATAAAATTACCCCCAGCATTATAACAGGAAAAATGGCAATCTGCCCATTTTTGCTTTAATTTATTTTAATGAATTACCTGAAACAAAGCAAGACATCTTCTACATGCTTACAGTAAAGGAATGAGAACCCAGAGGCATTTAAGATATGTCAGAATACCTCGGAAACAGAAAATGGAGCACATATGGTTTTCCCACAGCTTACAATTCTCATTTTTAATTTTAATTCATGCTCATAACTAGATTTCCAGCACCACATTAAAAGGCACCGGATTAAGAAATACAGGATCAATTTTGCTTAAAAAGGCTTTGACATAAAAGCAATATGTTATATCGATGTTTTTACTTCGTGTGGATAAAATAAAGACAAGTTTTCGCCACTGATGGTTATAATTATTTTAAGGCTCTCAAACTAGCTGAAAGGAAGAATCATGACACAAACGATCCACAGGGACAGTCTCTGTGGGAAGCAACACATCAACCACAATAGCTCTCAAGTCTGCCCCAAGAATCCTGCCAGGCTGTCAGAGGACTCCAAGGAAAAGGCCTGACTGGCATCATCCTTGAGCTGCATGAAGGAAAGTGCCTGGCTTCAGACCAGTGTAGTTACTAGATTGACAACAGAGCCAACCTGCTCAACAAACAGTACCCAGCCAACTAGATTAGTGTGATTCACTGTAAAACAGACTGTACGCCATCCAAGAATTGTCAGAGCCCTGAGCCTTTTGAGTATTCACTATCAGGCTGTCGTTAAAGTGTGGAATGGGAGAGCATTAAAGGCATGGTTCTGGGAGCTTTCACTGCTTTATCTTTTCATGTGTTTTTAAAACACACACTCTCATGGAAAGAAGTGTTTGGGCCAATGCATTTCAGAAAGAAGAAGAAACCGAAAAGCTATGCATAATTTTTATCTCAAAACATAGCAGAAACATATTTCAGCATTTGTGGACAGATAACTTTTGCATACAATGATTCCTCTTTAAAAACTGCTACATTAGCTAATGGTGCACAATCAAACATTCTGAAAAGCAGCTTTACACTGCAGTCATATTACATTAGCTGTGATTGGTATTATCTACTAAATGATACAACTTAAGTCTCAAGAGTTCTTGTTTCCACAGGCAACATCGTATCATAGATCTATTCTTTCCTGCACTAAAACATCAACTGCACAGTTTTAATCAACGGGTGAGAATCAGAAAGCTTTGCAATTAATCTGGAGTCAGGCAGGGCTACCTCTCTCTCCTGTCTGGTTTGTGTGCTGTATACAACGCTTTTCTGAGTTCATCAGGAAGGATTCAGGCATAAAAGGAGTGATGATCCCTGGCAGTGGAGGCACTCAGGTCCAAGCCTTTCTGTACATGGACGACATCACCGTCTTTTGCTCGGATCCGCTGTCTGTGCACAGGCTGATCAACTTCTGCGACCAGTTCGAACTGGCTTCGAGTGCCAAGGTAAATCATGGCAAAAGAATGTTCTTTGGGAACTGGGCTGATCAATCCCTTGTCCCCTTCACCGTCAAGTCAAAACGTCCTGAAGGTGCTGGGGATATGGTTTGGAAGGACTTGGGCACACATTAGAAATGAGAAGGAGCAAGCAGGTATAACAAAATAACAACTGGGTGTGTGGGAGTGCCACATCTTTTCCATTGCAGGTAAGAACCTAGTCATCAGGTTTGACACACTCTCGGTGTTGCTGCACGCAGTGCAGGCCATAGAGTCATAGAGGTTTACAGCATGGAAACAGGCCCTTTGGCCCAATTTGTCCATGTCACCCTTCTTTTTAAAACCCCCTAAGCTAGTCCCAATTGCCGCATTTGGCCGATATCCCCCTACACCCATCTTACTTATGTAACTGTGGAAATGCTTTTTAAAAGGAAAATTGTACCCGCCTCTACTACCACCTCTGGCAGCTTGTTCCAGACACTCACCACCCTCTGTGAAAATATTGCCCCTCTGGGCCCTTTTGTATCTCTCCCCTCTCACCTTAAACCTATGCCCTTGAGTTTTAGACTCCCCTACCTTTGGGAAAAGTTATTGACTAACTAACTGATCTATGCCCCTCATTATTTTATAGACCTCTATAAGATCACCCCTCAGCCTTCTACGCTCCAGAGAAAAAAGTCCCAGTTTATCCAGCCTCTCCTTATAACTCAAACCATCAAGCCCCGGTTGCATCCTAGTAAATCGTTTCTGCACTCTTAGTTTAATAATGTCCTTTTATAATAGGGTGATCAGAACTGCACACAATATTCCAAGTGTGGCCTTAGCAATGTCTTGTACAACTTCAACAAGACGTCCCAACTCCTGTATTCAATGTTCTGACCAATGAAACCAAGCATGCCGAATGCCTTCTTCACCACTCCGTCCACCTGTGACTCCATTTTCAAGGAGCTATGAACCTGTACCCCTAGATCTTTGTTCTGCAACTCTCCCCAATGCCCTACCATTAACTGAGTAAGTCCTGCCCTGATTCAATATACCAAAATGCATCACCTCTTATTTATCTAAATTAAACTCCATCTGGTCATTCCCCACTCCTGCACTGTGGCAATCACCCAAGCCATTTTCCGCTTCATCAGAAGATCACGTTTGCAAAGACATGATGTACAAATATCCAGATAAAAGGGGGAAAAACATGCCCAACACCACCCTAATCCTGATGGCCATTTTTGTGTTTGGTTGCATCAATCTGTTCGTAGATCCACGGTATGCAAACGTCGAATGTCACTACCTGCTGAGGTTCTACCTGTCCCCAGTGTTGTGAAGGATGGGTCTGGCCACAATTGAGTGAAATGCTCCAAGTAGTTGGACTGTGTTGTAACACATGTCCCTCATGGCCAATTTTATGCCGAGAAACCCCTTTGACCACAAGTCCACCAGGCAGTGGTCTGCACATAATATCTTAGAGGCCTTACAGGAAAAGGAGATGGTATATCCTGTCGGAGGGTTGTCTGAGCAGACTGTCAATGAAAGTCATTTGGCAGAATGCCTCATCACTAGAACTTTCAAACACGCACCAAGATCTAGCTTGGCTGGTGGTGAGAAAGGTTCTCAATGTCAGAACCTTCTTGGAAGCCCAGACTCTTACTCCATCTGCATGTTGCCCTCAAGGTGACCGTGGTGGGGGAGAGACAGTTGTCCACCTTCTTGTGGAATGTGCCTTTGCAAAGATGGTCCATTGAGAAATGAAGGGTATTTTTCAAGGTTCATCCCGAGCAGCTCTGTGACACAGCGTTCTATGCACTTTGGGCTGTTTCCAGGGATGCACAACAAGTCAAACATCAGCTGTTGCTGGAGGATCATCAACTCAGTGAAAGGCGCTCTTTGGTCTGCATGAAACCTGTTGGTCTTCCAGTACAAGGTGTTGTCCCTGACCGAGTGTTGTAGACTGGCACATTCCAAAGGCCAGGACTACATGCTGAGGGATGCACTAAAACTTGGAGCATCCACCACAGAGGCGCGATGGGGTAAGATCGCTGTTTAAGACCTTTCAGTGAACTGAAGCAAGTGAAATTATATAGAACCTCCTAGGCAATATGACTCATGTTGAATGTATACAGTGAACATATTACCCCAGTCCCACGCCGGCATCTCCACATTAGATAGAATCATAGAATCCCTATAGTGCAGAACGAGGCTATTCAGCCCTTCGTGCCTACACTGACAATAATCCCACCCAGGCCCTATCCCCATAATCCCATGTATTTAACCCGCTAATCCCTCTGACACCAAGGGACAATTAATTTAGCATGGCCAATCCACCTAAACTAACATTTATCACAATTGTATGGAAACACTTCAGAGTGCAACTTGATCTATATAGACAACTTAAATAGCTTTGCAGTATTTGTAATGACCATTTTGAATTGTCTGAATGTTTCTTTGACTCTACTGACGACACCTCAGAATGCAACATGATGTGTGTGGAAAACCTGAATAATATTGCACTGTGTTTTTGAAATGTTTGTAATGGTCTTTTAGATATTTTACAACTAAAGCATATTTTTGAAAAAAAGTCTATTCCTTTTTGTAGCCAATAGTTATATTCAAAGATATATGTCCACACTTGTCTATTCTTCATATGTCTTTATTATGGCCTAACTACAAGCATTTCAATTGTTTAATATTATTGAGGTTTTTTTTAGAACATTTGGAATGATTGTTTATATTTTATTCTTAGTTTCTCAATCCTACTAAGGTTGAGAGCTCTGACCTTGTAAGCTATGCATTGCCCAGTCCAATTAATGCTACGTATATGGACCTGTTTTGAACTGATGAAAAAATCCTGTATTTTTGATGAAAATGAACATGGCAAAAGCTTCAAGGCTCTGCTCCCTCTGTTGGATGTAGATATAACTACATAATATGGTTTTAAATACAACCCCAAAATGGCTAACAAAGTGACTATATGGTTGAAACCATTGAAACTAGTCATTAATTTTTCACACAAAATGGCAAATGCCAGCAAGGCTACATTTTTGCCCATCCTTTGCTGCTGTATCATTTATTCATCTCCTGTTCTTCATTGGAAGCTTCACAATTGTGTTTTAATCCTCCTTGCTCTAGTTCTGTTCCTTTTGAAAAGCTATTTATCTATAATATCTTCCAGTTCTGATGGGGGAGAGCATTCGAAACTGCTCTCTTCAAGTGCTGAATGTTTCCATAATTTTCAATTTTTGTTTCAGATTTCCAGCATCAAAATATCAGAGTGTTTGTCTGAACATTTTAGTGCCTTCTAGACCAATATGGACAAAACATACATTTTCAGTGTTGGTTATTCAGTTGCCGCCGACACGTGTGGCAATGGAAATAAAATAGGGCCACTGTAATTTTAATTGAAGGCGAAGAAAGAAGAACTCTCACTGACATATATCGTTAGATAGAATGACAGAGATTTGCTCACTGCAAGAGATAAATGATCAAATTTATGATTTATGATTATAATGAGGGCGGCACGGTAGCACAGTGGTTAGCACTGCTGCTTCACAGCTCCAGGGTCCCGGGTTCGATTCCCGGCTCGGGTCACTGTCTGTGTGGAGTTTGCACATTCTCCTCGTGTCTGCGTGGGTTTCCTCCGGGTGCTCCGGTTTCCTCCCACAGTCCAAAGATGTGCGGGTTAGGTTGATTGGCCAGGTTAAAAAATTGCCCCTTAGAGTCCTGGGATGTGTAGGTTAGAGGGATTAGCGGGTAAATATGTGGGGGTAGGGCCTGGGTGGGATTGTGGTCGGTGCAGACTCGATGGGCCGAATGACCTCCTTCTGCACTGTAGGGTTTCTATGATTTCTATGATCCTTTTAAGACATTGATTATAGGATAAGTATTGGTCAGAGCATTGGGAAAGCTCCCCTGCTTTTTTTCAAATTTTGCAGAATCCTGATTTAATATTTCATCCAAATTACAGCGTCTCTGATAATGCAGAAGTCCCTCTATTACACTGAAGTGTATCAGCCTGGATTATGTATCCAAATAACTGGAGCGGGACATGACCCCATAACTTTCTGGTTTAGAATTTCAATTTGGATACGATAAATATCAAATATTTCAGTCTTTCAGCCTTTGAGTGTGAAAAATTTGACACAGGAGAGTGGACAATTGGTAAAATCTATTATACAGGCTGGGATTTGATCTCCTAACTGACAATATGCAATGCAATCATTGCACCCATGTAGCCATCAGGACATCGACAGAGGTGTCAGCCAAATTCTTCAACAGAAAAGGTTACCACTCATTGAATGCACAGTTGGTCTGTAACCACATGAAGCACCTCTTGCGGTTCAAGATTACTTTCATCCTGTGAGCGTCCCAGGTGCTACCCCTCTTCAGATCAATATCCAGACTCTGTGGGTGGCAGCTGGAGGATAAGAGTTATCCCTGAGGAGGCAGCCCATTTGGTACCCAGAATTGGAATCAGAGAAGCAGTACAACCAGAGCCACCTACTAACATGAGGCTGTATTGAGCAGATCATTAGTATGTTGATGATGCTCTTCCATTCCCTTGACCAGTAGGAGCCGATATGACTGTCCCATATTATGGTCATCTGCTGCAGGTTCCACAACATGTCTAGTCAAAGAAGCCTGGAGCTAGATAAGGAGGATAAAGTGAGACACTACTCTTCCTCAGAGAGTGTTGGAGAGAAAGAAAAAATGGAGAAAGAGGAGAACACAGTGACCACGACACCACACAACCCTGCCACAGCAACCTCTGCAATACATGCCGGATCATCGACACGGATGCCATCATCTCACGTGGGAACACCATCCACCAGGTACACAGTACATACTCTTGCAACTCGGCCACCATTGTCTACCTGATACGCTGCAGGAAAGGATGTCCCGAGGCATGGTACATTGGGGAAACCATGCAGACGCTGCGACAACGGATGAATGAACACCGCTCGACAATCACCAGGCAAGACTGTTCTCTTCCTGTTGGGGAGCACTTCAGCGGTCATGGGCATTCGGCCTCTGATATTCGGGTAAGCATTCTCCAAGGCGGCCTTCATGACACACGACGGCATAGAGTCGCTGAGCAGAAACTGATAGCCAAGTTCCGCACACATGAGGACGGCTTCAACCGGGATATTGGGTTCACATCACACTATCTGTAATCCCCACAGCTTGCCAGGACCTGCAGAGTCTCACTGGCTGTCCTGTCTGGAGACAATGCACATCTCTTTAGCCTGTCTTGATGCTCTCTCCACTCACATTGGTTGTATCTTAAAGACTTGATTAGCTGTAAGTATTCACATTCCAACCATTATTCTGTAAATTGAGTTTGTGTCTTTATATGCCCTGTTTGTGAACAGAATTCCCACTCACCTGAGGAAGGGGCTTAAGGCTCCGAAAGCTTGTGGTTTTTGCTACCAAATAAACCCGTTGGACTTTAACCTGGTGTTGTTAAACTTCTTACTGTGTTTACCCCAGTCCAACGCCGGCATCTCCACATCATGACTGCCAACATCTATCCAGACCTCAGTGATCAATAGATCTGTAAGGGCTATGCTAATTTATAATTATACCTACAGTGCAGAAGGAGGCCATTCAAACCTCCGACAACAATCTCACCCATGCACTATCCCTGTAACCCCACGTATTTACCCTGCTAGTTTCCCAGCAATTTAGCATGACCAATCAACCTAACTTGCACATCTTGTATCTCAATGACCCTTCATCAGAGCTGAGAGAAAAGAGAATAAGCAGAGATTTATACTGTGGTGGGGAGCGGGAAGGTGCGGGGGGGTGGGGGGGAGCGGGGGGGGGGGGGGGCGAGGGTGGTGGTGTGGGACGTATGGAATGTAAATGAGGATACGTTGTGGTTCGCATTGCAAAAGGCCAGGAGAACAAGTGGTGTAGAATCATAGAATAGAATCATAGATTCTACATTTCTACAGTGCAGAAAGAGGCCATTCGGCCCATCGAGTCTGCACCAACCACAATCCCACCCAGGCCCTACCCCCATTTCCCTACATATTTTACCCGCTAATCCCTCTAACCTCTAACCTGGTGTGTTGAAGTGATAGGGAAGTCCGAGTCCTGCTTGCAAGTGTACTGAAGATGTTCAGCAAAGCGGTTACCCAGTCTGCGTTTGGTCTCTCTGATGTAGAGTAGACTGCATTGGAAGCAGGAGACCAGATTGAAGGAGGTGCATGTGAAGTGCTGCTTCATCTGAAAGGAGTGTTTAGGACCTGTCCATATGTCCGTCCCGGCAACTCCCAGAATAGCACAGGGTTATAGTGTCAACTCTCCGTCCTGAGAGAGGGTAGGGGTTTTGTGAGTGTCCTTATGGGGATCCTTATGTGCTGGGTCACAGTGTAGCTGCCCTGCTCTTTGGAGTCTGGCTACTTGCCTGGAAGAAGGTAGCATGATGTTTACTCAGAGTTCCACCAGGCATCCTTCACTCACCTCAGAGAGCAACTGTGCCTCTCACGTTTGTGCTAATCCTCATCCTCCTATCACCTTTATATCATCCTCAATAATTCAGTGATCCCCCCAGGCACTAAATCTCATTAAGGCTCAGGGGAAGAGGCAGTCACTGGAATGGTGAGGCTGTAGGGCCTATGGGAAGATCATTGGCCTCAATGTGGAGATAGAATGCACACCCACCCCATCTCCCCACCCCAACTGCTGAGGGGAAGCAGAGAGAGTGAGAGACAACTCAGTCTGGATGTGAAATGTGGTTTAATTGTGATATTTTACATTTTGTGCCCCCCACCTTCCCTCTAACTAACGCAGTGCGACTGCACCCATGCCAAATAATCAGTCCTCCAGATTAACATCAGAAGTGGAGGCGGCCTGCTGCACTCCATGTCCTGTGATGCCCTTGGCAGGCATCCTCTGGAGGACCTCAGCCAACTTTCGGGTGTCACAGGTGATGCCGTGTCACTATATGATGCCCGCTTCCCCGGAGTTGCGCTGGTGTCAGGAGCAAGGAGGTGTCAGAAGGGCTTCAGACTTCAATCTTCCTGGTGGAAGGCCCTCGGATGGGCTCCAGTGCTTCCTCCTCCCTCGAATTGCTCGTTGGTCCCCAGGTCACTCATGGAACGGAGGGGAAGCTGGAATGAGCTTCAGAAACCTCAATGTCATCAGGTGATACCAGTCCAGGTGGCCCACCATTTTCTGAGCCGTATTGCCAATGCCCTGATCCATAGTCCTCAGTGACTGGGACATGTCCCTCATCGAGTCAGCCATGCTCTCAAAGCCATCAGCCATCCTCTGTGACTGGGCAAAGCTCTGGAGCATAACAGCAATGTCCACCTGTGTCTGCAACATGTCCGTGGTGACTGGGCCCTGGTGTCATGAGCCTTAGCCATAGACATCACAGAGTGTGACGTTAGCGTATCTTTAAGTTTTGTTTTATTGGGAGGAGAAGAAAAACTGTGGCACGTCAGGTAACAGCAATTGATTTTCAGTTTCAGTTCGGAGCTGCAGGTTTTTTTTAAGTTTTAGAAGGGGCAGCAAGCTAAAAAGAAGTGTTTTCCCTCTCTTCCTGGAAAATTCTGTTGGTTAGCTGAAAACCAGATCTTGTTTTCCTGAAGGGTAGAAATCTGCTGTTGTTGGGGGCTGGACCAGAGTCTCTCTGGTTTTTGGGAAGCTGTCTTGTCTTCAAATTGTTTTGAGTCTCAAGAGCATTTGACTGCAGAATTCAACTAACTGCCTTGATCCCAGTATCACAGAAGCATTAGTCTGTGCTGTGTTAATCCTGTGAAAAGGGTCTATTGTCTATGGGATTGGTTTGATAGGAACATTGTAGATTTATTTGCTAAGGGTTATACATTATCATGATTGTTTGTTTCTTGTTTGTAATTGATAAAAGTTCTTGCTAATTTTCTTACTATACATGTTAACTATATTCTTAAATAAACATTGTTTGGTGAAAGTTCCCTAGTGGGTCACTTGAATCATACCTGAAGTGAAACATTTCATACTTATCCTAGCCAAATTTAAAATGCAAAACCTATGATTCAAGCAGGTTTCATAAAACACTTTGGAGTTTCTCCAAACCATAACACAGAGTGAGCCAGGCCTGGAGGTGTTGTCAATCAAGGTTCGGACATCTTGCTCCATGCTTTCCACTGCGATGCCACCCTTGCAGTGTTGGCCTGGGTACCATGCATTGCCAGCACCATCTCCTTGGAAAGAAAGGTTCTGGACTCCAGAAGATGGCCTTGCAGTTGCTAGAATATAGCTGGCATCCCCTCCTATAAATTCTGGCTATGCTTTTGCATCTGCATCCATGCTGGATGACCTTTTCCAGAGGTCTGGAATCTGGCTTGAAGGCAGCTGTTTCCTGAAAGCCAGCAGACCTCCGAATGCTGGCTCGCTTGGAAGTTCATACCTCCACCTGATGTGTAACAGCAGCTGTGTGGTGCTCACCAGAGAGTGCCCCAGAAGTCTGACTGCTAACATGTCCCGCCGAGGTGAATGTCTCTGTACTGGTGGATGATGCTGGTGAAAGCAGTGCCGAGAATTTGGTGTCCTCCCCGCAGCTGCGGTCCAGTTCCCTCCAAGGACTTGGGCAGGGGTCTGCGGCCCTGGATAGCTGACATCATATGATGGAGATCCTGGAAGAGAGGGGACTTGGGTCAGCTTTTAGGAATATCAAGGGTGTGAGAAATGATAGTCATTTGAGATTGGCCACATGGATAAAGGTGCACTGGACTCTCAGTTCCTCACGGCATTCTGACCTCACATTCTGCCACAGCTCACTCCGAAGCAGCCCCCATGATTTTCAGTGACCTCTCCTCTAAGGGGGTGAAGACGCATAGCTCAATAATGCCCTTTCCTGTCTTCTGCCGCTCACTCCTATTGTGGGCTATCTTGTCCAAGGGAGACACAATGAGGGCATTGTGAGACAGTGGCATGGTGGGAATGAAGTGGTTGACAGCTGGTGACGTGTGAGCACTGCATCCAACCCATGAGGGTTTGTGATGGGAACCACAGGAGGGTAGTTCGGGTGTTTGCAAATTGTAAGAGTTTAAAGTGAGATGCCAAAAAATCAGATTCCCGTGCGGGGAATGAGCTAACCCATTAGAATAGACTGAACGGGGCCTGTTGAGTGCTGCTAAGCCAGTGGGAAACATTTTGGCTTTCATGAAGTGCATGGGCACTTCAGTCGATTCAAGAGAATCGGGGCCACCATAAAATCATGGAATAGTATAGAACCCAGGGGACTCCAGGTTTGGATGCCCTTCCCTTTCTCTCTTGTGGGAAATGCCTCCACACTGTCTCCAAGTCATCTCCCCTTTGGAAACCTCTCAATGTTAAATTATTGTTTTGCCATCCAATTTTTGATTCCAATCTAGGGCCAGGTCCCTTTCAACTCCTTGAAGTTATTCACTTTTAGCTAAGTATTTTAATGCTATATTTTTCTTTGTCTTTTCTATAACTATCTTAAACCTGATGATGTTATCATTCTTCCCCAAATGCTCTCCTCATAAAACATGCTCTATTTTTCTCAGTTCACTGCCCAGAACTAGATCCAGCATTGTTTCCTGCCACTTTGGGTAGAAAATGCACTGATCAAAAAAATGCAGTTGTATCAATTTCAGGAATTCCTTCCCCACCTTGTCCATTGCACTAAGTCTGTATTATAAAAACAAAGAACAAAGAAAATTACAGCACAGGCCCTTTGGCCCTCCAAGCCTGCATCGACCATGCTGCCCGACTGAACTAAAAACCCCTACCCTTCTGGGGACCATATCCCTCTATTCACATCCTATTCATGCATTTGTCAAGATGCCCCTTAAATGTCAATATCGTTTCTGCTTCCACTACCTCCCCCGGCAACGAGTTCCAGGCACCCACCATCCTCTGTGTAAAAAACCTGCCTTGTACATCTCCTTTAAACCTTGCCCCTCGCACCTTAAACCTATGCCTCCTAGTAATTGACTCTTCCACCCTGGGAAAAAGCTTCTGACTATCCACTCTGTCCATGCCTCTCATAATCTTGTAGACTTCCATCAGGTCACCCCTCAACCTCCGTTGTTCCAGTGAGAAGAAACCAAGTTTCTTCAACCTCTCCTCATAGCTAATGCCCTCCATACTAGGCAACATCCTGGTAAATCTTTTCTGCACCCTCTCCAAAGCCTCCATATCCTTCTGGTAGTGTGGCGATCAGAATTGAACACTATATTCCAAGTGTGGCCTAACTAAGGTTCTATAAACTCAATGCCCTGGCCGATGAAGGCAAGCATGCCGTATGCTTTCTTGACTACCTTCTCCACCTGGATGGTAAGGATGGTGCCAATCCTTAGTCACATCATTCGTTAACTTTCCCACAAATATATGGGACCTGTTTAAGGGACAACCCATCTTTCCTGCCCAAACTTACTGCTGCCTACATTCATGACTCTGAAGACTTCCTTCCATATATCTATGATGTGGAGATGCCAGCGTTGGACTGGGGTGGGCACAGTAAGAAGTCTCACAACACCAGGTTAAAGTCCAACAGGTTTATTTGTAATCATGAGCTTTCAGAGCGCTGCACCTTCAACACGCATGTGGAACTTGGCTATCAGTTTCTGCTCAGTTTCCCACAGTGAAAAACTGCACCGACCTCCTCAGAAGACAAAAACAGGACATGACCGACAGAGCACCCTTCGGTGTTCAGTACTTCCCTCAAGCAGAGAAACTACGACAACTTCTTCAGAGCCTTCAGCATGTCATTGATGAAGACATTCTGCATGCACGAGGACAGCCTCAACCAGGATCTTGGGTTCATGTCAAACAACGTGTAACCCCCGCATCTGGCCTGGACTTGCAAAATCTTTCTAACTGTTCTGGCTTGAGACAATTCATACCTCTTTAACCTGTGATTATCCCTCTCTCCACTCGCACTGTCCGTACCTGTAAAGACTCGCATTCCAACCATTATCTTGCAATTGTGCCTTTGTCCTATATATGCCGTGTTTGTGAAACTTACCTCTCCACTCACCTGATGAAGGAGCAGCGCTCCAAAAGCTCGTGATTCCAAATAAACCTGTTGGACTTTAACCTGGTGTTGTGAGGTCTCTTACTGTGCCCATTTATCTAGGTGCATGGAAACCTGTCACATTCACCTCTTCCTGTATTTACAAGCTCATGGCACTGGAACTAATCCAGGGAGTACTTCTTTACTTTCCTCCTGAGCTGCTGTAACTCTGCCATCATGACACCAATTCTTTTCCTTCCTGTGTCATTACCTGTTTCCTTCTTCCTTAAAATGGGCAGCACGGTGGCAGAGTGGCTAGCACTGCTGCCGCACAGTGCCAGGAACCTGGGTTCAATCCCAGCCTCAGGTCACTGTGGAGTTTGCACGTTCTCCCTTGTCTGTATGGGTTTCCTCCAGGTGCTCTGGTTTCCTCCCACAGTCCAAAGATGTGCGGATTAGATTGATTGGCCATGTTAAATTGCCACTTAGTGTCAAGGGATTAGAAGAGTAAATACATGGGGTTATGGGGATAGGGCCTTGGTGAGATTGTTGTTGGTGCAGGCTCAATGGGCCAAATGACCTCAAAGAACAAAGAACAAAGAACAATACAGCACAGGAACAGGCCCTTCGGCCCTCCAAGCCCGTGCCGCTCCCTGGTCCAAACTAGACCATTCTTTTGTATCCCTCCATTCCCACTCCGTTCATATGGCTTTCCAGATAAGTTTTAAACATTCCCAGTGTGTCCGCCTCCACCACCTTGCCTGGCAGCGCATTCCAGGCCCCCACCACCCTCTGTGTAAAATATGTCCTTCTGATGTCTGTGTTAAACCCCCCCCCCTTCACCTTGAACCTATGACCCCTCGTGAACGTCACCACCGACCTGGGGAAAAGCTTCCCACCGTTCACCCTATCTATGCCTTTCATAATTTTATACACCTCTATCAAGTCTCCCCTCATCCTCCGTCTTTCCAGGGAGAACAACCCCAGTTTACCCAATCTCTCCTCATAACTAAGCCCCTCCATACCAGGCAACATCCTGGTAAACCTCCTCTGTACTCTCTCCAAAGCCTCCACGTCCTTCTGGTAGTGTGGCGACCAGAACTGGACGCAGTATTCCAGATGCGGCCGAACCAACGTTCTATACATCTGCAACATCAGACCCCAACCTTTATACTCTATGCTCCGTCCTATAAAGGCAAGCATGCCATATGCCTTCTTCACCACCTTCTCCACCTGTGACGTCACCTTCAAGGATCTGTGGACTTGCACACCCAGGTCCCTCTGCGTATCTACACCCTTTATGGTTCTGCCATTTATCGTATGTTCCCTAGTATGCACTGTTCCCTACAGGCAACAGGTTTTAACTTTTCTGTCCTTTAGCATTAAAGTCTATTGTTTTGTATATATATGTTTTTAGTTTGGTCTCCCTTACCCCTATCCGTCATTATCTACGTACAACAGATTTTAATTGACTGCAAATTTGGACACATTTGTGTTGGTATTCTCTTCATTTTTAATTTTAATCCATTTGAATTGACCGTATTAAACACTCTGATTTATATTTACTTATTTACTGTTGCTTCTTCGTTTAAGCAGCATCTTCTCTCTGCTGAAGTAAGTTCCCAACCTCACAAATTTCCCGTGGCCATTGTGTTTAGCAAGTTAATCCATTCGACAGATTCTCCTAGTTCTGTGTGTACAGCACCCCCGTTGGGAGTTAAATAATTTCAAAATCATTGGGTTTACATTCCGGTAATTCACCACCCAAAATTCCAGGTCGAAGATGCCAACCCTCAATTTTGTTAAGTGACATCCCCGACTGTCATATAATGAAAGTGTGGCATTATTTCCCGACAGATTCAGCATTTATATAGATTTAACTACACAAGTAACAGAGAGCATTTTTAAAATGCACAATATAATTTAAATTGAAATTACTGAAAATCTCTCTAAAATAATAGATTGTTATTAAGAGGCCATTTCTGGGTCCATTTTCCAATTAAGAATGCTGGGAGAAACTGGTCCTCAGCTGGCCCAATACTCACTTAAGAATAGGAATTGAGGGCCGATATTGATGACCTGCCAGCAACCCAGCCGGGAGAGGTAGACAGTCAGGAGAGCTTGACTCAAGGTGGAACTGCCCTCAGAGGATGTGTGAAATGATTAAAATTTGTTTGAGGCCGCAGCTACCAGGTTGTCATTTAGAAAAGGGGGCACCATCCCACAGGATGGCCTGTGGAGGGCATAGCTATGGCCCTTTGGCGGATACAGCTTCAGGGGATGGATAATAAAGAAACTTTCATTGGCCATCTCCAGTGGGTTCATCAGTTGCCGTTACAATCTGAGTGGTGTCTCCAATCTGGACCCAAGTGAGTGGAGAATTGCCATTAATTGGACCCAACACTGCTGGGAGGGTGGCTGCTTCTTTTGCTCACCCACCTCCAGCAAGTTCACCTGGAATTGATAACATGTTGTCCTGCCGATCACTCAGTGACCTTTCGGATTTCCCCCCCAGTCCTGCCTCTAGTTTCATCCCTGTGGGTCCCATAAAATTCCACCCGATGTGAGTAAGAAACAGCCACTCAAAAAAATTGACTCTGACACAGGCAAATTGTGAAATATGGCCTCAATAATCTGTAGATGAAATCCTGGAACTAGTCAGCACATTTACTCTTCCATAACGGAATGATTTAGCAATGATAGGCCTATATCAGTGAGACCTCCTCCAGCACAATAAAGCATGCAACATTCATGAAATGATAAAGAATCTTTCTATATGACAGACAGTGGCTTACCTATAATATGCCTCTTGACCTATGAAAACATCTGAAGAATTTGTACAATTTTGCTGGTAGAACGTGTCTTATTGTCTTTTTTGTTGGGAACATGTTGATGCAATAAGTCATTTGCGATCGATGCAGTAGGTAGCGTTGATCTCCCAGGAACCATCTTTCTATTCTTTCTGACCTAGTGAATAAGGAGGACATAGTTGATTAGTGTAAAATAAAAGCAGCCTGGGTGCTTCTGGAGAGCGAGGTATTCACCTGCTGATTCAATGCTGGTGGTCACAAAGCCTCTGCAGATTGAGAGTGTAAAATCCTTTTTGATTGACATAGGCTATAGCATAATGGATAGGAGCCCAAATAGCCACATGGTCAGATCCAAAAGCCTGTTATATTCTTAGAAAGCTAGCAGGTTACTCGGACTGTATAGTCTTTGCACACAGCTGCTGCTGTCAGTTCTGAATATGATGAAGATGAAAATAATTTAAAAAATCTGCAGATGAGGGGAAACTCAAACAAAAAGTGAAAATGCTGCAAACATTCAGTAAGTCACATAGCATCCACGGAGTAAGCAGGAAACTTCTCAATATTCTCATCATTTACTCAGAGGAGGGAAGGGTGTGGGGGAAGATTTACAGATGAGAAGCCAGGTATCGGTTTTTCACATTTGCTGTCAACTCTATGGTCCATTGGCCAAGATTCTCAATCCTGTATCAACAAAAAGTGGCTGCACTCCATTAACACTGACTAGTGCTTAACCTCAGGCATAATGTTATTCCTATCATTGAGATATACAGGACAGAAACAGGCCCTCTGTCCCAACTTGTCCACGCCAATCAGGTTTCATAAACTGAAATAGTCTCATTTGCTTGTATTTGGTCCATATCCCTCTAAACCTTTCTTGTCTATGTACCTGTCCAAATATCTTCTAAATGTTGTAATTGTACCCACTCCACTGTGTCCTCTGGCAGCTCATTCCATATACGCAAGGCCATGTGTGAAAAAGTTGCAGGTCTCTCAGGTCCCTTTTAAATCATTACCCTCTCACCTTTAACCTATGCCCTCTAGTTTTGGACTCCTCTATCCTGGGGAAAAGACCTTGGCTGCTCATCTTATCCATGCCCCTCATGATTGCATAAACCTCTACGGGGTCACCCTTCATCCTCCTATGCTCCAGGGAAAAAAGTCCCAGCCTATCCAACCTCTCCTTGCAACTCAAACTTTCCAGTCCCAGTAACATCCTTGTATATCTTTTGTGCACCCATTTCCAATTTGACATCCTTCCTATATCAGTGCATTCAGAATTGTATGCAGTACTCCAAATGTAGCCTTACCAATGCTTTGTAGTTGTAACATAATGTCCCAACTCCTGTACTCAATCCTCTCACCAATAAAGGTAAGTGTGCCAAATGCCTTCTTTATCACCCTGTCTACCTGTGATGCCACTTTCAAGGAACTATGTACCTGCACTCCTAGGTCTCTTTGTTTGACAACACTCCTGCCCAATGGCTGCCATCCTAATAACCACCACAACTGTTTCATTTTATCACACACTGTGATACCATCAGTATTTGAGGGAATAAAAGACTGGATGAACCACTCCTCAGGGGTAGCATGGTGGCACAGTGGTTAGCACTGCTGCCTCACAGTGCCAGGGACCCGGGTTCAATTCCAGCCTTGGGTCACTGTCTGTGTGGAGTTTGCACGTTCTCCCCATATCTGCATGGGTTTCCTCCCACACTCCAAAGATTTGCGGGTTAAGTTAATTGGCCACGCTAAAATTGTCCCTTAGTGTCAGGGAGATTAGCAAGGTAAAATATGTGGGGTTACGGGATAGGGTCAGGGTGGAATTGTGGCCAGTGCAGACACATTGGGCCAAATGGCCTCCTTCTGCACTGTAGGGATTCTATGATTCTATGACTAAGAATATTCTCTTGAGTTAGCTATAAATGGATGCAGAAACATAAACCCAAGGTTTATCAGGTTGATGGCTGCCTGTTGGAAATGGAAGCAGCTTGGAAGTGGTCTCTGCCATCACAGATGAAGGTGGGAGGGTGAACATTGCAGAGGAAATGTGGACATCATCGGAGACTTAGACATAGGGAGTCCCTACAGTGCAGAAGGAGGCTATTCGACCCATCCAGCCTGCACCAACAACAATCATAGAATCAGACCCTATCCCCACAACCCCATGCATTTACCCAAGCTAGACCCCCTGACACTAAGGGTCAATTTAGCATGGCCAATCAACCTAAACCACACATCTTTTGGAATCACAGTGGATTTGAATATTGGATATTGAATATTGAATATTTGAATATTGGAGGGACTCCAAAGAGTCACGGGGAATTGAAAATTGCATAGGGTATGGATATTCCAAGGGCTTTGCATATTATGGGGTATTTGGATATTCAGGGAATTTGTCATCACAGGGGAGAGAGAGGGGGAATTCAGATATTGTAAGGGATTTGGATTTTTTAAATTCATTCATGAGATGGGGGTGTTAACTGCCCTTGAACTGAGTGGCTTGCTAGGCCATTTAAGAGTCAACCACATTGCTGTAGATCTCCTGTAAAACCAGGTGAGGATGGCAGATTTCCTTCTCTAAAGGACGTTTAGTGAACCGCATTGGTTTCTACAACAATGGTTTCATGGTCATCATTAGACTTTTAATTCCAGATTTTTCCTGAATTCAAATTTCATCATCTGCCATGGTGGGATTTGAACCCAGGTCCCAAGAGCATTACCCTGGGTCTCTGGATTAGTGACAATACCACTATGCCACCACCTCCCCCAAGAAATTTGGGATATTGTGTGGGATTTGGATATAGAATCAGAGGTTTAAAGCATAGAAACAGGTCCTTCGGCCCACTTGTCCATGCTGCTCTTTTTTTAAAACTCCTCAGCTAATCCCAATTGCCCGCATTTGGCCCATATCCCTCTATACCCATCTTACCCATGGAACTATCCAAATGCTTTTTAAAAGATAAAATTGTACCCGCCTCTACTACTACCTCTGGCAGCTTGTTCCAGACACTCACCACCCTCTGTGTGAAAATATTGCCCCATGGGCCCTTTTCTATCTCTCCCCTCTCAGCTTAAACCTATGCCCTCTAGTTTTAGACTCCTCTACCTTTGGGAAAAGATATTGACTATCTAGCTGATCTATGCCCCTCGTTATTTTATAGACCTCTATAAGATCACCCCACAGCCTTCTATGCTCCAGAGAAAAAAGTCCCAGTCTCTCCAGCCTCTCCTTATAACTCAAATCATCAAGTCCGGGTAACATCCGAGTAAATCTTTTCTGCACTCTTTCTAGTTTAATAATATCCTTTCTATAATAGGGTGACCAGAACTGTACACAGTATTCCAAGTGTGGCCTTACCAATGTCTTGTACAACAAAGGGCGGCACAGTAGCACAGTGGTTAGCACTGCTGCTTCACAGCTCCAGGGACCCGGGTTCGATTCCCGGCTTGGGTCACTGTCCGTGTGGAGTTTGCACATTCTCCTCGTGTCTGCGTGGGTTTCCTCCGGGTGCTCCGGTTTCCTCCCACAGTCCAAAGATGTGCGGGTTAGGTTGATTGGCCATGCTAAAAATTGCCCTTAGTGTCCTGAGATGTGTAGGTTAGAGGGATTAGTGGGTAAATATATAGGGATATGGGGGTAGGGCCTGGGTGGGATTGTGGTCGGTGCAGACCCAATGGGCCGAATGGCCTCTTTCTGTACTGTAGGGTTTCCATGATTTCTATGATTTCTATGAACTTCAACAAGACGTCCCAACTCCTGTATTCAATGTTCTGACTAATGAAACCAAGCATGCCGAATGCCCTATATGGCACAGAATTTAGAGATTGCCTGTGATTTGGATATCGTAGGGGATTTGGATATCCTGGGGGATTTTGGTCTGATATGGAGATTTATCTGTTGACGTTTCTGAGGTGCCTCAACATGGACTGCCTGTGCCAGATGCTGCTCCCCTTCATCCGAGGATGGTAGTGCTCATGCCTGTCACCAATCTCCAGTTCATCTCCTCACTGCATCACTTTGTTGTGCAAGGCACAGGACATGACTGATACATAAGAAACTTAATAGGTGCACACTGAAGGACTTCCCCAGAGTGATCAAGAAATACATAATGAGTAGTCTGTTTCGAATAGAGTCATGTTTGATACTTCCACTGATGGAGCAATGGTGTTGATTATACAGTAGATGGGTTCTGGACATGTGTCATAAGCCATGCCTTCAACAGATATCCCTTGTTAGCCGGAAGCCACCCTAAAGGCCACATGGTGGACTGAACAGCTGAGACACCTAAGATTACCTGAGAATAAGAGAGTCATCCCAGTTTCCCAGGAACCTTGAGTAAACTGCCTTGAATATATACTTAGAAACAATTCAATAGATGCTGGAGAGGTTTGAGTTAATTAAGGATAGCCAGCATATGGTAAAAATTAAAATGTTGTTAAACAGAGGCACACAGCCTTCTTAAAAGATTTTAGTGACCATTTGACCTCCAAATCACAAGTTGGTTGCCCACAACTAACTTACCCTCAGTCAAACCTGACGTGGGTTGGAGTCTCTTCTCACTTGTCTCCAATAAACCTGTCCTTGGGGATTAAAATTCCCCCTAATGTTTCAGCTGTAATCTCTTCATTAAAACTAAAGGTGTAATAGCCGAACATTTAAAGAGGAGCAAGACAAAGTGAATGGGGAGGAAGACAAACATGCAAAGTTTCTCCCCTGTGTGTACATTTTCCTCCCTATTTTCCCTTTGTTCTTTTCCTTTTTCAGTGCTGCTCATTTTTAGTATTTTCCAGTTCTGATGACAATCCATAAACAAAGGATCAATCTGTCTGCTTTTATTTTGATAGATGCTGTGTCTTCTATTGAGGGTTTTCAGCACTTTAGGTTTTGGAATATGTTGAAGGTCCAACTAATAATGCATCTGTCACCTCTTTCATACATCTGTGGACAGCAAAGTGGCCAATCACTGCCAGTCTGATGGATGCATACATAAACATTGACATTTGTGCTCATTTTAACAGCTACTAAAGTTAGAGAGTGTCTGGGAGGTTTTCCTTGAAGAAATTGCACAGCTAAGTCAAAGCCTCTGTGCTAAACACCAACTTTCTACTCTGGAACACTCGAGCTAAAGAGGGATACAGTAGCAGGATTGGCTGTACATCTTCCCTACCACCGAACCTTCCCGACAATATTTTCCAGTTTAACTGATCTCCCTCAGCCAAGTCAATTATGAGGGAGGCATTAAACACGTTACCCATTTCAGACAGATTTCAGTGACTTGGAGCCAAATGATGCAATATCTATTCTGTCACTGCAGATGTGCCGGATACTGCAATGCAATGCATAAAGCATCTACCTTGAAATGTGCAAAGTTAAGTAGGTGTAACACTTCCAGAAAAGGCAATATAAATCCAATCAACCAATTACCACCACACCAGTCTTCTCCCAAACATTAACAATGTGATAGAAGCTGTCATCAACACTTGTATCAAGCAATGATTTTCTCCAGTAACCTGCTCACCAATGCTTTTTTCGGGTCCGAGCAGAACCACTGGCTACAGATCTCATTAAATTATTGGTCCAAAAATAGATACAAGAGCTAAAATCTGGAGGTGCGTGTAACTGCCTTTGGCAAAGGAAACGTTTGACTTGGTATACCATTGAAGTTCCTTCATAGACAAGGATGCCCTGATACATACAGGGCATCCTCCGAAGGACATACCCTCCCTTTCCTTTCTGCCTTTTAACCAGTCTGGGTGAAAAAGCGGCCGAACCAATCCCATCCACACCAATCATTTTATTGCATGCGCAGTGTAATATTAGCAACCTCAATTGCCTGTTAATTATCTTTATTTAAAAAATGGGATGAGCTGCTAATTTTGGTGCCTGTCTGATTACCGCATTACCTGACCAGGGTGAGTAGGAAGCAATGGGCTAACCACATGGTATATTTTATGTGCTCCATGCTGCTGGTAACATGCCCAGTGGAGCTGTAAACTCCAGCCCAAAGAGAATCAGGGAGAACACACTCCACTGGTTGGAATCATTCCAGATACAAGAAAGATTGTGGTTGTATAGTTCATCTCAAATCGAGGACATCACTGTAAGAGTTACACAGGGTGGTGTCCTTAGCCCAACCATCTTCAGCTGCTTCACTAGTGACCTTCCCTCAGCATAAAGTCAGAAACTGGGGTGTTTGTGAATGATTACACAATGTTCAGGTCCATTGCAATTCTTCAGATAATGAAACAGTGCATTCTCTAGCAAGAGTCTCACCTTCTGGCTCACCAAATGCTTACCACCACCTACAAGGTACAAGACAGGAGTTTAATGAAATACTTTCGACATCTCTTGGCAGGTACGTTATACCATCACAAGAAATTTGATGCCATCCAAAAAAAAAGCATTATTGGCATTTCATCCACAACATTAAACATCCATTATGTCCACAATTGTTGAGAGAAATGTAACCTACTTATGGAGATCCAATAGAGCAACTCCTAAAGCCTTCTTCGGCTGCACTTCCCAAGATTACAACCTCCACCATTACCCCTAAGCCACACACCATCCTGACTTGATAATGTACCAACATTCTTTCATCATTGTTGAGTCAAATCTTTGAACTTAGAGTAATGTTGGAGTACCCTTGTCACATGGACTGCAGCAATTTAAGAAGGCATACGCCAACCCCACAAGGGTGGCTAAATGATAAGCAGAAGTGCCTTGACTTTCACGTACTGGTGTCTGCTAACATTAGGTGGAATTTAATGCCCATTCCTGGTGGCAAGCAGTGCCAGAGGGTATTTAAACAAGCCTCAGGGTGGAAGATGGGGACCCTGCCACCTATTCACTTGCATCCTGATTATTCATGGGCAATCTTCCTGCCCTGCTGTCAATCAAGACTCTTGAGGGGCAATTAATGCCCACTCAAGGGCCTCATCCCACTGCTGCTGGTGTTAACACAGTGGATGGTAGAGAGCTCATCAGCCAGGAAGCACAGCAACCAAACCTGTGTGAGGGATGGTGGGCGGCTACCTCATTCAAACGCAAACAGAGTCTTTTTGAAGGATTCAGTATCAGGAATAGGGAGGCTGGGGGCACTGAGAGCCAACACTTACCTTTGCTGCCGACTCCAGCCCACAAATCCCCCTCCCACCTTTGGTGTGGGATCCAGCGACCAAGCTGGGCCTCAGATGGATGTTGTACCAGCAGGAGAATATAAACTCCTCCAACCAGGTTGTCATCTACAGCTCATTTAGAAAAGCACCCAAACCCTCCTCACATCTTGATACTCTGAAAACATGTTTCTTTTAAAAAGCTCCACAAGAACTGGTCTCATTATCAGAGATGCAACACAGGTTGCCCAATTAAATAGTATATGCTGTCCAGTTAATTGCCCGAATGCCACCTAATATGGCAAGCCTTCCCTAAAAGAGGTAGCACAAAGCCCTCACTGGCTCACCAGCCAGTAGGTGACACCCCTGTCACCTCTATCAGCATGAGCACAGTGGTTAGCACCGCTGCCTTACAGCGTCAGGGACCCAGGTTTGATTCCAGCCTTAGGTAACTGTATGGAGTTTGCACATTCTCCCCTTGTCAGGTGCTCTGGTATCTTCTCACAATCCAATGATGTGTAAATTAGGTGGATTAGCCATGGTAGATGCATGGGGATAAGATAGGCCCGAGTAAGATGCTCTTTAGAAGAGTCAGTACAAGCTCGATGGGCTGAATGGCCTCCTTCTGCACTGTAGGGATTCTATGCCCATTGCTCTTTGCTTGAAACCCTACAAAAACAAGCTCAACTGTCAATTTTTCAGCAGTGAAGTGAATGAAAACTGAATCCCCTCTGCAGCAATTTCACAGCATATATTAAAGAGCCAGCAAAAATGAGTGGCTCTACATTCCTGACATTACTACTGCACAAGTAACAGATAAGTTAGAGCAAACACCAATCATCATTTTTAGGTTCCCATCAGTGCTTTCATATGGCTTTATGAATTTTTTAAAAACTTACTTTTGAATGCAGCCAAGAAAAAAGCTGCTGATGCTTGACTTGGTTTAGACTCCCAGTGGATAATTGGGTCATCGTGGTTAAAATGTAAGAAACCTTTGTGCCACTATAAACTAAACCTGTCAAGTTTCTCCCTGTACATCTTTTTATTCTCAGCTATGGAGCTGTGACCATCTCTGAAGCAATAATGAGTAAAATGTATTTGAAAATGCAAAAAATCTGGTCAGTGCCAAACCATAAATCCACACATTGGACTGGAGTGGAGGTAGGATGGTAAGCACCTCTGATGTTCAGAAAACAATGTGTGGATGCAAATGTTTTCACATGATTTGCCTGGAAATACTGGGCTGATTTTCAGAGAAGTAATAAGAATGGGGAAAAGCTTCAGGCAGACAGAACAGAAAGGCCACATTGCAAAGTATGCATTATTGAGGCCAGTTAAGTGATGAGGTTCTGCAATAGTTTCCACCCAATCTGTAAAGTGCTTTATCGGTTGTTGTGATCACATGGTTTTAAAGCCTATTTTCCTGGAACCTCTCCCAGCAGAAGTGAGGCTGAGCTTTAGTTTACTGGGAAGGGGGCTTTAGCCTTGGATGAGAAATCAGCTTCTGGCTTGGTTCCTTAGGAAAAGAAAGGCAACAATAAACAGGGGATTCTATTTTAACCCGTGTTCACAACAAGCAAGGCTAAAAAGAGCAGAGGACAGTTCAGACAGGCTGGAACTGGGTGTGAGACAGTGATTGCTTTTTCCTATTTGAAGCTGGGAGGATTCTGAAAGGTCTGCCTTTTGGTGGACATTGTACCATGGAACACAGAGGTAGTAAAGCTGCTATGGGAGGAGACTCAATTACTGAAATCTATGAGAATAAGGGAACCGGAACTCTACCTGGGAAGAAAGGCTTTGTGGTTGATATTAATATCATATATAGCAAAGGGATGACTGAGGAAATTAGTGAGATGTACCTTTATTATGTTGGCTATTTAAAGTGTAATTCTATAATTTCTACATAATACCATTTATCTGTTAATTCATGTTTAATTTATATTGATTTTAATTCAATCGGTACAATGAAGGTTTTAAGAAGAGAAATCTTGTCCATCTGATTTTTCCATCGAGATCGTTTGGAAAGTTCAGTCCTTTCACCTTAGATGTCTCCATGGGGATTGTAACACAGTTAATGAGAAAAGTGATTGCACTTTTTCTATATTACCCTCATTAAGACTGTTCAGTGTCAAAATATGCTGAAGCTGTTGACCACACATCAGCTACCTTGGATATTGTATTAGTCAGTGTCATCAAGAGCTGAGCAACTTGGTTTTCATGCAGTATTTGTTCATTCACTGTTTTGAATCATTTTACATTTGGTTTCATTTGTATTTTAGTTCAATCTTTTGTGGCTACTTTTAATCTGTGGCTTGCTAGCAACCTCAATATTTCACAATTATAATTCTTAAGAATGATGTTCCATTGGGTAAACCTCTGCATTTGTTTGTTTTGGAGAAGGAACAGGAGGATCCAGTGGGGCCTGAGACAAATGTGTGTGGATAAAACTTGCTCCTCTTACCTAACCACACATATCACAGAGCAAGGCA
Source organism: Mustelus asterias (assembly GCF_964213995.1). Classification (NCBI taxonomy): domain Eukaryota; kingdom Metazoa; phylum Chordata; class Chondrichthyes; order Carcharhiniformes; family Triakidae; genus Mustelus; species Mustelus asterias. The sequence continues at coordinate 104,601,574 of NC_135807.1, read as the reverse complement.
GAACTTCTCCAGGAAGCTCTCCCTTCAACGCTAAAGGCAATCCAGATTTCTCACATCTGACTGGTGAGAAGTCCAGATAATTTCAATTACAGCTCTGCCAGTATCTGTCAAAGTGGCCACAACCTTAAACTTCAATGCAACTGGATCCTTCCGAACAATAACTTGAATATTGACAAAGTTTCCCAAACATCGGAGCTCCAATTCATAAGCCTTAACCTTTACAATACATCCTACATGAAAAGCAACCAGTACCAAGAAGGAGCAGTTCTTCAGTCCAGGCCTTTAAATAATTGAAAAGGTTTGGAGTCTTAAAAAAATGATTGCTTGCTATTTCACTCCATCTGTTGACTTAACCTGGAGGGCTTTCATTATCATGGTACAGTATCTTCCATATAACAGTGTAGTTTATAGCTACCAGTGGCTATAGAAATTTTGATGTGGGATTGAATGTTATAACGGATTGTGCACTTGAATGAACTGTTTGGTGTTATAAGGCATTATGTAGTTGAAGGAATGTAAATATAGTAAATGGGTTTTTATGAGTGTGGTGAACCATCGTTGGTTCCCACTGGATAGTACTGAGCCAGGGCTGGCCAGTACTACAGGAATGTATATAGGTTACTGTGGGATTGTACTAATGTTGCTGTTGGGTTAGGGTGGGATTGTTACACCTGTGTTTGTTACTGTTGTGGCACATCCCAGTCGGGCTCCGCCTCCTGGGAGAGGTATAAGAGTCCCTGCTCGGACGGGACCCCCTTCAGTCTGGGATAGTGTGTTAAAGTCCTGATAGCTTCATTGTTAGTTAATAAAAGCCTTCTTTTACTGAAGCTTCGAGCCTCGTGTCCAATTGATGTGCATCAATTTTATTAACTAAAATTAAACTCTCAACGGAAGAAAAAAAGAAAGGAGAGTATGGAGCAAATCCTCAAGCCAGAACGTCTGACGCTAGATCCACGTGCGGTGGGCGCTTCTAACACCTTCGACCACTGGCTGAAGTGTTTCGAAGACTACCTAGCAGCCTCCGCAGCGGTCACCACAGATGATGACAGACTCCGGGTCCTCCATGCGAGGGTAAGCGACACAGTCTACCTCGCGATCCGTGCGGCCACCACTTACCCTAGGGCCCTCGAGCTTTTAAAGAAGCGCTATACAAAACCTCCTAACGAGATCCACGCTCGTTACCTCCTCGCTACACGACGTCGGCAGTCGGGCGAAACCATGGAGGACTACGCCAATGAGCTCTTACAGCTAGCCAGGGGCTGTGACTGCAAAGCTGTGTCGGCTGAGCAGAGCATGTACGACCTCGCCCGAGATGCGTTTGTGGCCGGGGTCGGGTCTTCATACATCCGTCTCAAACTGCTAGAAAAGGGGAATCTCAACCTTACCCAGGCCATCGAATTAGCTGAAATGCTCGAGTCGGCTTCGAAGAGCTTAGTCTTATATCCAGAGGACCACGTGGAGACAACGTGGCAGGAGCAGTCGCAAATCCCTCCTCGCCCCTCGGGCTCGAAGTGCTGTGTTATGGCGTGCTCCCATGTGGGCCAGACGGCGGCTGCAGCCCCATGCGGCCCGCGGTGCTATTTCTGCGGAGGAGCAAAACATACCCGACAAAAGTGTCCCGCTAAAGCGGTAATCTGCACCGCATGCGGTAAAAAAGGGCATTATGCGAAGGTGTGCAGATCGAAGCCCAGGAACGGCAGTGCGGCCTGCGACTCTTTGGAGCTGGGATCATCACCATCGTCGTCGAAGTCCTCGCGGGGTTCGTCCACGTGCGAGTCCAGGACGACGCCATTGCGGTCGACGGAGTCGGAGGAGTATGACCACCAGGGGTCGCTGAGTTTGGCGCCCTCACCCATGTGCGATTCATGGGGGCGGCCATGTTGGTCGACGATGACCACGAGCGACCAGCAGGGGTCCTCAGCATCGACTTCAGCTGCCTGCAGTGGCGTTCATGGACCAACGGTGGCGTCGATCATTCTGGACCAGGCTAAGCCTCACAGGCTTGATCGTTCAATGATGGATATCCAGGTAAACAATCATGTGCTTTATTGTCTGTTTGACAGCGGGAGCACTGAGAGCTTTATCCACCCTGACACTGTGAAGAGGTGAGGACTCCAGATTCAACCTGTCAAACAGACAATATCTATGGCATCAAGGTCCCGGTCTGTCGCCGTGCTAGGGAGTTGTGTGGTAACCTTTAAAGTACAAGGCACAATTTACGAGCGTTTCAAGCTCCTTGTGTTGCCGTATCTTTGCGCACCAATTCTTCTCGGACTAAACTTCATGGTCCACTTGAGGAGTGTGATCCTACAGTACGGTGGGCCACTCCCTTCGCTGGCAGTGGGAGAACAGCTGCAGTCTCCAAATTGCCCAACGCGCCCCGCCTGCAATCTTTCTACGTTAAAGATCACCACACCCTCCTTATTTCAGAACCTGGTACCAGGCTGCAAGCCCATCGTTACTAAAAGTAGGCATTACAGCACTGAGGATCGGATCTTCATCAGATCTGAGGTTCAGCGACTCCTCAAAGAAGGGATCATACAGCCCAGTGTTAGTCCGTGGAGAGCACAGGTTGTGGTGGTCAAGAGCGGGAACAAACCCCGGATGGTCATTGATTACAGTCAGACCATTAACCGATATACGCAGCTGGATGCGTATCCTCTCCCGCGCATATCTGATATGGTCAATCAGATTGCGCAGTACCGGGTATTCTCCACCATAGACCTCAAGTCTGCCTACCACCAACTCCCCATTCGCCCAGAGGACCGACAATACACGGCCTTTGAGGTGGATGGTCGCTTGTATCATTTTCTCAGGGTTCCATTTGGTGTCACCAATGGGGTCTCGGTCTTCCAGCGTGCTATGGACCGAATGGTGGACCAGAACAGGCTGCGGGCTACCTTCCCATACCTAGATAATGTCACCATCTGCGGCCATGATCAGCAGGACCATGACACAAACCTCCATAACTTCTTACGCACTGCATCTCGCCTGAACTTGACCTACAACAGGGAGAAGTGTGTATTCCGTACGCGCCGGTTAGCCATCCTGGGATACGTGGTGGAAAACGGGGTCATTGGCCCTGATCCAGACCGTATGCGGCCCCTTGCTGAACTTCCCTTGCCCGCTAGCGCAAAAGCACGGAGAAGAAGCCTAGCCTATTATGCGCAGTGGGTCCCCAACTACACGTACAAAGCCCATCCGCTTATTAAGTCCACGACTTTTCCACTCACGCCAGAGGCCCAATTGGCCTTCAAGAAATTGAAAGACGACATCGCGAAAGCCACGATGCACGCGGTAGACGAATCCATCCCTTTTCAGGTGGAAAGCGATGTATCTGATTTCGCCCTGGCCGCCACACTTAACCAGGCGGGCAGGCCCGTCGCGTTTTTTTCCCGCACCCTCCAAGGCCCCGAAATTCGGCATTCAGCGGTGGAGAAGGAGGCCCAGGCCATTGTGGAGGCCGTCAGACACTGGCGCTATTACCTGGCGGGAAAGCGGTTCACCCTGATCACGGACCAGCGGTCCATGGCGTTCATGTTCAACAACACGCAAAGGGGCAAGATCAAGAATGACAAGATCTTGCGGTGGAGAATTGAACTCTCCACCTATAACTACGATATCATGTATCGTCCAGGGAAACTCAATGAGCCCTCGGATGCCTTCTCGCGTGGAACATGCGCTAGTATTCAGGAGGATCGCTTGAACGCCCTCCATAATGATCTGTGCCATCCTGGGGTCACTCGGCTCTACCACTTTGTCAAAGCCCGCAACCTGCCTTACTCGGCGGAGGACGTCAGGTCGGTAACAAGGAGCTGTCGGATTTGCGCGGAATGCAAACCGCACTTTTACCGACCTGACCGGGCACATTTGGTCAAGGCCACTCGCCCCTTCAAGAGGCTGAGTGTTGATTTTAAGGGCCCCCTTCCCTCAACAGATCGGAACGTGTACTTTCTGAACATAATCGATGAGTACTCCCGGTTCCCATTTGTTGTCCCCTGCTCGGACACATCAGCTGCCACGGTGATCAAGGCATTCCGTGATCTTTTTACCCTGTTCGGGTACCCCAGCTATATCCATAGCGACAGGGGCTCGTCGTTCATGAGCGATGACTTGAGGCAATTCCTGCTCTCATACGGGATTGCCTCTAGTAGAACCACGAGTTACAACCCTAGGGGTAATGGACAGGTGGAACGAGAGAATGCTACAGTCTGGAAGGCTGTCCTATTGGCGTTGAAATCCAAAGGTCTTCCAGTCTCCCGTTGGCAGGAGGTCCTCCCTGATGCGCTTCACTCTATTTGCTCCCTCCTGTGTACGGCAACCAATGCTACTCCCCACGAGAGGATGTTCTCATTCCCTCGGAAGTCGTCCTCGGGGATATCTTTACCAGCCTGGTTGACATACCCAGGACCCGTTCTCCTGCGGCGACATGTAAGGGCCCGCAAGTCCGACCCCTTGGTCGAACAGATCCACCTCCTCCACGCCAACCCTCAGTATGCCTATGTGGCATATCCTGACGGGCGAGAGGACACAGTCTCGATCCGAGACCTGGCGTCTGCAGGGGACGTAGCAACTCCTGTCGCTCCCATACCCCCAGTGACGAATCCATTATCTCTCATTTCTTCCCCGGACATGGCGCGGGCAGCATCGGAACCATTGCTTAACAGTTTTACTCCAATGCACAGCTTACCTGAGCACCGAAGATGGTCGCCACCGCAGGACGTGTCAGGATCCCCTGCACTACCGTCTCATCAGGGTCAACCGGCCTGTGAGTCCGTGGAAGAACAGCTGGACGCCGTTTTGGGGAGAACGCCACCGCAAGTGCCTACTCCGGTGTCACCGCCGGTATTGAGGAGGTCACAACGATGGTGCGGTCCTCCAGACCGTCTGAACTTATAATCTGCTGACATTTTATTCTGTTTTCGTACCCCGCCGGCCTTTGTTCTCAAAGGAGGGGTGAATGTGGTGAACCATTGTTGGTTCCCACTGGATAGTACTGAGCCAGGGCTGGCCAGTACTACAGGAATGTATATAGGTTACTGTGGGATTGTACTAATGTTGCTGTTGGGTTAGGGTGGGATTGTTACACCTGTGTTTGTTACTGTTGTGGCACATCCCAGTTGGGCTCTGCCTCCTGGGAGAGGTATAAGAGTCCCTGCTCGGACGGGACCCCTTCAGTCTGGGATAGTGTGTTAAAGTTCTGATAGCTTCATTGTTAGTTAATAAAAGCCTTCTTTTACTGAAGCTTCGAGCCTCGTGTCCAATTGATGTGCATCAATGAGTAAGAATGTTATTTCCAATATTGTGAATCTTAGAATCCCTACAGCACAGAAAGAGGCCATTCGGCCCATCGAGTCTGCATCGACCACAATCCCAACCAGGCCCTACCCCCATATCCCTACATATTTACCCACTAATCCCTCTAACCTACGATTCCCAGGACACTAAGGGCAATTTTAGCACGGCCAATCAACCTAACCCACACATCTTTGGACTGTGGGAGGAAACCGGAGCACCCGGAGGAAACCCACGCAGACACGAGGAGAATGTGCAAACTCCACACAGACAGTGACCCAAGCCAGGAATCAAACCCAGGACCCTGGAGCTGAGAAGCAGCAGTGCTAACCACTGTGCTACCGTGCCGCCCTGAAGTTTGCAATAGACACTTAGATTGGAATTTTCTCATTTTTTTTGCAGAATGGTGCAGTGTGCAGGAAAAATAGAAGCGGTCGGCCCCAGGGTGACTTCCTTGTCTGTATTTTTAGAGTCGCAGAAAAAAAGAAATTTGGGGTGGGTCCCAAGTCATCACGCTGGAGGGGCAGGCTTAAGTAGAAACAGAACTACCCCCTACGGAACCCTCACCCACCTCAGTACTGCCCGAGTCGGGGACAGTGCCCAGGCAGTACCGGGGCTGTGCTGGGGAAGTGGCAGGGTATTGCCTCGGCTTAACCATCTCTCCCTTGGGAGATGTACTCACCTGTGCACCTCCTGCAGGTTCTGCTCGCCAGGTGCACATAATGATTGGCCTGCCGTAATTCATGTCAGCATGAATAGACAATCCAATGGGGGAGACCATCAGGCATAAAAGTCTGATAATTATATGTAAATGTATTCAAATGACGATCCTGAGGATTGAACGCCATGATTCCTATTACATCATTGGCAGGGGGCAGGAACAATCTGAACAGGAAATCCCATCAGCGTAATCCATGTTTAGGGATTCCTGCCAGACTTTCTTCTCCTGCCGCAGAGGTCTGCCCAGTCACATAACTTCTTTTGTCGATCAATCTAATCAAGTCCTACTCTGAAAAACCCGAGGAGAAAATACTAAAATATCAGAAACACATCAGCCCAGTTTAAAACAAACATTTTAGTGATTAAGATCAATTATGTTTTTGCAGTATCAACTGGGCCTGCCAGTTACAGATAAAGTGGCACTGGTTACTAGAACTGACTGCTAAAACAACTCCTGCACAAGAAGCATGATGCAAATACATTTCTTAAAGTCACAGTACCATCACAATGTATTGTATGATAAAGGACTTAAAGAGGGAGGGATGTAGCATCTGGCCCCTTTAAGAGCTCTACATCAGGAGGGCCATATGAGCCGATCACCCAATAGGGGACGAGCATGGGGATCTCAGTGTAGAGTGTGGGCTTTTTCAGGGCGGCACGGTAGCACAGTGGTTAGCACTGCTGCTTCACAGCTCCAGGGACCTGGGTTCGATTCCCGGCTTGGGTCACTGTCTGTGTGGAGTTTGCACATTCGCCTCATGTCTGCGTGGGTTTGCTCCGGTTTCCTCCCACAGTCCAAAGATGTGCAGGTTAGGTTGATTGGCCATGCTAAAATTGCCCTTAGTATCCTGGGATGCGTAGGTTAGAGGGATTAGTGGGTAAATATGTAGGGATATGGGGGTAGGGCCTGGGTGGGATTGTGGTCGGTGCAGACTCGATGGGCCGAATGGCCTCTTTCTGTACTGTAGCGTTTCTATGATTCTATGAATAGATCCTAGAACTTGAAGTGCTCTGTATATTTATTTGCTTGTAAATAAACAGTTATAATTTGTTATACCAATCCCTGCAATTACTACACCTTCAGATATAGAATTATTACAAACAAAACCACATCCTCTTGTCAATAGCACTTCATACCATAATATCAGAAAATAAAGGTTTTGTTCTGGTATAAATGTCCTGTCCTACAAACAGAGTTAATCAATTAAAACAATGCATACATTTTGTTTAAAGATAATGGGTGGAATGTTCCAGCCGTTCACGCCAGTGGGAGTTTCTAATTGACGAATTCTCCATTCTCACTTGCAGCAGCCGTAGGGCATGAATGGCCAGTAACATTGCGCCCAAGATGTCACTTTAAGGACAAACTACTTTTAGTCATTTCTTCAAACAGAGCTACTCCTAGGTCACTTAAGTTGTAAAATAATGAAGGCCGGAATCTTACCACCGTTCATGCCGGCGGGATTTTCCATCCCGCCTCAGTGAATGGAGATTTGGCTGGCCGCCAAATTCTCCAACTTCGCTGCAGCAGGAGCGTGGCGTGAACAGCTGGTAAGTTCGTGCCCAAAATGTGTCTCTCACAATTAACAGCCTTCCTGTAAAGAATTCCAACTGTTTTGATTATCCATTGTCTTAGTAACAGAAATTGGTTAAGAACATTTATGGATTTTATGAAGAAAATTAAGAACATTTATGAATTTTATTTCTTAACCATTTTGGCTAAGGAATAAAATCCATAAATGTTACAGACCCTAACAAATTATCAAAATGTTACAATGCCAAACTTTTGTGATTCATGAACAAATATCTGTATGTCAACATTCTGGAGTTTCTCTCCATTCAACCATTTATTTTGCTTCACAATTCTTCCCACCAAAGCAGATAAGGTGACATTTTCCCATATTAAACTCAATCTGCCAAATTTTGTCAAGTCACTGAACCTATCTACATCCCTATTTTTGTCCTTGTCATAACTTGCTTTCCCAAGGATATTTGCGATATTGGCAAATATGACTACAATATACTTGATTTCTTCAACCAAGTCATTAATATAGATTGTAAATAGTTGAGGCCCAGCACTGATCCCTGTAGCAACCCAATAATTACAGTTTGTCAACATAAATGAAATACCATTTATCCCAGCTCTCTGTTTGTTAGCCAATTCTCTATCCATATTACCCCCAATATAATGAGCTCTTATGTGGTGTAGCATCCATTTATTGAAAACCTTTTAGAAACTCACAAATACTTTATCAACTGGGTCCCCTTTATCCACTTCTTGTTACTCAAATAAACTCTGAAAAATTTGTCAAACAAAATTTCCCTTACCTAAAATCAGGTTGACTCTGTGCTTGATTATATTATGATGTGGAGATGCCAGCATTTGACTGGGGTGGGCACAGTAAGGAGTTTCACAACACCAGATTAAAGTCCAACAGGTTTAACTGTAATCACAAGCTTTCGGAGCGCTGCTCCTTCTTCAGATGAGTCAAGAGCAGCACTCCGAAAGCTCATGATCACAAATAAACCTGTTGGACTTTAACTGGTGTTGTGAGACTTCTTACTGATAATATTATGATTTTCTAAATGTCCAACTGAGGCTTGCTTAATAATGGATTCTAGCAGTTTCTCAATGACAGATGTTAGGCCTACAGACAAGTTTCTTACTTTCTGACTCCTTTCATTCTTGACATAAGAACATAAGAACTAGGAGCAGGAGCAGGCCATCTGGCCCCTTGAACCTGTTCCATCATTCAATAAGATCATGGCTAATCTTTTTGTAGACCCAGTTCCATTTACCTGCCCGCTCACCATAACCCTTAATTCCTTTACTGTTCAAAAATCTATCTTTGCCTTAAGAACATTCAACAAGGTAGCCTCAACTGCTTCACTGGGCAGGGAATTCCATAGATTCACAACCCTTTGGGTGAAGAAGTTCCTCCTCAACTCAGTCCTAAATCTGCTCCCTTTTAGTTTGAGGTTTTGCCCCCTAGTTCTAGTTTCACCTGCCAGTGGAAACAACCTCCCTACTTCTATCTTATCTATTCCCTTCATCATTTTATATGTTTCTACAAGGTCCCCTCTCATTCTTCTAAATTCCAATGAGTTTAGTCCCAGTCTACTCAGTGTCAGTTCATAAGCCAACACTCTCAACTCCGGAATCAACCGAGTGAACCTCCTGAGGTGTTACGTTTGCTGTTTCCAAAATCCAAGGAGTTTTGGAAGATTACAACCAATGCATCCAATATTTCAGCAGTCGGTTCTTTCCAAGGTTGCAGCTCATCAGGTCAGGAGATTTGTCAACCTTTAATCCCAATTTTTCACTAGTGATAATGATTGTTTGAAGTTCCTCCTGCCTTTTGTCCCATTTTGCTAGGTATGGAGATGCTTTTAGTGTCTTCTACCATCAATACAGATACATAATATTTGTTCAAAGTCTTTGCTATTTTCTTATTTTCCATTATCAATTCCCTAGTCTCATCCTCTAAGGAACCAACATTTACTTTAGTGACTCTCTTAATTTTTATATACCTGTAGAGATTCTAATTTTCTGTTTTTATATTTCTTGCAAGTTTACTCTTAACCTATTTTATCTGTCTTTACTTTTAGCCATCCTTTATTGGTTTCTAAAATTTTCCAACTCTTCTGGCCCACCACAAATATTAGCTTTATTGTCATCTTTTTTTTCCAATTTGATACCATCCTTCTCTGCCTAATTGGCTGAAAAGGACTTTGTCAAATCTTTGATTCGATTTATTCTTGTCACATGTATTGGTATGCAGTGAAAAATATTGTTTCTTGCGTGCCATACAGACATAGCATACTGTTCATAGAAAAGGAAAGGAGAGAGAGTGCAGAATGTAGTGTTACAATCATAGCTCAGGTGAAGAGAAAGATCAACTTAATGCGAGGTAGGTCCATTCAAAAGTCTGATTGCAGCAGGGAAGAAGCTGTTCTTGAGTCAGTTGACATGTATCTTCAGACTTTTGTATCTTTTTCCTGACAGAAGAAGGTGGATGAGTGCGTGGGGTCCTTAATTATGCTGGCTGCTTTTCCGAGGCAGCGGGAAGTGCAGACAGTGTCAATGGGTGGGAGGCTGGTTTGAGTGATGGACTGGGCTTCGTTCACAACTCTTTGTAGTTTCTTGCGGTCTTGGTCAGACCAGGAGCCATACCAAGCTGTGATATAACCACAAAGAATGCTTTCTATGGTGCATCTGTAAAATTTGGTGATCGTCGTATTGGACATGCCAAATTTCTTTAGTCTTCTGAGAAAGCAGAGGCGTTGGTGGGCTTTCTTTATATAGTGTCAGCATGGATGGACCAGAACAGGTTGTTGGTGATCTGGACACCTAAAAACTTGAAGCTCTCGACTACTTCATCCCCATTGATTTAGACAGGGGCATGCCCAAATCTACGCTTCCTGAAATTGATGACTATCTTCTTTGTTTTGTTGACAATGAGGGAGAGGTTATTATCATCATACCAGTTCACCAGATTCTCTATCCCTTTCCTGTACTCCATCTCATCATTGTTTGAGATCTGACCCACTATGGTGATGTCATCAGCAAACTTGAAAGTCAAGTTGAAGGGGAATTTGGCCACACAGTCATAGGTGTATAAGGATTATAGTAAGGAGCTGAGGACACAGCCTTATGGGGCACTGCTGTTGAGGATGATCTTGGAGGAAGTGTTGTTGCCTATCCTTGCTGATAGCAGTCTGTGGGTTAGGAAGTTCAGGATCCAGTCACAGGGGGAGGAGCCAAGCCCCAGGCCACAAAGTTTGGCAAACAAGGAGGTTGTTAGAATATTGGAAGAGATGATAATAAAGAGGAAGTAAAGAAAGGCTGGCAGTAATTAAAGTGGATAAGTTGCCAAGTCCAGGTAATATGCATCATAGATTGCTGAGCGTAATATAAGGGTAAGTGCAAGAGTAAAAATTGCAAATGTGATGGCCATCTCCTTAGATATAGAGCTGGTGACAAACCATTGGGGGATTGCAAATTGGGCGGAGAGGTGGCAGATGGAATTTAATCCGGATAAATGCGAAGTGATGCATTTTGGAAGAAATAATGTAGGGAGGAGTTATGCAATAAATGGCAGAGTCATCAGGGGTATAGAAACACAGAGGGACCTCGGTGTGCAAGTCCACAAATCCTTGAAGGTGGCAACACAGGTGGAGAAGGTGGTGAAGAAGGCATATGGTATGCTTGCCTTTATAGGACGGGGTATAGAGTATAAAAGCTGGAGTCTGATGATGCAGCTGTATAGAACGCTGGTTAGGCCGCATTTGGAGTACTGCATCCAGTTCTGGTCGCCGCACTACCAGAAGGACGTGGAGGCATTGGAGAGAGTACAGAGAAGGTTTACCAGGATGTTGCCTGGTATGGAGGGTCTTAGCTATGAGGAGAGATTGGGTAGACTGGGGTTGTTCTCCTTGGAAAGACGGAGAATGAGGGGAGATCTAATAGAGGTATACAAGATTATGAAGGGTATAGATAGGGTGAACAGTGGGAAGCTTTTTCCCAGGTCGGAGGTGACGATCACGAGGGGTCACGGGCTCAAGCTGAGAGGGGCGAAGTATAACTCAGACATCAGAGGGACGTTTTTTACACAGAGGGTGGTGGGGGCCTGGAATGCGCTGCCAAGTAGGGTGGTGGAGGCAGGCACGCTGACATCGTTTAAGACTTACCTGGATAGTCACATGAGCAGCCTGGGAATGGAGGGATACAAACGATTGGTCTAGTTGGACCAAGGAGCGGCACAGGCTTGGAGGGCCGAAGGGCCTGTTTCCTGTGCTGTACTGTTCTTTGTTCTTTGTTCTTTATATGTTACCTTCTGTTCACAAAAGAGAAGGATAAAGCTAGCATTTACAGGCCGGTCTGAATTGTGGTGGGGCAGCTTGAAAAACAAGGTCCCTCATGACAGACTGGTACAGAAGGTGAAGTCGCATGGGATCAGAGGTGACCTGGCAAGATGGATGCAGAACTGGCTTGGTCATCAAAGACAGAGGGTTGCAGTGGAAGGGTGCGTTTCTGAATGAGGTGACCAGAACTGAGCACAGTACTCCAAGTGGGGTCTGATGAGGGTCTTATAAACCACATCTACCGCTTTTCCTTCGTCAATGTGTTTAGTCACATTTTCAAAGAACTCCACCAGGCTTGTAAGGCACAATTTGCCTTTGACAAAGCCATGCTGACTACTTTTGAGCATACTGAACTTCTCTAAATGTTCATAACTCCTGTCCCTCAGGATCTTCTCCATCAACTTACCAACCACTGAGGTTAGACTCACCGGTCGGTAATTTCCTGGGCTATCCCTATTCCCTTTCTTGAATATAGGAACCACATCCACAATCCTCCAATCATCCAGAACCTCTCCCGTCTCCATCGACGACACAAAGATCATCGCCAGAGGCTCTGCAATCTCTTCCCTCGCCTCCCACAGTAACCTGGGGTACATCCCATCCGGTCCCGACGACTTATCTATCTTGATGCTATTCAACATTTCCAACACATCCTCTTTCTTAATGTCCACATACTCAATCTTTTCAGTCTGCCTCAATCCTGTAGTACAACCACCCAGGTCTTTTTCCACCATAAATAACAAGGTAAAATATTAATTATGCACCTCTGCTATTTCTTCCGGTTCTGTACAGACTTTCTCACCTTCACCTTTTGTAGGTCCTATTCCTTCACATCTCATCCTTTTTCTCTTCACATATTTATAGAGCGCCTTAGGGTTCTCCTTAATCTTACCTGCCAAGGCCTTCTTGTGACCCCTTCTGGCTCTCCTAATTTCTTTCTTAAGTCCCTTCCTACAAGCCGTATACTCATCTAGATCCCTATCATCGCCTAGCTCTCTCAACCTTTTGTACGCTTTCCTTTTCTTTCTCACTAGGTTCAGCGCAGCTTTCGTGCACCACGGTTCCTGTAACCTACCAACACCTCCCTGTCTCATCGAAACGTTGTCATGCAGAACTCCAGACAAACATTCCTTGTAAATCTGCCACCTTACTTCAGTACTTTTCCTCGAGAATGCCTCCTTCCAATTTATGCCTCTAATCTCCTGCCTGATGGCTTCATATTATCTTCTCCTTGGAAGGCAAACACATTGGTGGAGTGGGTTAGCTGATTGCTGATTCCTGAGCTGCAACTCTTACAGTTACTTGATTGTACAAGTAGTTTATCTCCAGATTGTAAACTAGAACAAAGAACATTACAGCACAGGAACAGGCCCTTCGGCCCTCCAAGCCTGCACCGACCATGCTGCCTGACTTAACTAAAACCCCCTACCCCCTACGTCCCTCTATTCCCATCCTATTCATGTATTTGTCAAGATGCCCCTTAAAAGTCACTTTCGTATCTGCTTCCACTACCTCCCCCAGCAGCGAGTTCCAGGAACCCACCACCCTCTGTGTAAAAACTTGCCGCTCACATCTCCTTTAACATTGCCCCTCGCACCTTAAACCTATGCCCCCTAGCAATTCACTCTTCCACCCTGGGAAAAAGCTTCTGACTATCCACTTTGTCCATGCCCCTCATAATCTTGTAAACTATCACGTTGCCCCTCAACCTCTGTTGTTCCAGTGAGAAGAAACCAAGTTTCTCCAACCTCTCCTCATAGCTAATGCCCTCCATACCAGGCAATGTCCTGGTAAATCTTTTCTGTACCCTCTCCAAAGCCTCCACATCTTTCTGGTAGTGTGGCAACCAGAATTGAACACTATATTCCAAGTGCGGCCTAAATAAGGATCTATAAAGCTGCAACATGACTTGCCAATTTTTAAACTCAATGCCCCGGCCAATGAAGGCAAGCATGCTGTATGCCTTCTTGACTACCTTCTCCACCTGCATTGCCACTTTCAGTGACCTGTGTACCTGTACACCCAGATCCCTTTGCCTATCAATACTCCTAAGGGTTCTGCCATTTACTGTATATTTCCTATCTGTATTAGACCTTCCAAAATGCATTACCTCACATTTGTCCGGATTAAACTCCCTCTGCCATCTCTCCGCCCAAGTCTCCAACTGATCTATATCCTGCTGTATCCTCTGACGGTCCTCATCGCTATCCTCAAATCCACCAGCCTTTGTGTTGTCTGCAAACTTACTAATCAAACCAGTTACATATTCCTCCAAATCATTTGTATATATATATCACAAACAGCAAAGGTCCCAGCACTGATCCCTGAGGAAAGCCACTTGGTCACAGCCCTCCATTCAGAAACATACCCTTCCACTCCTACAGTCTATTGGGTATTTTTTCCACAGCTTGATTGTGAGGCTAGAGGCAATGGGGTCATGGTGTCAGCATTGAAAAGGCAGGGCTGCACCATCTTCAACAATGGAATTAAACCTCCTGACCCGGATCCTGTGTAGCATTCTTCAGTTGTAGATACTCGATAGTTTGGGTCTCTACTTTTTCATTGAAAGGAGATTTGAGTGTATCCATGATTTGGAAGTGAGAGCTGTAACCTCCATTTGTACAAATTAATAAGCTCTGGACCTACTCTATTGGTATGATCCCACTTGGAATCAAGCATTTCTTTTTCCCTAATAGCAAACTGCTGTCAACCCTCAATTGTTGATGCACGTCATTGGTGGGTTCAGTGGAATAAGTAGACACATTCTCTTCTTTAGTACAAAAACAGAAAAATGCTGCAAAATCTCAGCAGGTCTGACAGCATCTGTGGAGAGAGAGAAGAGCCAATGTTTCGAGTCTCGATGACTCTTCCTCAGAGCTGAGAGGAAAGAGAGTCAGCAGAGATTTATGCAATGAGGGTAGGGAGGGGGTGGTGGAATTGGGCAAAGGGAATGTAAATGAGCATGCAGAAGGCTGAGAAGGTGTGAAGAGTGTCCATTAAGTGATCAGAATGTGTGAATGGCAAAACAAAGGTACAGCTTAGTTAAGGACTGTCTGAGGAATGCGGCAGTTGGCCTGAAGAAGGGGGAAGGGGGTGGGGACTCGAAACGTCAGCTCTTTTCTCTCCTTACAGATGCTGCCAGACCTGCTGAGATTTTCCAGTATTTTCTCTTTTGGAGGCAGAGTACAGGTTGAGTGATCTTATGGGAGATAGAAAGAGGCATTCTTAATGGCGATGCCGTTATGTAGTTGGGAGTTCATCTTGGAGCCAAATATAACACAAAGGTTGTGGACAGATTGGTTCAATCTCAGACAGTTGACAGGTAGAAAAATAAAGAAAGACTTGCATTTATAGGATGCTTTTTGCACTCTCAGAGTATCCCAAACTGCTTGCAGCCATTGAGGAAATACAGTAACCAATTTGCACACAGCAAACTCCCAGAAACAGCACTATGATAATGTCCAGATAATCTGTTTTTGTGTTGTTGATGGAGAGATAGATGTTGGCCAGGATACTGGAGATAATTCCCACGCTCGTCTTTAAAATTGTGCTTCAGGGTCTTTTACCTTCACCCAAGTAGATGAGGTCCTGGTTTAACAGCTCGCCCAAAAATGTAACACACCCTCAATATTGTATTGGACTGTTGGTCTCGATTTTGTGGTCAAGGCTCTAGTGGGACTTGCAGCTACAACTTTGTGTCTGAGAGGCAAAAGTACTACCAATTGAGCCACAGATGCTAACTAGGGAATGAGGTTTGGAGCAGGGACTGAAGACAATCAATTTGATTTCCCCAATAATTAATTGGAGGAATGTTTTAACTCATCCAGTACTGGATGTCAGCCAAGTTGTCTGATCATTTCCAAACAAAAGAAAAAATAGAGCTGGGTGTTGTAAGTGTACATGTGGAAAGTAACACTCTGTTTTTGGAGATGAGAAATAGGAGGGGGCCAAAGGATGTCAAAGATAACAGAAACAGGGAGAGAAACCATTGCAGGGGATTCTCTAGATACAATTACATGGGTAAAAATGGAACCAGGCAAGTGCAGTTCCAACGATGGAGAACCATTGGAGGAGCTCTAATCAACCATGTCAAAGGATACAGACAGGTTGAGAAGGATGAGGAGGAATAGTTTACCTTTCTCACAATTACATAGAATATCATTTGTGACATTGCCAACTGCTGTTTCAATACTGTGGCATGGGTATATAGGATTCAAAAATGGAGCTCCGGCCATGGGTTTGAGAGGCACGTTTAAGGACTTTGGGAAGGAAAAGGAGGTTGGAAATACAGTGTTATTTTGCAAAGACAATGAGGTCAAAGATTGGGGTTTTTGAAGAGGGTTAATAGCTACAGATTTGAATGAGAGGGGTACAAGTCTGAAGAAATTGAATTGTTAACAATATAACAAAGATGGGAACCAGGAAGGAAGCTAAACACTGGATAAAAGCAAATTAATGTGGTTGCTGGAATCTGAAACCAAAGAGAAAGAGCTGGAAAATTATCTGATTTATTATTATCAGCTTTGACAAAGCATCATCTGGACTCAAAACATCAGCTCTTTTCTCTCCTTACAGATACTGCCAGACCTGCTGAAATTTTCCAGCATTTTCTCTTTTCGAACCAGGAAGGAAGTCTGGAGATCAGTTTAATGGAAGTAGTGTTGAGCCAGCAGGAGTCTAACAGTTAATAATTAGAACACAAGAAATAAAGACTGTTTGCACTGAATATTCTGAATTATTAAGTCATTTTATGTGTTAAGTTACTTTGACAACTAAACGTGTCAAACGTATTCTCACAAACTTGAGATCTGGATTTGGAAATGTTAGAGTTGTTCGCCACCTATTGGAAATTTGAAGAAAGTGCAAATGAATTTTCAGTGAGGAATTAATAGCCAAACTATACTGAGAATGAAAAGGAAGGAAAACAACCTTGTTCTAATGTTTCTTCTTTGTTACTTTATCCCACTCTTCAAATTTTCTATTATGACAAGCCCTTGAAAAAGGCCCTCATGCTGTCGTCCTCGGTGTACACCAGAACCTGTGATGGAGTGCTATCATGATGGCACTCTGCCTAGCCAGCTGCTGCAATGCCAGATTACCTGACTTGAAACATGAAGGTTCAGGCAATGATTTTGCAAATCACTCTGTAAACAATAAGCGCTCAGCAGCAGGAAGGGCCCTGTTCTAGTATTATTTAAAGAGTCAGGTATCCAAATTGCAGGAGTGGGCATTTTTAAGAAATTTGAAATTGCAAAGTTGCTGCAAATATACTGAAGTGTTTTTGGAGGTTATGTGGTGAGTTGTTGGATTTGCCAAAGAGTGTTGCTGCATTCTTACAGGGAGGGAAGAGGAGAGATCAGGGGATCTGACCACACAAAGTCTACCACAGGTATGAGGGCAGAAGGGGCAGTTCCTCGTGGCACTGGAGGGAGATGGAACGGAAGGTGTGGAGGGAGCAATCTCTGCACGATATTCTCTGCTTTCTCTCAAATGGTCACTCATTTGTATCAAAGTCACTCATTTGTATCAAACACAAAAGGTCAAATAAGAATATAAACAGATAGATCACCCAGTACTGAAAGGAAAGGTCAAAAGCGTGTGCTACTCGTTGACCTTTCAAAGTCCTCTTTAATAGCATGTGGGTTGTCCCACAAACCAGTTAAACAACAGCCTGACATACTCACAGAATGATATCTTGCAGTCAATATTTCAGGTTCTACCATCACCACCAATGCCCCACCAACAGACAAACCCACCATAGGTGACAGAAGTGGGATACAGACAGGAGCAGCAGCACAGGAATATTCAACATTCATTCCAGACGCCTTGAAGTCTCATGCCATCAAACATGGGCAAGCATATCTTCTGCTGATAATCACCAAGGTGTTGTGCCGACAGGTATTAGATTTTATTTTTCGGTTCTCCTGATTTGCTCCAATACAAACCCAGCCTTCCCCCACTTGGCCACTTGTCCCTTGTTTTTTAGTTTTGTTTCCATTCAGCACTAACCTTTGTTCTTCCATTAACACATTCTGTTATCTTACCTTTAGGCCACTGTTAGCACTCTTCAGTTCTGATTGGCATCATTAACATTCCCTTTGCTTTGTGTCCATGACACCTTTGTCAAGTTCATCTTTGCTCTAACCTATTCTTGTCTTATTCTTCCCCATCTCCTCTACCCACCTCTCCAACTATAAAATTTATTACATTTCTATCTCTCTTCAGTTCTGTAGAATGTCATTTGGACTCAAAAGGTTAACTTTGCGTCTCTCTCCACAAATGTTGCCAGACCTGCTGAGTTCACCTAGAACTTGCTGTTTTTATTTCAGAGTTTTAGCATCTGCAGTTTTTATTTTAGTGTTTAACTCTCAGCCATTTCTCTTCCAGGAATGCCTTCCTTAAAGTAGTACTGCTCTTCTCTCCATTTTTCTCTTTTACCATGTTCACCTTTATTGCTTTCCATCTCGCTTTTGGTGTTTGACATGGTGCTACCAAATCTCGCTTCCATGACCACATCTCTTTCCACAGCGACTGTCTCCATCTCTGACTCACCCCATGTGGATTCCAACTGAAGTTCCACCCTTCACGTTTTGAATCCAGCCAGGATTACAGATATCTCCGAGACATAGTGTCCATCAGACTGCTGTTTACTCCTCAGATCCACACTTGGTCCTACGTGTTGCTGTATGTACACATTTGACCTCACACTCCAGCAACACCCTCTCTCAAAGCTGTCCTTTTCTGCATTACCATTTCATTCTTCGTGTCATCCGATGCCTTAACAAAATATTTGTTCTCTTCCTTTCAGGTGTTAAGGGACACAAGCTTCAGCAATTTATGGATACCAAAGGTCAGCTGGGAGCCTCCGCATCTTCCCATCGCTCTGATCCCATTCCTTCTTCTAATCCCAGCCCTGGCCGTGTATTCACCATGCTCTCAGATCTTTCCCTCTCGGATGCTATATATTCTGTACTCAGCAAAGAACTCAGTTTCATTCCCTTACATCCTCACCTCAATGAATTTCAGGCTTGGCACTATGCTGAACTCTTCTTCCGTCGCCTTCGTCTCCATGCTCACTTCTTTGAGCAGGAGTCTTTCTCCTGTACAATGGATCCTTTCACCCACTTTCAGTATTCTCTCTCTACCTGGATCCCTCTCTCTGGCCTCTTACCTGCTCTTGATCTTTTCATTGAGATCTGTGGGTGCACTATTGGCCATCTCAATTTCTCTGATCCTCTTAACACTCCTTTGTCTTATGTCCATGACCCCTTTCTCAATCTCTTCTTTGCTTTGACCCATCACTGACTTTCCATTCTGCCCGACCTTCCCCCAACCCCCTATCGAGCTATATAAATCATTACATTTCTATCCCTCTTCAGTTCTGCAGAAGGGTCATAAAGACTCAAAATATTAACTCTGTTTCTCTCTCCACAGATGCTGCCAGACCTGTTCAGTTTATCCAGAATTTTCTGTTTTTATTTAAGTAATGGATCAATCTACATGAAAAAGAACAAACTGCTAAAGGCAGTGCTGACCTTTGCACTTTGTATGTTGGTATGAAAAGAGCATTCGGTTCTACCCTGACCAAAGTTACACTTTTGAAATCCATGGATGGGGAAGTACTCATTGACAGAAACAAGTAAATGGTTTGCTGGATAGAGCAGAACTGTGAGTTATACTCATGAGAGAGAGATCTCTCACTGCCTATGCTTGATCTTCTGCAGTTACTTGTCACATATACGTTTGATGTTATTATTTGAGCTTGAAAAGACAACCTAGAAACAAGGAAAGCACCTGGAAAGGTGGAATACCAGCTTAAGAATGGTAAGCCCCACCTACTGCCATACCCCACAACCTCTTCCTCTGCTGCAGAGGTTTTGTTTCACATAATATCTGTGACACAAACGTCATCACATTATACAAGAGCAAAGATGAATAGAAGAATTGCAACAACTACTGGAGCATCTCACACTTCAGTGTCATTGGGAAAGCCTTTTCCAAAGTCTTCCAACCAACAGGACATACCTGTAGGCATAATGTGGCTTCAGAGCCAACAGGTATATTCTCCCTATGTCAACTTCAAGAGCAGTGCAGAAACACCACTCTACCTTGCTTTTCTGGGTCTCGCAAAAGAATTTGACTCCATGAGCAGGGCAGGCCTCTGCTGGACACTAGAGAATATCAGCTGTACTCCCAAGCTTCACAGTCTCATGTGGTTCTTCTATCATAACATGCACGGCACCATTCAGTTCAACATCTCCACCTCTGACAATTCAGAGATCAAGAATAGGATGAAACAGGGCTGTGCCTTCGCCACTACTTTGTTTGCTATCTTTATCTCTGTCCTCCTGACCAATGTTTTCCCTGCTGACAAGAAAAAGTATACCTCTACACATAGTCAGATGGGGAACTCCTCAATCTATCAAGAGAGAAAGCCCAGATAAAAGACTCATGGGACGTCTGTCCCACACAAGTATCATGTTTGCCTTCACCATCAGGGTGTAGAAAACTGTAGTTATGGGACAGGCTGTTGTGCCTCCATCAGTAATCAGACTCAACAACACAACAATGGCAGAGTGCAAACTTCGCCACCTTGGATCTACAATGACAAATAACTGTCTCTTGATGAAGGGCTCAGCAACACATTGGAAAGGCAGTCGCCAACTTTGGTCAAGTACAAAAACAAGCATGGGAAAACAACAAACTGGTGCGCAGGACCAAGATGCTTTTCTGTAATGCCTATCCTCTCAGGATTTCTGTGTGGCAGTGAAGCCTAGACAACCTACAAAGAACAAAAGCTCAATAACTTCCATTTCCAGTGTATATGATGCATTCTTGGCATCACATGGAAAAACAAATTCACCAGTGGAGCAGTTCTTTCTAGGACAAATATCCCAAGCATGCACGCGCTCATCAAGCAAAGGAAGCTTCGCTGGCCTGGGTGTGTGCACAGGGTTGAAGCTGGTCCCTTCCCTAAGGATATGCTATACAGGAAGGTAGCCTATTCCAAGAGATCAGCAGGATGCCCAAAGCTCCCATTCAAGGATGCTTTAAGAAACATGAGAGCCTTCAACATTCATTAGGATAAGTAGGAAACTTTAGAATCAAAGAATCATAGAATCCTACAGTGCAGAAGGAGGCCATTTGGCCCATTGAGTCTGCACCGACCACAATCCCACCCAGGCCCTATTCCCATAACCCCACGCATTTACCCTAGCTAGTCCCCCTGACACTAGGGGACAATTTAGCATGGCCAATCCACCTAACCAGCACATCTTTGGACTGTGGGAGGAAACCGGAGCACCTGGATGAAACCCACGCAGACACGGGGAGAATGTGCAAACTCCACACAGACAGTGACCCAAGCTGGGAATTGAACCCGGGTCCCTGGCACTGTGAGGCAGCGGTGCTAACCACTGTGCCACCGTGCTGCCCTGAGGGTTGTTGCAAATACTGGCACCAGCTGTGGGTAGGAGTTTGCCACCACAATGACATGTGGTTTCAGAAGCTCCAACGGTGCGACAACGTCAACGGTGCGACAACGGATGAATGAACACCACTCGACAATCACCAGGCAAGACTGTTCTCTTCCTGTTGGGGAGCACTTCAGCGGTCACGGGCATTCGGCCTCTGATATTCGGGTAAGCGTTCTCCAAGGCGGCCTTCATGACACATGACGGCGCAGAGTCGCTGAGCAGAAACTGATAGCCAAGTTCCGCACACATGAGGACGGCTTCAACCGGGATATTGGGTTCATGTCACACTATCTGTAACCCCCACAACCTGCCTGGACTTGCAGAGTCTCACTGGCTGTCCTGTCTGGAGACAATACACATCTCTTTATCCTGTCTTAATGCTCTCCCCACTCACATTGTTTGTACCTTTAAGACTTGATTAGCTATAAGTATTCGCATTCCAACCATTATTCTGTAAATTGAGTTTGTGTCTTTATATGCCCTGTTTGTGAACAGAATTCCCACTCACCTGAAGAAGGAGCTTAAGGCTCCGAAAGCTTTTGTCTTTTGCTACCAAATAAACCTGTTGGACTTTAACCTGGTGTTGTTAAACTTCTTACCACAAAAAGTAGGACAAACTCAATCCAGGAAAATACCGCTATGTCAATCCACCCTCAAATCATCAGCAAAATGATGGAAGATTTCACTAATGCTATTATCAAGCGGCATATACCTACTAATAACTGTCCAAGATAGCAATTGATGTCAGTGGTGTGGGCCTGGAAACTGTGTTGTTCCAAGATGGTGATACAAATATCGAGCTTCCAGGTAGTTATTTTTTGTGAAAATGTAATCCTTGTCAATGAAAGTACTCCACAGTTGAAAAGAAAGCATTAAATCTTGTTTTGGCTCTGTAATAGTTTGAAATGTACATTTCCGGAAATACCAGAGACTGTGATCTACACGGACCATAATCCATCTGTGTTTATGAAGAAATTCTCAACTAACCATTTAGGTTTAAATTTGTTCATGTTGCAGAAAGGAACAGTGTAATTGCAGACACTTAGTACAGAGTTTGACTATTAATTTAAATAACTCATAACTACATAAATGAATCTTATAAATGTTATTTATATGTCAAATGGGTTGGACATAATAGGCTCGATTTTCATCTTTTGAGGTGAGTAGCAGCCGTAGGCATGTTTCCTGGCTCAGCTGGACCAGCCAAGGGAAAAAGGTGCCTGCAAAGGTAACATTTTCATCTTGGGGAGTGGGAGTAATTGGAATCGGGCCCGCCACCCCCACAGGGGCTGCAGGGAGCCAAGGCAGGCTGGCTAAAATACATGTTAAGAAGTCTCACAACACCAGGTTAAAGTCCAACAGGTTTATTTGGTAGCAAATACCATAAGCTTTCGGAGCGCTGCCCCTTCGTCAGATGGAGTGAAAATCTGTTCTCCAACAGTGCACAGAGACACAACATCAAGTTACAGAATACTAATTAGAATGCAAATCTCTACAGCCAGCCAGGTCTTAAAGCTAAAGTGGGTGGAGGGAACATTAAACACAGGTTAAAGAGATGTGTATTGTCTCCAGACAGAACGGCTAGTAAGATTCTGCAAGATCAGGAGGCAAGCTGTGGGGGTTACTGATAATGTGACATAAATCCAACATCCCGGTTTAGGCCGTCCTCATGTGTGCGGAACTTGGCTATCAGTTTCTGAGTCGCTGAGCAGAAACTGATAGCCAAGTTCCGCACACATGAGGACGGCCTAAACCGGGATGTTGGATTTATGTCACATTATCAGTAACCCCCACAGCTTGCCTCCTGATCTTGCAGAATCTTACTAGCCGTTCTGTCTGGAGACAATACACATCTCTTTAACCTGTGTTTAATGTTCCCTCCACCCACTTTATCTTTAAGACCTGGCTGGCTGTAGAGATTTGCATTCTAATTAGTATTCTGTAACTTGATGTTGTGTCTCTGTGCACTGTTGGAGAACAGATTTTCACTCCATCTGACGAAGGGGCAGCGCTCCGAAAGCTTATGGTATTTGCTACCAAATAAACCTGTTGGACTTTAACCTGGTGTTGTGAGACTTCTTACTGTGCTTACCCCAGTCCAACTCCGGAATCTCCACATCATAAAATACATGCCTCAGTGCTCCAAGATTTTGTTTCAGTTAAAATAAAATCAATAAAATAAAAAAATTCGCATTCACCCCTCACCATCACAAACCCTGCTCCATCCATACCAACTCATGTCACCTTATGCCCTCAACCCACCCACCCCATGGCTGCTCATAAGCCCCGTGCCAATCTATTGCACTTCCATGCCCATTCACCCTGTATGCTCGCCATACAGAACTATTGAGTTCTATAGTAAGAACAATATGTTTGAAAAACTGTTAAAACACAGCCATTTATTTATAAAACTTTCTCTTACTACAACCCTATAAAAATGTCAATCATTCAGCCCATTAAAGTATAAGTTGCAGAAACCATAAGCACTTAACCAATTTATCATATCTAAATAAACATTATACAATTGATAGCTTGTTCTCTTTGATCTATACTATCAATCAAGCAATGATTTCCCTTGGCCACAAGCTGTTCCAAGAGAGTAAGACATGCCTGGGTCCTCAGCCACTTGATGCTGACCAATTTTCAAGGAAGCAGGTTTTTTTTTAAGATTGTCGAGGGGCTTCTTAACTAATTCCCTGGGAACCCCATAATGAGCAGGCAGGAAATATCTTTAACAATGTTTGGGTACCTCTGACAGTGACATGTATCTGCCAAACTTTGGAACTGATCCAAATTAATACCAAAGAGTTTCCACAGTGGTTCTGCTGACCTTCTCTTACTACAACCTTCTGCAAACTTTTCACAGAAATTCGACTTCACATTTTTTTCCTCTTTACGCTCAATGGCTAATTTATGATGTATGATTAATTACCGTCTGATTGATTATATTGATTGATGCAGTCCTTTAACACTGGCATTATGGATGTCCAGCATTTCAAATACCCACTGTTCCTCAGGCACAATTGGTGGGAAAGACATCAAAGTCTTTTTTCCATTATTGCACCCCTTTGCCAGATATGCATCCATATCTGGACAACTAATCTGGTATATCACCGATTGTTTCCACCAGGAGATTCTAAAAGACATCAATGAGCTGATAGAGTGACTCCTGTGGAGTTCATACCACATTCTTCTGGAGTAACATGAAACACAAAATCCTCCCCTTTCCTCCTCAATGGCTGGATCAGATTCAAATGAAATTCTTACATCTGTGTATCACGTTGGAAAACTGTTCTTTTCTGATGTGGCTTTGTCATTAGCTAAGAGAACAACCAGTTGGTTATAAATTATTTTTATCGGCATCTTTTAACTTCAGATATCTTGACACACTGATCTCTGGACAAAAATGAAACTTCAGTGAGATAGGAGAACTGATAGGAAATCAAAAACATTTAAAAAGCTGACCAATTGGGATCTTTGTAACCGTCATTTTGTAGTGATTGCAGCTACACTGTAGCTGGTGTGAAATCAGTGGTGTAAGTTTATTTTATGTTAACCTTAATGCAGAATATGATTACATCCAAAATGGGGTCAGACCCTTTGTGCATTTCCAAACTTTTCATTTTTTGTTCCCAATTTCCCGCAATTCTTTTATCTTGGCTATTTTGTACTTTGTTTAAAATTGAATATGTTGCCACCTTAGTAACTGATCTGGATACATATTTTGCATGGATACAAAACTAAAAAAATAAAATTTGCATTGACTTAAAGGTGTGATAACTTATCATCTGAAGACCTGTTTTTGCAGCTGCTGTGAGTAATATAACGTTTTAGCTGTCTCCTCTAGGGGGAGTTAAATAACTAGAAACTTTCTCTGTAACATAAGCTGTGCGCATTGTTTAACATTTCATTTTCATAGAATATTTAGACATTTGGGAAAGTAACCATGTCTCTGTTTCTCCTCAGGTGTCTAACCAGAGGAGAAGCATTTATTCTGGATTTGTGTGCCTAAACCTTCTTGAGATTCTCATTCATCATATACAACAATTTGTATACAATGATTCCACAAGTGCAGCTGCCTGAGTAATGCTTTAAATAGATCCTTAACACAAAATCAACATCTGAATGACTGACCAATATACTTCAGAACACAGCTTCAAGTTTGGTTACTTGGATGTTCTGCTGGGATTCAAGCGTGCTGTAGCATTAGGATGTTATCACTGAAATTGGCCATGTGATCACAACGCAGAGTGGGTGGAGACAGAGCATTTGCTGACAGGAAGGTGGAGAAATGGGAAGAGAGTCACCATACTACACCACTTGCACCCTCTGGTGTCTAAACACAGTAAGAGGTTTAACAACACCAGGTTAAAGTCCAACAGGTTTATTTGGTAGTAAAAGACACAAGCTTTTGGAGCCTTAAGTCCCTTCTTCAGCTGAGTGGGAATT
Source organism: Mustelus asterias (assembly GCF_964213995.1). Taxonomy (NCBI): domain Eukaryota; kingdom Metazoa; phylum Chordata; class Chondrichthyes; order Carcharhiniformes; family Triakidae; genus Mustelus; species Mustelus asterias. The sequence continues at coordinate 104,575,769 of NC_135807.1, read as the reverse complement.
CTGTTCACAAACAGGGCATATAAAGACACAAACTCGATTTACAGAATAATGGTTGGAATGCGAATACTTACAGCTAATCAAGTCTTTAAGATACAAACAATGTGAGTGGAGAGAGCATTAAGACAGGTTAAAGAGGTCTCTTTAAATAAGAGATGTCCTTTGGCACGGGGAACCCCTTTCTAATTCCGAGCTGGCAATAGACAGTTGGATAGTCACTTTGGAAGTGAGTCCCAGGCTTTTTCAACTCTGAGACCTCATTGCAACCTGTGATAGTGTGGCCCCTTTAAGTGGCGATGGCTTTTGGATTACATGGCCCTCCTGGGACTTATTGGAACAGAGTGCACAAACCCCAGCCTATCGAGTGTTAGAGCGCGGGTCGGGGCAGGTGGAACCTGCAGTAAGAGCCCGGGATTGGTGGGAATAGACCTGTATCTGTTCTGAGTTTGTCTGTATATATATATATATATATAATTGATGTTTAATAAATCTAGGTTGTGATTTGAAGATTCCTCATCTTACTACCTCACATTACAAAATTGGCTACAAGAATAAATGGTCCTACAATCACAAAAAAGTCAACATTTGGAGGGGAAAGGTTGAATCCCTGCAGAGAGGGTAAGAAGTCATTTGTACCGACCATAGGCAAATAGCTATGCCATTATATGAGGGAAAATAATCGGTCCGTTTGATGTGGAGGTTGAAAATTGGGGCCAGTACATTGAAAGGCTTCGATTTTTTTTTGCCGACAACTAAATAACTTCCAACGAAAAGCAGTTTGCAGCCCAAAACATATAACCTCATAAGAAGCCTCACATCTCCAGCAGCACCAGGTCTGAAATACTTTAACCTGTCAGCTGCATTAGTGAGGGGCCACTACAATCCCCAATCTTCCATTATTATGCAGTGATGTAAATTCCACTCAGCCGTTAGGGGTCCAGGGGAGGTGGTTTCTGCTTTTGTCACCAGGTCAAACACTGTGATGGCACCCTGGCAGTGCCCACAGGGCACCCTGGCACTGCCCACCAGGCACCACCAAGAGGTAGAACCTAAGGGGAGTGGGTAGAGCCTGAAGGGGAGGCAGCACATGGAGGCTGTGCACTCTGCATCGGGGATCGCTGGGCTGCTGATCAAACAGGGGTGGCAATTGACCAGGTGGGGCCGTGATCAGGAGGTGGGGGGGGAATGATAATCTCCCTGTGCACTGTATACTCTTGAAATAGAGCATTGGGAGATCAGGGCACATGTGCAATAATGCCCTCTAGCAGTTTGCAGCCAGTTTCCTGGTGTGGATAGACTCCATCCATTCCCAATCACACTTTGCCTCATTTTCTTTTCTGAAGTGTCATGAAATTTGATTTTTTTCTCTCGCCAAAAAACAAGTCCAAAATTCCCCTGTTTTTATGCTCATTTGGCACTTAGAACCTTTTTTGGTAAGGTCGCCTCTTGTGTGTTTGGTCCATCTCTAAGTGATACGTCGCATGATTGTTTAAATTATTAATACCACAGTATATATACAGACAAGCTCAGAACAGATACAGGTCTATTCCCACCAATCTAGAAGTGGGCAGCAAAGGAGTCTGGGAAGGGTTTTTATTTTAACTTTAAAAGTCAGTTACCTGGGAGGTTCCCCCTCATTGATCCACTGGAGCAAGCTGAGAGGGGTGATTGAAAAGCAGCAGTGCTGGTAAGAGATTAATTGGATTAATTGAATTGTTTATTTATTTAATTAGTCAGCTAGTGTGTGTATTTTTTTGGCCTTTACTTTAACAGCAGTTTTTCAAGTTTAAAGTGAAAACTAGAAGTGGGCAGCAAAGGAGTCTGGGAAGGGTTTTTATTTTAACTTTAAAAGTCAGTTACCTGGGAGGTTCCCCCTCAGTAGTAGTTTTTTTTTTTCTCTCGGGCCCCTAGCCCTATAAATTGGTGCAGAGGAGATACCCGATCCTCTACACTGGTAGAGGATCCCACCCTTCCATCCTCCTCTAACCTAATTATAAGTGTGGGGAAGTTTTTTGTTTTCTTTTTTTCTTGCTGGTAATGGCTTCAGGGATGGCAGTTCAGGCAGTATGCTGCATCTCCTGTGGGATGTATGTGGTGAGGAAATCCAGTAGTGTTTCAGGAGATTTTAGTTGTAAGAAGTGCATTAGATTGCAGCTTCTGGAGGAGCGTGTAAAGGAGCTGGAGGGGGAGGTAGAGGAACTCCGCATAATTCGGGAGGCGGAGGTGGAAGTTGATAGGAGTTATAGAGAAATAGTAACTCCTAGAAATGAGGCTTGGGTCAATGCCAGGAGGAGGGGTAAGAAGCAATCGGGAAGACAATCCCCTGGGGCGGTTCCCCTCCATAATAGGTTTTCGGTGCTGGAGGCTACAGTTGAGGAGGAATCAACTGAGCATAGAGAGCAGATCTCTGGGGGTGAGCCGAGTGAGAAAGCTCAGGTGGTTAGGGGCTGTAAAAGACTGGGCCTTGTGATTGGGGACTCCACAATTAAGGGGACAGATAGGAGGGTCGGAACTAAAGGTAGGGACTCAGGGTTGGTGTGTTGCCTACCAGGGGCTGGGGTCCGGGATGTGTCTGACAGGGTATTCAGGACTCTTAGGGGGGAGGGAGATAAACCACAAGTTATTGTACATGTGGGGACACACGACATAGGGAGGATAGGGGAAGGGGATATTAGGCAGGGATTTATGGAGTTGGGGTGGAAACTAAAGGCCAAGACTGACAGAGTGGTTATCTCTGGACTCTTGCCTGTACCACGGGATAGTTTAGAGAGGAATAGGGAGAGGGAAGGTTTGAATTCATGGCTGAGGGGATGGTGCAGGAGGGAGGGGTTCAGGTACTTAAGCAATTGGGGCTCGTACTGGGGAAGGTGTGACCTCTATGAGAAGGATGGTCTACACCTTAATCAGAAGGGGACCAATATCCTGGGGGGTAAATTTGCTAAGGCCATGCAGGGAGGTTTAAACTGATTCGGGGGGGGGAGGGATCCTGAGTAGTGGGGCTGAAAGTGAGGGATGCATGGATGGGGACTGCAATGCACGGCATTGCAGAGGTGGGGTGGAGCAGGGTTTGAAATGTGTATACTTCAATGCCAGGAGTATTCGCAATAAAGTGGGTGAACTTGCAGCGTGGATCAGTACCTGGGACTTCGATGTTGTGGCTATTTCAGAGACATGGATAGAGCAGGGGCAGGAATGGATGCTGCAGGTCCCGGGGTTCAAATGTTTTAGTCGAAGTAGGGAAGGAGGTAGAAGAGGGGGAGGGGTAGCATTATTGGTCAGAGATTGTATCACAGTGTCAGAGAGGAGGTTTGATGAGGACTTATCTGTTGAGGTAGTATGGGCGGAGATTAGAAATAGGAGAGGAGAGGTCACCCTGTTGGGAGTCTTTTATAGACCTCCTAAAAGTTCTAGAGAGGTTGAGGAAAGGATTGCGGAGTCAATCCTGCTTAGGAGTGAAAGTAATAGGGCAATTGTTATGGGGGATTTTAACTTGACTAATATTGACTGGAATTGTTATAGCTCTAGCTCGTTAGAGGGGTCAGTTTTTGTTCAAAGCGTGCAGGAAGGTTTTTTGACTCAGTATGTAGACAGGCCAACTAGAGGTGAGGCTATATTGGATCTGGTGCTGGGAAATGAGCCAGACCAGGTGCTAGACTTGGAAGTTGGTGTGCATTTTGGTGATAGTGACCACAATTCGGTTACGTTCACCTTAGTGATGGAAAGGGATAGGCATGAACCTCGGGCCAGTGGTTTTAGCTGGGGGAAGGGTAATTATGAGGCTATTAGGAGAGAATTAGGAAACATAGGTTGGACTAGGAGATTACAGGGACTGGGAACGTCCGACATGTGGAGTTTTTTCAAGGAGCAGCTACTGCGAGTCTGTGATAGGTATGTCCCTGTCAGGCAAGGAGGAATTGGTAGGGCTAGGGAACCGTGGTGCACCAAAAAAGTTTCTTTGTTGGTTAAAAAGAAAAAGGAGGCTTATGTTCGGATGAGACGTGAGCACTCGGGTAGTGCACTAGAAAGCTTTAGATTGGCTAAGAGGGAGTTGAAGAGCGAGCTTAGAAGGGCTAAAAGGGGACATGAGAAGACTTTGGCGGATAGGGTTAAAGAGAATCCTAAGGCGTTCTATAGGTATGTCAAGAACAGAAGGTTGGTTAGGGCAAGTTTAGGGCCAGTTATAGATGGCAGAGGGAAGTTATGTGTGGAACCGGAGGAGATTGGTGAAGCATTGAACCAATATTTCTCCTCGGTGTTCACGCAAGGGGACATGAATATAGCTGAGGAGGACACTGGGTTGCAAGGGAGTAGAATAGACAGTATTACAGTTGATAAGGAGGATGTGCAGGATATTCTGGAGGGTCTGAAAATAGATAAATCCCCTGGTCCGGATGGGATTTATCCAAGGATTCTCTGGGAGGCAAGAGAAGTGATTGCAGAGCCTCTGGCTCTGATCTTCAGGTCGTCGTTGGCCTCTGGTATAGTACCAGAAGATTGGAGGTTAGCGAATGTTGTCCCATTGTTTAAGAAGGGGAACAGAGACTTCCCTGGGAATTATAGACCGGTGAGTCTCACTTCTGTTGTCGGCAAGATGTTGGAAAAAATTATAAGGGATAGGATTTATAGTTATTTGGAGAGTAATGAATTGATAGGTGATAGTCAGCATGGTTTTGTGGCAGGTAGGTCGTGCCTTACTAACCTTATTGAGTTTTTTGAGAAAGTGACCAAGGAGGTGGATGGGGGCAAGGCAGTGGACGTGGTATATATGGATTTTAGTAAGGCGTTTGATAAGGTTCACCATGGTAGGCTTCTGCAGAAAATGCAGATGTATGGGATTGGGGGTGATCTAGGAAATTGGATCAGGAATTGGCTAGCGGATAGGAAACAGAGGGTGGTGGTTGATAGTAAATATTCATCATGGAGTGCGGTTACAAGTGGTGTACCTCAGGGATCTGTTTTGGGGCCACTGCTGTTTGTAATATTTATTAATGATCTGGATGAGGGTATAGTTGGGTGGATTAGCAAATTTGCTGATGACACCAAAGTCGGTGGTGTGGTAGACAGTGAGGAAGGGTGTCGTAGTTTGCAGGAAGACTTAGACAGGTTGCAAAGTTGGGCCGAGAGGTGGCGGATGGAGTTTAATGCGGAGAAGTGTGAGGTAATTCACTTTGGTAGGAATAACAGATGTGTTGAGTATAGGGCTAACGGGAGGACTTTGAATAGTGTGGAGGGGCAGAGGGATCTAGGTGTATGTGTGCATAGATCCCTGAAAGTTGGGAATCAAGTAGATAAGGTTGTTAAGAAGGCATATGGTGTCTTGGCGTTTATTGGTAGGGGGATTGAATTTAGGAGTCGTAGCGTTATGTTGCAACTGTACACAACTCTGGTGCGGCCGCACTTGGAGTACTGTGTGCAGTTCTGGTCCCCACATAACAGGAAGGATGTGGAGGCTTTGGAGAGGGTGCAGAGGAGGTTTACCAGGATGTTGCCTGGTATGGAGGGGAGATCCTATGAGGAGAGGCTGAGGGATTTGGGATTGTTTTCGCTGGAAAGGCGGCGGCTAAGAGGGGATCTTATTGAAACATATAAGATGATTAGAGGTTTAGATAGGGTGGATAGTGATAGCCTTTTTCCTCTGATGGAGAAATCCAGCACGAGGGGGCATGGCTTTAAATTGAGGGGGGGTAGTTATAGAACCGATGTCAGGGGTAGGTTCTTTACCCAGAGGGTGGTGAGGGATTGGAATGCCCTGCCAGCATCAGTAGTAAATGCGCCTAGTTTGGGGGCGTTTAAGAGATCCGTAGATAGGTTCATGGACGAAAAGAAATTGGTTTAGGTTGGAGGGTCACAGTTTTTTTTTAACTGGTCGGTGCAACATCGTGGGCCGAAGGGCCTGTTCTGCGCTGTAATGTTCTATGTTCTATGTTCTAATCCCGGGCTCTTACTGCAGGTTCCGCCTACCCCGACCCGCGCTCTAACACTCGATAGGCTGGGGTTTGTGCACTCTGTTCAGAAGAAGTTGTTGGCAGAAACTAAAATATCCCTGGACAAGGGCGGCATGGTAGCACAGTGGTTAGCAGTGCTGCTTCACAGCTCCAGAGACCTGGGTTCGATTCCCGGCTCGGGTCACTGTCTGTGTGGAGTTTGCACATTCTCCTCGTGTCTGCGTGGGTTTCCTCCGGGTGCTCCGGTTTCCTCCCACAGTCCAAAGATGTGCGGGTTAGGTTGATTGGCCATGCTAAAATTGCCCCTTAGTGTCCTGGGATGCATAGACTAGAGGGATTAGCGGGTAAAATATGTAGGGATATGCGGGTAGGGCCTGGGTGGGATTGTGGTCGGTGCAGACTCGATGGGCCGAATGGCCTCTTTCTGTACTGTAGGGTTTCTATGATGATTTCTATGAAGGCAGTGAATTGGCTCAAGCAACCGAAGGCACTGAACAAAGCACTTTTGAATGACAAGGTACTCTAAATACCAGTAGTGAGGGCCCAGCGGAACCCGAGTAAAGAAAGAGAAGTTGTCAACCACATGGGTTTGAGTCATGTTATCACAGTGAAGGAGCCCATCCCCAAGATAGATGCAAATATATAAAGCTCATTTGTTTCAGGAGCAATAGGAATGGCCACATACAAGTCAGACGCAGAGCTCAACAGACTGCATCTAGCTTCTAAAACAAATGTCTCCATCAAACAAGATTGAGGAAGGTTTGGAAGTCCGAAGTTTATAAGCTCAACATTGTAAAGTTAAATATTACCCCCCAAATCGAAATCATCCTTATCATTAACGGGCATCCATTAACTGCGGAGGTCGATTCAGGTGCTTCAGTCATGGTAATAGGAGAGCAAACATACAAATATTTACAGGGAGGTTTAGTAGTACAATGGCCAAGTTGGCAACTTATATGGGGGGGGAGGCACTTTAGATAATGGACATGACGTCAACACTGGGATCATATTAGCATCAGTCTGCCCAGCTACTCCTGATGATAGTAAAAAGGACAAAGCCTAGCCTTATGGGACGAGATTGGCTGAAGCAAATGAAGTTGAATTTTCGGAAACCGGAGCACCTGGAGGAAACCCACGCAGACACGGGGAGAATGTACAGACTCCCCACAGACAGTGACTCAAGCTGGGAATTGAATCTGGGTCCCTGGCACTGTGAGGTAGCAGTGCTAACCACTGTGCCATCCCGAAGAGGGCATTGGCCCTGGTTCAACACCGGAGTCTGTCAATCCACCTACCACTGTCATAGATTCTGATACTTCCAGCTTGGAGAACCCAGTCACAGAGTTACGATGCTCCTCGAGTTCAAAAGTCCCAGATCGATTAACTTTGCCACATTGCTCCCTTTCTGGAAATTCTGTTTTGACTGTACATAGTTTTATATAAGAGATTTATTTGTATGATTGTAAGGGAACTCAAGGAGGGAGCAATGTGACAGAATGGCCCCTTTAAGGGGTGATGGCTTGTGGGTCTCATGGCCCTCCCAGGACCTATCGGAATAAAACACATGAACCACAGCCTATCGAGTGTTAGGGCATGGGTCCGCGTAGGTGGAACCTGCAGTGTGAGCCCGGGAGTTGGTGGAACTTGATCTGTATCTGTTCTGATCTAGTTTGTATAAATGTATAACTTGTTCATTTGTTCAATAAATCACCAATGTGATTTAAGGCTTATTACCTCACACATATTTCAATTATGAAACTAGGGAGAAGCTTGGTGACACCAGGCAGATGGCAGGATGAGCTACCAGTGTCTTCTATAGGGGTCAGTGTGATCATGATGAGGGAATGGGTCCACAGCAGAAGAAGTCTGAGCCTTCACCGCCTGGCAGGGAGAATCATTCTTGTCTTTCTTGCTCCACGAGCAAGGTAAAAAATCTTTTGCATCTCTTCTGGCCTGATCCTCTTCTCCATGATCTTCGACTGGCAGGAAAGCCACTGCAGTACAAGCAGTGGGCAGCATGGTGGCAGAGTGGTTAGCACTGCTGCCTCACAGCGCCAGGGACCCGAGTTTGATTCCTGGCTTGAGTCACGTCTGAGTGGAGTCTCCATGTTCTCCCCGTGTCTGCGTGGGTTTCCTCCCACATTCTGAAAGACGTGCTGGTTAGGTGCATTGGCCATACTAAATTTTCCCTCAGTGGAACCGAACAGGCACCAGAGTGTGGCAACTAGTGGATTTTCACAGTAACTTCATTGCAGTGTTAATGTAAGCCTACTTGTGACTAATAAATAAATAAACTATAATAAAACTAAATAAACCTGGGTGATTTTATTTGTGATCTCACCTGGTTTCTGTCAAACAAAAGAAATAAAATAATTTCCAGGGAGGTCAAGCTGGAGAAGGGATTGAAATTAGAAGCGTAGTGGAGGATATGTCCCTGTCTGCATCAATGGTGATGATTTGCTTTATTATTGTCACATGTATTAGTATACAGTGAAAAGTATTGTTTCTTATGTACTATACAGTCAAAGCATACCATTCATAGAGAAGGAAAGGAGTGAGTGCAGAGTGTAGTGTTACAGCTAGGGTGTAGAGAAAAATACAAGGTAGGTCTATTCAAAGGTGCGATGGCAACAGGGAAGAAGCTGTTCTTGAGTGGATTGGTATGTGTCCTCAGACCTTTGTATCTTTTCCCCTCACTGAAGAAGATGGAAAAGTCTATGTCCGAGGTGCGTGGGGTCCTTAATTATGCTGGTTGTTTTTCTGAGACAGCGGGAAGTGCAGATAGCGGCAATCAGTAATTTGAGTGATGGACTGGGCTACATTCACGATCCTCTGTAGTTTCTTGCGGTCTCAGGCAGAGCAGGAACCATACCAAGCAGTGATATAACCAGAAGGAATGCTTACAATGGTGCATCTGTAAAAGTTGGTGAGAGGCATAGCGGGCATGCCAAATTTCCTTAATCTTCTGAGAAAGTGGAGGCATTGGTGGGCTTTCTTAATGATAGCGTCAGCATGGAGGGACCAGGACAGGTTGTTGGTGATCTGGACACCTAAAAACTTGAAGCTCTCGACCATTTCTACTGACAGAGTGAAAGTGGTCAAGAGCTACAAGTTTCTAGGTGTCCAGATCATCAACAACTGTCCTGGTCCCACAACACTGACGCTATACTTAAGAAAGCCCCCAACGCCTATACTTTCTCAGGAGGCCAAGGAAATTTGGCATGTCCGCTACGACTCTCACCAACTTTTACAGATGCACCATAGAAAGCATCTTTTCTGGATGTATCACAGCTTGGTGTGGCTCCTGCTCTGACCAAGACCGCAAGAAACTACAAAGGGTTGTGAACGTAGCCTCGTCCATCACGCAAAACAGCCTTCCATCCATTGACACTGTCTACACTTCCCGTGCCTCGGAAAAGCAGCCAGCATAATCAAGAACCCCATGCACCCCGGACATACTCCCTTCTGCCTTCTTCCATCAGGAAAAATATACAAAAGTCTGAGGGTGGTTGTAGAAGGTTGTTTTTCAAACTGGAGACTTGTGACCAGCGGTATGCCTCAGGGATCGGTGCTGGGTCCACTGTTATTTGTCATTTATATTAATGATTTGGATGAGAATATAGGAGGCATGGTTAGTAAGTTTGCAGATGACACAACGATTGGTGGCATAGTGGACAGTGAAGAAAGTTATCTCGGATTGCAACGGGATCTTGATCAATTGGGCCAGTGGGCTGACAAATGGCAGATGGAGTTTAATTTAGATAAATGTGAGGTGATGCATTTTGGTAGGTAGAACCAGGGCAGGACTTACTCAGTTAATGGTAGGGCGTTGGGGAGAGTTACAGAATAAAGAGATCTAGGGGTACATGTTCATAGCTCCTTGAAAGTGGAGTCACAGGTGAACAGTGTGGTGAAAAAGGCATTCGGCATGCTTGGTTTCATTTGGTCAGAACATTGAATACAGGAGTTGGGACATCCTGTTGAAGTTGTACAAGACATTGGTAAGGCCACACTTGGAATACTGTGTACCATTCTGGTCACCCTATTATAGAAAGATTATTGTTAAACTAGAAAGAATGCAGAAAAGATTTACTAGGATGCTACCGGGACTTGATGGTTTGAGTTATAAGGAGAGACTTGAGAGACTGGGATTTTTTTCTCTGGAGCATAGAAGGCCGAGGGATGATCTTATAGAGGTCTATAAAATAATGAGGGTCATAGATCAGCTAGAAAGTCAATATCTTTTCCCAAAGGTAGGGGAGTCTAAAACTAGAGGGCATAGGTTTAAGGTGTGAGGGGAGAGAAACAAAAGTGTCCAGAGGGGCAATTGTTTCACACAGAGGGTGGTGAATATCTGGTACAAGCTGCCAGAGGTAGTAGTAGAGGTGGGTACAATTTTGTCTTTTAAAAAGCACTTAGACAGTTACATGGGTAAGATGGGTATAGAGGGATATGGGCCAAATGCGGGCAATTGGGACTAGCTTAGGGGTTAAAAAAAAAGAGTGGCAGGGACAAGTTGGGCCAAAGGGCCTGTTTCCATGCTGTAAACCTCTATGACCCTGAGGTCACATACCAACCTATTCAAGAACAGCTTCTTCCCTGCTGTCATCAGACTTGAATGGAACTGTCTTATATTAAGTTGATCTTTCTCTACACCCTAAGCTATGACTAACACTATATTCTGCACCCGCTCTTTTCTTTCTCCCTTATGTACTGTATGAATGATATGTTTCGTCTGCATAGCGGGCAAGAAACAATACTTTTCACTGTATCCCAATCCTCCGACCTGGCAGTGACCCAGCTGACCCCAACAACGGACCCGAACACCGGCTCATCAGCAACTCCCGATGCCATCCATTTACCAGCCTTCGACCCATTCACGCCAGAGTGTGGTCCAACGCCGGCATCTCCACATCCCAATACATGCCCAGAGACCAGGAAAATGCTGCTGAAGCCGGGACCTTCGCTCTGCAATGACCAGTCCTGCATCCCTGGAGCTGGAACCCTCTCTCCCCTAATCCCCGACCCCTCTGACCCGGAGGGCTGCGACCTCCTGCAGGCCCCAAGGACTCGCTCCACTCCCCTTCCTACAATCACCCCATACTCCTAAAAATCAACTCCGTGCCTAACAATCACTGACACTGCTCTTTTAAATTTACTTGCAGGCCAAGAGAACCTCCGACCTCCGAAGGAAGATCCCGACCTGGCAGTGACCCAGCTGACCCCAACAACGGACCCGAACACCGGCTCATCAGCAACTCCCGATGCCATCCATTTACCAGCCTTCGACCCATTCACGCCAGAATGTGGTCTAGACATCCACCGACTAGCGAAGCCAAACCACAGCCCGACAGCAACCCGGAACACCCAACTGCGCAGACCCATCAACCGATGCAGGAACCGCAAGCAAGGCAACAAATCCTCCATCCACACACCGACCAGAGCGAAGAACCTCATTGGACACAACAATATCCCGAATACCGCCAACTATTCTCACCGTCTCTCGGACTCATAGAACATAGAACAGTACAGCACAGAACAGGCCCTTCGGCCCACGATGTTGTGCCGAGCTTTATCTGAAACCAAGATCAAGCTATCCCACTCCCTATCATCCTGGTGTGCTCCATGTGCCTATCCAATAACCGCTTAAATGTTCCTAAAGTGTCTGACTCCACTATCACTGCAGGCAGTCCATTCCACACCCCAACCACTCTCTGCGTAAAGAACCTACCTCTGATATCCTTCCTGTATCTCCCACCACGAACCCTATAGTTATGCCCCCTTGTAATAGCTCCATCCACCCGAGGAAATAGTCTTTGAACGTTCACTCTATCTATCCCCTTCATCATTTTATAAACCTCTATTAAGTCTCCTCTCAGCCTCCTCCGCTCCAGAGAGAACAGCCCTAGCTCCCTCAACCTTTCCTCATAAGACCTACCCTCCAAACCAGGCAGCATCCTGGTAAATCTCCTCTGCACTCTTTCCAGCACTTCCACATCCTTCTTATAGTGAAGTGACCAGAACTGCACACAATATTCCAAATGTGGTCTCACCAAAGTCCTGTACAGTTGCAGCATAACCCCACGGCTCTTAAACTCCAACCCCCTGTTAATAAAAGCTAACACACTATAGGCCTTCTTCACAGCTCTATCCACTTGAGTGGCAACCTTTAGAGATCTGTGGATATGAACCCCAAGATCTCTCTGTTCATCCACAGTCTTCAGAACCCTACCTTTGACCCTGTAATCCACATTTAAATTAGTCCTACCAAAATGAATCACCTCACATTTATCAGGGTTAAACTCCATTTGCCATTTTTCAGCCCAGCTTTGCATCCTATCTATGTCTCTTTGCAGCCTACAACAGCCCTCCACCTCATCCACTACTCCACCAATCTTGGTGTCATCAGCAAATTTACTGATCCACCCTTCAGCCCCCTCCTCTAAGTCATTAATAAAAATCACAAAAATCACAAAATCACAAAAATCACAAAGACTCGAAAAGAAGCAGTCACTCCAAGAAGCGTGGAAAACGTGCAGGCCTGCAGGTGCGAGTGAAACAACGCGGTCCCAAGGCCTCCCTCCCCAACTTACTCCTATCAAATGTCCAATCTCTGGAAAACAAGCTCGACGAAACATCCCGAGGCCTTGTTCATTGTGGCCGGGGACTTCAATCAGGCCAAGCTCGAGTGTACTGCCAAGTTACCACCAACACGTCTCCTGTTCCATCAGAGGCCCAAACATCCTAGACCACTGCTACACAAATATCAAACATGCCTACCGCTCTATCGCCCGCCCACACTTTGACAAATCAGACCACAAGGCTGTGCTCCTGCTCCCAGTTTACAAGCAAAAACTGAAGCGGGAGAATCCATCAAAGAAAGTTGTGCAATGTTGGTCTGAGGAATCGGATGAATTCTTACAAAACTGCTTGGAGTCAGTGGACTGGTCGATGGGGCAAATGGCCTCTTTCTGCACTGTAGGGATTTTATGAAGATGAAGGCATGTAAAATCATCGGCTCCAACATACCCCTCCCTGATGAACTCAATGCATTCTACGCCTGTTTTGAGCAAGAGGTTAGTGAGAGATGCCCACCAACTCTGCGATCAGCCTGAACAGGTACGCCACTACAGTAACTGACTCTATTTGTAAGTGTGCAGAAGATTGTGTGCCAAAAAAGCAAATCTGCGTGTTTCCCAACCAGGAAACATGGATGAACAGGGATATCCACTGCTTGCAGAAGTCAAGCGACCGTGACCTGTAACAGTAAGCCAGATACAATCTAAGGAGATCCAAAGATGCTGAAAGAAAGTATGTGTGCAAGCTTGATTCCCAGGCTAACCACAAGAACCCCGCAGACTATGGCAAGGTCTGGAAGACTTAACAGGCTACAAGATTGGGTGGCACGGTAGCACAGTGGTTAGCATTGCTGCTTCACAGCTCCAGGGACCTGGGTTCGATTCCCGGCTCGGGTCACTGTCTGTGTGGAGTTTGCACATTCTCCTCGTGTCTGCGTGGGTTTCCTCCGGGTGCTCCGGTTTCCTCCCACAGTCCAAAGATGTGCGGGTTAGGTTGATTGGCCATGCTAAAATTGCCCCTTAGTGTCCTGAGATGCATAGGTTAGAGGGATTAGCAGATAAATCTGTAGGGATATGGGAGTAGGGCCTGGGTGGGATTGTGGTCGGTGCAGACTCGATGGGGCAAATGTGATCCGCTATTCAGACACGAGGCTTGAAGCTCAGTAAATGAAAGGCTTTTATTTACTGTTAATGAAGCTACCAGAACTTATATACACTATCCCAGACTGAAGGGGTCCCGGCCAGAGCAGGGACTCTTATACCTCTCCCAGGAGGCGGAGCCCGACTGGGATGTGCCACAACACTACAGTACAAAGGTGTAACAACCCCACCCTAACCCAACAGCAACAATAGCACAACCCAACAGTAACATATGTACATCCTTGTAGTCCTGGCCAGCCCCTGGCTCAGCACTATCCAGTGGGAACCAACGATGGTTCACCACATTCACCCCTCCTTTGAAAACAAATGCCGGCGGGGTACAAAAAACAGAATAAAGTGTCAGCAGTCTATAAGTTCAGACGGTCAGGGGGACCGCACCATCGTTGTGACCTCCTCAATACTGGCGGTGACACCGGAGTAGGCACTTGCGGTGGCGTTCTCCCCAAAGCGGCGTCCAGCTGTTCTTCCACGGACTTACAGGCCAGTTGACCCTGAGGTGACGGTAGTCCAGGGGATCCTGATACGCCCTGCGGTGGCGACCATCTTCTGGGCTCAGGCAAGCTGTACATGGGAGTAAAATGGTTAAGCAATGGTCCCGATGCTGCCCGCGCCGTGTCCGGGGAAGAAACAAGAGATAAAGGGTTTGTTACAGGGGGTATGGGAGCGACAGGGGTTGCTACGTCCCCTGCTGGCGCCAGGTCTCGGATCGAGACCGTGTCCTCTCGCCCGTCAGGGTATGCCACATAGGCATACTGAGGGTTGGCGTGGAGGAGATGGACCTGTTCGACCAACGGGTCGGACTTGCGGGCCCTTACATGTCGCCGCAGGAGGACGGGTCCTGAGTACGTCAACCAAGACGGTAATGAGGTCCCCGAGGAAGACTTCCGAGGGAATGAGAACATCCTCTCGTGGGGAGTAGCATTGGTTGCCGTACACAGGAGGGAGCGAATAGAATGGAGCGCATCAGGGAGCACCTCTTGCCAACGGGAGACTGGAAGACCTTTTGACTTCAACGCCAGTAAGACAGCCTTCCAGACTGTAGCATTCTCGCGTTCCATCTGTCCATTACCCCTAGGGTTGTAGCTCGTGGTCCTACTAGAGGCAATCCCGTATGAGAGCAGGAATTGCCTCAAGTCATCGCTCATGAACGACGAGCCCCTGTCACTATGGATGTAGCTGGGGTATCCGAACAGGGTAAAGAGATCACGGAATGCCTTGATAACCGTGGCAGCGGATGTATCAGAGCAGGGAACAACAAAAGGGAACCGAGAGTACTCATCAATGATATTGAGGAAGTACACATTCCGATCCGTTGAGGGAAGGGGGCCCTTAAAATCAACACTCAGTCTCTCGAAGGGACGAGTGGCCTTGACTAAACGTGCCCGGTCAGGTCGGTAAAAGTGCGGTTTACATTCCGCGCAAACCCGACAGCTCCTTGTTACCGACCTGACGTCCTCCACCGAGTAAGGCAGGTTGCGGGCTTTTACAAAGTGGTAGAGCCGAGTGACCCCAGGATGGCACAGGTCATTATGGAGGGCGTGCAAACGGTCCTCCTGTATACTAGCGCATGTTCCACGCGAGATGGCATCTGAGGGCTCATTGAGTTTCCCTGGACGATACATGATATCGTAGTTATCGGTGGAGAGTTCAATTCTCCACCGCAAGATCTTGTCATTCTTGATCTTGCCCCTCTGCGTGTTGTTAAACATGAACGCCACGGACCGCTGGTCCGTGATCAGGGTGAACCGTTTTCCCGCCAAGTAATGGCGCCAGTGCCTGACGGCCTCCACAATGGCCTGGGCCTCCTTTTCCACTGCTGAATGCCGAATTTCGGGGCCTTGGAGGGTGCGGGAAAAAAATGCGACGGGCCTGCCCGCCTGGTTAAGTGTGGCGGCAGGGCGAAATCAGATGCATCGCTCTCCACCTGAAAGGGGATGGACTCGTCTACAGCGTGCATCGTAGCTTTCGCGATGTCGGCTTTCAATTTATCGAAGGCCAATCGGGCCTCTGGCGTTAAGGGAAAAGTCGTGGACTTATTGAGCGGACGGGCTTTGTCCGCGTAGTTGGGAACGCACTGCGCATAATAAGAGAAGAAGCCTAAGCATCTTCTCAGTGCTTTTGCACTAGCAGGTAAGGGAAGTTCAGCAAGGGGGCGCATACGGTCTGGATCAGGGCCAATGACCCCGTTTTCCACCACGTATCCTAGGATGGCTAAACGGCGCGTACGAAACACACACTTCTCCCTGTTGTAGGTCAAGTTCAGGCGAGATGCAGTGCGTCAGAAGTTCAGGAGGTTTGTGTCGTGGTCCTGCTGGTCATGGCCGCAGATGGTGACATTATCCAGGTACGGGAAGGTAGCCCGCAGTCCGTTCTGGTCCACCATTCGGTCCATTGCACGCTGGAAGACCGAGACCCCATTGGTGACACCAAAGGGAACCCTGAGAAAGTGATACAAGCGACCATCCGCCTCAAAAGCCGTGTATTGTCGGTCCTCTGGGCGAATAGGGAGTTGGTGGTAGGCAGACTTGAGGTCTATGGTGGAGAACACCCGGTACTGCGCAATCTGATTGACCATATCAGATATGCGTGGGAGGGGATACGCATCCAGCTGCGTATATCGGTTAATGGTCTGACTGTAGTCAATGACCATCCGGGGTTTGTTCCCGCTCTTGACCACCACGACCTGCGCTCTCCACGGGTTGTATGATCCTTTCTTTGAGGAGCCGCTGAACCTCAGATCTAATGAAGATCCGATCCTCAGTGCTGTAATGCCTACTTTTAGTCGCGATGGGCTTGCAGCCTGGCACAAGATTCTGGAACAAGGAGGGTGTGGTGATCTTCAGCGTCGAGAGGCTACAGGTGGGGCGCGTTGGGCAATTTGGAGGCTGCTGCTGCTTTCCCACTGCCAGTGAAGGGAGTGGCCCACCGTACTGTAGGATTACACTCCTCAAGTGGACCATGAAGTTTAGCCCGAAAAGTATTGGCGCGCATAGATACAGCAACACAAGGAGCTTGAAACGCTCGTAAACTGTGCCTTGCACCTTCAAGGTTACCACTCAACTCCCTAGCACGGCAACAGACCGGGACCTTGATGCCATAGAGATTGTCTGTTTGGCAGGTTGAATCTGGAGTCCACACCGCTTCACAGTGTCTGGGTGGATAAAGCTCTCAGTGCTCCCGCTGTCAAACAGACAATAAAGCACATGATTGTTTACCTGGATATCCATCATTGAACGATCAAGCCTGTGAGGCTTAGCCTGGTCCAGAATGATCGACGCCACCGTTGGTTCATGAGCGCCACTGCTGGCAGCTGAAGTCGATGAGGAGGACCCCTGCTGGTCATTCATGGTCAGTGTCGACCAACATGGCTGCCCCCATGAATCGCACGTGGGTGAGGGCGCCAAACTCAGCGACTCCTGGTGGTCATACTCCTCCGACTCCGTCGACCATAATGGCGTCGTCCTGGTCTCGCACGTGGACAAACCCCGCGACGACTTCGACAATGAAGACCCGAGCTCTGAAGAATCGCAGGCCGCACTGCCGTTCCTGGGTTTAGATCGGCACACTTTTGAATAATGCCCTTTTTAACCGCATGCGGTGCACAACACAGCTTTAGCAGGACACTTTTGCCGAGTATGCTTCGCTCCTCCACAGAAATAGCAACGCGGGCCGCTCGGGGCTGCAGCCGTCGTCTGGCCCGAATGGGAGCATGCCATTACACAGCATTTCGAACCCGAGGGACGAGGAGGGATTTGCGATTGCTCCTGCCACGTTGTCTCCACATGGTCCTCCGGATATAAAACTAAGCTCTTGGAGGCCGACTCAAGCATCTCTGCTAACTCGATGGCCTGGGTAAGATTAAGGTTACCCTTCTCCAACAGTTTAAGTCGAATGTACGACGATCCGACCCTGGCCACAAACGCATCTCGGGCGAGGTCGTACATGCTCTGCTCAGCCGACACAGCTTTGCAGTCACAGCCCCTGGCTAGCTGTAGGTGCTCATTGGCATAGTCCTCCATCGTTTCGCCAGACTGCCGTCGTCGAGTGGCTAGGAGGTAACGAGCGTGTATCTCGTTAGGTGGTTTGGTATAGGGCTTCTTTAGAAGCTTGAGGGCCTTAGGATAATTAGTGGCCGCACGGATCGCGAGGTAGACTGTGTCGCTTACCCTCGCATGGAGGACCCGGAGTCTGTCATCATCTGTGGTGACCGCTGCGGAGGCTGCCAGGTAGTCTTCGAAACATTTCAGCCAGTGGTCGAAGGTGTTAGAAGCGCCCACCGCATGTGGATCTAGCGTAAGGCGTTCCGGCTTCAGAATTTGCTCCATACTCTCTCTCTCTTTTTTTTCCGACGAGAGTTTAACGACAGTAAATAAAATTGATGCGCTATTCAGACACGAGGCTTGAAGCTCAGTAAATGAAAGGCTCTTATTTACTGTAATGAAGCTACCAGAACTTATATACACTATCCCAGACTGAAGGGGTCCCGACTGTGATGTGCCACAACACTACAGTACAAAGGTGTAACAACCCCACCCTAACCCAACAGCACCAATAGCACAACCCAACAGTAACATATGTACATCCTTGTAGTCCTGGCCAGCCCCTGGCTCAGCACTATCCAGTGGGAACCAACGATGGTTCACCACAAAATGGCCTCGTTCTGCACTGTAGGGATTCTATGAAGATGAAGGCATGTAAAATTGTCGGCTCCAACGTACCCCTCCCTGATGAACTCAATGCATTCTACGCCTGTTTTGAGCAAGAGGTTAGTGAGAGATGCCCACCATTCTGGAAGCCTCAGATGAACGTGTATCTGAAGTCACCATTGCAGATGTCAGAGGAGCTTTCTCGTAGGCCAACCCACAGAAAGTGACTGGCCCGGACGGGGTAACTGGATGTGCACTCAGATACTGCGTGGATCAGCTGGCGGGGATATTCACAGACATCTTCAACCTCTCTTTACAACAATCTGAGGTCCCTATCTGCTTCAAGAAGATGACCATCATCCCGGTACCAAAGAAAAGCCAAGCAGCGTGCCTTAATGACTATTGTGCAGTGGCTCTGACATCCATCATTATGAAATCCTTCGAAAGGCTAATCATGACACAAATCAAATCCAGCCTCCCTTTCTGCCTGGATCCACTACAGTACATCTACAGGTCCACAGCTGACGCCATCTCCCTGGCCCTGCACTCAACCCTGGAAAACCTAGATAACAAAGACACCTATGTCAGAGTCCCACAGCTACACCTCAGCCTTCAACACCATAATCCCTACGAAACTAATCTCCAAACTCCATGGCCTGGGCCTCAGCTCCTCCATCTGCGACTGGATCCTGAACTTCCTAACCCACAGACCACAAAAGTAAGGATAGGCAACAACACCACCTCCACGATCATCCTCAACACCGGTGCCCCAAAAGGCTGTGTTCTCAGCCCCGCCCTATACTCTTTATACACCTATGACTGTGTGGCCAAATTCCCCTCCAACTCGATTTTCAAGTTTGCTGACAACTCCACCCTAGTGGCTCGGATCTCAAACAATGATGAGACAGGGTACAGGAATGAGATAGAGAATCTGGTGAACTGGTGCAGGGACAATAATCTCTCCCTCAATGTCAACAAAATGAAGGCGATACTTATCAACTTCAAGTAACATAGTGGAGGTCATACCCCTGTCTATATCAGTGGGGATGAAGTAGAAATGGTCAGGAACTTCAGGCTTTTAGGTATCCAGATCACCAACAACCTGTCCTGGTCCCCCCATGCCAACACTATAGTTAAGAGAGCCCACCAACGTCTCTACTTTCTCAGAAGACTAAAGAAATTTGGCATGTCAGCTGCGACTCTCACCAGCTTTTACAGATGTGCCATAGAAAGCATTCTTTCTGGTACTGTCACAGCTTGGTTTGGCTCCTGCTCTGCCCAAGACCGCAAGAAACTCCAAAAGGTCATGAACGTAGCCCAATCCATCATGCAAACCAGCCTCCCATCCATTGACTGTCGACACTCCCCGCAGCCTCGGCAAAACAGCCAGCATAGTTAAGGACCTCATACAAAGAACAAAGAAAATTACAGCACAGGAACAGGCCCTTCGGTCCTCCAAACCTGCACCAACCATGCTGCCCGACTGAACTAAAACTCCCTAACCTTCCAGAGACCATATCCCTCCATTCCCATCCTATTCATGTCTTTGTCAAGCCACCCCTTAAAAGTTACTATCGTATCTGCTTCCACTACCTCCCCTAGCAGCGAGTTCCAGGCACCCACCACCCTCTGTGATAAAAACCCTGCCTTGTTCTTCTCCTTTAAACCTTGCCCCTTAAACCTGTGACCCCTAGTAATTGACTCTTAAACCCTGGGAAAAAGCTTCTGACTATCCACTCTGTCCATGCCCCTCAATCTTGTAGACTTCTATCAGGTCGTCCCTCAACCTCCGTCGTAACAGTGAGAACAAACCAGATTTCTCCAACCTCTCCTCATAGCTAATGCCCTCCATACCAGGCAACATCCCGGTAAATCTTTTCTGTACACCCTCCAAAGCCTCCACATCCTTCTGGTAGTGTGACCAGAATTGAACACTATATTCCAAGTGCAGCCTAACAAAGGTTCTATAAAGCTGCAACATGACTTGCCAATTTTTAAACTCAATGCCCCGGCCGATGAAGGCAAGCACACCGTATGCCTTCTTGACTACCTTCACCACCTGTGTTGCCACTTTGAGTGACCTGTGTACCTGTACACCCAGATCCCTCTGCCTATCAATACTCTTAAGGGTTCTGCCATTTACTGAATATTTCCTATCTGTATTAAACCTTCCAAAATGCATTACCTCACATTTCTCGGATTAAACTCCATCTGCCATCTCTCCACCCAAGACTCCAACCGATCTATTTCCTGCTGTATCCTCTGATGGTCCTCATCGCTATCCACAAATCCAACTTTTGTGTCATCCGCAAACTTACTAATCAAACCAGTTACATTTTCCTCCAAATAATTTATATTTATTACAAAGAGCAAAGGTCCCAGCACTGATCCCTGAGGAACACCACTTGTCACAGCCCTCCATTCAGAAACGCACCCTTCCACTGCAATCCTGTTTTCTTTGACCGAGCCAGTTCTGTATCCACCTTGCCAGCTCACCTCTGACACCACGCAACTTCACCTTCTGCACCAGTCTGCCATGCGGGGCCTTGTCAAAGGCCTTGCTGAAGTCCATGTGGACAACATCCACTGCCCTACCCTCAATCATTTTCGTCACTTCCTCGAAAAACTCGATCAAGTTAGTGAGACATGACCTCCCCTTCACAAAATCATGTTGCCTCTCTCTAATACACCCACATATTTCCAAGTGGGAGTAAATCCTGTCTCAAAGAATCCTCTCCAATAACTTCTCTACCACGGACGTAAGGCTCACCAGCCTGTAATTACTTGGATTATTCTTGCTACCCCTCTTAAACAAAGGAACAACATTGGCTATTCTCCAATCCTCTGGTACCTCCCCTGAAGCCAGTGAGGATACAAAGATTTCTCGCAAGGTCCCAGCAATTTCCTCCCTTGCCTCTCTCAGTATTCTAGGGTATATCCCATCAGGCCCTGGGGACTGATCTACCTTAATGTTTCTCAAGCACCCCAATACCTCCTCCTTTTTGATCTCAACATGACTCAAACTATCCACACATCCTTTCCCAGACTCATCATCCACCAGTCCTTCGGTGAATATGACGCAAAGTACTTATTTATACTTCGCCCATAGATTCCCTCCCCTGTCCTTGAGTGGGCCAACCCTCTCCCTGGGTACCCTCTTGCTCTTCATATATGTATAAAAAGCCTTGGGATTTTCTTTAATCCTGCTGGCCAATGACTTTTCGTGACCCCTTTTAGCCCTCCTTACTCCTTGCTTAAGTTTCTTTCTACTGTCCGCACCCTGGACATTCTCTCTTCCACCGGGAAAAAGAACAAAAGTCTGAAGTCACATACCAACCGACTCAAGAACAGCTTCTTCCCTGCTGCCATCAGACTTTTGAATGGACCAACCTCGCATTAAGTTGATCTTTCTCTACACCCTAGCTATGACTGTAACATTACATTTTGCACTCTCGTTTCCTTCTCTATGAACAGTATGCTTTGTCTGTAAAGGCCGCAAGAAACTATATTTTTCACTGTATATTAATACATGTGACAATAATAAATTCAAATCAAATCCATGTGACAATAATAAATCAAATTTATTCTAATCAGATGGTTAACATGAAAGATTAACGGATAAGAACGCAGACTTTATTTGGAAGTCTTGAATATATATTGCTGTAACAGCCAGAGGGATGTTTATAGCAGTGGGGGTGGGGGGGGAAATGACACTCACGGTGTCGTTTACATGTCAATGCCCTGCATTCTGTAAGCAATTTGTTTCTTGTTGTGACAGCAAAGTGCTGGTGACTCATCAGTATGCAAATGAGGTTTTAATTAAGTGGAATGTTGACGCTTTGCCCTGCACAAATCGGACTTTTGAATATACCACGGTGGGTTGAAAGGTCAGAATTCATCACCATGGATATAGATTTCTCATGACCTGGACAATCTCTCAAAGTAAGAATTTCTCTTTGCTAGCAGTTGTAGTGCAACCACAGCTCAGATCAGAGGTTGAAGATGATTTGATGACTATGTAAGGGTTTCTGGAGCCTCAGTGGATTTGGAAGGAGGAGGAAATGCTCTGTATTTGCCACTGGAATAACATCACTGATAACCACCACACAGCTTGATTGTTGGGTGACCACATCAAACCACAACCCAAAACACTGCAATTTAGAAATGAACTGATGCTTTTTCTGCACAGAATAACACAGAACAAATGTTGCAAATCAGCTGCAGCAGTTTCCCTTTCCTTCCAACTGAACTGCACGACAATAATGAAGCACTCCCCCTGAGAACTCCCTGTCTGTGGAAGGAAGTTTTGCTGACATTGAATCCTGGCTTTTAAACCTATCTCCAGCTGCTCGGGAATAAATTCCCACAACAATCCTATGTGGAAGAAACTGTAGTATCATGTTAATTTAGAATGTCTTCATGTTCATCTCTTTACTTAGGATATCTAAAGGTTATTGAAAAGAGAATTCAATGCCAAAATCCTTCCAAAATCAAATGGGAATGAAGTGTTATAATAAATTTTACCTTCGGTTTCCTTCTTATTTTGAATATTTTTGTTTTATATCAAGGTGTAATTGGGGGAGCTGTTGAGTAGGAATTGCATGCACATGCACACACATGTATATGCATGTGTGCAAAAATACCAACGTACACAAAAACACTCCTGTGTGCACACACTGTACCACATACTCTAGTGTACACGTACATATTTAGACACACATTAAATTATTCACAAATACATATATTCAAAAACACTCAAGTACTTGTGGGTATACACATATGCATGCACAAAATGCTTAAGCTAGTGCACATACACATAAAAACACAGGCACACATACATTATATCATCACCATCTCCTATTCTTTTGGTTAATGTACCAACAAAATTGTCGAACATAGTCGTATTAAAAGTTTATTCTGGTTCTTAAACAGGTGACAATTATGTCAATAATCCATTGTGATATACATTTTGCTTTGAATAAAATTGACAATCCAGGCACAAAATGTGCAAGTTTTCCACACTGAACTTTTTCTCAGGCTTCTGCCCAAACTCTCTCATTTATCAGCGAAAATATAAACTCTCCCACGGACCAGTGTTGTGGATAGCATTTTAGAGCATAGTTCATTTCTGAGAAGATATTCCTTGATTTATTTAAGAGTGAGAACCCAGTGCAGTTTCATTCATACAACAGAAAGTGGGTTTTATCACCAAAAAACGTTTTTCATCAGAGTATCGGAACCACCCACTGAGTAACGAGGTTAAAATAACTAAAAATGACAAAAGTAACTATGCAGAAACACTTTGTAGTTTTGTTGGTTTACATGAACCAGTTTCTTAGTAAATTAAATTATTTTTACTATGTCAAATTTTAAAAGGTGCCCTCACACATAAAAAAGTTTAATTTAAGCACCTAAAATTGCCACAAGACGCAGAAACTCACCATGATGATTAAATCAATCTGGGATGTGACCAGTTTTAGGGGTGGGATCAGTGTGTTTTTAAATCAGCACCGTGCATCACAAACTCAATTTGCACTGGACGTGATTTACACTTGAAATTCCACAATCTTTTGTGCTGACCTTGCCAATTCTGAGTGAATTGTACCGGAAACGCAAGTAAAGGGTAACTCTACCGCCGGGTAAATTATGTTGTCTGTATAAATTCTGAGCTAATGAAAGTAATACTTTCAACATTACTGGTTAGTCAATCTTCCAACCCAATTTCTAGAGTTCAGAATTCCAGTTGACAGAAAATAAATGATTGTTCGTCCCAAACATTAACAACTGAGTCAGTGGTGCTGCAGGAGCCAGGAACCCCAATGTTAAATAGGTAGATGCCTTGTTGGTTGTTACTCGCATTAGGCTGCCTAGGGCTGGGTTGTCATGGAGCCTGCAAGAATGGGAAATGCAGCATGGTTGAATTAGGCAGGAGCCGAAATTTCGAATTCCCGACTGCGGGTTGAGATTCAGAAGCATGTTCCTACATTTGCATGCCATGAATACTCAACGTAAACGTAAAGCATCTACCTTCAAAATAAAGTCAGCAAAGCAAGTAAATCTTGTGGTAGCCGGTTCCCAGTTGTTTAAAGATGGCGTGCAACAGTGTGTCTCTGGTCTTGTTGAATTCTGCAGCAAAGGGGAGAGGAGCAGGAGAATGGCAGCTTGTATGGAATCTCAGGATAGGCAAGGGTGAGTCAGTGGTGAGGGGATTGGGGCTTGGAGGAGCAGAAGAGGGATCAAGGGAGGACAGAAATTTAGGTCAGGGGCATGAAGAAGTGGAAGAGAGAAGGCCCTGGTGTGGTGAGACTAGTGAGAATATTCAATCAAGGTAAGAAAATGAGTATCAGAACTGCGTTCATCTCAGGCTGAGAGAGTCCTTAAAGGGCTTTGAGATTATAAACAACATTTCAATTATTCCCACTGAGAGTGACCTCGGAAATATATTTTACAAAGCGTAGAAGGAGGGCCAGCTGAGCCTGGGAGTTCAGCCATGTCCCACAGAGTGGAACAACACTGGACACTAACATGAACATTCCATATACAATCTCTACAGTGCAGGTCATTTAGCCCATTGGGTCTACACCGATTCTCCAACACAGCATTTTACCCAGGCCCGATTCCTGTAACCCCATGTATTTACCCTGCTAATCCCCCCCAGCCTACACATTTCTGTACACTATGGGAGAATTTTCCTGTCCCATCCACCACGGGAATCTAGTGGGCAGGGGGAGCAGTCCATGCAAAGGTCCATTGACCTCGGGTGGGATTTTCTGGTTTTGGGGTGAGCATAGCCTGAAACACCCACCCGAAGGCAAAATTTAATATGGCCAATGTACCTAACTTGAACACCTTTGGAGTGTGGGCGGAAACTGGAGCACCCAGAGGAAACCCATACAGACACGGGGAGAATGTGCAAACTTCACACAAGGCCGGAACTGAACACGGGTCCCTGGTGCTCTGAGGCAGCTGTGCTAACCGCTGTGCTATGAACAAAAAGTACATCATTGTTTCTTCCACAATAAAGAAATGTCCTGTAACCATCAATGTGTGCCAACCATGAGGTGTGCTGGTATATTTAGCTTTCTGACTAAACTAGACTCAACCAATAACAATAATGCACACATCAATAAAGTGAAACCAATATGAAACATTTACAAGTGAAATTTAAATTTGAGAGATTGAAAGCGACCCTCACTTCAGAATCTACCATCAGGAGTCGAGTGCAAGGGTTAAAATTCCACCTAATTTGTTTTCAGACGAAGTTGCTGAGAGACAAAATGTAAATGAGAAATAGAAGGGAGTCGAGGAGTGATCTTTTGAGTTTCCAGAGGTTGCGCAACATGATTGGAGAGAGAAGCCATTACGGGTGATTCTCTGAATATGATTCAAACATTACAAATCGAACCAGGTCAGGGCAGCTCCTCCCAGCTGGATGATGGAGCAGAGATATTGGAGGAGGAATGGTAATGGCTGCAGACAGGGAGAACTGGAGGAAGAGCAATAGTTGACCACAATTACAATAATGTTGCATTGGGAACACAAACCTGAGGTTTTCAAGCATGCAAATGTGGAGAAGATGAGCAAGGATTTGGGGTGGTAAAAACACATTCAAGATCCTTGGGATGGAAAGGGAACTTGGAGATGGGGTGGCAAATAGCAAGGAAAGAGGAGTCAAGGATGACTTTTTGAGTAATGTAGTGATGTTGGCACAGAGTGGAGAATATTACTAACTGAGTCAAATCATACGGTGGAATAAGTTGGGAAATAAAAGTATGGCAGCGAACTGGTGGAAGGCATCATAGCCAATCTAGTTCAAGAGCATTCAAGTATTTTAAGCAATTGAAAGAACTATTTTATAATAAACATACAAATATATAAAAAGAAGGGTTGGGATAGATCACCTACTCATCAGGGTCTCCCCATCCAGATACAACGTAAACTCAGCAACCCTGTCCTCTTAGGAAAAGCAAATATACTGCTGCCAATTTAGAAAAAACTCACCTCTAGCCCCAAAAACAAGCAGCCTGGTGATCACAACTGACCACTGCTAATTATCATCCAAGTTAGTTAACAATAGGTTGTAGCAATCTCATCCTAGGAGTCGTAAAAATTAGGACTTAGTCCGGGAGTTGTGCATATAGTACAGACTACAACATCAGTGCTGCACCCCTGCATTGCCTGCCTGTTTCCACTTGACTGACCGGTGGTCAGTCACCCATTCCCTCCCTCCCCATATACACTTAAACTGTGGGTGACCACATCTATAAGTGTGCTATCCATGAAGCACTCTACCGCATGGCTGTGTTGCTGTGACGCCTCATGGATATGCTGCTGTGACGCCAGGGGTGACATGATGGCACAGTGGTTAGCAGTGCTGCCTCACAGTGCCAGGGACCCGGGTTCGATTCCCGGATCAGGTCACTGTCTGTGTAGAGTTTTCTCGTTCTCCCTGTGTCTGCGTGGGTTTCCTCCGGGTGCTCCGGTTTCCTCCCACAGCCTGAAAGACGTGGTTAGGTGCATTGACCCGAACAGGCACCAGAGTGAGGCGACTAGGGGAATTTCACAGTAACTTCATTGTAGTGTTAATGTAAACCTTACTTGTGACTAATAAATAAACTTTAAGAAAGATTCTGCTCAAGTTCTGAAACCCAGAGTTCAAGATGTTGAAACTGACAACATTTCCTGCAGAAATTATCCAAGACACATGGAGCAAGGATGCTAAGTCAAGACTTTATCTACATGTTTGGCTGGAGGTAAAATAAACCATTGAACTATTCAAAGAGCAGGAAACACTCCTGAGGTCCTGGACTATATCCTCCAACTAACATCACCAGAGAAACACATTAACATATTAGTAATCTTGTTGCTTTGTTTGCCTACATGACATCATGAATTGGGATGAGCTCAGCCAGCAAGGAGATATACAAATGCAGGTTCTTTCCCTGTTCTCCAATTGGAAATGTCTTCTTCCCTCAGAAACCAGGCTAACACGGCACGGCACGGCTCGGTAGCACAGTGGTTAGCACTGCTGCTTCACAGCTCCAGGGACCTGGGTTCGATTCCCGACTTGGGTCACTGTCTGTGTGGAGTTTGCACATTCTCCTCGTGTCTGCGTGGGTTTCCTCCGGGTGTTCCGGTTTCCTCCCACAGTCCAAAGATGTGCGGGTTAGGTTGATTGGCCATGCTAAAAATTGCCCTTAGTGTCCTGAGATGTGTAGGTTAGAGGGATTAGTGGGTAAATATGTAGGGATATGGGGGTAGGGCCTAGGTGGGATTGTGGTCGGTGCAGACTCGATGGGCCGAATGGCCTCTTTCTGTACTGTAGGGTTTCTATGATTTCTATGAACACTGCAATGAACACATTCCTGTTGGCTAATTTAGTAATCTATTCCAGAATGTGACAACTATTACAAACAGTATCATTTCCTGGCACCGGGCCCCTTTGCCTAATGATTTTTCATTTGCTTCAAGAGGAACATTTTTCTTTTTGGTTTCGAGGAGCTGCACAAATTTTGCCTTAACAAATAGCCGAGTTAAACATAATTTCCTTTGCAGTAAAATGACAGAAGGCAACTCCTACATTATAGGTGTAACTTATTGAGTGTATATTCCCAGAATGGAGCTTCACCCATCAGGACCATCTATCATCAATTCAAATGTGGAAGTTCGCAGACTCCGCTTTTCCAACAGTGGGCTAGAAAATCCCATGGGACTCTCACTGCCCCCGAGCTCAATTTACCAATAAGCTCCCCTGGCAAGTAACACTCCTGTCACTAGAGCAAAATAAAATCTTCCATTTGCATCTCTTCAATTACTGAAACAGCACACCTTCAGGCCAAAAGAGAAACTTGCTGACAGCACAGTGTGTCTCTCCAAGAATCGCCATGGGCAGTTGTATTGCGCAATTTAATTCTTCTGATAATATACTTTAAAAAACTACAGTGAGTTGTCCTTTCCCTCTGAAAAATAACCAAAAAACAATAATGTCCAACACAGCCATAATCCTGTATCAAATTTAATTTGCTGCAGACCCAGTCACTCAGAGGATGAGAGAAAAGCTTTCTCCTTCACCTCCCACTCACCATCCATTGAAAGTTTAAAGTCTATTTATTAGTGTTACAAGTAGGCTTACATTAACATTAGCAATGAAGTTCCTGTGAAAATCCCCTAGTCGCCACACTCCGGCACCCGTTCAGGTACACTGAGGGAGAATTTAGCACGACCAATACACCTAACCAGCACGTCTTTCGGACTGTGGGAGGAAACTGGAACACTCAGAGGAAACCCACGCAGACATGGGGAGAACGTGCAGACTCCGCACAGATAGTGACCCAAGCCGGGAATCAAACTCAGGTCTCTGGCGCTGTGAGGCAACAACACTAACCACTGTGCCACCTGGATACCCAACAAAGGGAAAATATGAGACGGGGGGGACCCATTCTTACTGAAAGATGCAGTACTGGCAGTATTTTTATAGTGATTCAAACAGAACGCTTGTCTTCAGAGTTTGACTGCGTTTGTTATGAAATTATTTAATGCACAGCACTATGTTGGGCACTCAGACACATTCCGAGAGTACTACTCACTGGTTGCTATTGCCAACACGTTTTTTCCTTATTTGCTGAGAAATGTGGTTCAGCCACTCCGATGAAGATCAGTATTATCATAGAATCATAGAAACCCTACAGTGCAGAAGGAGGCCATTCGGCCCATCGAGTCTGCACCGACCACAATCCCACCCAGGCCCTACCCCCACATATTTTACCCACTAATCCCTCTAACCTACGCATCCCAGGACTCTAAGGGGCAATTTTTTTTATTTTTTTTAACCTGGCCAATCAACCTAACCCGCACATCTTTGGACTGTAATCAGGAGTAATTCTTTCAGCAACACTAGGACAGCGAAACTGGATTGAAGAATAAAGAGTAATCAGGAGTAATTCTTTCAGCAACACTAGGACAGCAAAACTGGATTGAAGAATAAAGAGTATGACTCAGATATTGCAGTAAAAATAGTGTTGAGGCCAACACACAGTGTTAGCGACTTCCAGCGATCACATGTGCAGAAATATTCAGGTAGCCCTACTCTTCCAGAACCCTGACAATTGAAATACATGGAAGGATATGAAGTTACTGTACTTATGTGATTTGTACCCATTGAATTCTCCCCGAGTGGTTGGAGACAGGGTTGGCAATGCCCCTTGGGCAGTGCCTGTGTGCCGCTGCCAACTTGGCACCCTGGCACTGCCCATGGAGCACAGGGCAGTGCCAAAGGGACAGGGTCTGCGGGGAAGGGTGGGGCCATGATGGGGAGCAGGGCCATGGTGGAGAGGCAGGGAGCAGGGAGCTCCGTAGGGGTGGGTAGGAAGGGGAGGTACTCTGCATGAGGGTGGAGATTGGCCTGGGCAATGTATGAGGCAGTGATCATCTGGGGCAACAATTGTGGGGGGGTGGGGGCTGGAGAAAGGCAATTGGCCAGGGCAGCGATCAGGTGGGGGTAGCGATGTCCTCGGGAGGGGGGGGGGAGATCGGGGGTGGGGATGATGTTCGGAGATGGCAATTGGTGGGGGGGGGGTGCAGGTGGAATGTCTGAGGATGTGTTGGGTTGCAATCACCTACTTCTAATAGTATGATGACCAGAATTGCACACAATATTCCATCTGTGGCCTCACCAATGTTTCATAAAGACCTCCATGTTCCTATATATTTATCATTATTCATTCGTCGGGCATGGGCATCGCTGGCTGGCCAGCATTTATTGCCTATCCCTAGTTGCCTTTGTAGGACAGTTAAGAATAAACCACTCTGGAGTGATCCTGGAGTCAGATGTAGGTAGGCCAGACTAGGTAAGGATGGCAGATTTCCTTCCCTAAAGGATATTAGTGAACTAGATTGTTTTTTCCGACAATCGACAATGGTTTCATGGTCATCAGTAGATTCTTAATTTCAGATATTTTTCATTGAAATCAAATTTCACCACCAGACTGTGGTGTGATTTGAACCTGGGTCCCCAGAACATTAGCTGAGTTTTTGGATTTATAGTCCAGCGATAATACCATAAGGCCATCCCTTCCTCTCTATATTCTAATGAAGGCAAGCATTCCATATGCATTCTTCATCACCCTGTATACCTATGTTACCACCTTCAGGGATTTATGGACTTGTACACCAAGGTCCTTTTGTTTCTCAACACTCCCAAGGTACCTACCATCATTGTAGGGGCATGGCCACACAGAACCCAGTGGACAGTTCCCTGCCCACAGGACACCCTGACAGTAGCCACCAGGCACCCCAGCAGTGCCAGTTGGACACTATCAGTGTGCCAGGGCAGTGCCAAGAGGGTGGCACCGGAGTGAGGGCTATCCAGAGGGGGGGATGGTTGTGTAGGGGTGGATCATGAAGGGGGTCATGATAAAGGCATGTCAGGAGTCATGATTGCCGGGGGGGGGGGGGAGAGCATGTCGGGAGTCAGGCATGAGGACCCATCAGGAGAGCCCTGATGGCAGCGACCCGTGTCGGCGAATGGGTGGGGGAACATGTTGATGTCCATGGTGTGAGGGAGGGGGTCTCCCAGTGCACTGCGAGATCAGGATGCCCTTGCGGACCCACGCCCAAGTGCTCTGAAGCCAGGTTCACCAATGTGTTTAGGCCCCACCCTCCCCAGTGCAGCGGGGAACTCACCACTCTCCAAAAAAGTGACTGAGTGAGGGGCGATTGTAGTGTGGAGCATGCCTGAGAGGCCGATGTGGATCACTCTGTTATTCTCCGCATTCTGACACCTGGACCGCGATTTTACGACCACACCCGTTGATCGGCGTGGCAAGGTGGTAAGATTGTGTGCAGAGCGTAAATTTGGGTTCACGCCATTTTTGTGCTGCACACAGTGCAATCGGTACTGTTTTGCCGGCAGGATCAGCATTGCGCCCTATTTGGTCATGCATGGCATTAACACATTCAGCACAGCCGTTTACAACCTCAGCAACATTTACCGCCTCGCCAGATGGATCGCACAGTGGCAATAATCACTCATGGTCCCCATATTTGGGCCCCATATCTAAGGAAGGATGTGCTGGCCATGGAAAGGGTCCAGAGGAGGTTCACAAGAATGATTCCTGGAATGAAGAGCTTGTCGTACGAGGAACGGTTGAGGACTCTGGGTCTGTACTCGTTGGAGTTCAGAAGGATGAGGGCGGATATTATTGAAACTTACAGGATACTGCGAGGCCTGAATGGAGTGGATGTGGAGAGGATGTTTCCACTAGTAGGAAAAACTAGAACCAGAGGGCACAACCTCAGGCTAAAGGGACGATCCTTTAAAACAGAGATGAGAAGGGATTTCTTCAGCCAGAGAGTGGTGAATCTGTGGAACTCTTTACCGCAGAAGCCTGTGGAGGCCGGTCATTGAGTGTCTTTAAGACAGAGATAGATAGGTTCTTGATTAATAAGAGGATCAGGGGTTATGGAGAAAAGGCAGGAGAATGGGGATGAGAAAAATATCAACCATGATTGAATGGCAGAGCAGACTTGATGGGCCCAGTGGCTTAACTCTGCTCCTATGTCTTATGGTCCCCAGCAACAGGGGTCAGATGATGGCCACACCGGGGCGATTGGATGCCATTGAAGTCCCCGGGTGGTATGGCTAGGCAGTGCCCATTGGGCAGTGTTAGCCTGATAGTGCCCACCTGGCATCCTGGCACTGCCCACTGGGCACCATAACTGTGCCAGGGGCAGTGTCAAGAGAGTGGGGCCTGAGTAGGGGGGTGGGGCTATGACAGGGAGAGGCAAAGGGAGTGCTCTGCAGGGGGGGAACTCTACAGGGCGGGGGGGCAGGGGGGAGTCCTGCAGACAGGGGTAATTGGCAGAGGGAATGATCAGTGGGGGGGTGGGGGGGTGATCAACAGGCAGGGGGTGCATGTGTGGGAGGGTTATCAGCACACTGGCGGTGCATGCGGGGGAGGGGTGATCGGCAGATGGAAGTGTGTGCAGGGGGGGCTCATCGGTAAGATGGTGGGGCTGCTGCGGCGTTGGTGGGCTGCAGAGGGGGTCATGATGGGGGACTCATGGGGAGGGTCCCCATGCCCTGATGCTGGTGTTGCCGATGGGGAAGTTACACTGCCACCGATGATAGTGGGCGGGGCAAGAGGGAAGTGATGTTCATGAGTGGGGTGGGCGTGGTAGGAGGTCTTCACTGGGAGATCAGGGCACTGCACAATAGTGCCCCGAGCAGTCTGCCGCTGCTTCATCAACAAGCTTAGGCTCCAACGCCTGCTGTCCAAAAAAGTGACAAGTGTATCATAAGATTCCATTGTCAAACTCTGCCAAAACAGATCTGAAACATACCCGTTTTCTCATCCATTCGACACTTTGGTAAGATTGCATCCTTAATTTGTTTTGGGGAAAATTCTGGCCAAGAGTTTGTAAGGGGAATAGGCTGGATAACTCATTCTACAGCCAGCATAGGAAAGATGGGCCAAATGGTCTCCTCCTGTGCTGCAAATATTCATCTTTCCATGTTAGGATTATATTCACTGGCGTTTAGAAGAGTGAGAGGGGATCTCATAGAAACTTCTAAAATTCTAACAGGGTTAGACAGAGTAGATTCAGAAAGAATGTTCCCAATCGTGGGGGAGTTCAAAACTAGGGGTCATAGTTTGAGGATAAGGGGTAAACCTTCTTGAACTGAAGTGAGGAGAAATTTCTTCACCCAGAGAGTGGTGAATGTGTGGAATTCACTGCCACAGAATGTAGTTGAGGCCAAAATGTTGTCTGATTTCAAGAAGAAATTAAATATAGCCCTTGGGGTTAAAGGGATCAAGGGGTATGGGAGGAAAGGGGGAATCAGGATATTGAATTTGATGATCAGCCATGATCAAAACGAATGGCAGAGCAGGCGTGAAGGGCCGAATGGCCTCCTCCTGTTTCTAGTTTCTATGTTTTCATTTCCAGAATTCAAGTGAAAAGAAGCAAAATATCATTGGGCAATTTAAAGCAGCCCTGACATCAGGAAAATATGCAGTGAAAGTGTAAAGCTGTTTTGGAAGATTAATTTGAACTTTAATTTTTCACATAAAATCATGTGTTTGTAATTAACTCTGTTCCCAGGCTGTTGCTAAGTAAAGACATGTTTTTATATTTGGT
This sequence comes from Mustelus asterias, assembly GCF_964213995.1. Taxonomy (NCBI): domain Eukaryota; kingdom Metazoa; phylum Chordata; class Chondrichthyes; order Carcharhiniformes; family Triakidae; genus Mustelus; species Mustelus asterias. The sequence continues at coordinate 104,542,304 of NC_135807.1, read as the reverse complement.
AAGGTGATCTCACTCGCATGTTATTAATGCAGCAATTTGGAGGTTTAACATTGCTCTTAGGCAACACTTCCACAGACAGGATGTGCCTTATTTTCATTCAACTCAACAGCTGTTCTCCATCAAACTCTCCCCCTCTCTCCCAATTCCAAAAGATGTTAAAGACTCTATAAATGGCTAAAAAGGCTACGATTGTCATCACAAATGGACAGTCAGCTTGTCCATTTCAAGGGGTCCTCTCAGTAGTGGTGGGAAATATGACCTCCCTCAGGTCTCACAGAGTGTGCAATGTCAATTCAAGATCATGACCATGGGGAAGGTCACTCACTCAAACCAGTATAATGTGTTTTTTTCCTCAACAGTCATTCATCAATGTCTGTTTCTTCAATCTTCACCCCGTTTTGGATGTTTTGAAAGCTTTCTAAGAAAGTGAGGATGCGGTAGGGGGATGCAATCTCCAAAGATGAGGCTGAGGTGGGTTTTATACAATTACTTGGGGCCTTAGCTCAATGTTAATGAACCCATTTTCTGTCAGAGAATATCATGCTTTCCTTTTGAAATTTTTTGCTGTCGATCCTGATTTCATACATAATCACAGTTATTCCTCACTCACTAATGTAATAAAAGCTATTACGAAGTGCTGGAGAGAGTATAAGAACATAAGAAATAGGAGCAGGAGTAGGCCATCTGGCCCTTCGAGCCTGCCCCGCCATTCAACAAGATCATGGCTGATCTGAAGCGAATCAGTTCCACTTACCCGCCTGCTCCCCATATCCCCTAATTCCCTTATCGATCAGAAAACTATCTACCCGTGATTTAAACATATTCAACGAGGAAGCCTCCACCACTTCAATGGGCAGAGAATTCCAGAGATTCACTACCTTCTGAGAGAAGAAGTTCCCCCTCAACTCTGTTCTGAACCGGCCCCCCCTTATTTTGAGGCTGTGCCCTCTAGTTCTGGTTTCCCTTCTAAGTGGAAAGAATCTCTCCACCTCTACCCTATCCAGCCCCTTCATTATCTTATATGTCTCTATAAGATCACCCCTCATCCTTCTAAACTCCAACGAGTACAGACCCAATCTGTTTAATCTCTCCTCATAAGCTACACCCCTCATCTCCGGTATCAACCTGGTGAACCTTCTCTGCACTCCCTCCAAGGCCAATATATCCTTTCGCAAATAAGGGGACCAAAACTGCACACAGTACTCCAGTTGCGGCCTCACCAGTGCCTTGTACAGTTGCAGCAAGACCTCCCTGCTTTTATATTCTATCCCCCTCGCGATAAAGGCCAACATTCCATTCGCCTTCTTGATCACCTGCTGCACCTGCAGACTGAGTTTTTGCGATTCGTGCACAAGGACCCCCAGGTCCCTCTGCACAGTCGCACAATGTAATTTTTCTCCATTTAAATAATATTCCAATTTACTATTATTTCTTCCAAAGTGGATAACCTCACATTTGCTGACGTTATATTCCATCTGCCAGATCCTCGCCCACTCGCTCAGCCTATCCAAATCTCTCTGCAGACTTTCCGCGTCCTCCACGCAATTCGCTTTCCCACTCACCTTCGTGTCATCAGCAAACTTGAATTCCCTACATTCAGTCCCCTCCTCCAGATCATCTATGTAAATGGTAAACAATTGTGGCCCCAGCACCGATCCCTGCGGCACCCCACTGGTCACCAACTGCCAACCAGAAAAGCACCCATTTATCCCAACTCTCTGCTTCCTGTTAGATAGCCAATCCCCAATCCATGCCAACACCTTACCCCTAACTCCGTGTACGCCAATCTTCTGCAGCAACCTTTTGTGAGGCACCTTATCGAACGCCTTCTGGAAATCTAAAAACACCACATCCACCGGTTCCCCTCTGTCAACCGCACTAGTGGCATCTTCATAAAAGTCCAGTAGATTTGTCAAACACGACTTTCCCTTCATGAATCCATGCTGCGTCTGCTTGATCGAACCATTCTTATTTCCTCTTTAATAATGGACTCTAGCATCTTCCCAACTACGGACGTTAAGCTAACCGGCCTGTAGTTACCCGCCTTTTGTCTACTTCCTTTTTTAAACAGCGGCGTAACAGTATCATCAGATGCAACTCGTGACAGAGCTGTGGTTTAAAGCGAGCAAATGGGTTCAATGTCACTTGGTTGGTATAAAGGAATGAGAACATTCCCTGACATTCCTGGTCCCACTAAAAATACCAAAACCTCAAATATCCCACTTGGCTGTGGGGGAACATCAGAAAAAATATTGCATTTATTTTGATATAAAGTGATGGTGTTTAGCCATTAGTAAGGCACCAGGAATTTCTTTAGGGTCCAGATGGCAGGTGGGAATTTTATGCCCATGACCTCCTCAGGAGTGGCCTAGCAGACAGCTGGGTCATAAAGTCACGTGGCATGCGTGTTGGGAGTGGGTGCTGTGCCACTGCCATTTATGGAGTCTTTAACATCTTTTGGAATTGGGAGAGAGGGAGAGAATTTGATGGAGAACAGCTGTTGAGTTGAATGAAAATCCTCCACGGTTTACTTCTACCAGCTATGGTGTGGGTGTTGGGTGGCACCTGCTTTGGGCCAATTGAGATCCGCAAGTGGCCAATTGACCTATCCCCCAGTGAAAAGGGCCACCTCTACTTGAAGTCCTTGCCCCACTAGCACCCTGACTGCAGCATACCCCATCCCATCTTTGCCAGGGCCTGGTGAGGCCACCCCACTTACCTTCCAGTCTGCCTTCCTCCATGGCTCCCCTCATTAGGAACTTGCCTTTGGTGGTACTGCTGGGATGGACAATTGCTGGCCATCAGATTGGTTGGTAGCTCTTGAAGGCTGGGCATCCTCATGGGGGTGGAAGCCACAACCTCTGGCAATTAACTGCCTGGTAACCATAATATCTAGTCATGGGCTCCTGACTGACAGAGAGGGACTTGTCCCTAATTTTTTGGCTGGTGGGAAGGGCCACAACCTGCACATAAAATCCAGCCTGTGGTGTGTGAATCCGACTCGGTGGTCTACAGAACACAGCTAAACTTCCAATTCAACTACAACATTCTCCTTTTCTTCAATTTATTTTTGGGATGTGAGTGCCACTGGCAAGGCCGACTTGTACATATAAAGTTGTACAATAATTACAACTCAAGAAAATGGTGGTGAGCCTTGAACCATAACAATCCACCTGTGTCAGTACATATAAGCAAACTCCAGACTTTTAATCCAGTGAAACTGAAGGAACACTGAAGCTCAAAATCAGGATGGTATATGGAGGAAGCTTGCAGGTGGTGGTGTTCCCATGTGCCTATTTCAAAGAATGAGGTGTACCAACAGACAGGAAGGTGGGTTGAAGTGTGTCTACTTCAATGCAAGGAGCATCCGGAATAAGGGAGGTGAACTTGGAGCGTGGATTGGTACTTTGGGACTACAATGTTGTGGCCATTACAGAGACATGGTTAGAACAGGGACAGGAATGGTTGTTGGAAGTTCCTCACAAATTTGGTTGAGTTTTTTGAGGAGGTGACAAAAACGATTGACGAGGGAAGGGCCGTGGATGTCGTCTATATGGATTTTAGTAAAGCGTTTGACAAGGTCCCTCATGGCAGGCTGGTGCAAAAGGTTAAATCTCATGGGATAAAAGGTGAGCAAGCTAGATGGGTGGAGAACTGGCTTAGCCATAGAAGACAGAGGGTAGCAGTGGAGGGGTCTTTTTCCAGTTGGAGGTCTATGACTAGTGGAGTTCCGCAGGGCTCTGTATGGGACCTCTGCTGTTTGTGATATATATAAATGATTTGGAGGAAGATGTAGCTGGTGTGATCAGTAAGTTTGCAGACGACACGAAGATTGCTGGAGTTGCGGATAGTGATGAACATTGTCAGAGAATACAGCAGGATATAGATAGGCTGGAACATTGGGTGGAGAAATGGCAAATGGAATTTAATCCAGATAAATGCGAAGTGATGCATTTTGGTAGATCTAATGTAAGGGGGAGCTATACACTAAATGGCTGAACCATCAGGAGTATAGACACACAGAGGGACCTGGGTGTACAAGTCCACAGATCCTTAAAGGTGGCAGCACAGGTGGAGAGGGTGGTGAAGAAGGCATATGGCATGCTTGCCTTTATTGGACGGGGCATAGAATATAAAAGTTGGCATATGATGTTGCAGCTGTATAGAACGATGGTTAGGCCACATTTGGAATATTGCGTCCAGTTCTGGTCGCCACACTACCAGAAGGACGTGGAGGCTTTGGAGGGAGTACAGAGAAGGTTTACCAGGATGTTGCCTGGTATGGAGGGTCTTAGCTATGAGGAGAGATTGGGTAAACTGGGGTTGTTCTCCCTGGAAAGACGGAGGTTGAAGGGCGACCTAATAGAGTTGTATAAAATTATGAAGGGCATAGATAGAGTGAACAGTGGGAAGCTTTTTCCCAGGTCAGAGGTGACGAACACAAGGGGTCACGGGTTCAAGGTGAGGGGGGCAAGGTTCAACACAGATGTCAGGGGGAAGTATTTTACACAGAGGGTGGTGGGGGCCTGGAATGCACTGCCAAGCAAGGTGATTGAGGCAGACACGCTGGGATCGTTTAAGACTTATCGAGATAGCCACACGAACAGACTGGGAATAGAGGGATACAAAAGAATGGTCTAGTGGGCACATGAGCGGCGCAGGCTTGGAGGGCCAAAGGGCCTGTTCCTGTGCTGTATTGTTCTTTGTTCTTTTGTTCCGGGGCATAGATGTTTCAGTAAGAGTAGGGAAGGTGGTAAAAGAGGTGGAGGAGTAGCATTGTTAATCAAGGATAGTTTAAGGGCTGCAGAAAGGCAGTTCGAGGGGGATCTGCCTCCTGAGGTAATATGGGCTGAAGTTAGAAATAGGAAAGGAGCGGTCACGTTGTTAGGAGTTTTCTATACGCCCCCAAATAGTAATAGAGATGTGGAGGAAGAAATTGCAAAGCAGATTATGGATAGGTGTGGAGGTCACAGGGTAGTTGTCATGGGCGACTTTAATTTTCCAAATATTGATTGGAACCTTTATAGGTCGAATAGTTCGGATGGGGCAGTTTTTGTACAGTGTGTGCAGGAGGGTTTCCTGACACACTATGTGGATAGGCCGACAAGAGGTGGGGCCACATTGGATTTGGTACTGGGAAATGAACCGGGCCAAGTGTTAGATTTGGTTGTGGGAGAGCACTTTGGAGATAGTGATGACAATTCGGTGTCTTTCATTATTGCAATGGAGAGGGATAGGGCCATACGGTAGGGCAAGGTTTATAATTGGGGAGGGGTAATTATAATGCAATTAGGCAAGAATTAGGGAGCATAAGATGGGAACAGAAACTGTCAGGGAAAGGCACCAATGAAAAGTGGAGCTTGTTCAAGGAACAAATACTGCGTGTCCTTGATAGGTATGTCCCTGTCAGGCAGGGAAGAATTGGCCGAGTGAGGGAACCATGGTTCACAAAAGAGGTTGAATGTCTTCTCAAGAGGAAAAAGGAAGCGTATGTAAGGATGAGAAAACAAAGTTCGGTTGGGTCGATTGAGGGTTACAAGGTAGCAAGGGATGAGCTAAAAAAAGGGCTTAGGAGAGCAAGGAGGGGACATGAGAAGTCCTTGGCGTGTCAGATCAAGGAAAACCCCAAGGCTTTTTACTCTTATGTGAGAAATAAAAGAATGACCAGGGTGAGGTTAGGGCCGGTCAAGGACAGTAGTGGGAACTTGTGAATGGAATCAGAAGAGATAGGAGAGGCGATGAATGAATACTTTTCTTCAGTGTTCACCAAGGAGAGGGGCCATGTTTTTGAGGATGATAGGCTGGAGGAAGTAGATGTTCTGAGGGAGGATGTATTAGCAATTTTGAAAAACCTGAGGGTCAATAAGTCCCTGGGCCAGATGAGATTTATCTTAGGATTCTTCGGGAGGCAAGGGAGGAGATTGGCTTTGATCTTTGGGTCCTCACTGTCCACGGGGATTGTACCAGAGGACTGGAGAGTGGTGAATGTTGTTCCTCTGTTCAAGAAAGGAAATAGGAATGACCCTGGTAATTATAGGCCTGTTAGTCTTACTTTAGTGGTCAGTAAGTTAATGGAAAAGGTCCTGAGTGATAGGATTTATGACCATTTAGAAAGATGCAGCTTAATCCAGGATAGTCAACACCGCTTCGTGAAGGGTAAGTCTTGCCTCACAAATTTGATTGAATTCTTTGAGGAGGTAACTAAGTGTGTCGATGAAGGTAAAGCAGTTGATGTCATATACATGGATTTTAGTAAGGCGTTTGATAAGGCCCCCCATGGTCAGCTCATGAAGAAAGTAAGGAAGTGTGGGATAGAGGGAAATTTGACCAATTGGATAAGTAACTGGCTATCTCATAGAAAGAGTAAGAAGTCTCACAACACCAGGTTAAAGTCCAACAGGTTTATTTGGTAGCAAATACCATAAGCTTTTGGAGCGCTGCTCCTTCGTCAGATGGAGTGGAAATGTGCTCTCAAACAGTGCACAGAGACACAGAAATCAAGTTACAGAATATTAATTAGAATGCGAATCCCTACAACCAGCCAGGTCTTAAAGGTACAGACAATGTGGGTGGAGGGAGCATTAAACACAGGTTAAAGAGATGTGTATTGTCTCCAGACAGAACAGCTGTCTGGAGACAATACACATCTCTTTAACCTGTGTTTAATGCTCCCTCCACCCACATTGTCTGTACCTTTAAGACCTGGCTGGTTGTAGGGATTCGCATTCTAATTAGTATTCTGTAACTTGATTTCTGTGTCTCTGTGCACTGTTTGAGAGCACATTTCCACTCCATCTGACAAAGGAGCAGCGCTCCGAAAGCTTATGGTATTTGCTACCAAATAAACCTGTTGGACTTTAAGCTGGTGTTGTGACACTTCTTACTGTGTTCACCCCAGTCCAACGCCGGCATCTCCACATCATATCTCATAGAAGACAGAGGGTGTTGGTGGATGGAACATTTTCAGACTGGAGACCAGTTACCAGCGGTGTACCACAGGGATCAGTGCTGGGTCCTCTGCTATTTGTGATTTTTATTAATGACTTGGAGGAGGGGGGTGAAGGGTGGGTCAGTAAATTTGCTGATGACACCAAGATTGGTGGATTAGTGGATGAGGTGGAGGGTTGTTGTAGGCTGCAAAGGGACATTGAGAGGATGCAGAGCTGGGCTGAAAAATGGCAGATGGAGTTTAACCCTGATAAGTGCGAGGTGATTCATTTCGGTAGGACAAATTTGAATGCGGATTACAGGGTCAACGGTAGGGTTCTGAGGAATGTGGAGGAACAGAGCGATCTTGGGGTTCATATCCACAGATCTCTGAAGGTTGCCACTCAAGGGGATGGAGCCGTGAAGAAGGCCTATAGTGTGTTAGCGTTTATTAACAGGGGGTTTGAGTTTAAGAGCCGTGGGGTTATGCTGCAACTGTACAGGACCTTGGTGAGACCACATTTGGAATATTGTGTGCAGTTCTGGTCACCTCACTATCAGAAGGATGTGGAAGCACTGGAGAGAGTGCAAAGGAGATTTACCAGGATGCTGCCTGGTTTGGAGGGTAGGTCTTATGAGGAAAGGTTGAGGGAGCTAGGGCTGTTCTCTTTAGAGCAGAGGAGGATGAGAGGCGACTTAATAGAGGTTTATAAGATGATGAGGGGGATAGATAGAGTGATGTTCAGAGACTATTTCCTCGGGTGGATGTAGCTGTTACTAGGGAGTATAACTATAAGGTTCATGGTGGGAGATATAGGAGGGATGTTCGAGGTAGGTTCTTTATTCAGAGAGTGGTTGGGGTGTAGAATGGACTGCCTGCTGTGATCATGGAGTCGGACACTTTAGGAACTTTCAAGCGGTTATTGGATAGGCACATGGAGCACACTAGAATGATAGGGAGTGGGATAGCTTGATCTTGGTTTCGGTCAAAGCTCGACACAACATCAAGGGCCAAAGGGCCTGTACTGTGCTGTACTGTTCTATGTTCTATGTTCTATGTTTAATGAGATGTTGGCCGGCATTCTCTGGCCATTCGCGTCCTGTCACCGCTGCCAGCGAGGCAGAGCATTTGGTGCTCAGTCAAATATCTGTTCGCCACAGTGTCATAAAAACAGAAAATACTGGAAATGCTCGGCAAGCCTGCCAGCATGTTTGCTGATAGAAATCGAGTTATCAGGCTGAATTTTCCAGTGGGTGTCAGGACCTCCACATCAGGCACACATGGGGCTCCTAACCCAACAGTGGAATCTGCTGGGGTGCAGCCTCCTCAGTGTTGTTGTACCTGCTAATTCTCAGATACTTTCAACCAGTTTACTTACTCCAAGGTTTTACCCCGGTGTCCTTATTTGCAAAATGGACAAAGGACAAACACAAGTAAAGTTTCAACAAGTTTATTAATAACAGCACTATTAACCTTTAAATTACCCAGTGGGTTTCTTGATGTCTGCCTGACAGGACACCAGGGTCCGCCCCCAGGTGTCCATCTCCATGTTGTTGAACTTGTTATCAGATAAAGTATCTACAGGAACTCTTGGTGACAGAAAGTCTGGCCTGATCTAGGTAATTTAAAGGTTAATAGTGCTGTTATTAATAAAACAAGAGGATACCCCAGATTCAAGTATACTACCCTTAAAGATGGTTTGGTTGAACTGCAGGTCTGATTCTCTGAGTCCCTCTGGTCCGTCGTCACGAAGGTGAGTCTCGATGGCAGCTTCTTCCTTCCTTCCTTCTTCGGTCAGTCTTCTGAATGGGCAAGGCCGCCTCCTTCATCGAGTCTTCGCTGCTGGTCTCTCAAAGTGTGTCCCTTTATCCCCCAGCCTGCTTGCCTTTCCAGAAACTTCTCTGGCTTCCGGCCAATGAGGTCTCAGGAGGGAGTTCCAATACCCAGTGGGTTTCTTGATGTCTGCCTGACAGGACACCAGGGTCCGCCCCCCCCCAGGTGTCCATCTCCATGTTGTTGAACTTGTTATCAGATAAGGTATCTACAGGAACTCTTGGTGACAGAAAGTCTGGCCTGATCTAGGCTTCTAACAATAGGCCAATGCATTTCAATGAGGTTCCATGATTTCCTGCTAAGTCTCAGTAGAGTGCAAACGACCTTTGATGGGTGGTTGATAGGTCAGGCACAGACACGTCTGTGTATTTGTATAATTGGCCTGCCTGAGGTTTGACTGTGTTTGATTTCAATATGCCCAATTCTTTAATTTAGGATATCCAATTTTATCAGCCTTAAAACTAGGCCCTGTTTATATCACCACATTCCCTCCTCTTGATCCAATGAGCGTCAGCGAACCGGATCACACAATTCTCACCAAACAATCTCAACAAGCAAGTACCCCAAATCTGGGGTTGACAGTATCATCCCTAACCCACAACAGTACCAACAAATTTAAATGAAGTAAAATAATAAAAAAAAAAGAAACAATAAATCAATCGGGTATATACAAAACAAAGCAATAAACAGAACAAAATGACAAGTGATTATACCTATTAATTATAGATGGGAGAGTATCAAGGCTCTTGATCGTAGAGCCTCTCCCAATGTCGGATGGCCCTTGCCGAGTCCAAGTTATTGCAGAAATTCCTTAGGACGATCTGGAAGCCAGAGCAGTCTGATTGTTGTTGGAAGAAAATGTGGTTGGAAAACTTCCAAGTTGCTTCTGTAAATCAACCATATACTGGTAACACTGAGCATAGTAGGTCAACTGGGCATCAACATAGTCATGCAGGCAACGAAGGTGATGAGCATGTGTACTGCTAATTCTTTCAAACAAAAGTCTTGTGATCTCTGCCTGGCGATCAAATTCACTTTGTGTAATTCGCATTTCCTGTTCTGCTGCTGAATGGGCCTCTGAGACCTTCGCCTTCTCCAGTCTTGCTTTTGCTGCATCTAAATCAAGTCTTCTTTCTGCAAGAGTTTACGTTCTTTAGATATTGTTCTGTAGTCCCCTTCCAGAAAGTTTCTAAGGGGTGCCAAAAGGTTGACCTCTGACGAGTGTACTTCCATCGGGCGTGGGGTGAACCACATAAGTCCGGGGTATCGTAGGCTGATCTTCTGGTCTTTGGTTGATGTGGTGTCTGTGGTTCGGTCTGAGATGAGGAGTCCCAGGTAACAGGGAAGTATGTAGTTCATTCTGGGGAAGATCAAGGTAGCACCTGTTAATTCTTATTAATATCTGATTCTCTTTTTCTTACTAGAATGTCGTATAACTCCTCTCTTTTAAAAAAAACAAAGAAATAAGTAAAGGAATAATAAAGGCCCAATAGTGTCATACGAAGGGTTGGTCGGCAATCAGTGTTGATGGGGTTGAGTTTGCAGAGCGTGAAAATAAAATGTTGGGTATGTGGCATGTGTCGTTGTTGTTGGAGGACGATGGCACAGTATAACAATAGATTCTTCATCCCACAACCAAACTGTGGTGTATCGGAAAATTATGACACAGCATAACGTGGGCAGATAAGAAACCCTTTTCAATTGGGTGATGCATGGAGTGGACGGATAAAGCTATTTACAATCTGGACTGTGATGTCCTGATTCTTTCTTAGTGGAGGGAACCTATGTGGGCGGGCTTTGGCTGCCAGGTACCCACTGCATTACCACCTCTGGTAGTGAGCGCCGGGTCAAATGGTTCTGGGAGTCCCGGTACCAGGGGCGCCACAGGGGGTAAGGTTTGCGGGTTCCCCATCCTTTCCGTCGGGGTCCCCTGGGCCGGGGTTTTATTCCTGAAGCCCTGTAAATTGGGGCGGGGACCGAGGTTGCGTGTGCTGTTCCTGGGGATACTGGGTGAGGGTCGATAACCTGGGGTACAGGTTGTGGACCGTGGTTTAGGTCCGGTGCTGTGGGGTGAGGGTTGGGGCTTCCTTGTGACTCAAAGACTCCTTCCAGGGTGACATGGTATTGGTGAAAATTTTGCTGGGAGCCGAATGCCTTCATTTGGTTCACATGATACACCCGGCTTTCTTGTGGTCTACCATGACCTTGTATACCGAAGGGCTGGCCTTGTCTACCACTGGATAGGGGCCGGCATATTTGGGGGACAAGAATGTTCTAGGCTGGAAGACTCTGAGCATTATCTGTTGCCCAACCTCATATTTGATGGGTTTTACCTTCCCATCAAAATAGGCCTTACTTTGCTGCTTCCGTTTGCCTATCTTAACGGCTGCAGCCTGTTGCGCGGCCTGTATGTTTTCTAGGATGGCTCTCACGGCATTTTCGTGGGTGAGGGCCGTGACTTCGAGCCCGGACAGATCCAGCCCGAGTAAAGGTTCAATTCCTCACATAGGTCACCCAGTCATGAGGACGTGGGGGGTGAATCCGGTGGAACTAGATACGGAAGATACTAGATGCATTTTGGAAGAAATAATGTAGGGAGGAGTTATACAATAAATGGCAGAGTCATCAGGAGTATAGAAACACGGAGGGACCGAGGTGTGCAAGTCCACAAATCCTTGAAGGTGGCAACACAGGTGGAGAAGGTGGTGAAGAAGGCATATGGTATGCTTGCCTTTATAGGACGGGGTATAGAGTATAAAAGCTGGAGTCTGATGATGCAGCTGTATAGAACGCTGGTTAGGCCACATTTGGAGTACTGCGTCCAGTTCTGGTCGCCGCACTACCAGAAGGACGTGGAGGCGTTACAGAGTGCAGAGAAGGTTTACCAGGATGTTGCCTGGTATGGAGGGTCTTAGCTATGAGGAGAGATTGGGTAAACTGGGGTTGTTCTCCCTGGAAAGATGGAGAATGAGGGGAGATCTAATAGAGGTGTACAAGATTATGAAGGGTATAGATAGGGTGAACGGTGGGAAGCTTTTTCCCAGATCAGAAGTGACGTTCACGAGGGGTCACGGGCTCAAGGTGAGAGGGGCGAAGTATAACTCAGATATTAGAGGGATGTTTTTTACACAGAGGGTGGTGGGGGCCTGGAATGCGCTGCCAAGTAGGGTGGTGGAGGCAGGCACGCTGACATCGTTTAAGACTTACCTGGATAGTCACATGAGCAGCCTGGGAATGGAGGGATACAAACGATTGGTCTCATTGGACCAAGGAGCGGCACAGGCTTGGAGGGCCGAAGGGCCTGTTTCCTGTGCTGTACTGTTTTTTGTTGTTCTTTGGAATTGCGCACTATCATTAATATGAAGGGGAGGACTTTGTTCCAGGAGTGATTGTTCTGCTGAAAGGTCTTACGAATCGTATCTTTGAGGGTACGGTTCATCCTCTCTACTACACCGCTAGATTGGGGGTGGTAAGCAATGTGGAATTGTTGCTTTATCCCGAACAATTCCATTACGCGTTGCATTACCTGAGCAGTGAAGTGAGTGCCCTGGTCCGAGTCGATGCTGCGGGGAAGGCCCCCCCTAGTGAATATACGCTGCACTAGGATGTCGGCCGTGACCTTGGCCGTGTTAGTGCGGGTTGGAAAAGCTTCCACCCATTTACTAAAAGTGTCTACCATGACCAGGATGTATTTGTAACCTCCCACTCCGGGCGGTAGGGGACCAATATAGTCAATCTGGAGATTTGTCCAGGGACCTTCCACAGGGCGAGTATGCCTCAGGTCCCCTTTGTGGGCATATTTATCAGGATTGTTCTGTGCACAGATGATACAATTATCGACATAATGCCGCACATCCTGTTCTAGGTTTGGCCACCAACACAATCCTTTGATTCACTCACTAGTGGTTCCTGCTCCTTGATGGCCCTGGACATTGTGGGTTTGGAAAATGATTTGGTTACGGTCCCTGGTTGGGACCACATATCGGCCGTCCTTAAGGACAAGCCCATCCTGTACCGATATTGTGTCTCGCCATTTTTCAAAGGAGACGGGGTTTGCCCCTTCCTGAATTTGTTTCAGGTCCTGGTCACTGCTCTGGGCTTGTTTTAGGTCTTCACCCTCGGTCTGGCAACAGTCACAGCTTCAATTTGCTCTGTAACTATTGGTTGCCAAAATTTCCCCTCTCTAGCACCCTGTCTGGCTAATTCATCTGCCCTTATGTTCCCAAGTGGGGAGGTGCGGTGGTGGGCCTTTACTTTAATTATGCCATACTCCCGGTCTTGGTCAGCCTGGAAAATAAATCTTAACAGTGGGTCTGATGGTAGAGGTTTCCCATCTGCAGATATGAATCCCCTTGCTTCCCATAGGGGCATGAAGTCTGTTAAACTGTTGGAGAGATACATACTATCGGAGTGTATGTCCGCGGGTGTGGGGAACAGGTCAGGATGGCTGACTATGTATGCTATCGCTACCAGTTCTGCAGCTTGTGCACTCGTGTGCTGGAAGTTTTAAGGCTATCTCCCTCAGGGGCTTGCCTTCTTGTTTCCACGTATATCCTACATCCTGTCCTCCTGTTTCCCTCTTCCACCATGGATGACCCATCTACAAAAATTTTTTAACTGACCTGAGCCTGGGTTTGGCTCCTCCTCCCTTTTGTTCTGGCAAAAATGGCCCCTTGGGGTCTTTTATTGCCGGAACCTGGCATTCATGGGGTTCCCCACCGTAGGTTAGGTTGTCTGCCAGGAATGTGTGGACCCAGGTGTGTTTGACCGCAATGTCTTGACCCTGTAACATGAGTGTCCACCGTGCAGTATGGTTTTGACTAACCGTCCCATCTTTAATTCGGCCGTTCAGCAGTAGTTGTATAGGGGTGTGTTCTGTAAGTATAGTGTGAGGGTTCAAGCCAACTATGTAGTTAAAGCGGTGCACTGGGGTACAGGGTGTGGGTTATAGTGGGGTGGTCCTTTGAGGGGCATGGATCGGGGTCCATCATCAGGGATCCGCTGAGATGGTCATGCGGGGTAGTTGCGTGGTGCCCTACAGTCCTGGGCGAAATGGTTGAGATGCCCGCAGGTATAATACTGCGCTTGTGGGCGTGGGCCTCTGGGCTCAGCTCTATATCGTTCTTGGTGTCGGGGGTTGGGCCGATGTCCTGTGCGGCCTTGTGGTTCCCTGTGTCGGCGATCAGCAATAGTGTATGGGTGTGTGGGGTTTGCTGGTCCCCTGAAATTTGGTGGTGCCCTACAGTCCCGGGCAAAATGGCCGATCTGGCCACAGTTGTAACACTGCTCTTGTGGGGGTGGATATCTGGAAGTGGCTTTGTCTTGTTCCCTGTATCTGGGGTTGGGGATATATCAGGGTTCTGCGCGGGGCTGCGGTTTTCTGTATCGATGATTGGCAGCGGTATATGGGGGTGGGTGCTCTGAGTTTCCCTGTCCCCTTTTTCCACCTTCCCCTTCGTTACGCCAAACTGGGGCTGGGGCTGTGTGGATTGGGTTCATCTTTCCGTGTTTTGTGGGCTTGGGGGTGTCTGTTTGTCTGACTTCCCGTTCCCACACACGAGTCATTTTGCGGATGGCCCAGGCTTCTGTGTGTGTATTATCATCGGGATCAAAATTCTCACAGGCTTTCCAACTCCCCTCGGTGGCATGTGCTATCAGGGTCCGGATCCATGTGGGCCGGTGGTGTGCATTTAGTTGGACTCGATTTAATTGGCCGAAAACCGCAATAAATTGGTTCAATAGTCGGCCAGCATAGACTGTCGGGTGCTCCCCTCTCTTTTGTTGGCAGTTGTACCGGGTCATCCCTATTGTAGCCTATGGCAGCCAGAACGGCTGCCTTCATTTCTGGTAGGGTTCCCCCAGCCACGTTCTGGGGTTCGGGTAGGGCGGAACGGATGGCAGGACTTAAACATAACAGAATAAGTTTAACCTCTTCTGCCTCGTCTAGACCGTTTAAAACACGATATTGAGTGACCTGGTCAAAGAGAGCATGTGGATCCCCGGAGGGTTCAAATACTCCAATCACTTTAGCTATGTCAGTGAGCTGTGTCATGGTGTATGGTGTTACATAAGTCACATTGTGGTTCTGTCCGTCCTGTCGTTGGGTGGTGACCGGATTCATCGGTACAGGAACCAGATTAGTGACTGAGCTTATTGGGATGGTTAAAGGACTCGGAGCTGAGACTGAGTTTCCCCAGATGGGGGCCGGATTAGGTGGTGCCGTTGGTTCCACTACCGGGGAGGTGGGGGTCCCCAGTCGGCAGTGACGCTCGCTGTTGCATAATGGCAGGCATCCTCTTCTAAATCCCCCCACTCTACCCCTGGGTCACTATCCCCTGTTTCAGTCGTGTATGCACACATTACACCCCTTTTTATGGCTAGTTGTGCTTTTAAATCTTCAATCTCGCGCAGGCATTTGAAGTGGTCTGTTGCGCGGGCTGTTTTTACTTTTCCTGCTTGGTGCAAAACTTTTACTGCAGCCTGTAGGTCGCTGCATTTATGTTTAATTTCCTCTACCTGTCGGGTGAACTTAAATGTGAGGATGGTTAGGTACACTGCCATAAGTTGGATTCCTATTACGGCCAGTTGTGACAGAATGCGGACCATGGGTGGATTTGGACATCTGAACCCCAATCCCCGAAGTCCTTCCATTCAGCATGACTGGCCATAATTACTTCCTTTTAGGATTCGTCACTTGAGTATAGGTAAGGGATCGGGGTAGGGGTCCGGTTTTCATTAAATTCCCTCCCGTACATTTTTCCCAAATTCCCTAGACTGTTCTAGTTCTAACTACACAGTTTGTCCACCTTGTGTTACAGACACCGGGTTTATGGCCCAATTTACTGGTTGAATCTGTATTAGTCCTTCACTCACTTAAGACTGGCCGTCACGTGGGGCAGCTGCCCTCTTAATTCAGGCTCAGACGGAGTGTCGGAGAATACCGGGTTGAAGGTTCGACTTTGGAGCAACGCATCACTTCTTATCGAAGTCCCATCTGGGTCGCCACTGTTGTACCTGTTAATTCTCAGATACTTTCAACCAGTTTACTTACTCCAAGGTTTTACCCCGGTGTCCTTATTTGCAAGATGGACAAAGGACAAACACAAGTAAAGGTTCAACAAGTTTATTAATTACCCACATAAAACAAGAGGATACCCCAGCAGATTCAAGTATACTACCCGTAAAGATGGTTTAGTTGAACTGCAGGTCCGATTCTCTGAGTCCCTCTGGTCCGTTGTCACGAAGGTGAGTCTCGATGGCAGCTTCTTCCTTCCTTCCTTCTTCGGTCAGTCTTCTGAATGGGCAAGGCCGCCTCCTTCGTCGAGTCTTCGCTGCTGGTCTCTCAAAGTGTGTCCCTTTATCCCCCAGCCTGCTTGCCTTTCCAGAAATTTCTCTGGCTTCCGGCCAATGAGGTCCCAGGAGGGCGTTACAATACCCAGTGGGTTTCTTGATGTCTGCCTGACAGGACACCAGGGTCCGCCCCCCCCCAGGTGTCCATCTCCATGTTGTTGAACTTGTTATCAGATAAGGTATCTACAGGAACTCTTGGTGACAGAAAGTCTGGCACGATCTGGGCTTCTAACAATAAGCCGATGCATTTTAATGAGGTGCCATGATCTCCTGCTAAGTCTCAGTAGAGTGCAAACGACCTTTGATGGGTGGTTGATGGGTCAGGCACAGACACGTCTGTGTATTTGTATAATTGGCCTGCCTGAGGTTTGACTGTGTTTGATTTTAATATGCCCAATTCTTTAATTTAGGATATCCAATTTTATCAGCCTTAAAACTAGGCCCTGTTTATATCACCACAGTGTTCACTATCATATTCAAGATGGTGGATGAGTTGATAGGGATTCAGGACTGGCACATTCGGATAAGGATGAAGGATAAGTATGTCAGGTTTTGGGAACCTTGGATAATGAGAGATATTGTGAGCCTAGTCAAAGAGAAAAAGGAAGCGTTTGTCATAGCTAGGACGCTGGGATCACACGAAGCAAGTGTGGAATACAAGAAGAAAGAAATTTAAGCAAGGAGCGAGGAGGGCTATAAGGGGTCATGAAAAGTCATTGGCCAGCATGATTAAGGAAATCCCAAGGCTTTTTATCCATATATAAAGAGCAAGAGGGTAGCCAGGGAGAGGGTTGGCCCACTCAAGGACAGGGGAGGGAATCTATGCGTAGAGCCAGAGGAAATGGGCGAGGTATTAAATGAGTACTTTGGGTCAGTATTCACCATAGAGAAGGACTTGGTGGATGATGAGTCTTGGGAGGGGTGTGTAGATAGTTTGAGTCATACTGAGATCAAAAAGGAGGAGGTATTGGGGTTCTTAAGAAACGTTAAGGTAGACCAGTCCCCAGGGCCTGATGGGGTGTACCCCAGAATACTGAGAGAGGCAAGGGAGGAAATTGCTGGGGCCTTGAGAAATCTTTGTATCCTCACTGACTTCAGGGGAGGTCCCAGAGGATTGGAAAATAGCCAATGTTGTTTCTTTATTTAAGAAGAGTAGTAAGAATAATCCAGGTAATCACAGGCCAGTGAGCCTTACGTCAGTGGTAGGGAAATTATTGGAGAGGATTCTTCGAGACAGGATTTAAACCCATTTGGAAATAAGTGGATGTATTAGCGAAAGGCAACATGGTTTTGTGAAGGGGAGGTCGTGCCTCACTAACTTGATTGAGTTTTGCGAGGAAGTGACGAAGATGAGTGAGTGCGAGGTGATTCATTTTGGTAGGACAAATTTGAATGCGGATTACAGGGTCAACGGCAAGGTTCTGAGGAATGTGGAGGAACAGAGAGATCTTGGGGTTCATATCCACAGATCTCTGAAGGTTGCCACTCAAGTGGATGGAGCCGTGAAGAAGGCCTATAGTGTGTTGGCGTTTATTAACAGGGGGCTTGAGTTTAAGAGCCGTGGGGTTATGCTGCAACTGTACAGGACCTTGGTGAGACCACATTTGGAATATTGTGTGCAGTTCTGGTCACCTCACTATAAGAAGGATGTGGAAGCATTGGAGAGAGTGCAGAGGAGATTTACCAGGATGCTGCCTGGTTTGGAGGGTAGGTCTTATGAGGAAAGGTTGAGGGAGCTAGGGCTGTTCTCTTTAGAGCAGAGGAGGATGAGAGGCGACTTAATAGAGATTTATAAGATGATGAGGGGGATAGATAGAGTGGACGTTCAGAGACTATTTCCTCGGGTGGATGTAGCTGTTACTAGGGGGCATAACTATAAGGTTCATGGTGGGAGATATAGGAGGGATGTCCGAGGTAGGTTCTTTACTTAGAGAGTGGTTGGGGTGTGGAATGGGTTGCCTGCTGCGATAGTGGAGTCGGACACTTTAGGAACTTTCAAGCGGTTATTGGATAGGCACATGGAGCACACCAGAATGATAGGGAGTGGGATAGCTTGATCTTGGTTTTGGACAAAGCTCGGCACAACATTGAGGGCCGAAGGGCCTGTACTATGCTGTAATGTTCTATATGTTCTATGATTGATGAGGGTAGGGCAGTGGATGTTATCTACATGGACTTCATTAAGGCCTTTGACAAGGTCCCGCATGGCAGACTGGTGCAGAAGGTGAAGTCACATGGGATCAGAGGTGATCTGGCAAGGTGGATACAGAACTGGCTCCGTCATAGAAGTGGAGATGCCGGCGTTGGAACGGCTACGACATCTCCTCTGGAGCCTTCAACATGTCATTGATGAAGACAAACATCTCGCCAAGGCCATCCCCACACCCCTTCAAACAACCGCACAACCTCAAACAGACCATTGCCCGCAGCAAACTACCCAGCCTTCAGGAGAACAGTGACCACGGCACCACACAACCCTGCCACAGCAACCTCTGCAAGACGTGCCGGATCATCGACACGGATGCCATCATCTCACGTGAGAACACCATCTACCAGGTACACGGTACCTAGTATTGCAACTCGGCCAATGTTGTCTACCTGATACACTGCAGGAAAGGATGTCCCGAGGCATGGTACATTGGGGAAACCATGCAGACGCTACAACAATGGATGAATGAACACCGCTCGACAATCACCAGGCAAGACTGTTCTCTTCCAGTTGGGGAGCACTTCAGCGGTCACGGGCATTCAGCCTCTGATCTCCAGGTAAGCGTTCTCCAAGGTGGCCTTCACGACACACGACAGCGCAGAGTCGCTGAGCAGAAACCGATAGCCAGGTTCTGCACACATGAGGATGGCCTCAACCGGGATATTGGGTTCATGTCACACTATCTGTAACCCCCACAACCTTCCTGGATGTGCAAATTCTCACTAGCTGTCCTGTCTGGAGACAATCCACATCTCTTTAACCTGTGCTTAATGCTCCCTCCACTCACATTGTCTGTACCTTTAAGACTTGATTAACTGTAAAGACTCACATTCCAATCATTATTCATATAAATTGAGTTTGTGTCTTTGTGCCCTGTTTGTGATCAGAACTCCCACCCACCTGACGAAGGAACAGCCTGTTCTGAAAGCTAGTGGCTTTTGCTACCAAATAAACCTGTTGGACTTTAACCTGGTGTTGTTCGACTTCTTACTCAGTCATAGAAGACAGACTGTGGCAGTGGAAAAGTGCATTTTTGAATGGAGTGCTGTGACAACTGGCGTTCTTCAGGGATCAGTGCTGGGATCTTTGCTGTTTGTAATATATATAAATAATTTGGAGGAAAATGTAACTGGTTTGATGAGTAAGTTTGCGGACAACACAAAGGTTGGTGGATTTGCGGATAGCGATGCGGACCATCAGAGGATACCGCAGGATATAGATCAGTTGGAGACTTGGGCGGAGAGATGGCAGATGAAGTTTAATCTGGACAAATGTGAGGTAATTCATTTTGGAAGGTCAAATACGAATAGGAAATATACAGTAAATGGAAGAACCCTGAAGTGTATTAATAGGCAGAGGGATCTGGTGACTGAAAGTGGCAACATAGGTGGAGAAGGTAGTCAAGAAGGTATACGGCGTGCTTGCCATCATCGGCCGGGGCATTGAGGTTAAAAATTGGTAAGTCATGTTGCAGTTTTATAGAACCTTAGTTAGGCCGCACTTGGAATATAGTGTTCAATTCTGGTCGCCACACTACCAGAAGGATGTGGAGGCTTTGGAGAGGGTACAGAAAAGATTTACCAGGATGTTGCCTGGTATAGAGGTGTTGGAGTAAAATCAAAATTAAAGGATACAAGATGGTTACCTGGCACAAAATGGTGCTGACTTGGGCACAGACATTGCACAGCAAGTTAAAACTTGTTAGTGTCTAAATTGCTGCAGGAAACAGATCAGACCTTGAGGCACCTTAGCTTGAGATAAAGCAGAACCAAAACAATGAGTTTTTGTCACGAGATCAGTTTTTGATGGGGGAAATAAATGCATAAATGTATCTACTCTATGTATAACGATGTGCTAACTGCCGAAGTCCGTTCTTGTCTACTCTATGTATAACGATTAACAGTGGGAGACATTGTAATCACTGTAATAAAAATGGACACACGGAAGCAATATGTTGGGACAAACATGGGAGACCCTCGCCCCGATCCATGTCCACAGCAGAACCAGAGGAACTAAGGAACCTCTGAGGTCAGCAAGACTGGCGGCCTGCAGCCCCCATTCATAAGGGTAAGAAGGATGGAAGGATTTATGTGTCTGCACTGGTAGGGGGCAGGCAATGTGAGATGCTGGTGGACACAGGAGCATCCATATCTGTCACCGACCTACCCTTACCCACTACAAGTAGGATGATTTATCTAACAGGGATAGGAGGGAACAAAACACCCGCTTACCTGAGCGAGACCATGTTAGTAGAAATAAATGATCTGTATATACCTATGAGATTCTATGTATGTAAAAATAACGAGAGTACAATAATGGGAAATGATTTAATGAAGGAGTATGAGATTTTGATTGACTGTGGGAAGGGAGAATTAATCTGGACTAGAAACAGAAGGGTTTGGAGCCATCTGTGCCTCCATCCCCGGAGTATGGGCCGAAATGAAATTAGACACTGGCCTAATCAAAACTGACCTGATAAAGGTGCCCGGACCGGAGCACAAGCCCCACCAACAATACCTGATAAAACCGGAAGCAAAGGCAGCTGTAGTAGAAATAGTTAAAGGGTTAGTGGAGAAAGGAATCCTGAGGGAAACTACGAGTCCCACTAACTCCCCAACCTGGCCAGTGAGCAAACCCAACGGAAGTTACAGGCTCACCATAGACTACACCGGCCTCAATAAAGTCACGCCCAAATTGCACCCCATTGTAGCAAGCCCCTCGACAATCCTGAGTGGATTGTCACCGGAGCATAAAATCTTTACCGTATTGGATATAGCCAATGGATTCTGGTCCCTACCCTTGGATCCCGAATCCCAAGACAAATTCGCCTTTACAGCGGGAGACAAACAGTACACTTGGACTCGCCTACCGCAGGGATTCCGCAATAGCCCCGCTATCTTCCATCGAGTAATGAGTGACATCCTGAACAGGGTAGAACTACCAGGGGGTAGCACGATTCTACAATATGTGGATGATATATTAATAGCCTCAGAATCTAAGTCAGGACACCAGGGAGCACTATACCTAGTGTTGAATGAACTGAACTGTGCTGTAATTTTCTTTGTTCTTTGAGTTCCCAAGTCCAAACAGAGGGCCACAGCGATGCCAATCAAGCAGCCCCACTGGGAAAAATGACCCTTTTAGGGCAAAGAAAAGAATGTATGGGGACACCCTCAGTCATCTGCATGATTTAATTAAATAAAGAGATCCAAAGCTGGCATGGACATCGTGTGGTGGGGAAATTTCTCCATTAGATCTGTCATGGATAAGCTTGTGGTTTGTCATTCATGAGGCCCCATCATTGGAGCTCTGGCTCTGATGGTCACCTGCCTGATGCCAGGAGGTATCTTCCATTGTGCTGGCCTCAGGGTTTGCACTGATGACAGTAAACACACTGGTGCCTTATTATCCAAATTAGTTGCCTACTTTCATTCCCAGCCCATTGCTGGGAAAGCCACCCTGAGGCTGGAATGCATCAGGGAACCATCCTGATGCAAATCCCTGCTATTTTCTCTTCCCAACCCCATCTCCCTTGGACCTGAAAAATATAGCCCAACCTTTTAGATTGATTACCTTTACGCAGAAATCTAGGCTTCTGAATACATTTTGTTCCAATAGTCAAAACAGCATAATTTGCAAATCGTTGTAACTCCCTCACCCATACCTGTGGACACAGAGCCATAAGACAAAGGACAAAGAACAAAGAACAAAGAACAGTACAGCACAGGAAACAGGTCCTTCGGCCCTCCAAGCCTGTGCCGCTCCTTGGTCCAATGAGACCAATCGTTTGTATCCCTCCATTCCCAGGCTGCTCATGTGACTATCCAGGTAAGTCTTAAACGATGTCAGCTTGCCTGCCTCCACCACCTTACTTGGCAGCGCATTCCAGGCCCCCACCACCCTCTGTGTAAAAAACATCCCTCTAATATCTGAGTTATACTTCGCCCCTCTCACCTTGAGCCCGTGACCCCTCGTGAACGTCACTTCTGATCTGGGAAAAAGCTTCCCACCGTTCACTCTATCTATCCCCTTCATAATCTTGTACACCTCTATTAGATCTCCCCTCATTCTCCGTCTTTCCAGGGAGAACAACCCCAGTTTACCCAATCTCTCCTCATAGCTAAGACCCTCCATACCAGGCAACATCCTGGTAAACCTTCTCTGCACTCTCTCTAACGCCTCCATGTCCTTCTGGTAGTGCGGCGACCAGAACTGGACGCAGTACTCCAAATGTGGCCTAACCAGCGTTCTATACAGCTGCATCATCAGACTCCAGCTTTTATACTCTATACCCCGTCCTTTAAAGGCAAGCATACCATATGCCTTCTTCACCACCTTCTCCACCTGTGTTGCCACCTTCAAGGATTTGTGAACTTGCACACCTAAAGAACAAAGAACAAAGAACAGTACAGCACAGGAAACAGGCCCTTCGGCCCTCCAAGCCTGTGCCGCTCCTTGGTCCAACTAGACCAATCGTTTGTATCCCTCCATTCCCAGGCTGCTCATGTGACTATCCAGGTAAGTCTTAAACGATGTCAGCGTGCCTGCCTCCACCACCCTACTTGGCAGCGCATTCCAGGCCCCCACCACCCTCTGTGTAAAAAACGTCCCTCTGATGTCTGAGTTATACTTCGCCCCTCTCAGCTTGAGCCCGTGACCCCTCGTGATCGTCACCTCCGACCTGGGAAAAAGCTTCCCACTGTTCACCCTATCTATACCCTTCATAATCTTGTATACCTCTATTAGATCTCCCCTCATTCTCCGTCTTTCCAAGGAGAACAACCCCAGTCTACCCAATCTCTCCTCATAGCTAAGACCCTCCATACCAGGCAACATCCTGGTAAACCTTCTCTGCACTCTCTCCAATGCCTCCACGTCCTTCTGGTAGTGCGGCGACCAGAACTGGACGCAGTACTCCAAATGCGGCTAACCTGCGTTCTATACAGCTGCATCATCAGACTCCAGCTTTTATACTCTATACCCCGTCCTATAAAGGCAAGCATACCATATGCCTTCTTCACCACCTTCTCCACCTGTGTTGCCACCTTCAAGGATTTGTGGACTTGCACACCTAGGTCCCTCTGTGTTTCTATACTCCTGATGACTCTGCCATTTATTGCATAACTCCTCCCTACATTATTTCTTCCAAAATGCATCACTTCGCATTTATCCGGATTAAATTCCATCTGCCACCTCTCCGCCCAATTTTCCAGCCTATCTATATCCTGCTGTATTGCCCGACAATGCTCTTCGCTATCCGCAATTCCAGCCATCTTTGTGTCATCCGCAAACTTGCTGATTACACCAGTTACACCTTCTTCCAAATCATTTATATATATCACAAATAGCAGAGGTCCCAGTACAGAGCCCTGCGGAACACCACTGGTCACAGACCTCCAGCCGGAAAAAGACCCTTCGACCACTACCCTCTGTCTCCTATGGCCAAGCCAGTTCTCCACCCATCTAGCCACTTCTCCTTGTATCCCATGAGCCTTAACCTTCTTAACCAACCTGCCATGTGGGACTTTGTCAAATGCCTTACTGAAATCCATATAGACGACATCCACGGCCCTTCCTTCATCAACCGTTTTTGTCACTTCCTCAAAAAACTCCACCAAATTTGTAAGGCACGACCTCCCTCTTACAAAACCATGCTGTCTGTCACTAATGAGATTGTTCCGTTCTAAATGCACATACATCCTGTCTCTAAGAATCCTCTCCAACAACTTCCCTACCACGGACGTCAAGCTCACCGGCCTATAATTTCCTGGGTTATCCCTGCTACCCTTCTTAAACAACGGGACCACATTCGCTATCCTCCAATCCTCAGGGACCTCACCCGTGTCCAAAGAAGCGACAAAGATTTCCGTCAGAGGCCCAGCAATTTCCTCTCTCGTCTCCCTGAGCAGTCGAGGATAGATGCCATCAGGCCCTGGGGCTTTGTCAGTTTTAATGTTCCCTAAAAAACCTAACACTTCCTCTCTCGTAATGGAGATTTTCTCTAACGGGTCAACACCTCCCTCCGAGACACTCCCGGTTAACACGCCCCTCTCCTTCGTGAATACCGATGCAAAGTATTCATTTAGGATCTCCCCTATTCCCTTGGGTTCTAAGCATAATTCCCCTCCTTTGTCCCTGAGAGGTCCGATTTTCTCCCTGACAACTCTTTTGTTCCTAACGTATGAATAGAATGCCTTAGGATTCTCCTTAATCCTGCCTGCCAAGAACATCTCGTGCCCTCTTTTTGCCCTTCTAACTCCCCGTTTGAGATCTTTCCTACTCTCTCTGTATTCCTCCAGAGCTCCATCTGTTTTCAGTTGCCTGGACTTAACGTACGCCTCCCTTTTCATTTTAATCAGATCCTCAATTTCCCTGGTTATCCACGGCTCTCGAATCCTACCTTTCCTATCTTTCCTTTTTACAGGCACATGCCTATCCTGCAGCCTTATCAATAGTTCCTTAAAAGACTCCCACATGCCAGACGCGGACTTACCCTCGAACATCCTCTCCCAATCAACATCCACCAATTCCTGCCTAATCCGGCTATAGTCAGCCTTCCCCCAATTTAGCACCCTGCCCGTAGGACAGCACTCATCCTTGTCCATTACTATCCTAAAGTTAACAGAGTTGTGGTCACTATTTGCCACATGTTCCCCTACCGAAACTTTGACGACCTGACCGGGCTCATTTCCCAGAACTAGGTCCAGTATAGCCCCCTCTCTAGTCGGGCTATCTACATACTGTTCCAAAGAACCTTCCAGTACGCATTTTACAAATTCCTCCCCGTCCGGTCCCCCAGCTCTAAGCACTTTCCAGTCTGTGCCAGGGAAATTAAAGTCCCCCACTACAACAACCCTATTTTTTCTGCACCTATCCAGAATCTCCTGACATATCCTATCCAGAATCTCCTGACATATCCACAGAGGGACCTAGGTCCCTCTGTGTTTCTATACTCCTGATGACTCTGCCATTTATTGTATAACTCCTCCCTACATTATTTCTCCCAAAATGCATCACTTCGCATTTATCCGGATTAAACTCCATCTGCCACCTCTCCGCCCAAGGACCCAGACTTTCGTCCCCAGGTTGGGTTTGCAAAGCTGGGAGATTTCCTGGTTCCACAAATCTGATCTTTAAAAACGTCCACCCATAGGTCAGATTTTCAGTCAGGGAATGGGGACTGAAATGGAGTGTTGGCAGATGACCCCGGAACAAGTGCTGCCAGGTATGAAAGATACAAGGCCTGCTCCTGTACTCTGGCACTGCTTGAAAATAATTTATTTAAAATAATCAAACACATTCCTTCAGTCCTCAACCTTCCACATTTACCTTATGCCCTACCCACACCAACCTATACCAACCCACCTCTGCATGGCCTCCATACCCCCTGTCAATTCAGTGCCCCTCTACCACCCCCATGCCAATTTAGTGCCAACTAATGCAAAACCATATCCCTCATATCCCTTTGCCCTGACCCACTCAGACAACTCACCTTGTATCCTTGGACAGTTCCTTGATCTTTTTGATGCTTCCTGGAAGCTTTAACAAATTTGATATCGGACAATTCCTTGATAGCTTGACAGTTTTTTGACTGCTGGACAGCTCTTTTATAACTTAACAGCTCCAACAAGCTTCTGGAAAAGATGCATAATGATATTCATTTTAACAATCCCAAAGGATGCATTACCCCTTTAAAAATGAAGTCTTACCTCTCCTAGAGGGTGTTTCACCCCTCCTAGTGGGGTGAACTTATTCAGAGGAGTACTTTACCCCTTCAAAGGAGTATCCTGGCTATCCACAAAAATCCATCAAGCTCAGATCTCCTCTCACCTGTTCTAATCTGCACATTCCAGATTCTACAATTCTGTTTATTCAAAATCCCACTTCAATGGAAGCAGCTGATGGTTTAAGTGACCATCTGCCTCTGCGAATCATGTAAGCACAAAGCCTGGCCTGACTCCACTCCCACCCTGTGAAGATGGGAATTACTGGGCTCAGGGAAAGAAGTTAGAATTTTAAGCCATTTCTGGGATTTTCACCATGGAACATGCTTCTTCATTTTGGTAAAGATCAGGACTGAAGTCTTCCCAGATCCAAAGTCACAGTCATTTGTACTGCCTTCTTGTGTCACTAGTTGCCCCTCTCCAGCCTTTCAAACATCATCCTCTTCTGTTGAAAAGTTACCACTTACCTTTCACTCTGGCATTATCTTTTCTCCCAACTCTCTTTCTTCACCCACCTTGATGTCAGCTCCTCTGTTGACCAACTCAACAACTTCTTTGCATTCATAGAATCATAGAAACACTACAGTGCAGAAGAGGCCATTCAGCCCATCAAGCCTGCACCGATACAATCCCACTCAGGCCCTATCCCTGTAACCCCATGTATTTACCCTGCTAATCCCCCTGGTATTAAGGGGCAATTTATCCCCAATGATCAATCAACTAACCTGGACTGTGGGAGGAAACCGGAGCACCAGGAAGAAACCCACACAGACACAGGGAGAACGTGCAAACTCCACACAGTCACCCGAGGCCAAAATTAAACCCGGGTCCCTGGCGCTGAGAGGCACCATTGCTAACCACAGTGCTGCTTTCATGCTTATTAGATTACGAGACATCTCCCAACTTCACAGTTCAGTGTTGCACAACAAAACCATTACGATGACAAATTCAATTGTAGCTGGTCTGTGTGTTCATGGCTGATGATAAATGCCTGTTTGTCCTTTGTCTACATGCTATGTCTATGTCAGCTATGTCTACATAGCTGAACTACCTCAACAACAACAACTTGCATTTGTGTAGCATCTTTAACATAGTAAAAATATCCTACTGTGCTTGACAACATTTGAAATCAAGCCAAATAACGATTTGGGCTAAATACAACTTTAAACATAGAAAACTGAACTAAGTTTTTTTCACAAGAGTCCTGTAAATCAAAATTTGACACCAAGTCACATCAGGACAGATGGTAAAAATGTACAAGGATAGGTGATCAAAGCTTGATAAGAAAAGTATTTTTTAAGAAGTGATTTTAGGGAGGGGAGGGAGAGAGGTAAAGATGGATGACTGGTTTTTCAACACAGAGAGGGCTAACATGAGCTGGGTTTGTTTTCAGGTCAGAAACCACCTTTAATGAGAATTGATTTAAATTTGGATTTCCACAACTCTTAATTATGGAGATAGTTTCCTCTCCACTTACAGCCAGTGGGGGTGGAAATAAAGGTGGATTAGATAAATTGTGGAATTGATTTGCACTCTTCAGCACAGTCATAATTGAGGCTTGTAGTTGCCCTAAGGGAAAAATCTGCTAATTATGCAAAATCTTCCAAAGCACCAACGAGAATCGAGATATCACAGGGGAGCTGGAGACCTAACACCATATTAGGGCAATCCCTCACTTCATCAAAGTTTACCTGGATCTAATGTTGGAAACACAGTAAGAAGTCTAACAACACCAGGTTAAAGTCCAACAGGTTTATTT
The DNA here is from genome assembly GCF_964213995.1 of Mustelus asterias. Classification (NCBI taxonomy): domain Eukaryota; kingdom Metazoa; phylum Chordata; class Chondrichthyes; order Carcharhiniformes; family Triakidae; genus Mustelus; species Mustelus asterias. The sequence continues at coordinate 104,514,501 of NC_135807.1, read as the reverse complement.
AGCAAAAGCCACTGGCTTTCGGAACAGGCTGTTCCTTCGTCAGGTGGGTGGGAGTTCTGATCACAAACAGGGCACAAAGACACAAACTCAATTTACATGAGTAATGATTGGAATGTGAGTCTTCACAGCTAATCAAGTCTTAAAGGTACAGACAATGTGAGTGGAGGGAGCATTAAGCACAGGTGAAAGAGATGTGTATTGTCTCCAGGCAGGACGGCTAGTGAGATTTTGCACATCCAGGCAAGTTGCGGGGGTTACAGATAGTGTGACATGAACCCAATATCCCGGTTGAGGCCATCCTCATGTGTGCGGAACCTGGCTATCAGTCTCTGCTCAGCGACTCTGCGGTGTCGTGTGTCGTGAAGGCCACCTTGGCGAACGCTTACCCGGAAATCAGAGACTGAATGCCCATGACTGCTGAAGTGCTCCCCAACAGGAAAAGAACAGTCTAATGCTGGAGACAGTGAGGAAGAGTAGGAAATTCCTCTTCCTGAAGATTGACAGAGAGGGTCACCCACACGTGTAGCATTCAGCATCTTCCCTCTCTGTCTCCAAATCCTCCTCCTTGCTAATTTCTTGCTCCCTCTCTGATGATCAGACTCCTTCAAGGGCCTCTGTGTCCTCAAGTTCAGGCAGACAGCACGGCAGACCAGCACAATGACCAAAACCCTAGCAGAAGGGTATTGGAGGGTACCACCTGACCGGACCAGGCACTGAAATCACATCTTCAGAAGCCCAATACTTTCCTCAATAGTTGTCCTGCTGGGCAGGTGACATTCGTGTATCACCTCGGTGCCTTTGTCTGGGCTCCTGTAGAGGCTTGAGTAGCCATCTCTTTGAAAGATTTCTTTTGTCCCCTGTTTTCCATCCACACCTTGGGGGTTGGAGTGAAGATCTGAGGCAGCCTGGACTTCTGGTGGATGAACAAGTGCCATCAGCAACACAGAAAGTAAGCGCACAAATGGAGGAAAGCCTCGTCATGGCTGCAGGTAGGTTAGATGTTGAAGGCATGGAAGACGCTCCTGTATACAAATCTGAGTGAGCAGTCATTGGGTGCATTGTTGGTCACAACAGTAGGTGCAATCAATGATGCCCAGCCAGCAATAGCAGTGAAAACCCAATGCCCTCTCCCCCTGCAAGGTTGCATTGTGAAATGTATTGTCCAACTCTGGTAAAGAGATCATCAGTGACCTGTGAGATGCTGCTGTTTTAGACTTGCTGCTTGAGTCCATTGCTAATCCTTGACGGCCATTGATAGGGGATAGTGATAAGTGAAGTGGAGTTTGAGCTCCTCTGTGATGAGGACAAATATCTGTGACCATCTGCCCACAGTCGCAATTTCCTATGGCACTGATACTTGGTCATTTCCAGCTAGCTCAATTTTCAGTGGTAGATCCTGTGCTGAGGAAATGGAGTTGCCTTTCTGCTCCTCTTTCATAGAGTCATAGAGGTTTACAGCATGGAAACAGGCCCTTCGGCCCAACTTGTCCATGCCGCCTTTTTTTTTAAAAACCCCTAAGCTAATCCCAATTGCCTGCATTTGGCCCATATCCCTCTATACCCATCATACCTATGTAACTATCTAAATGCTTTTTAAAAGATAAAATTGTACCCGCCTCTACTACTACCTCTGGCAGCTTGTTCCAGACACTCACCACCCTCTGTGTGAAAAAATTGCCCCTCTGGACACTTTTGTATCTCTCCCCTCTCACCTTAAACCTATGCCCTCTAGTTTTAGACTCCCCTACCTTTGGGAAAAGATATTGACGATCTACCTTGTCTATGCCCCTCATTATGTTATAGACCTCTATAAGGTCACCCCTCAGCTTCCTACGCTCCAGAGAAAAAAGTCCCAGTCTACTCAGCCTCTCCTTATAACTCAATCCATCAAGTCCCGGTAGCATCCTAGTAAATTTTTTCTGCACTCTTTCTAGTTTAATAATATCCTTTCTAAAATAGGGTGACCAGAATTGCACACAGTATTCCAAGTGTGGCCTTACCAAGGTCTTGTACAACTTCAACAAGACGTCCCAACTCATGTTTTCAATGTTTTGACCGATGAAACCAAGCATGCCGAATGCCTTGTTCACCACTCTGTCCACCTGTGACTCCACTTTCAAGGAGCTATGAACATGTACCCCGAGATCTCTTTGTTCTGTAACTCTCCCCAATGCCCTACCATTAACTGAGTAAGTCCTGCCCTGGTTCAATCTACCAAAATGCATCACCTCGCATTTGTCTAAATTAAACTCCATCTGTCATTCATCAGCCCACTGGCCCAATTGATTAAGATCCCGTTGCAATTGGAGATAACTTCCTTCACTGTCCACTATGCTGCCAATCTTGGTGTCATCTGCAAACTTACTAACCATGCCTCCTATATTCTCATCCAAATCATTAATATAATTTCACCACTGGCCTGGGGTTCCCAGGCTTTTCCCTGCAGCCCTTTTTAAACAAAGGCTTTTTCAACTTAAACTTCATCTCCTGTGTCCTCCTATTTCTCAGGATTCTGTCCACCCCACAGAGGCTGTTTTCCCTCATCACTACCAGGCCAAAATCTGACAGTCAGGCATCCATTGCCAGCTGGAGCATCCCTTTTTGACAGTTGGTCACCCATCTGTTCTTGGCAGCCTTGATCCTCTGGTCTTCTGCCCCCATTATGCCAGGGGAGGTGACCACCCTATTCAATAGCTGAATTCTGAGTGCCTTCTCTCCCCATCATCTGTTCAATGCCAAGGACACCTCCTTACAAAATTCTGATTCCCCCATCCCGTTGACCTTCTTTCGGGGCTAGGGTGATTTGTTGTGGCAGCCATGATTGGGTCCCCACTCTGAATCCACTTTCCTTCAAACAATGATAGTTCCTGGGCTATGAATTTTAAAATTGATTTGGTGTCAGACTGAGGGCCAATATAGGTCAATATGTGTAAGTATGATGGTGAACAGGACCTGGTGGAAGTTAGGGTACAGTGGGTTGAGCTCAGGCTTACAATGGGTGGAACGTGAGAGGCTGACCAGTTTAGTCTACAGATACTTAAATCTGGAAGTAACAAAAACATGGCTGAGTGTTTCAGCAGCAGATGAGCTGAGCCAGGGTTGAGATAGATGATGTAAAAAGGTGTGGACTTGTTAGAAAAAATAAAGGGTCAGAAGCTCAGAAAAGGCAAAATAAGATACAATAGTTGCCATCGGTCTGGTTCGGCCTAAGGTAGTGACTAAGGGAATACAGTTGGTGGGTAGGGATCAAAGACAACAGCTTTATTCTGCTCATCCACTAATGAATGTCAGGCAAACGACATGACTAATCAGTGGCAAGGGTTGAGAGAAGTTGTGCTAAGGTGGAGCAGTATCACCCCAATAACCTGAAGCCAAAGTATCTCTATCTCTTTTCAATAATATTGAAACCCGAAAAATTTCTTCTCTACCTCGTGATTTAACTCTAAACCGAGGGTCGGGTTGAACTGTCATTCGACATGAAGAGTTCATGAGCTTCTTCATTTTCCTTTCAAGATTTTTAATCCCAGTGATGTCCATTGAATGTCAGTAAAAAATTTTTAAGTAGTTTTCTTTGAGGGATAAATGTTGGCCAGGATTGTGAGAACTCTGTGCATTTCTTCAAATAGTGCCATGAGATCTTTTACATCCGAGATGTGGATGCGTTTAGTATTTCATAAAACATACATCACTTTCAACACCACACAGCACCTCTGTGCTAAAAAAATGAAGTGTCAGTCTAAATTATGAGTCTAAATTTGTAGGGGGCTCAAAGTTGACCTTTTAACTCAGACAAGGGTGCAATCAACTGAGCTTTGTGAGGTTTGGTTCCCCATCCCCCAGCATATTGATTTCAAAACTCTTACGAACCTATTAATCCCTTTTATGGCATTTTTCCAGCCCAGTTGTGCCTCTTCAAATCATATATTTCAATTCACACCATCTATGTTTCTGGTTTTCTGTCATTCGCCTCCATCCCCTGCATTATCATCAGTATTAGATCCCCCAGCCAGCACATCCCAGCAATTTGGGATTCTCCTGTTATTGTTCTTCACCCTCAAACGTCCCCATTAAAACTGGCATCTTTAAATGTATCACGTAAAACATAGAACAGTACAGCACAGAACAGGCCCTTCGGTCCACGATGTTGTGCCAAACCTTTTCCGAAACCAAGATCAAGCTATCCCACTCCCTATCATTCTAGTGTGCTCCATGTGCCTATCCAATAACCACTTGAAAGTTCCTAAAGTGTCCGACTCCACTATGACAGCAGGCAGTCCATTCCACACCCCAACCACTCTCTGAGTAAAGAACCTACCTCGTACATCCCTCCTATATCTCCCACCACGAACCTTATAGTTATGCCCCCTAGTAACAGCTACATCCACCCGAGGAAATAGTCTCTGAACGTCCACTCTATCTATCCCCCTCATCATCTTATAAACCTCTATTAAGTCGCCTCTCAACCTCCTCCTCTCTAAAGAGAAAAGCCCTAGCTCCCTCAACCTTTCCTCATAAGACCAACCCTCCAAACCAGGCAGCATCCTGGTAGATCTCCTTTGCACTCTTTCCAGTGCTTCCACATCCTTCTTATAGTGAGGTGACCAGAACTGCGCACAATATTCCAAATGTGGTCTCACCAAGGTCCTGTACAGTTGCAGCATAACCCCACAGCTCTTAAACTCAAACCCCCTGTTAATAAAAGCTAACACACTATAGGCCTTCTTCACGGCTCTATCCACTTGAGTGGCAACCTTCAGAGATCTGTGGATATGAACCCCAAGATCTCTCTGTTCCTCCACATTCCTCAGAACCCTACCTTTGACTCTGTAATCCGCATTCAAATGTATCCTACCAAAATGAATCACCTCACACTTATCAGGGTTAAACTCCATCTGCCATTTTTCGGCCCAGCTCTGCATCCTATCAATGTCTCTTTGCAGCCTACAACAGCCCTCCACCTCATCTACTACTCCATCAATCTTGGTGTCATCCGCAAATTTACTGATCCACCCTTCAACCCCCTCCTCCAAGTCATTAATAAAAATCACAAATAGCAGAGGACCCAGCACTGATCCTTGTGGTACACCGCTGGTAACTGGTCTCCAGTCTGAAAATTTTCCATCCACCACCACCCTTTGTCTTCTATGAGATAGCCAGTTACTTAGCCAATTGGCCAAGTTTCCCTCTATCCCACACCTCCTTACTTTCTTCATGAGCCGAGCATGGGGGACCTTATCAAACGCCTTACTAAAATCCATGTATATGACATCAACTGCTCTACCTTCATCAACACACTTAGTTACCTCCTCAAAGAATTCAATCAAATTTGTGAGGCAAGACTTACCCTTCACGAATCCATGTTGACTATCCCGGATTAAGCTGCATCTTTCTAAATGGTCGTAAACCCTATCCCTCAGGACCTTTTCCATTAACTTACCGACCACCGAAGTAAGACTAACCGGCCTATAATTATCAGGGTCATTCCTATTTCCTTTCTTGAACAGAGGAACAACATTCGCCACTCTCCAGTCCTCTGGCACTATCCCCGTGGACAGTGAGGACCCAAAGATCAAAGCCAAAGGCTCTGCAATCTCCTCCTTTGCCTCCCAAAGAATCCTAGGATATATCTCATCTGGCCCAGGGGACATATCGACCTTCAGGTTTTTCAAAATTGCTAATACATCTTCCCTCAGAACATCTGCCTCCTCCAGCCTATCAGCCTGTATCACACTCTCATCCTCAAAAACATGGCCCCTCTCCTTGGTGAACACTGAAGAAAAGTATTCATTCATCGCCTCTCCTATCTTCTGACTCCATGCACAAGTTCCCACTACTATCCTTGACCGGCCCTAACCTCACCCTGGTCATTCTTTTATTCCTCACGTGAGAGTAAAAAGCCTTGGGGTTTTCCTTGATCCGACCCGCCAAGGACTTCTCATGCCCCCTCCTAGCTCTCCTAAGCCCTTTTTTCAGCTCATTCCTTGCTAACTTGTAACCCTCAATGGACGCAACTGAACCTTGTTTTCTCATCTTTACATACACTTCCTTCTTCCTCTTGACAAGACATTCAACCTCTTTTGTGAACCATGGTTCCCTCACTCGGCCATTTCCTCCCTGCCTGACAGGGACATACCTATCAAGGACACGCAGTATTTGTTCCTTGAACAAGCTCCACTTTTCATTTGTGCCTTTCCCTGACAGTTTCTGTTCCCATCTTATGCTCCCTAATTCTTGCCTAATCGCATCATAATTACCCCTCACCCAATTATAAACCGTGCCCTGCCGTATGGCCCTATCCCTCTCCATTGCAATAATGAAAGACACTGAATTGTGGTCACTATCTCCAAAGTGCTCTCCCACAACCAAATCTAACACTTGGCCTGGTTCATTTCCCAGTACCAAATCCAATTTGGCCCACCTCTTGTCAGCCTATCCACATATTGTGTCAGGAAACCCTCCTGCACACACTGTACAAAAACTGCCCCATCCGAACTATTCGACCTATAAAGGTTCCAATCAATATTTGGAAAGTTAAAGTCACCCATGACAACTACCCTGTGACCTCCACACCTATCCATAATCTGCTTTGCAATTTCTTCCTCCACATCTCTATTACTATTTGGGGGCCTATAGACAACTACGAGCCTTGGGGTGACCACTCCTTTCCTATTTCTAACTTCAGCCCATATTACCTCAGGAGGCAGATCCCCCTCGAACTGCCTTTCTGCAGCCATTAAACTATCCTTGATTAACAATGCTACTCCACCACTTCTTTTACCATCTTCCCTACTCTTACTGAAACATCTATACTCTGGAACTTCCAACAACCATTCCTGTCCCTGTTCTAACCATGTCTCCGTAACATCCTCAGCTTCTCTTTAAGTTCCTGATCAGTGCCCACCCACCTTCCAAGAAATGCTTCAGATCATTTAATTAATAAAAAGGTAATGTATAAATGTCAAGTGTCATTTTGGTATTTTATATAAATAGCATAAAATAGAATTAAACAATATGGTAAAGACGGTTATAGGTTAATTATAAAACTGTTCAGATGCAACTGAAGCTATAATCTAAAAGGTATTTCACATACAGCTTAAGATTCTAATATATAGTAAAGGCCCATCATTGCAGAACAGAAGAATCTATAGCCAAAGCAGCAGATCAGTTAGAAACAATCCAATGATAAGAAAGAGCCCAGGTTGCCAGTACACAGATGATGAAAGCATGAGACTTATTACTGTTGGCTCATGGCCAAGCTGGAACTTAAATATTGTTCTGGTGGTTACCTAATTGGGGCTCCCTCTGTCTGACATTAGGATGACATATCCTGACTAACTTGTACCAATATACGTATATATAAAATGAGGTAACTCCTGACATGTCTGACATTTACTTGAACATAACTGTTCTCCATTCCACTTGTTGCTAGCAGTTATGTGTGGTAGAAATGTACCTTCCACTCAGGGACAGAGCTGATATAATAGATATATGAGTGCTCAGGGCTGGTGATGATCAAAATTAAATGAATGGGAGTTACAACTAAGTAGATTTCTCTCTGGTATTGATAGTATGGGAATTGTGAAGAAAAGGACTCCAGTCAAGATGGAAAAGGGATAAATTTGTTTTAACAACCTGATACAGTAAATAAAACAGGGTGGTATTTTGGGTTACCGCACACTTCCACCACCTCTCTCAGACCTCCATTGAAATCCAACCCAGACTGCGAGGTTGAAGGTTGTTTCTAACTGGTGACTATAAGAGTCCAATGGCAAACAAATCTGGACAGTCTCAAGCCAGTTTTACGTAAGAATAAAATAAAAGACAAACACAAGCAGGCCTTTATAGCATCCATCCTAATTTACAAGTATGGTTACCCAGTGGTCATGGTATTTAAATATTAGCCTGGGGATTAGGAGTTCAAATATCAGCATACACTGCTGTGAAATTGAACTCAATGAATCAGGTAATTTGGGCTGACAGCTGAAAAATAACTATGAAAGTTGTTAGTATTGGCTAATTGTATGTAAATTTCTTATCGCAGATTAGTTAAATCTCGTAATTCTGATTAGAGATAAATTAAATGGGAGAGTGTAGGACCAGAAAGCATACTCACAGAATGAGGGGGTGCTCGTTTAAGATGGAGTTGAGAAAGAACCTCTTCTCACAAAGAGTAGTTAAACTTTGGAATTCTTTATCCCAGGAAGCTGTGGAGACTGAGCCCTTGAACATTTTCAAGCTGAGATCGGTCGGTTTTTAATCAGTGGGGGAATTAAGGGTTATGGAGATAAGGCAGGAAAGTGGATGCAGTGTGTGTTAGATCAACCATGATCTTATTGAATGATGGAGCAGACTCGGAGGGCTGGATGACTGACTCCTGTTCCTATGGCCTTATGGCTTTGTGACAATTTGGACAATTCTTTTTTCAATTACCCTCCAAACCTTCAATATTAAGTCTGATTCTCAATTGTATTATCCATCTGATATTCGTCAGAAGCACCCTTTTTCTATTTCATCTTGTTCTCTATCTCTTTTTCCGGGAGCTCTGGATTTGTTTGCCCTATTTTTACCTCTTGTGAGTATGTACCTTAAATATACCAAACCACCTTTTCTTTAAAGATACCCCATCATTCAGTTATAGTTTAGTTTGCCAATCTTTGATTCCATTTCATCTGCACCAGATCTGATCTCCTCCCATTGAAGTTGCAACCCTCGCCCATGCCAACCCTGTCCTGCCACCCCACCACCCTCACCTCACTTCCAACCAATTAATTATTACTCTGGATTGCTCCTTGTCCTTACTTCAGAATAATAGAAGTTAAATATCTGTAAAATAATTCTGTCTTTGATTACCTTTATTGTTTACAGAACTCAGAAAAATCACAGCGGTTGGCATTGATATTCATCATAGAACTATGACCCTGCCAACTAAAGAAGATCAGTAACTGTCAGATGACAGGCCCAGAGCTTCTTCTTGGGCACAACCAAAAAATATACCCATTTAGTCAATGTCAAGTTACACCCAAGTATCTGCCCTACATCCTCAGAATACATCTAAACTTAAAATGGATGTAATTGGGTATAAATAAGAGTAAATGGCCAAGATCCAACAAAAAGTCCAACCTGCAATAGAGTATTCTTCTTTGAGTCTTAAATTTTAAGGGTCCGCTCATTTAACCATCATTGAAGCACATCCTGTACAGATTTTAAAGCATTTGCTTATTGGTTTGTGTTTATGCCACAAACATTCATTATAAGAAACAAAAAAATACAAAGCAGGTCTTAGTGAGAATTTCTTTTCAAGTGCTTAAAATTGCAATTCCTACACACCAGTATAGTTGCAATGTTAAAAGACAATTGGAGTGCAATTGGAGGAACCTTGAATTTGGAAGATGAGGTGTAACCTGTTGTTTGGTTGGAGATTTGTTTGGATGAAGGGCATAATAGAGAGACCTTAAAGATCCAAAAAATCTGTGCATATTGCAGTTACACTGCCTCAACCCATTCACGCCAATAATTCTGTGTTCTTTTAAATATAATGATTTGCCCCAGATGATAGGTGTATCTGAGTGAAATGTGAAGGAAACTCAAGGCCAAGCAGTCTAAGCAGTCTAAGCAAGGCCAAGCAGTGTGTGGTCTAACAGGTTACTCCTCATGTATCAGTACTACTCATTATCATAACAGTCTATAGCAATGATTACCGGCTTAATCTTAACCCCTAAAATCACATGAGTTAGAGTTGGTTAAAAAATTCCAAAAATCTGGAACAGGAACCCACATCTGGTTTTAATGGATGAGGGACAAGGCACAGGTGACCAATCCATTCACAGGAGGTGAGTTGGGCATTTAAGTATTATAATGAGGTAACATGACTTCATTTTAACAGTCATTCTATTTTTAGCGTAATTCAACTGGGGTTTCCAGACCTCAGGAAATCCATTATGTGCAAAGAGATGAGAGTAACTGAATCCATGAGCTATGTGCCTTCACAGCACTGCCTTTGGACCAAGAGTCTTTCGCCTGACACAACAAACTACTCAGAAAATTCCATTCTCTCCCCGAATATCAATGCACCCCCCCCCACCCTCCCCTCCCCCACCCCCCATCCTCTGTCAGACCATCACCTCTCACTCTTTGATCAGACCCCCACCACGAGCAGAACCACCATCATCCACCGCTCCCTGCAATCAAGGTCGCTCCAACACTCAATAGCTCCCAGCGCAGCTTTAGTTGCGACTTACGTGTAAGCTTCCTTGCCAAAAGGCCTCCAGCCTATCAATCAGGATGGCTGTGAGTGGGAAACTAATAGGAAGAAAATTAAAACCATCAACTTTCAGAACCAATTCTTCCAGGTTTCACAAACTCAAAACAGCTCACCTCATGAGTTTTGTTTATTTTCCAGAAACCTTGGAAACAAGTCATGGACTTTAGAACTTGTTTTGATATCAAGGTTTTCCAGAGAATCCAGCTATTATCACCTGTCAACACATTTAACACCCTTTTCTTTCTGTAATTTATATCTACAACTTCCTCCGTGAAATTCAATAATTGAGAATCCTTTCAAATACTCAAGAATTTGCCTATTTTCTTTCCAAACCCTCTTAGAGTTTGAGAGCAGAGCAGTTGAGTGGAAACCCAGCTGGCCATGGACATACCCACAGTTTAAGTTTAGATGAAGACCAAGAGGATTCAGAATACATTCCACTAAAATGAACTCAGGGTTCAGGCCTTGGGGCTGATTAAAACAAGATGTAGTTAATTATTGCACTCCTCTGAGGCAATCTGTTTCTGATTGGGTTTAAATGCAATACGGAGAGCCTTCATGAGTTTCCATTGTACTCATGCCCCAATTGTCTTCCACGCCACACACACAGCATTCCTAGGAAAATCAGCAGCCACACAAGTCATCAGGCAAACGGAGCTCAACAGGTGGAATGTAAAAGTCAAAAAATGGTTAATTTATTTCAGACTTTATGCAGCTCTAATCTCAAATATGGAAATGATTTATTTTTCCTTAATTAAAAACACAAATAAAGGAGAACCTGAAGAAAACAAACCAACGCTCACTGGTCCGAGCATCTTGAACTTTACTGTGGCCCAGATTGTCGCTCCCAAGTCAAGTATTCAGAAATGGGAGAATTTCTGGCTCCGAGAACCCAGCCTAATTTTGGATTTTTAGTCTGGAGGTGGCAGGCTAGAATAGGAGTCGGAGTAGACAGCCCCAGAAGTAGTGAAGGGTCAGAGGTGGGCCAGTGTGTTTCAGCAACTCGGGCAAAGATAAAAAGCAAAAAGGCCAATGTGAGTGGTAGGTTGTCAATGGTGAGTGTCAAAGTTATAAATGTTGTCCAATTGTTGGCTAACTCTGAAACAGATGGCCCATCATACACTTTCCTTATGTAAAAATTGTTACCTAGAATTCATAGAATCACAGAGTCCCTATAGTGCAAAAGGAGGTCGTTTTGCCTATCGACTCTGCATTGACCCTCCAAAAGAGTACTCCCCCGCCCCGCCCTCTCCCCATAACCCCACACATTGATCATGGCTAATCCATCGAACTCACACATTTTTGGACACTAAGGGGCAATTCTAAACTACACATTTTTGGACTGTGGAAGGAAACCACTCGGAGCACTCGGAGGAAACCCACACAGACATGGGGAGAACATAGGTCATTGACTACAAGAGTCAGGATGTCATGTTGCAGCTTTATAAAACTTTGGTTAGGCCGCACTTAGAGTATCACATTCAATTCTGGAAGGATGTGGAGGCTTTGGAGAGGGTGCAGAAGAGATTTACCAGGATGCTGCCTGGATTAGAGGATATGAGCTATAAGGAGAGGTTGGACAAGCTAGGGTTGTTTTCTCAGGAGCAGCTGGAAACTGAGGGGAGGCATGGTAGAAGTCTATAAAATCATAAGAGGCATAGATAGGGTTGACAGTCAGAATCTTTTTCCCTGAGTTGAATGTCTATGATGTGGAGTTGCCGGCGTTGGACTGGGGTAGGCACAGTAAGTAGTCTCACAACACCAGGTTAAAGTCCAACAGATTTATTTGGTAGCACGAGCTTTCGGAGCATTGCCCTTTAATCAGGTGAGTGAAGAGCTTGGTTCACAAACTCAATTACAAGATAATGGTTGGAATGCGAGTCTTAACAGATAATCAAGTCTTTACAGGTGCAGACAATGTGAGTGGAGAAAGGATTAAGCACAGGTTAAAGAAGTGCGAATTGTCTCAGGACAGTTAGTGAGATTTTGCAAGGCCAGGCAAGTCATAAGAACATAAGAACATAAGAAATAGGAGCAGGAGTAGGCCATCTAGCCCCTTGAGCCTGCCCCTCCATTCAATAAGATCATGGCTGATCTGATAGTGGTTTAGTTCCACTTACCCGCCCGCTCCCCATAACCCTTAATTCCCTTATTGATCAGAAATCTATCTACCTGTGACTTAAACATATTTAACGAGGTAGCCTCCACTGCTTCAATGGGCAGAGAATTCCAGAGATTCACTACCCTCTGAGAGAAGAAGTTCCTCCTCAACTCTGTCCTAAACTGACTCCCCCTTATTTTGAGGCTGTGTCCTCTAGTTCTTGTTTCCTTTCTAAGTGGAAAGAATCTCTCTGCCTCTACCCTGTCTAGCCCCTTCATTATCTTATATGTCTCTATAAGATCCCACATCAGCCTTCTAAACACCAATGAGTACAGGCCCAATCTACTCAATCTCTCCTCATAAGCTAACCCCCTCATCTCCGGTATCAACCTGGTGAACCTTCTCTGCACTCCCTCGAAAGCCAATACATCCTTCCGCAAATAAAGGGACCAAAATTTCACACAGTACTCCAGTTGCAGCCTCACCAGTACCTTGTACAATTGCAGCAAGACCTCCCTGCTTTTATACTCCATCCCCTTCGCGATAAAGGCTAACATTCCATTTGCCTTCTTGATTACCTGCTGCACCTGCAAACTGAGTTTTTGCAATTCATGCACAAGGACCCCCAGGTCCCTCTGCACAGTAGCATGTTGTAATTTTTCACCATTTAAATAATAGTCCATTTTACTATTATTCCTTCCAAAGTGGATAACCTCACACTTGTCAACGTTATACTCCATCTGCCAGATCCTCGCCCACTCACTTAGCCTATCCAAATCTCTCTGCAGACTTTCCGCATCCTCCACGCAATTCGCTTTCCCACTCATCTTTGTATCATCCGCAAACTTTGTTACCCTACACTCGGTCCCCTCCTCCAGATCGTCTATGTATATGGTAAACAGTTGAGGCCCCAGCACCGATCCCTGCGGCATGCCACTAGTCACCAACTGCCAACTAGAAAAGCACCCATTTATTCCAACTCTCTGCTTCCTGTTAGATAGCCAATCCCCAATCCACGCTAACACTTTACCCCCAACAGCAACCTTTTGTGAGGCACCGTATCGAATGCCTTCTAGAAATCCAAAAACACCACATCCACCGGTTCCCCTCTGTCAACTGCACTCGTTACATCTTCATAAAAATCCAGTAAATTTGTCAAACACGACTTTCCCTTCATGAATCCATGCTGCGTCTGCTTGATCGAACCATTTTTTTCCAGGTGTCCTGCTATTTCTTCTTTAATGATGGATTCCAGCAATTTCCCAACTACGGACGTTAAGCTAACCGGCCTGTAGTTACCTGCCTTTTGTCTGCCTCCTTTTTTAAACAGTGGCGTCACATGAGCTGTTTTCCAATCAACCGGCACTTCCCCAGAGTCCAGTGAATTTTGATAAATTACAACCAACGCATCCGCTATTACTTCTGCCATTTCTTTCAGCACCCGGGGATGCATTCCATCCGGGCCCGGGGACTTGTCTACCTTTAGTCCCATTAGCCTACCAAGCACTACCTCTTTAGTAATAGTAATCATTTTAAGGACCTCACCCCCTACAGTCCCACGACCATCAATTTTCGGTAAGCTATTTGTGTCCTCTACCGTGAAGACCGACACAAAACACTTGTTTAAGGCCTCAGCCATTTCCTCATTTCCCATTATTAAATCCCCCTTCTCGTCTTCTAAGGGTCCAACATTTACTTTAGCTACTCTTTTCCTTTTTATATATTTGTAAAAACCTTTACTATCAGTTTTTATATTTTGTGCTAGTTTAGTTTCATAATCTATCTCTCCTTTCTTTACCGCTTTCTTAGTAGTTCTTTGTTGCTTTTTAAAGCTTTCCCAATCTTCTAGTTCCCCACTAGTTTTGGCCACTCTGGACGCATCGGTTTTTAATTTAATACTCTCCTTTATTTCCTTAGTTATCCACGGCTGGTTATCCCTTTTCTTACATTCCTTCTTTATCCCAGGAATATATTTTTGCTGAGTACTGAGAAAAATCTCCTTAAAAATTCGCCACTGTTGCTCAGCTGTCCTACCAACTAGTCTGCGCTCCCAGTCTACATTAGCCAATTCTGCCCTCATCCTATTGTACTCCCCTCTGTTCAAGCAGAGGACACTGGTTTGGGACCCTACTTTCTCTCCCTCCATTTGTATTAGAAATTCAACCATATTGTGATCACTCATTCCAAGAGGATCCCTCACAAGAAGATCATTAATTTTACCTGTCTCATTACACAGGACCAGATCCAAGATAGCTCGCTCCCTCGTAGGTTCTGTAACATACTGTTCGAGGAAACTATCCCGACAGCATTCTGAGAACTCTTCCTCAAGTCCACCGCGTCCGACTTGAGTCAACCAATCAATATGCAGGTTAAAATCCCCCATGATTATTGCTGTTCCGTTTTTGCACGCATCCATTATTTGCTTGTTTATAGCCCGACCCACCTCAAAGTTATTATTTGGGGGCCTATAGACCACGCCCACCAGTGACTTTCTCCCCTTACTATTCCTTATCTCCACCCACAACGATTCCACATTCTGCTCTTTAGAGCCTATATCGTCTCTCACTACCGCCCTGATGTTATCTTTAATTAACAGAGCTACCTGTGGGGGTAGCAGATAGTGTGGGGGTTACAGAAGTCGTGGGGGTTACAAATAGTGTGACATGAACCCAAGATCCTGGTTGAGGCCGTCCTCATGTGTGCGGAACTTGGCTATCAGTTTCTGCTCAGCGATTCTGCGTTGTCGTGTGTTGTGAAGGCCACCTTGGAGAATGCTTACCCGAAGATCAGAGGCTGAATGCCCTTGACTGCTGACAGGAAAGGAACAGCCCTGCTTGGTGATTGTCGAGCGGTGTCCACTCATCTATTGTCGTACTGTCTGCATGGTTCTGCAGCGTATTAGGTAAACAATGTTGGCCGAGTCACAAGAGTATGTACCGTGTACCTGGTGGATGGTGTTCTCATGTGAGATGATGACATCTGTGTCGATGATCCAGCACGTCTTGCAGAGGTTGCTGTGACAGGGTTGTGTAGTGTTGTGGTGAAGGCTGGGTACTTTGCTGCGTACAAAGATCTATTTGAGGTTGCGCGGTTGTTTGAAGGCAAGAAGTGGAGGTGTGGGGGATGGCCTTGGCGAGATGTTCATTTTCATTGACGACATGTTGAAGGCTCCGGAGAAGATGTCATCGTTTCTTCGCTCCAGGGAAGTACTGGAAAACGAAGGGTACTCTGTCCGCCGTGTCCCGTGTTTGTCTTCTGAGGAGGTCTATGCGGTTTTTCACTGTGGTACATCGGAACTGTTGATCGATGAATTGAGCGCCAAATCCTGTTCTTACAAGGGCGTATTTCAAAGTCTGTAGATGTCTGTTGCGATCCTCCTCATCTGAGCAGATCCCGTGTATACGGAGGGCTTGTCCATAGGGATTGGCTTCTTTAACGTGTTTAGGGTGGAAACTGGAGAAGTGGAGCAACGTGAGGTTATCCATGGGCTTGCGGTACAGTGAGCCAGATCATCGACACGGATGCCATCATCTCACGTGAGAACATCATCCACCAGGTACACCAGGTATGTACTCTTGTGACTCGGCCAACATTGTCTACCTGATACGCTGCAGGAAAGGATGTCCCGAGGCATGGTACATTGGCGAGACCATGCAGACACTACGACAACGGATGAATGAACACCATGTGGTGAACCATTGTTGGTTCCCACCAGGTAGTGCTGAGCCAGGGTCTGGCCAGTACTATGAGTCTGTATATATGTTACTGTTGGGGTTAGGGTTGGGCTGTTCTACATGTTACTGTTGGGGTTCGGGTTGGGCTGTTCTACCTGTAATATAGTTCTTATGGTACATCCCAGTCGGGCTCCGCCTCCTGGGAGAGGTATAAAGGTCACTGCTCTGTCTGGGACCCTTTAGTCTGGGATCGTGTATTATATATGGTAGCTCTATTGTTGTAGTCAATAAAAGCCTTTATTTCCCCGAGTACCTCTAGCCTCGTGAGTTATATCGCGCATCAATTTTATTGACTACAATTGAACTCTCTTCGTTGAAAAAAAAACGACACAGAGAACATGGAGCAAATGCTTAAACCCGAACGGCTTACGTTGGACCCATGTGCGGCGGGCGCCTCCAACACCTTCGACCACTGGTTGAAATGCTTTAAGGATTACCTCGAAGCCTCCGCAGCGGTCACCACCGACGCCGACAGACTCCGGGTCCTCCACGCGAGGGTAAGCGACGCTGTATATTTAGCGATCCATGGGGCCACCGACTACAAAGGGGCCCTCGAGCTTCTTAAGAAGCGCTACATTAAACCGCCGAACGAGATGCATGCTCGATATCTCTTAGCCACTCGACGGCGGCAGCCCGGCGAAACGACGGAACAGTACGCGTGCGAGCTCCTATAGCTAGCCAGGGGCTGTAACTGCAAAGCAGTGTCGGCAGACCAGAACATGAACGACCTCGCTCGAGATGTGTTTGTGGCGGGAATCGGCTCGTCTGACATCCGCCTTCGGCTGTTGGAGCAAGGTAATCTCGATCTCACTAAGTCCATAGAGCTAGCGGATGCGCTAGAAACGGCCTCCAAAAGTCTGGCGATGTACCCTGACACCACGTGGGGACATTGTGGCAGGGGCAGTCACAGACCCCACTTCATTCAGCGGGACCGAAAAACTGCGTGATTGCGTTCCCACCCTCGGGCCTGACGACGGCAGCAGCTCCAGGCAGCCCGCGGTGTTAATTCTGTGGGGGAGTGAAGCACCCTCGGCAGCGATGTCCTGCTAAAGCGGTGTTGTGCTCCGCCTGCGGCAAGAAGGGGCATTATTCAAAGGTATGCCGATCCAAACTTCCATCCAGGAACAGCAGTGCGGCGTGTGACTCCCCGGAGCCGGTTTCCTCGTCGTCGGCATCGTCAAGGGCTTCTTCCACGTGCGAGGCCAGAACGTCGCCATTCCAGACGACGGAGGCGCAAGAGACACGCGACCACCAGGGGCCGCTGGTTTTGGCGCCATCGCCCACGTGCGACCTATGGGGGCAGCCATTTTGGTCGGCACCGACCGCGAATGACCAGCAGGGGTCATCATCATCCATCTCAGCTGCCTGCAGTGGTGCCCACGAACCAACGGTGGCGTCAATCATCCTGGACCAGGCAAAGCCTCACAGACTCGACAAGTCCATGATGGACATACAGGTAAACAAACGCACGATTTATTGTCTGTTTGACAGCGGGAGCACGGAGAGCTTCATTCACCCAGACGCCGTGAAGCGGTGTGGCCTCCGGATTCAGCCTGTCAAGCAGACAATTTCGATGGCGTCAAGGTCCTGGTCTGTCACCGTGCTAGGGAGTTGCGTGGTAGATCTGACGGTGCAGGGCACGGTTTACGAGAGCTTCAAGCTCCTGGTGTTACCGCACCTTTGCGCGCCAATACTCCTAGGACTAAATTTCATGGTCCACTTGAAGAGTGTAACCCTACAGTACGGTGGGCCACTCCCTCCGCTTTCAGTGGGAGACTCGCAGCCTCTAAATTGCCCAACATGCTCCATCTGTAGCCTCTCGACGCTTAAGATTACCACACCCTCTTTATTCCAGAATCTCGTGCCAGGCTGCAAGCCCATCGCGACTAAGAGCTGGCGTTACAGTGCTGAGGATCGGATCTTCATTCGATCTGAGGTTCAGCGGCTCCTCAAGGAAGGGATCATACAACCTAGCGCTAGTCCTTGGAGAGCGCAGGTCGTGGTGGTCAAGAGTGGGAACAAACCCCGGATGGTCATAGACTATAGTCAGACCATTAACAGATACACGCAGCTGGATGCGTATCCCCTCCCGCGCATATCTGACATGGTCAACCAGATTGCGCAGTACCGGGTGTTCTCCACCATCGACCTAAAGTCTGCCTACCACCAGCTCCCCATTCGCCCAGAGGACCGACAATACACGGCTGTTGAGGCGGATGGTCGCTTGTACCATTTTCTAAAGGTTCCTTTTGGTGTCACGAATGGGGTCTCGGTCTTCCAACGTGCTATGGACCGAATGGTGGACCATAACGGACTGCGGGCTACCTTCCCGTACCTGGATAACGTCACCATCTGCGACCATGACCAGCAGGACCACGGTGCCAACCTTCTTAGATTCCTACGCACTGCATCTCGCCTGAATCTGACCTACAACAGGGAGAAGCGTGTATTTCGCACGTGCCGCCTAGCTATCCTCGGATACGTGGTGGAAAACGGGGTCATTGGCCCTGATCCAGACCGTATGCGTCCCCTCCTCGAACTTCCCCTGCCCACTAGCGTAAAAGCACTGAGAAGATGCTTAGGCTTCTTCTCTTACTACGCACAGTGGGTTCCCAATTACGCGGACAAAGCCCGTCCGCTCATCAAGTCTACCTCTTTTCCCCTAGCACCAGAGGCTCGTTTGGCCTTTGAAAAACTAAAAGCCGACATCGCGAAAGCCACGATGCACGCTATCGATGAGTCCATCCCCTTCCAGGCGGAGAGCGATGCATCGGATTTCGCCCTGGCCGCCACACTTAACCAGGCGGGCAGGCCCGTCGCCTTTTTCTCTCGCACCCTCCAAGGCCCGAAATTCGGCATTCGGCGGTGGAAAAGGAGGACCAGGCCATTGTGGAAGCCGTCCGGCATTGGCGCCATTACTTAGCAGGAAAACGGTTCACCCTGCTCACCGACCAGCGGTCCGTGGCGTTCATGTTCAATAACACGTTACGGGGCAAGATCAAGAACGATAAGATCTTGAGATGGAGAATCGAACTCTCCACCTATAATTACGACATCATGTATCGTCCAGGGAAACTCAACAAGCCCTCGGATGCCCTGTCGCGTGGAACATGCGCTAGTATGCAGGAGAATCGGTTGCAGACTCTCCACAATGACCTCTGCCATCCGGGGGTCACTCGGCTCTTCCACTTCATAAAAGCCCGGAATCTACCCTACTCGGTGGAGGATGTCAGGTCTATAACCAGAAGCTGCCGGGTATGCGCGGAATGCAAACCGCACTTCTACCGACCTGACAGGGCACAGCTCGTTAAGGCCACTCGTCCATTCGAAAGACTGAGTGTAGATTTTAAGGGCCCCCTTCCCTCGACAGATCGGAACGTGTACTTCCTCTATGTGGTTGATGAGTACTCACGATTCCCCTTTGTCATTCCTTGTTCCGATATGACCGCTGCCACGGTTATCAAGGCATTTCGTGATCTTTTCACCCTGTTCGGGTACCCCTGTTACATCCATAGCGATAGGGGCTCGTCGTTCATGAGCGATGACTTGAGGCAATACCTGCTTTCATACGGGATTGCCTCTAGTAGAACCACGAGCTACAACCCTAGGGGTAACGGACAGGTTGAACGTGAGAATGCTACAGTCTGGAAGGCTGTCTTACTGGCGTTGAAGTCTAAAGGCCTTCCAGTCTCCCGTTGGCAAGAGGTGCTCCCTGATGCGCTCCACTCCATACGCTCACTCCTGTGTACGGCAACCAACGCTACTCCCCATGAGAGACTGTTTTCATTCCCTCGGAAGTCTTCCTCTGGGACCTCATTACCGTCTTGGTTGACGTACTCAGGACCTGTCCTCCTGCGGCGACATGTTAGGACCCGCAAGTTCCACCCTTTGGTTGAACAGGTCCATCTCCTCCACGCCAACCCTCAGTATGCCTATGTGGCATACCCTGACGGGTGAGAGGACACGGTCTCGATTCGAGACCTGGCTCCAGCAGGGGGCTTGGAAACCCCTGTCGCTCCCATACCTCCTGTTAGAGACCCCCCAACTATTGTTTCCCCTCCTGACACGGCGCGGGCAGCATCGGGACCATCACTTAACCCTTTTACTCCCGTGTACAGCTTGCCTGAGTCCAGGAGATGGTCGCCACTTCAAGGCGTGCCCGAGTTCAGCGGATTGTCACCACCTCGGGGTCTACCGGCCCGTGAGACATTGGAGGAGCCATTGGACACCGCCTTGGGGAGAACGCCACCGGGAGTGCCTACACCGGTGTCATCGCCAGTGTTGAGGAGGTCACAATGACAGTGCGGTCCCCCAGACCGTCTGAACTTATAGACTGATGAACAATTGTTCTGTGTTTTGTACCCCGCAGGCCTTTGTTTTCAAAGGAGGGTGTGCAAGTCCACAGATCTTTGAAGGTGACGTCACAGGTGGAGAAGGTGGTGAAGAAGGCATATGGCATGCTTGCCTTTATAGGACGGGGCATAGAGTATAAGAGTTGGGGTCTGATGTTGCAGATGTATAGAACGTTGGTTCGGCCGCATTTGGAATACTGCATCCAGTTCTGGTCGCCACACTACCAGAAGGACGTGGAGGCTTTGGAGAGAGTACAGAGGAGGTTTACCAGGATGTTGCCTGGTATGGAGGGGCTTGGTTATGAGGAGAGATTGGGGAAACTGAGGTTGTTCTCCTTGGAAAGACGGAGGATGAGGGGAGACTTAATAGAGGTGTATAAAATTATGAAAGGCATAGATAGGGTGAACGGTGGGAAGCTTTTCCCCGGGTCGGTGGTGACGTTCACGAGGGGTCATAGGTTCAAGGTGAAGGGGGGGAGGTTTAACACAGATATCAGAAGGACATATTTTACACAGAGGGTCGTGGGGGCCTGGAATGTGTTGCCGGGCAAGGTGGTGGAGGCGGACACACTGGGAACGTTTAAGACTTATCTGGACAGCTATATGAACGGAGTGGGAATGAAGGGATACAAAAGAGTGGTCTAGTTTGGACCAGGGAGCGGCGCGGGCTAATTGTTCCTTGTTTCTCGTTTCAAGGCTTCATTCTATGATCATCTTGCTGGTGCCAGTACAGAGCGAGACTGCGGATAGTTGGGAACCTGTCTCGGGGGCAGGGAATTCATATGGTGTTCGTGGAAGTGGAAATGACTAGGGTTGGGAAGCATTTTCCGATCAGGGCCAGTGTGATCTCCTGGACTCGTTTCGATCGCCTCAGGGGGTCGGAGAGGAATTTCTCAGATTTTTTTTTTCCCCATATTGGCCCTGGGGTTTTCACTCTGGGTTTTCGCCTCTCCCTGGAGATCACATGGTCTGGAATGGGGGGGTGGGGGTGAGTTAATAGGTTGTGATGAACAAAGCATCGTAGCTGTGAGGGACAGCTCGGTGGATAGGATATTGGTATGTAGATAGGCTGGAAAATTGGGCGGGGATCCTGGATTCAGGATTCAATCCTGGACCGGGGAGCGGCGCGGGCTTGGAGGGCCGAAGGGCCTGTTCCTGTGCTGTATTGTTCTTTGTTCTTTGTTCTTGTTTGAGGGGTGAATGTGGTGAACCATTGTTGGTTCCCACCAGGTAGTGCTGAGCCAGGGTCTGGCCAGTACTATGAGTCTGTATATATGTTACTGTTGGGGTTAGGGTTGGAAACCCCTGTCGCTCCCACACCTCCTGTTAGAGACCCCTCAACTATTGTTTCCCCTCCTGACACGGCGCGGGCATGTTCTACATGTTACTGTTGGGGTTAGGGTTGGGCTGTTCTACCTGTAATATAGTTCTTATGGTACATCCCAGTCGGGCTCCGCCTCCTGGGAGAGGTATAAAGGTCACTGCTCTGTCTGGGACCCTTTAGTCTGGGATCGTGTATTATATATGGTAGCTCTATTGTTGTAGTCAATAAAAGCCTTTATTTCCCCGAGTACCTCCTAGCCTCGTGAGTTATATCGCGCATCACATCGCTCGACAATCACCAGGCAGGAGTGTTCCCTTCCTGTCGGGGAACATTTCAGCAGTCAACAGCATTCAGCCTCTGATCTTCGGGTAAGCGTTCTCCAAGACGGCCTTCACGACCCACGACAATGCAGAATCGCTGAGCAGAAACTGATAGCCAAGTTCCGCACACATGAGGACGGCCTCAACCAGGATCTTGGGTTCATGTCACACTATCTGTAACCCCCACAACTTGCCTGGCCTTGCAAAATCTCACTAACTGTCCTGGCTGGAGACAATTCACACCTCTTTAACCTGTGCTTAACCCTCTCTCCACTCACATTGTCTGCACCTGTAAAGACTTGATTACCTCTTAAGACTCGCATTCCAACTATTATCTTGTAATTGAGTTTGTGTCTACATATGCCCTGTTTGTGAACCGAACTCTTCACTCACCTGATGAAGGGGTAACGCTCCAAAAGCTCGTGCTACCAAATAAACCTGTTGGACTTTAACCTGCTGTTGTGAGACTACTTGAAATGTCTAATACTAGCGGGCCTGCACTTCACGTGAGAGGGGGAAAATGCAAAGAAGATATGAGGGGCAAGTCTTTTTGCACAGACTGTGGTAGGTGTCTGGAACGCACCGCCAGGAGTGGTGGTGCAGGCAGATAGAATAGGGGCGTGTAAGGGGCTTTTAGATAAGCACATGAATATGCAAGGAATAGGGGAATATGGACCAAGGGTAGGCAGAAGGGATTAGTTTAATGTGGTGCCATTTTCGGCACAACATCGTGGGCTGAAGGGCCTGTTCCTGTGCTGCACTGTTCTATGTTCTATGTTCAAACAGACAAACTCCACACAGACAGCCAGCCAAGGCTGGAATTGAACCTGGGTCCCTGGAGCTGAGAGGCAGCAGTGTGAACCACTGTGTCACCATAGTGCCCTAATCAAAATGTAGTCTACTGAATCACTGGACACATGGAGTGGATTCTCAAGACACAATTAAGGAGATGGCATCACCTTGCCACCACTACCTGGTACAAATATTTGTTCAGTTGTGTAGTTGGCTGCCAAGACTCAGTGGGTGGATGAATAAAGAACAGTGCCATGCTCATTAACCCATCCACTTGCCCTCTTGTCACCCATTAGCAGGATGCACCCACACTGTTTGACCAGATCCCTCACAGCAGCACACTGTCACAGCAGAGCAGTGCGACTAAGGTGGAGGAAACCAGCAGGGCTGTCAGTGGTCGAGGAGTACACCATGCTGTCAGTTCACTAAGCACAGTGGGATGTTAGCATGAGTGGGAGTGCAAGGATGAAGTTGCATCATAAGGACAGCTCAAACATGGTTAAACAATGCCATGATCACAAAGTGTTTTCACAATGATAAGGGCTATACCTAAATACGTAAATAACACCTTTTGTGTCTGATACAGATCCCAGCTCAGCTCCCTCAACCCCGCCCCCCCCCCCCCACCCCGCCCCACCACCTCGCTTAGCCTCCCCAAACTCCCACAGGGCCAGATCACCGCTCAAGCATTGAGAGGAGGAAGACATATCTGAGTTGGTAGAGTCGCATTTGACTAACACACACTCTGCCAGCTCAGATACAAGCACTTCAAAGGGATGTAGTGCGAGTAATAGAGTCAATGCCAAAGGATGAAAGTCACCACACCTGAGAGCAGGAAGAGGAGTTAGAGAGATAGCTGTGCACAGTCCCCCCCCCCGGAGATGTGGCACAGGGTGACACGTGGCTAGCACTGCTGCCTCACAGCACTAGAGACCCGGGTTCGATTCCCGGCTTGGGTCACTGCCTGTGTGGAGTTTGCATATTCTCCCCGTGGGTGGGTTGCGTGGGTTACCTCCGAGTGCTCCAGTTTCCTGCCACAGTCCAAAGGTGTTTGGGTTAAGTGGATTGGCCATGCTAAATTGCCCCTTAGTGTCAGGGGGACTAGCAGGGTAAATGCATGGGGTTAT
Source organism: Mustelus asterias (assembly GCF_964213995.1). Classification (NCBI taxonomy): domain Eukaryota; kingdom Metazoa; phylum Chordata; class Chondrichthyes; order Carcharhiniformes; family Triakidae; genus Mustelus; species Mustelus asterias. The sequence continues at coordinate 104,490,490 of NC_135807.1, read as the reverse complement.
GGGGATAGGGCCTGGGTGGGACTGTGGTGAGTGCAGGCTCAATAGGTCGAATGGCCTTCTTCTGCACTGTAGGATTGTATGATTCTATGAGGAGGAGAGATGAACATCACTATGATGCTCCAGTGGGCAGGAATGTGGTGCCTCAGGAGTCATATCTGGTAGAATTCCCTGAGGCGTGGGAGCTGTAGCACTGTGAATGGAGACGTCCACCACTGTAATGAGCCTCACATTATGCTTATCCTAATTGATGTTGGGAAAGTTGAAATCAACTGGAGTGGATTTCATTAAATGTGCACAAGAGAACTTTTTAGGTCAACAAGTAAAGGTCTTACATTTAAGATGGAGATTAGAAGTTTTTTTTTCTCTCAAGAGGGTCATGAACCTTTGTCACTCTTTCCCAGATAGTGGTGGAGACATGCTGAATGAATATTTTTAAGGCAAAAGTAGATAAATTCTTAACTAACAAGGGAGTCAAAAGTTATCAGGGGGAAGTGGAATGTGGAGTTGAGGCCCTAATCGGATCTGCCATCATCTCGTTGAATGGCAAAACATGCTCAAGGGACCGAATGGCCTACAGCTGCTCCTAATTTGCCAATCCTGCCCTTCCTTCAACCATGTCTCTGTGATGGCTACTATATTACAATTCCACATGTCAATCCTCACCATGAACTCATCCATTTTATCTATAATACTCCTGACATTACAGTAGAGGCCCATTGCCTCACTCCCTTGAAACTTAATACAACTTACTTGCTCTGACTTGATTGTTTTACTGTATTATGCTGTGTCCCTATTCTACTAACAGCCTGTGTGCAAACCCGAGTCTTGGGGTGGCACGATGGCACAGTGGTTAGCACTGCTGCCTCACAGTGCCAAGGGCCTGGGTTCCATTCCTGGCTTGGGTCACTGTCTGTGTGGAGCCTGCACGTTCTCCCCATGTCTGCATGGGTTTCCTCCGGGTGCTCCAGTTTCCTCCCACTGTCCAAAAGATGTACTGGCGAAGTGCATTGGCCATGCTAAATTCTCCATCAGTGCACCCGAACAGGTGCCGGAGTGTGGCAACTCGGGAATTTTCACAGTAACTCCAATGCAGTATTAATGTAAGCCTACTTGTGACTAATAAAATGAACTTTAACTTTAAACTTCTTTTTCTGATAAAACCCACAACCCCAAACATTATTAGGGAATTACAGAAAGAAAAGTGGCAATAAGTCAAGATTTTGTTTCATCGAAAACATCAAAGAAACATCCTAAGAAAAAATTGTGGGTCCTCACACTTCAAATATTATAAGACTGGCGAAAAGCAACAATGGATTAAAGCGCAAGTGCAGGAAGACCAAGTAAGAATAAGCTCTCTGCATTGTTTCAAAAGAGAAGGATTTTCCAATCAGGGATGGGTGAAATTCCAGGCAGTATCTGGCATATTTGAAAAGATTGAATGCTTTGCTGTACGGATAAGGCCATTTAAAAAAATACATCAAGTCAACGGTCTCCAGATTAAAAAGGGGAATACTGGGAAGATAGTATATTAAAAAATATATATTGAGCAATCTCGAGTCGCCAGTGTATGCAAGGGAAATGGTGGGGCAATTAGGATCCATGGACACTTTCAATTAAGAAAATGAATCATGGAGTTCCTATACAGAGCGTCTTCAGTACTTTGTAGAAACAAACAAAACTGCAAATGTGTTGCTAGTACAAGCTTTTCTTGGTAAAACTACTGATTTACTCCGGAACTTGGTTCATCCAGCAAAGGAGGAACCAAAACTTACAATGACTTGACAAAAGTCCTTGAAGAGCAATACCCTCCAAAGCCATTGATCATCACGGAATGCTTCAGGTTCCACCGAAGGAATCAAGTGGAAGGCAAAAGTATTGCTTAGTTTGTGGCAACTTTAAAAGGCTGGGCCAACATTGCAAGTTTGGCAGATCATTAGAAGATTCTCTTCACAATTGTCTAGTTTGTGGTCTCCAAAATGAAGCTAGTGAATGGTGAAGCAAGGGTAGTCAATGCAAGAATTGTGGCAAAATGAGTCACATTGCAAACATTTGTTGGGCTAGACCAGCTTCTGCTGAGAAGAATATTCAGAAGAAGAATCTGGGTACCATCAAGAAGAAATTGCATTCTACAAAACAAACTTACAACATGGTGGCACAATAGATAGCACGGCTGCCTCACAATGCCAGGGACCCAGGTTCGATTCATGCCTCGAGTCACTGTCTGTGTGGAGTTTGCACATTCTCCCCATGGGTTTCCTCTGGGTGCTCCGGTTTCCTCCCAAACTCCAGAGATGTGCGGATTAGGTTGATTGGCCATCCTAAATTGTCCCTTACTTTTAGGGGGACAATCAGGGTAAATATGTGGGGTAACGGGGATATGGCCTGGGTGGGATTGTTGTCAGCGCAGGCTCGATGGGCGGCACGGTAGCACAGTGGTTAGCACTGCTGCTTCACAGCTCCAGGGTCCTGGGTTCGATTCCCGGCTCGGGTCACTGTCTGTGTGGAGTTTGCACATTCTCCTCGTGTCTGCGTGGGTTTCCTCCGGGTGCTCCGGTTTCCTCCCACAGTCCAAAGATGTGCGGGTTAGGTTGATTGGCCAGGTTAAAAATTGCCCCTTAGAGTCCTGAGATGCGTAGGTTAGTGGGATTAGCGGGTAAATATGTGGGGGTAGGGCCTGGGTGGGATTGTGGTCGGTGCAGACTCGATGGGCCGAATGGCCTCCTTCTGCACTGTAGGGTTTCTATGATTTCTATGATTCTATGAAATGGCCGCCTTCTGCATTGTAGGGATTCTATGAAAAGAATTACAATTGTGAAGAAAAGAATGTCCACAAATATGATGAGGAGCTCCAACTAACAGCTTTTCCGCACTTGAATCACATAAATTCTGGGTGATTCCAAAGTTAAATGCACAACATGTTAGGATGGAGGATGATAGTGGTGCTGCTGTATCGTTAATTCTTAAGGCTACATACCACAGAGTCATAGAGGTTTACAGCATGGAAACAGGGCCTTTGGGCCAACTTGTCCACGCTCTCCAGTTTTTACCATTAAGCTAGTCCCAATTGCTCGCATTGGACCCATATCCCTCTGTACCAATCTTACCCATGTAACTGTCTAAATGCTTTTTAAAAGACAAAATTGTACTCGCCTCTACTAGTACCTCTGGCAGCTCGTTCCAGACACTCACCACCCTCTATGTGAAAAAATTGCCCCTTTGGACCCTTTTGTATCTCTCCCCTCTTACCTTAAACCTACTCCCTCTAGTTTTAAACTTCCCTACCTTTGGGCAATGATGTTGACTCTCCACCTTATCTAAGCCCCTCATTAGAAACATAGAAACATAGAAAACTACAGCACAAAACAGGCCCTTTGGCCCCACAAGTTGTGCCGAACATATCCCTACCTTTTAGGCCTACCTATAACCCTCCATCCTATTAAGTCCCATGTACTCATCCAGGAGTCTCTTAAAAGACCCTATTGAGTTTGCCTCCACCACCACTGACGGCAGCCGATTCCACTCGCCCACCACCTTCTGTGTGAAAAGCTTCCCCCTAACATTTCCCCTGTACCTACACCCCAGCACCTTAAACCTGTGTCCTCTCGTAGCAGCCATTTCCACCCTGGGAAAAAGCCTCTGAGAGTCCACCCGATCTATGCCTCTCAACATCTTATATACCTCTATTAGGTCTCCTCTCATCCTTCGTCTCTCCAAGGAGAAAAGACCGAGCTCCCTCAGCCTATCCTCATAAGGCATGCCACTCAATCCAGGCAACATCCTTGTAAATCTCCTCTGCACCCTTTCAATCTTTTCCACATCCTTCCTGTAATGAGGCGACCAGAACTGAGCACAGTACTCCAAGTGGGGTCTGACGAGGGTCTTATATAGCTGCATCATTATCCCCGGACTCCTAAACTCAATCCCTCGATTGATAAAGGCCAGCACACCATACGCCTTCTTAACCACCTCCTCCACCTGCGGGGCCGATTTTAGAGTCCTATGGACCCGGACCCCAAGGTCCTTCTGATCCTCTACCGTACTAAGAGTCTTTCCCTTTATATTGTACTCCTTCATCCCATTTGACCTGCCAAAATGGACCACTACGCATTTATCTGGGTTGAGGTCCATCTGCCACTTCTCCGCCCAGTCTTGCATCCTATCTATGTCCCTCTGTAACTTCTGACATCCCTCCATACTATCCACAACCCCACCAACCTTCGTGTCGTCGGCAAACTTACCAACCCATCCCTCCACTTCCTCATCCAGGTCATTTATGAAAATGACAAACAGCAAGGGTCCCAGAACAGATCCCTGGGGCACACCACTGGTGACCGACCTCCATTTAGAAAAAGACCCATCTATACCCACTCTCTGCCTCCTTTGGGCAAACACAGTAAGAGTTTTAACAACACCAGGTTAAAGTCCAACAGGTTTATTTGGTAGCAAATACCATAAGCTTTCGGAGCGCTGCTCCTTCATCAGATGGAGTGGAAATGTGCTCTCAAACAGTGCACAGAGACACAAAATCAAGTTACAGAATACTGATTAGAATGCAAATCCCTACAGCCAGCCAGGTCTTAAAGATACAGACAATGTGGGTGGAGGGAGCATTAAACACAGGTTAAAGAGATGTGTATTGTCTCCAGACAGGACAGCCTGCAAGTCCAGGAGGCAAGCTGTGGGGGTTACTGATAATGTGACATAAATCCAACATCCCGGTTTAGGCCGTCCTCATGTGTGCGGAACTTGGCTATCAGTTTCTGCTCAGCGACTCTGCGCTGTCGTGTGTCGTGAAGGCCGCCTTGGAGAACGCTTACCTGAAGATCCGAGGCTGAATGCCCGTGACTGCTGAAGTGCTCCCCCACAGGAAGAGAACAGTCTTGCCTGGTGATTGTCGAGCGCTGTTCATTCATCCGTTGTCGTAGCGTCTGCATGGTTTCCCCAATGTACCATGCCTCGGGACATCCTTTGGGCAAGCCATAGACATCTATAAGATCACCCCAAAGCCTCCTACACTCCAGGGAGAAATGTCCCAGTCTATCCAGCCTCTCATTGTAACTCAGGCCATCAAGTCCCGGTAGCATCCTAGTAAATCTTTTCTGCACTCTTTCTATAATAGGGTGACCAGAACAGTACACAGTATTCCAAGTGTGGCCCTACAACTTCAACAAGACATCCCAACTCCCGTATTCAATGTTCTGACTGATGAAACCAAGCACGCTGAATGCCTTCTTCATCACCTTGTCCACCTGTGACTCCACTTTCAAGGAGCTATGAACCTGTACCCCTAGATCTCTTTGTTCTGTAACTCTTCCCAATGCCCTACCATTAACTGAGTAAGTCCTGCCCTGGTTCAATCTACCAAAATGCATCACCTCTCATTTATCTAAATTAAACTCCATCTGCCATTCATTAGCCCACTGGCCCAATTGATCAAGATCCTATTGCAATCCTAGATGGCCTTCTTCACTGTCCACTAAGCCACCAATCTTGGTGTCATCTGCAAACTTACTAACCTTGCCTCCTATATTCTCACCCAAATCATTAATATAAACGACAAATAACAGTGGACCCAGCACCGATCCCTGAGGAACACCACTGGTCACAGGTCTCCAGAAAAAACTGTTCTTAAACTTGTCCCCTAGAAGCCAATCATGGATCTGCATTGATGACTAAAATAACTGAGGGAGATGGGATTTCCTCAATATGAAGGAGTCATGGCAGCTGGCAGGAAACCTTGCACACACATGAAGGAACACGCTGTGGTGATCACAAACCACCTGGACATTGACTGAATGGAAGGACTTCAGTATCCTCATGCTGAGTTAGGGCCTTTCTGGCAACGTGGGTACAAATACCTGAGGTAAGCCTCTGAATTGGGCAAAGGGCATGACTCTGTGTTTGTGTCGAATCAGTTGGGGCATTGTGATCCCTCATAGAAACAAGCAGGACATTAGTTTACAGCCTAAATGTAGCTGTGAGCTGCTGGCTGGTCTTCTGATGATCCCTGAAAAGATCCTGAGGCTTAGAAGTTGAGAATGACAGTTGCCTCCACAGCCATTGGCTGTGCATGGGGGTTGATGGAGTGTGGCTCAAATTGCTGCAAGACTATGTGACATATGCTTATCGCCACTGCATCGCTTAGCCTCAGTCACCTTCAACACTGGCTGTCCATCACAGTGAAGTATGATATCTGAGGTCTGTACATACTTCCCACAGGATAGTACCTGATTGTCCTGCCTCTTCTACTCCTCCTTCCTGGTACGCATGCAGCAGCCTCTCCTTCCTGGTCTTCTGTTCTCCCTCAAGCTCTGGTTGCTCATGGTGATTGACTTCTGTAGCCTTTATGTATGAGGATGCCTTACCCATCTTCTATGTTCCTTCACATGGAGCGCTATACACCCTTCTCCAGCACAAAATTCTTCCTGGCATCTGGATGCCTGAGTCTGTAGGGGCAAAAATAGTTGCTCTGCAACATTGAGAGCCGTACCTCCATTATCCTGAAGTTAAAGGAAGACAGTTGGAATTTGATTTGAGAATTTGTGGGATTGTGAATAAATTTCTCAAATAAATTCATCAGAGGTACCCTACTCTCCAAAGGAGTTGCCTGGCTATCCAAAGAAATTGGCTAAGTTCGGATCTCCTTTACACACTTCAGGATCCACATTTATCGGCAACAAAGCTCCAACTAGAGTAGAGGAAACTGATAATCGCAATGGCCAGTTGCCATGGTAAAATGCGTATGTGTTAAACAGCCCTGTGGAAATGGGAAGTGCAGTGTCTGTGGGGAGGACTGAGGTTTCTCAGACAGTTCTGCTATTTTCGCCATGAAGAAGACGCTCTCCGTTGTAGCGAAAATCTGAGCAACCGAGTTTTTGCCAGAACTTTGAAATTTAGCAGGAGTTTCTTGTCTTTTGTTCATCCCTTTGATTTTTTTAGGTGAAGTGACAACAACCACTGTGTTAATAATTAAATATAAATATACAAAAAGGATGGAAATTCTATCTGCTAATCAAGCCCTCCCAATGCAATATGGTGCAGCCACAGCACTATCAACTCATGACTTAATCTCCTGAAGGAAACAAAAAGTCAGGAATATACTTGAGGCTGAATTGGGAAAACTGAGAAATTCCTCTCTCGCTCCTTAAACCAAGAATGCCAGCTCCCACAAACCACAATAAGTTACGAATCTCAGTTATTCCCACACCTTCCCTATTTTTAGTTAACATACAGTCTTCTCAGTCAATTCAAATAGCTTGTGTTCATAAATGTCAGCCTTGGCTCAGTGGAAGGCTCTTGTCTCAAAGTCAGAATGTCATGGGTAAAATCACACTTCAACTTTATTTATTAGTGTCACAAGTAGGCTTACATTAACACTGCAATGAAGTTACTGTGAAAATACCCTAGTCGCCACACTCCGGCACCTGTTCAGGTACACTGAGGGAGAATTTAGCATGACCAATGCACCTAACCAGCACGGTGCCACCGTGCCACTTCAGATATTCGAGCACCTATTTCAAGTGGCACTTCAGCGCAGAGCTAAGAGAGTGATGTTTTATTGGAGAAGTAACTCTTTGAAGAACAGTGCAGTTTTATCCTGCAGTGAACAATATCAGATTATCTGGTCAATTATGCCATTTTTCTTTGTGTGGAGCTGTATGTGAATTAACTGATGTGTTTTCCTACATTGCAACAGTGATTTCAATGGTGCTTCATTGCAGTTCCACGGGAAGAATTTCCATGTCCAATTGGCACATCGGTCACCACGTTAAGAGGTTATTTGATCTTTCTCCTCACCCTTAGTCTGACAACCTGCAATTTGTTCTCAATATTCGTCTTGTTTTATATTGAAGAAATGTATCAATGTGACACAGGGAACCCACTCTCCATACCTTTGGATCATGATCACCTTCAAATGCTTAATTTTGCTTGAAACTTTGTTCCATCTCCTGAAGGAACTTGGCTCTAGCTGGAGACTGAGGTCTGCACCCAAAAAGGAGCAGGCAATTTTTTAAAAATACTTAAAAGTGCCTCCCATAAAACCAGGTCCAGATATATATGTGTACACATGAAGATCCCTCCTGGTCCCGCAGCCTACTTTACATTAACCCCTTTTGACATGGGCAGTGGTAGCGACTGCTGATAGGCACATGTAAGAACTATGCTGGGAAGTAATTCTTGCTCCCTGCAGATTGTCCCCACCTCTATCTACATCGTCTTAATCTACCATTCAAAAGACATGGATCATGACCTTCGTAAACTCTTTCCTTTCAAGTTCAAAACTGGTATCTTTCCCTTCTTAACTTCGAACCACAGTCTCAACGTTTTCAGCTTTTCTCTGAAATGTCTCCAAGTACATGTTGCCATTTTGATGCATTGTTTTTCAACTGAGCCAAGGAGTTCCACACTGCTGTTGTGGCACTGATATGTAGAGGAGGGGAACTGCCAATTTCTGGACCGACATCAATCCAGATCTGGGACTGGAAGGAATTTGCACTAGCCGATCTGTAAACATGCAGTGCATTTCCCCACTGACCTTCTCCCTTGCTGCTATGTATTATTAATCCCTGTCCAGCTTGCTGAGGTACATCTTTATCTTTATTGCAGGGAGTGGATGGTCTAATGGTTATATAACCTATAAACTGTTATAGTGGGCAGCACGGTGGCACAGTGCTGAGCACTGCTGCCTCACAGCACCGGGGACCTGGCCTCGGGTCACTGTCTGTGTAGTTTGCACTTTCTCCCCATGTCTGTGTGAGTTTCCTCCAGGTGTTCCTCCCACACTCCAAAAATGTGCAGGTTAGGTTGATTGGCCATGCTAAATTGCCCCTTAGTGTCAGGGGAATAAGCAAGGTAAATACGTGAGTTACAGGGAGAGGGCCTGAGTGGGATTGATGTTGGTGCAGGCTCAACGAGCTGAATGGACTCCTTCTGCACTTTTGGGATTCTATGAACCTGTACAGTTTTCAGCTTGGGTAGATAGACACTAAATCACAGTGATGTCAGGCTCTGGTCATTTAACTGAAGAGAAACATTAAGTTTCCTCCTACCCTCACTCCTTCTGCCCTCACTCCATGTCAGTCCTGCTCCTCCTCCTCTTGCCCTCATTACTCCCTCCGCCCTCACTCCTCACCATCTGTGAACACAGGCCTTGCCACCAGGTAAACAGAGGGCAGCTGGAGAGGAGGAATATGCAAGGTTATTGACACAGTCCTGTTTTGCCAGGATATTCATGATCAATTCAGCTGCCTGTAGTATCAGTAAAAACAATCCAAATCCCCAATTCACCAACAACCCCACACCTTACTATCCTAGAATGGAAAACAGTTCTGACTAGTCTTCTTATTTCCCTGTTTTACTGTTTTTTCCTCCTCGGTGGCCATCACTGTGTCCTCTTGGCCACATGTAAAAGCCACCACAAAACTGGCATTCTAAACCAAATTTATCAATCCAACCATTCAATATTTCACACAAAAGTCAATTAACCACCTCTGCTCATTTCCCAATGCTGATCTTCCAATGCTTTTGCCTGACCTAGTGCTATATCTGTGGTTGCAGCATAACTGTTAGTAGACTGCTGCATTTCACTAGAGGAACTGACCAATAGAAACATGGAAAATAGAAGCAGGAGTAGGCCATTCAGCCCTTCAAGATAATCATCAAATTAATATCCTGATCCTCCCTCTCCCCCCCCCCCCCCCCAATCTTCCCCAATATCCCGTGATCTCTTTAGCCTCAAGAACTCTATCCAAAGATGGCCTCAATTATTTTTTGTGGCAGTGAATTCCACAGATTCACCACTCTCTGGGTGAAGGAATTTCTCCTCACCTCAGCTCTAAAAGATTTACCCCATATCCTCAAACTACGAGCCCTATTTCTGGACTCCCCCACCATCGAGAACATTCTTTCAGAATCTACCCTGTCTAATCCTATTAGAATTTTATAAGTTTCTACGAGATCCCCTCTTCTAAACTCCAATGGATATAATCCTAACCGACTTAGTCTTTCCTCTTATGACAGACCTACCTACCATCCCAGGAATCAGACTGGTAAACCTTCGCTGCACTCCCTCTATGGCAAGGACATCTTTCCTTGGATAAGGACACCAAAACTGCACACAATAATCCAGGTGTAGCCTCACCAATGTCCAATGTAATTGCAATAATACATTCCTATACTCCAATCCTCTCACTGTGAAGGTCAACATACCATTTGCCTTCATTATTGCTTGCTCTAACTATGCACTTACTTTCAGTGAATGATACATGAGGATAACAAAGTCTCGCTGAGTATCCACGTCACTAAATTTTTTTAAATTCATTTGTGGGACATGGGCGTCGCTGGCTGGCCAGCATTTATTGCCCATCCCTAGTTGCCCTTGAGAAGGTGCTGGTGAGCTGCCTTCTTGAATCGCTGCAGTCCACGTTCTGTGGGTTGACACATTCAAATAATAATCTGCCTTCCTATTATTGCTACTGAAGTGGATAACCTCACATTTATTCACATTATACTGCATCTGTCATGCATATGTTCACTCACTCAGCCTGTCCAAATCACACTGAAGCATCTCTGCATCCCCCTCACAGCTCACTCGCCCACCCAACTTTGTATCATCTGCAAATTTGGAAATAATACATTTAGTTCTTTCTTCCAAATCTATTATATTCACTATAATGTGAATAGTTGGGGTCCTAGCACAGAACCCTGCAGTACCGCACAAGTCATTGCCTGCCAATCAGAAAAAGATCCATTTATTCCAGCTCTTTGCTTCCTATCTGCTATAAGCTTTCTATCCATCTCAAGACACTATCTGCAATCCCATGCGTTTTAACTTCATATAGTAGTCTGCTATGAGAGAACTTGTTGAAAGTCTTCTGAAAGTCTAAATAAACCACTAGTACTATCTCTAATTTCCTTTGCAAGTCATGATTTGGCAACAGTTCCCTTTCCACTCTTATGCCAAATAGGAATAAACAATTCTTGGAGTTCACCTACTTGTCCCTTGAATGCCCTCCATTGCCTGTCCACTGTCCTTCCTTTCAGTAATGTTTCCCAGTCCATCATAGCCAACTCATGCTTCATACCATTATAGCTACCTTTATTGAGATTCAGGATCCTGGTCTCAGAATCAACTATGTCACTATCCACCTTGACAAAGAACTCTATCATATAATGGTCATTCATCCCCAAGGGTTCTCTCACAACTAGATTGCCAACTAATCCTTTCCCATTGCACAATATCCAGTCCAAGATGGCCTGTTCCCTTGTTGGTTCGTCAACGCATTGGTTCAGAAAACCATCCCTTATACACCCCAGAAACACCTCCTCTATTGTACTGTGACTAGTCTAACTCTCCCAGTCTGTACAAATTAAAGTCACCCATAGTCACAGATGTTCGTTTAACACATGCATCTCTGATTTCCTGTCTAATGCTATTCCCAACATTACCATTCCAGTTTGGTGGTCTGTATACCACCCCATGGTGTTTATTAACTCGACCCATATAGATTCCACGTCGTCTGACCTAATATCTTTCCTCAATATTGTATCATTACCTTCTTTAATCAACAATGCAACTCCATCACCTTTTCCTTTCTGTCTGTTCTTCCTAAACACTGAATGGTCCTCAATGCTTAGTTCCCATCCTTGGTCAACTTGGAACCATCTCTCCCTAACTATATCATACCTCTTTACATCTATCTGCGCAACTAATTCATAGAATCCCACAGTGCAGGAGGAGGCACGAATACATTAATTAAATACATGAATAGGATGGGAATAGAGGGATATGGTCCCTGGAAGGGTAGGAGGCTTTAGTTCAGTCGGGCAGCATGGTTGGTGTAGGCTTCGAGGGCCAAAGGGCCTGTAATTTTCTTTGTTCTTTGTTGCCATTTGGCCCATCAAGTCCGCATTGACCACAACCCCACCCAGGCCGTATCCCCATAACCCAATGCACTTACCCTAGCTAGTCCCCTGACACTAAGGGGCAATTTAGATGGCCAATCCACCTAACTCACACATCTTTTGAACTGCGGGAGGAAATCGGAACACTCGGAGGAAATCCACGCAGACATGGGAAGAATGTGCAAACTCCACACAGTCAGTGACCCAAGCTGGGTATTGAACCCAGGTCCCTGACACCGTGAGGCAGCAGTGCTAACCACTGTGCAACCCTGCTGCCCCAATTCATCCATTTTATTCCAAATACTCCCAGCGTTCAGGTGTGACATCTTAAGGCTAGTCCTTTTAACATTCCTTGTCCCATTCCTACTATTTTTTACTGTGTCGCTATCTGATCCTGGCCTTTGATTTCCCTGCCTATCACTTTTCATATTCTCATTGCTGTCCTTTCCCCTTGTTCTTGATTCCCCCCTGCTCTAAATTCTTGCATTGATTCCCATTCACCTGCTTTATTAATTTAAACCCTCCCAACCACTCTAGCAAGTATTCCCTAAGGACAGCAGTCCCTGTCCTGTCCAGGTGTAATCCGTCCAGTTTATACAGGTTCCATATCCCCCATAACTGGTCCCAATGTCCCAGGAATCTGAAACCCTCCCCCTCACACCATCTTTTCAGCTATGTATTCATCCTATATATCCTGCTGTTTCTATTGTGACTAGCACATGGCACTGATAGTAATCCTCAATTAACAACCCTTGAGGTCCTACTTTTCAACCTGCTTCCTAGCTCCCTATATTCTGCTTATAGGACCTCATCCCTTTTGCTACGTTGTTTGCACCAATGTGTAACACGACTATTGGCTGTTCATCCTCACCCTTCAGTGTATCCTGCAACCACTCTGAGACTCTCTTGAACGTAGCACCAGGGATACAACATACCATCCTGGAGTCTTGTTTGTGGCCACAGAAATGCCTATCTATCCACCTTACAATTGAATTCCCTATAACTATTGCATTTCTATGCCTACTGCTCCTACCCTGTGCAGCAGAGGCAACCGTGGTGCTACGAATTTGGCTGCTCTTGTAATTCCCCGAGAGGACATTACCTTCAACAGTATCCAAAACGGTATATCTGTTTGCAGGATGACCCTGAGCAGTCCTAGAAGGCCCAGGTTCAAACTACACCGTCTCAACATGAGCAGCACCAGTCTGGGATAACTCGTTGACAGGCAACACAGGGCACTGGCAGAGTGGTAGTGATGGGATGACAAATGTTATCATTCTGAGGGAGAACTGCAGGCTTGCACTCAACAGAACCTTTGTCAGGTGTCTCTGTTACGTCACCTCAGCAATCTTAGCAATGTGCTGAAGGATAGATCAGAGTATGAGATTAATGGCTCACTTTGTAAAATATGGCTTTTATATTTGCATTCAACTAGAATGCACCTCTTTATTAAGGGGTGTAGGCTGGTTTTTAGTATAGACTAGCTTTAAGTAGTGCCAGGCTCACATGAACTTGGGTCCCTCGCTGAGGCATGTAGCTACTCAGTAGCTCCTTGAGCACTAGGCTGCATGCTACATAGAAATTAGCAAGCAGCACAAAGTATGGGGTGCTGCCTGCATCAGAAGCAACAGGGGCAGATCAATTGCCCATGGTGATCCCCACACTCATTTTCTGGGGCTAATGAGTTTTCCCTCATAGTATTAACCAGAACCTGAGACATCACAACACCCAGTCCTGCCAACATGGTGGAATGAAGCAAGCAGCAGGTTCATGGACCACACGATCGAGTTTAACTGCAAGATTGCTCTGACCTCACCAGTCCTCCTTGCTGGCCGTCCCCAATATCCAAATTGTCTTTTGGGAATACCAGGAGTTTGGTGATAGGTCCTTTTCAAATCCACCAATCTTGCAAAGCTCCTGAGACACTTTTTCCCAGGACTCTTACCGTGTGGGCTTCAGTCAGGTGGAAACTCAACAAACCACTTGGGAGATATACTGAACATCAGGCTAATCGTAGCCAGTTCAGCCTTTACCATCATGACCGACCCACAGCAGCAGAATCAGAGCAAGCTCTTAAAGCAGGTTGGTATTACCAGCGCCAAATTAGAAGTGAAGAATAAACCTATTTTAACAGCTGAAGTTCAACACTGGCCAAAATCCAGAAAAGAAATTCCAAGCATCATGACCAGAGCAAATTAAAACGAAAAAAAGCTTATTTGGTCACAAATGTCACTTTCAGTTGTCTACTGATGTAAGCAACCTGCCCATCCTAACTTACTCTGAGATACAGTACTGGGTCTGTTGTTGAACAAGAGAGAATTGTTACTTTGATCACTGAACCACAATTTAAAAGTTAAGTTTTGTTCAAAAATGAATATAATGCTATGTTCCAATGCCATATAGAGGATGTTTTTAGCCATGTGTTTTCAGAAATAAACTCTCCTGAACTTACTGATAGGCTAACAGTGGATACAGGGGATTGGTCACCCTCTAGTTAAACTTGGCCAAGAGCAGTGAAGTTATGAACTTTAATGTTCTTACTAATTTCCATTAGCAATACATGTTGACAATATTATGTTAATGTCCTTTGGGTTTTTAACTTATTTCCTGATACAGAGGGGAGTTAATACATTTAACAGTGTTCACCATTCAGCAGATACTTTGTGACCTGATAGATTTACTGTAACATTAATTTCACCTCTAGAGGGCAGGATTTGCTGAGTGTTGACTATTCCATTACGACCTTTAGGGATAAAAAATAGCAGCTCAGGTTTGCCATTGGTGCAGTTCTGATTCTCTCCAGATGGCCAAGGATACCTAAATTTTAAATCACATAATTTTTTGCATGTCAATAATTCAAGTACAGAAATAGGAAACAAAATGCTGCATCAAAATTTAGTAATAAAATTTAAAATCATAAGGGGTCCAGACAAAGTAGAAACTGTTCCCACTCGTGAAAAAATAGTTTAAAAAAAGCAAAAGCAATATGAGAAAAAACTTTTTTCACACAGTGAATAGTTAGGGTCTGGAGCGCACTGCCTGAGGGTGTGGTAGAGACAGGTTTGATCAAGGTATTCAGAGAGGAATTAGACTGTTATCTGAAAAGGAAGAATACACAGAGTTATGAGGGTTAGTCAGGGAAGTAGCTATTTGGAGAGCTGGTGCAGACATGATGGGCTGAATGGCCTCTATGTTGTAACATTTCTCCTAAGGTACTGTAAAATATTAATGATGCTACATATTGAAAAGATTTGCATTTACTGAGTGAACCAGGACAACTAATGGTGTTGGAGGATAATATAGGACAGGATGTTAGGAGATTTCCCCTGTTTTTCTTCAAATATTGCCCTGGGATATTTTATGTGCACTTGAATAAACAGATGAAGTTTAATACCTCCTCTACAAAACAGCATCTCAGACAGTGAAGTGCTCCCTGAAGTGTCAACCTAAATTATGTGCTCAAGTCCCTGGAGTAGGGCTTGAATCCATTGCATTTTTGGCACTGGGGAGAACAATATTGTGTCTGTCTACATTAAAAATGATGCATATTGTTAAATTCTTATAAAAGCCATTAATGTTGATGAGGTTAAGTATCAAAATCATATTGTCAGCAATCGAGGCTTGATGCTGGGAACCAGAGTCAGTATTGCAACAGTTTTCCAGCCTGCATGATATGTTCTGCCATAATGTACTTGTGCGGGTGAGAATTGGGCTGGAAATTCTTTCGGTTCGATCCCACTGGACTAACACAGTATTCAATCTTCCACCAGCCTTTCAAGACACCTGAACGTTTTCTGACATAAAAATGCAATGTAATGTAGAGAACTGTGATGTGATGCATTTTGCTCGGAAGAATGAGCAGAGGCAATATAAATCAAATAGTCCTATTTTAAAAGGAACGTAGGAACAGAGTGACCTGCACATCCACAAATCATGAAGGTGGCAGGATATGTTGAAAAGGTTGTTGAACAAGCATACAGGAGCTTTGTTTGTATACACAGAGGCTTACAGTACAAAAGCAGGGAAGTTATATTAAAGCTTTATAAATCACTGCTTTGGTCTCAGCTGGCATATTGTGTTCAGTTCTGTGCACCAAGTTTAGGAAAGATGTCAAGGCCTCAGGGAGGTTGCAGAAGAGTGCTACCATCACACTAATGTGACTACTGGCCGGGAAGGTCCAGAATGGAACCCCGGCTCAAAAGACCATAACTTTTGCTGTTCTTTTTAGAAAATATGGATGAATAGAGTCAAAGGACTGCCAATTAGCTTTTAACAACAAAAATATATTAATTAAACATGAAAAGTTTGATTGTAACACCATATACCTTCACTACCACTTCGCAAATGTACACAGATTTTAAGGGTAACACAGATTACAAAATATATCTTACGCAATAAGATTTTGAATGCACAGTTCCTGTAAACCAACAGGCTAACTGTGGTCAGATACACCCCACTCTGAAACCAAGTGATAGATGCCACCCAATTGAACTTCTGTGGATTTCTCAACAGATCCCCGCAGCTAGTTATTATACTGTGAGCCAACTGGCCTCACTGGAATTTGACTTCCACACGAGTGTTTCCAAACTCCACTCTCAAAAAACATGCCTTAGAATCTCCTTTCAATTTCTCTCAGTTGTTTCCAGCAAGGATCCACCTCTAGGATTTCCAACTCTCCTTTCAGTATTCTTTTGTCTTGAATTGTTATATGTATCTACGCTTCCGCACAAACTCTCAGGCACTCAGTCCCCAGCAGAATACTATTGTTTCAAAGACTGGAAATAAGGGCACCAAACCTTATGATGGCTTTAGATATCTGGCTTCTCCACAGGCAACTTCATTAGCTCTGCTCTTCCCATTTCTCTCTTCAATTTCAATGAACAGTACCTTGTCAAATTCCAGTTGCTGTGTTCCTTTTTACTTCAATCTTTCTAGGAACTTCTCTTCATTCCCTAGTTTCTAGAACTAACTGTCCCTTAGTTCCTCTTGACTTGCTTTCTTGCTCATTATTCCATTGTATGGCTTTACTACTTCGAACAGGGCTGTGAGAGCTACCTTCTCTCTCACTGCTAAGCTCCAACTGCTATGAATTCAGTTGGAGCTTAGCAGTGAGAGATATGTTCAAAATTTCAAAATATTGTGACAAATAAATGGGGAGAAACTGATTTCAGTGGCAGAAGGCTCTGTTACTAATGGACACAGGTTTAAGAGCCTGCTCAATTTTCACCCTAACTTCCCTTAGTGAATTAAGGGGCAGAATTTTCTTCGAAGAATTCAAAGTGTAATACGGGCTAGAAAATGGGAAGTTTCATAGAACATAGAACATAGAACAGTACAGCACAGAACAGGCCCTTCGGCCCACGATGTTGTGCCGAGCTTTATCTGAAACCAAGATCAAGCTATCCCACTCCCTATCATCCTGGTGTGCTCCATGTGCCTATACAATAACCGCTTAAGTTTTCCTAAAGTGTCTGACTCCACTATCACTGCAGGCAGTCCATTCCACACCCCAACCACTCTCTGCGTAAAGAACCTACCTCTGATATCCTTCCTGTATCTCCCACCATTAACCCTATAGTTATCCCCCCTTGTAATAGCTCCATCCACCCGAGGAAATAGTCTTTGAACATTCACTCTATCTATCCCCTTCATCATTTTATAAACCTCTATTAAGTCTCCCCTCAGCCTACTCCGCTCCAGAGAGAACAGCCCTAGCTCCCTCAACCTTTACTCATAAGGCCTACCCTCCAAACCAGGCAGCATGCTGGTAAATCTCCTCTGCACTCTTTCCAGCGCTTCCACATCCTTCTGATAATGAAGTGACCAGAACTGCACACAATATTCCAAATGTGGTCTCACCAAGGTCCTGTACAGTTGCAGCATAACCCCACGGCTCTTAAACTCAAACCCCCTGTTAATAAAAGGTAATACACTATAGGCCTTCTTCTCAGCTCTATCCACTTGAGTGGCAACCTTTAGAGATCTGTGGATATGGACCCCAAGATCTCTGTGTTCCTCCACAGTCTTCAGAACCCTACCTTTGACCCTGTAATCCACATTTAAATTTGTCCTACCAAAATGAATCACCTCACATTTATCAGGGTTAAACTCCATTTGCCATTTTTCAGCCCAGCTTTGCATCCTATCTATGTCTCTTTGCAGCCTACAACACCCCTCCACCTCATCCACTACTCCACCAATCTTGGTGTCATCAGCAAATTTACTGATCCACCCTTCAGCCCCCTCCTCTAAGTCATTAATAAAAATCACAAAGGGCAGATGACCAAGCACTGATCCCTGTGGCACTTCGCTAGCAACCTGCCTCCAGTCCGAAAATTTTCCATCCACCACCACCCTCTGTCTTCGATCAGATAGTAAGAAGTCTCACAACACCAGGTTAAAGTCCAACAGGTTTATTTGGTAGCAAATACCATAAGCTTTCGATCAGATAGCCAGTTACCTATCCAATCGGCCAACTTTCCCTCTATCCCACACCTCCTTACTTTCATCATAAGCCGACCATGGGGGGCCTTATGAAACGCCTTACTAAAATCCATGTATATGACATCAACTGCCCTACCTTCATCAACACACTTAGTTACCTCCTCAAAAAATTCTATCAAATTTGTGAGGCACGACTTGCCCTTCACGAATCCGTGCTGACTATCCCGGATTAATCCGCATCCTAAATGGTCGTAAATCCCATCCCTAAGGACCTTTTCCATCAATTTACCAACCACCGAAGTAAGACTAACCGGTCTATAATTACCAGGGTCATTCCTATTCCCTTTCTTAAACAGAGGAACAACATTCGCCACTCTCCAGTCCTCTGGCACCATCCCCGGGGACAGTGAGGACCAAAAGATCAAAGCCAAAGGCTCTGCAATCTCATCCCTTGCCTCCCAAAGAATCCTAGGATATATTTCATCAGGCCCACGGGACTTATCATAGAAATCATAGAAACCCTACAGTGCAGAAGGAGGCCATTCGGCCCATCGAGTCTGCACCAACCACAATCCCACCCAGGCCCCACCCCCACATACCTTACCCGCTAATCCCTCTAACCTACACATCCCAGGACTCTAAGGGGCAATTTTCTTTTTAACATGGCCAATCAACCTAACCCGCACATCTTTGGACTGTGGGAGGAAACCGGAGCACCCGGAGGAAACCCACGCAGACACGAGGGGAATGTGCAAACTCCACACAGACAGTGACCCGAGCCGGGAATCGAACCCGGGACCCTGGAGCTGTGAAGCAGCAGTGCTAACCACTGTGCTACCGTGCCGCCCCGACCTTCAGTTTATTCAAAACTGCCAGTACATCCTCCCTCCGAACATCTATTTCCTCTAGCCTAATAGCCTGTAACACCTTCTCTTCCTCAAAAACATGGCCCCTCTCCTTGGTGAACACTGAAGAAAAGTATTCATTCATCACCTCGCCTATCTCTACTGACTCCATACACAAGTTCCCACTATTGTCCTTGACCGGCCCTAACCTCACCCTGGTCATTCTTTTATTCCTCACATAAGAGTAAAAAGCCTTGTGGTTTTCCTTGATCCGACCTGCCAAGGACTTCTCATGTCCCCTTCTAGCTCCCCTAAGCTCCTTTTTCAGCTCATTCCTTGCTAACTTGTAACCCTCAATCGAGCCACCTGAACCTTGTTTCCTCATCCCTATATAAGCTTCCCTATTCCTTTTCACAAGACATTCCACCTCTTTGGTGAATCATGGTTCCCTCACTTGGCCATTTCCTCCCTGCCTGACAGGGACATACCTATCAAAGAACAAAGAACAAAGAACAGTACAGCACAGGAAACAGGCCCTTCGGCCCTCCAAGCCTGTGCCGCTCCTTGGTCCAACTAGACCAATCGTTTGTATCCCTCCATTCCCAGGCTGCTCATGTGACTATCCAGGTAAGTCTTAAACGATGTCAGCGTGCCTGCCTCCACCACCCTACTTGGCAGCGCATTCCAGGCCCCCACCACCCTCTGTGTAAAAAACGTCCCTCTGATATCCGAGTTATACTTCGCCCCTCTCAGCTTGAGCCCGTGACCCCTCGTGATCGTCACCTCCGACCTGGGAAAAAGCTTCCCACTGTTCACCCTATCTATACCCTTCATAATCTTGTACACCTCTATTAGATCTCCCCTCATTCTCCGTCTTTCCAAGGAGAACAACCCCAGTTTACCCAATCTCTCCTCATAGCTAAGACCCTCCATACCAGGCAACATCCTGGTAAACCTTCTCTGCACTCTCTCTAACGCCTCCACGTCCTTCTGGTAGTGCGGCGACCAGAACTGGACGCAGTACTCCAAATGTGGCCTAACCAGCGTTCTATACAGCTGCATCATCAGACTCCAGCTTTTATACTCTATACCCCGTCCTATAAAGGCAAACATACCATATGCCTTCTTCACCACCTTCTCCACCTGTGTTGCCATCTTCAAGGATTTGTGGACTTGCACACCTAGGTCCCTCTGTGTTTCTATACTCCTGATGACTCTGCCATTTATTGTATAACTCCTCCCTACATTATTTCTTCCAAAATGCATCACTTCGCATTTATCCGGATTAAACTCCATCTGCCACCTCTCCGCCCAATTTTCCAGCCTATCTATATCCTGCTGTATTGCCCGACAATGCTCTTCGCTATCCGCAAGTCCAGCCATCTTCGTGTCATCCGCAAACTTGCTGATTACACCAGTTACACCTTCTTCCAAATCATTTATATATATCACAAATAGCAGAGGCCCCAGTACAGAGCCCTGCGGAACACCACTGGTCACAGACCTCCAGCCGGAAAAAGACCCTTCGACCACTATCCTCTGTCTCCTATGGCCAAGCCAGTTCTCCACCCATCTAGCCACTTCTCCTTGTATCCCATGAGCCTTAACCTTCTTAACCAACCTGCCATGTGGGACTTTGTCAAATGCCTTACTGAAATCCATATAGACGACATCCACGGCCCTTCCTTCATCAACCGTTTGTGTCACTTCCTCAAAAAACTCCACCAAATTTGTAAGGCACGACCTCCCTCTTACAAAACCATGCTGTCTGTCACTAATGAGATTGTTCCGTTCTAAATGCACATACATCCTGTCTCTAAGAATCCTCTCCAACAACTTCCCTACCACGGACGTCAAGCTCACCGGCCTATAATTTCCTGGGTTATCCCTGCTACCCTTCTTAAACAACGGGACCACATTCGCTATCCTCCAATCCTCAGGGACACCCAGTATTTGCTCCTTGAAAAAGTTCCACTTTTCAAGAGCGCCTCACCTGTTTTTCCAATGAGGAAAGTGATGGTAATTTATGGCAATACAGAGGCCATATTGTGGGTGGCGGAGGAGTAGCGTGGAGTCTCAGCTTGCTGGGAAGCCATTTGCAGAGCACTCGGGGCACCAGTGCGCAGGTGCTCTGATCTGCCAGTATACTGTGTATACTGTGTACACAGTATGCTGGAAGATCTGTCACCCCTGCCCCCCCCCCCCCCACCCCGCCGCCCATGGATATCGCTTCCCACCCCCAAACGGACATCCCCGATCACCGCCCATCCCCCCTGATCGCTGGTTTATCACCATCATGATAGATCAGCCCCCACCCACCAATGGCTGCCCACCTCCCCCCCAAATTGTCACAACTGATCAGCCCCCACTCCCCGATGCAGAGTTCCCTCTTCCCTCCTCTCCTACAGGCCTCCTCCGGCCTTGCCCCATCAGACTTCACCTCATCAGAACCCACCCCCCATCAAGCCCTGCTCCATCAGGCCCCACCCACTTGGCACTGCCTGGGTGCCCAATGGCAGTGCCAGGGTCCCAGGCCCCCAACCACCCAGGGTCTTCAACGGCCTCCGGTCCCACCAGCGAGGCCATCACAATTGGTCCTCATTGGTGGGCACAGTCTGCGATCTTCACTGGTGGGGACATCTACCGGTAAGATGGGAAAGGTAATTGAGCTGGGAAAGGTGAGTGTGTCCCGGGACTATTTCATCCTGGGCTTGTTAATGACATGCTAAGCAACTTATCTTTGTGATTTTATTTGAGGAGTAAACACACTAAATCAAAAATAAAATCACAAAGATAAGTTGTCTGGTCATATCCAATTCCTGGAAGAGCTACTCATAAGTGCAGCAGGGCAGAAAAATCCCATCCAATGTGTATGCCATTTGAATTGATTGACTTTTCTACTTTGAGGACATCAAATCCTTTAGTACTTTGCTGACATCAGCTGTGGCTCAGTTAGAAGAACACTCACCACTGAGTCAGGAGGTTGTGGGTTCAAGTCTCATTCCAGAACTTGAGCACAAAACCAAAACTGAGACAAAGGGGAGAACTTACCAAAAAATGGCAGTATGTTGTTTCTGGCAAGAAAACTGGCGTGTTTTTCTCCCGAGAAACAGGTTGGTTTTCTCTCCAATCTTGAGACACTCTGCCTAAAAAAAGCACACCAAAAATTACACACTGTCTTGCAGGGGAGTGAGGCCTCAACACGCTGACAAGGCCCAGCTGTACTAGGTTCGGAGCACCATCTTTAAAGGGCGTGCTGAGCATAACAGGAATAAACTTCATCCCCACCATGGACATTTCAGGGGCTTCCCTCCCTACCTCTGATCAGAGTCTGTAGTTCTCATTCCTCACCAACCCTTCTCCCCAATCATCGGCCACTTACCCTGATCATCAGCCTCTTTGCCTCTCCCCTCCCCCAATAACTGTCCCCTTTCCCCCTGATCATCGGCCCCTTTCCCCTTCTCCCAATCATTGGCCCGTTAACAATGAATTCCCCCCTCTTCCCCCTGGGGTCTGTCCCTGGGCACAGCTTGGCACTGCCAAGTTGGCACTTCCAGGTTGGCATGAGCATGATGCCATTTGGCTGTGCTAACCTGTGCCAAGGAGCAGTGCCGGGGGCATTGTCTGGCCACGACTCTCTCCCTCCAAGGTTATACTTTATGCCTCCGTGCAGACCTCATGGACAGATTCACATCCAGGTGAACGTGTGGTAAACTGTGCCAACATGATGTCACATCAATATATGGCAGGGGTCAATATCTGGTGAGTGAGTGGGTTAATGACATAAAAATTTATTGAAATGCATGTAAAGCAGGTATGAACGTGATGACGGTGTCGGCGAAGATGGTCCAAAATCGTGTAGTTGCCAGCAAGATCTGTGACATCTGGATCTTGAGCCCTTGTCGGCATTCTCACAACGGCGAGCATGGGCTCAAGGTCACCCCCCCAAGAGTCCTTCACTGTTGGAACTGCGATCATTTAGACAAGACGTTGAACAAAGACCCCATCTACCAACTTAGGTGGCTGTATAAGACTCCACAACATTATAGTGAAGACAAGCTTGGGAGTTATCCTTTGTGTCTTGACAATTTTTACTCCTCAAATAAAATCACAAAGATAAGTTGTCTGGTCATATCCAATTCCTGTTTGGAAGAGCTATCAATGCACAAATTAGCTGCCTAATTTCAGGCATCACAACAGTTCAAAAGTCTTTCATTCGCTGGAAAGTGCTTTGGGACATTCGATGATCATGGCAGACACAATATAAATGCAAGTCTTCCTTTTTTCGTATTTTTTTTATTTACTTTATCCAGTCCAATATATCCACTGCTGCTTCCTATATTAATATATTTGCAGCAGTTCCTCTTCCCCTGATGGCAGAGGCAAAGTGTTCATTTATGACCTCAGCCATTCTTTGTGCCTTTCCAAGAAGATTTCTGATTTCATCCCTAATCAGTTGCACTCTTCATCTGAGTATCCTTTTTACTTTTTCCATGTTTATAAAATACCTTTTCTATTAGCTTTTCTGTTAGCCGCAGTCATAGTTTTAAAGTTTCGCTTTGCCCTTCCTTTCTCTTTCATGGAACTCCAACCATTCCTCTCTGACAACCTCTCATTGTTCAATTACTATTTTGCCTACAAATTTTTGATTTTAATCCACTTGAGCCAAATCTTTTTTTCAACTCACTGTAGTTGTTTTGCTTCTTTTAAGTATTTTTCTTGCTTGAGTGTTCCTTGTCCCTTTCCATATTTTAAACACAATGGTATTATAACAGCATGGTAGCACAGTGGTTAGCACTGCTGCTTCACAGCTCCAGGGACCTGGGTTCGATTCCCGGCTTGGGTCACTGTCTGTGTGGAGTTTGCACATTCTCCTCGTGTCTGCGTGGGTTTCCTCCAGGTGCTCTGGTTTCCTCCCACAGTCCAAAGATGTGCAGGTTAGGTTGATTGGCCATGCTAAAAATTGCCCCTTAGTGTCCTGAGATGTGTAGGTTAGAGAATTAGCGGGTAAATATGTGGGGATAAGGGGGTAGGGCCTGGATGGGATTGTGGTCGGTGCAGACTCGATGGGCCAAATGGCCTCTTTCTGCACTGTAGGGATTCTATGATTCTATGATTAACACACTGCTTCCTCGCTGAAACATGAAACCCGTCTAGATCCAGGACTGTTTCGGTAATGCATTGGACTGGAAGAACATTATCAAGTTATCTTGTTCACGTCACATTTGTAGGGTTTCTATGATTCTATGATTTCAGGAATGTCTCCCACTTACATTGTTACTATCCTAAATTATAGGGTCATGTTGGCTGGAGGATCAGGCGTTGGCAAAACAGGCTTTGCACACCACCCCCACCCCCCGGGCCTATCCCCTGGGGCAGGAGTGGCCTGGCTGAACATCCTCATACTGTGAGAAGAGTTCAGAGTAATCACTAAGATGCCAGTCTCAAGCAACTGAGCTGTCATTTTGTAACTTAGTTCAGCTGCATGTCTCACATGTGATATCTTCTTCTCCAATGATAATGTCATGCGCCCTACTTATCTGGAAGTCTGCATTACTGTCTAAGGAATTCACCGGTACACTGGGCTTGCCTGTGGTTCAGTTGGCACCCTTCCAGGAACTTCTACTCACTGGGGTCATCAGGCGCAGTGGGATTTTGCCCTTTTAAGACTGACTATGGCCCATACACAAATCTTCTCAATGCTTCTCAGTCACAACTGCAGACCTGGTTAAGGAGGAGAGTTAAGTGAACGATCACATCAACCAGTATCAGCTAAATTAGTGTTCTGCCAGTCAGTCCATGTGACATAGAGGAATGCCTTGCTGAGTCTATCACTCATGGCTCCATTAAGAGTCTCATTCATTTATCTCAACTCTGCAGTTGCTTAATCTGGCCACATCTGCATGCCAGTGGATAGGATTTCTAAACCCCCATCTGCCCACCCCCTTTGAGATCTGAAGCGCTGTATAACTCCACAGCAATGGCTTCACTTCCCCAGGACACATTCCTGACACTGCTCGGATCCCTCCATGAATCACCCTCCACTGCACTCCCTGGGCAATGCAGGGAGTGGAGCATCACCTGTGGAGCCCATCGTGGGGATCTGGCTGTTGTGGGCATGGGTTCTCCACATGGATGGGAGTGTTAGTGATGTCTGAGGGTTCAAGCCCCAAGGGATAGCTGCCAGGTCACTTGAGGGAATGGGGTTGTGAAGTGAGGTGAAAGCTTTGGAAGGATCTGTGTTTGGTGGGTGGGTTAGGGGGTGGGGGGGGGGGGAGCACATATGGGTCAAGCATGAGTGGGAAAGCTGGCCACACTGATAACACCCCATCAAAAAGGTGGCCTTGTCCTCATGCCTGCTCCTATCGATCATAAATCATTGCCTGCGTGAGCCACAGACCCCTTTCAGCTATCTGCGAGACCAAAGCCTCCCACCAACTGACCATCGTGCAAGAGAACTCAGAAAGCCCCCTAGCTTAGCATCCAACTCAGGCTTGGGGGATGAAGCAGTTATAATAAGCCTCACAGCGCCAGGGACCTGGGTTCAATTCTGGCGTACAGTGACTATGTGTGTGTGGAGGTTGCTCATTCTCCCCGTGTCTGCGTGGGCTTCCTCCAGGTGCTCTGGTTTCCTCCCACAGTAAAAAGATGTGCAGGTTAGGTTGATTGGCTATGCTAAATTGACCATTAGTTTCAGGGGGATTAGCAGGGTAAACACGTGGGATTACGGGAATAGGCTCTGGTTGTTGGTGCAGGCTTGATGGGCCGAATGGCCTCCTTCTGCACTGTAGGGGTTCTATGATTCTATGAATCCTGGAGTCATAGGTCACCTGACCATAGTGAGAAGGCTCAAAGGTGAGATCTTGGGGTAATGGACTGGTGATGCTGTCAAAGGCGGGTGTCTAACACTGTTGCTCTCAAAGGCCCCCAATTAGGAATGATTGTGGAGGCTCTGTGAGAAGATCAGAGATCCAGGCAGTTGACAAAGCCCCCCTCCCCAATTTCCTTCCCCTTAGGGACAGACATAATATTAATAGGTCACTTGGTATGGAGGCGACAGGTATGGAGGTGACATGTGTTTATTAGAGACAATGTACAATTGGTGTCCCCTTCCTCGTAACCACAACTGTGTGAGCGTAGGAGGCTGAGGGGTGACCTTATAGAGGTCTGTAAAATAATGAGGGGCATAGACAAGGTAGATAGTCAATATCTTTTCCCAAAGGTAGGGGAGTCTAAAACTAGAGGGCATAGGTTTAAGGTGAGAGGGGAGAGATACAAAAGTGTCCAGAGGGGCAATTTTTTCACACAGAGGGTGGTGAGTGTCTGGAACAAGCTGCCAGAGGTAGTAGTAGAGGCGGGTACAATTTTATCTTTTAAAAAGCATTTAGATAGCTACATGGGTACGATGGGTATAGACGGATATGGGCCAAATGCGGGCAATTGGAATTAGTTTAGGGGTTTAAAAAAAAAGGGCGGCATGGACAAGTTGGGCCAAAGGGCCTATTTCCATGCTGTAAACCTCTATGACTCTATGAATGCCTACTTCGTGGTCCTCTATCTTCCTCTCCTTTGGTTCCCTCCCATTCCTTCTATCTGTATCCCCAGATTGCACATGGGAGATGGAGGCAGGCTTCTAATGACCGCACTTTCCAAAGATGTGCAGGTTAGGGTGGGATTGGCCATGGTAAATTGCCCGTTAGTGTCAGGATGACTAGCTAGGATAAATGCATGGAGTTATGGGAATAGGGCCTGTGTGGGATTGTGGTCAGTGCAGACTCGATGGGCCGAATGGCCTCCTTCTCCACTGTAAGATTCTATGATTCTTCTGGCCTCTGATGCTCTTGGCGGGCATCCTCTGGAGGGTCTGGATCTGATGGGACCCGGCCCACTTTTGGGTGTCACAGGTGAAATTGTGCCACCCTGTTCTGCCCACTCCCATTACCAGGAGTAATGCCAGTGTCAGGAAGTGGGTATTCAGAAGGACTGATGATGACCTAAGTCTCCGTGGTTGAAGGCCCTGGGCTGGGCTCCTGCGTGTCCTCCACCCTCTGGGTGCTCATTGACCCTCGGGTCACTTCTTGGATGGATGGGTAGCTGGAAAGAATTCCAGAAGCCTCACTGTAATCCAGCATTGCCAGTCCTGGAGGCCCACCATGGTTCCGATGCCCTCAGCCATGGCCATCAGCGAGTGGCACATGTACCTCTGTGATCTGACAATGCTATTGAAGTCCTCAGCCATGGTCCTGTGTGACTTGGCCAAGCTCTGATGCGCATCAGCAAGATCCCTCAATGCCAGTGGCATGTCCATGTGTCACTGGGCCCTGGTGCCTGTGGCCGCAATCATGGACGTCACTGAGTGGGGAACACCTTGGACATCATCAGACATGGCTTGGATGTCTTAGTCCAGGCTTTCCACTGCGGATGCCACCCTTGTAGTGTTGGCCTGGGTACCACACAATGCCAGCACCATCTCCTGTGAGACAAGGCTGCCGTTCTCCTCTAGTTGTGCCTGCATTTGCTGGAAGGTCGCTGACACCCCCGCCTATAAAACCTGCCTCTGCTTTTGCATATTGACCATTGCTGGAATGAACGTTTCTCAGAGGCCCGACACCTGCCTTGGGGAGCTATCAGGCCTCTGACTGGCCGTTCCCCTGGATGTTCCAGTCTCCACACAATGTGCAATACCGCAGCGTGGTGCCCACCAGAGAGTGCCCCAGAAGCCTGTCCACTAACGTTTCCCAGCGAGGTGAGTGTCACTGTGCAGGGTTTGTGCTGGTGAGTGCAGTGATGAGAGTTCAGTGTCATAGAGTCAGAGAGCAATACAGCACGGAAACAGGCCCTTTGGCCCAACTAGTCCATGCCGACCATGTCATGCCAGAGTCAGTGAACACCAGGAGCTTCACAAAGAGTGCGGGCATGCTATGCCACAAGAAGATGAACAACGACCTCTGATGTACAAGGGTGAATGTCCACTTCCCTGCCCCTCACATCACTCAAGTCCCTAACCTCTGCCATCTCACCTCAAACCCCCTCTATCCCACCGCGCCATCTTCTAACATGGTCACACAGAATCCCCATCAGAACCGTCTCTTGGCAGTCCACATCACACCTCCTAATTGGCCGGGCTTCTTGCCCACAAATGCCACCAAATATCAACCCCCCAACCTAGTCAGGCCACCTTTTCACTCTGTCATCTTTGTGTCCCCATAGGCGAAGATTGCCATCAACAAGAGAGAGTGGGAGAAGACGGGTGGGGAGACTCTGAAATACGAGTCCTCCCGTGAGGAGAGGGCCCTGAAAAGAGCAGGTGAGACTCAGGGACGAGCTGTTGTTGACTGCGAGGACAGCAGATCCAAACAAGTAAAATCCCAAAGCACAATGATCCAGTTGACCGTTCTCGAGTGAGTCTATCATCCCCCGAATATGCACCCTTGACATCTCCATCAGCTGAGACCATGTCCTTTGTCTTGCAGAATCTCCATCAGCTGAGGTTGGGCCATCCAGAGTTGCACCCTGAATATGCACCCTTGACATCTCCATCAGCTGAGACCATGTCCTTTGTCATGGAGCTTTGACTCCAGCTAGTCCCAACTGCCCATGTTTGGCCCATATCCCTCTAATCCCTTCCCATGCATGTACTCATCCAAATGCTTTTTAAATGTTGCTATTGAACCTGCCTCAACTACTTTCTCTGGCGGTTCATTCCATTTACGCACCACCCTCTGCATGAAGAAGTTGCTCCTCAGGTTCCTTTTAAATCTTCCCCTCTCACCTTAAGCCAATGCTCTCTAGTTTTCAATTCCCCTACTCTGGGAAAAGACCGTGTTCATCCTATCTATGCCCCTCATGATTTTATGCACTTCAATAAGATCACCCCTCACACTCCTACATTCCAAGGAATAAAGCCCTTGCCTGGCCAACCACTCCCTATAACTCAGGCCCACTAGTCCTTGCAACATCCTCGTAAATCTTCTTTGCACTCTTCCCAATTTATAAATGTCTTTCCTGTAACAGGGTGACGAAAGCCGTACACAATACTCCAAGTGCGGCCTCGCCAACGACTTATACAACTGGAACATAATGTCCCAACTCCTATACTCAGTGCCCTGACAGATGAAGATCAGTTTGCTGAACGCCTTTTTCAACACCTTGTTTACCAGTGACGTCGCTTTCAACGAACTATGTACTTGTACTCCAAGGTCCCTCTGTTCCTCAACACTCCCCAGGGCCCTACCATTTACTGTATAAATCTTTCCCTGGTTTGACTTTCCAAAATGCAATGCCTCACACGTATCTGTATTGAAATTCATTTGCCAATCCTCAGCTCATTTCTCTAACTGATCAAGATCCCCTTGTAATTTTTGATAACCTTCTTCACTATCAACAATACCTCCTAATTTAGTATCATCCGCAAACTTAGTAACCATGCCTTGTCCTCCCTGGAGCTGTGGCCCGGGGTGTTCAGAGGGGTGGCATGGTGAGATGCAACTCTGGATGGCCCAACCTCAGCTGATGGAGATTCTGCAAGACAAAGGACATGGTCTCAGCTGATGGAGATGTCAAGGGTGCATATTCGGGGGATGATAGACTCACTCGAGAACGGTCAACTGGATCATTGTGCTTTGGGATTTTACTTGTTTGGATCTGCTGTCCTCGCAGTCAACAACAGCTCGTCCCTGAGTCTCACCTGCTCTTTTCAGGGCCCTCTCCTCACGGGAGGACTCGTATTTCAGAGTCTCCCCACCCGTCTTCTCCCACTCTCTCTTGTTGATGGCAATCTTCGCCTATGGGGACACAAAGATGACAGAGTGAAAAGGTGGCCTGACTAGGTTGGGGGGTTGATATTTGGTGGCATTTGTGGGCAAGAAGCCCGGCCAATTAGGAGGTGTGATGTGGACTGCCAAGAGACGGTTCTGATGGGGATTCTGTGTGACCATGTTAGAAGATCGAGCGGTGGGATAGAGGGGGTTTGAGGTGAGATGGCAGAGGTTAGGGACTTGAGTGATGTGAGGGGCAGGGAAGTGGACATTCACCCTTGTACATCAGAGGACGTTGTTCATCTTCTTGTGGCATAGCATGACCGCACTCTTTGTGAAGCTCCTGGCGTTCACTGACTCTGGCATGAAAAATGGAATGTTCCATAACAACTGCAGAGGCTGGCAGGCAAGAGGTCTGCACCTCACTAAGATGCTGGATGAAGTGGAGCAAGAAGTGGGGCACATTCTACCCCTGCTCCAGGAGATGGTCTTCCAGCAGGGTCACCACCCCCATCTGGGACACAGTGGCAGCCATGGGGAGTACTAGCTCACTCCAGAAGAGGACAGGCAGCAGTGTCAGAATAAGATGAATGATCTTTGCTCAACTAGGGTAAGAGAACCACACCCAGTCTCCCATTGGACCCACTCGCACACCCCCTCGTACCACCAACCCTTTCTCTCATTCAGCACCTTGTTCTTTGCCAACACCGGGCACCAGGTACCCCACCTCCCTCCCACAATCACCATGTTCCCCCAGTAGCGGTATGGTGAGGCGGTAAGATTGCGCATTGTCTCTGAAATGAACAAAGGTTAACATTTTGATTGTAAATGATTTGTGAGTTTGGTTTCTGGTTTGTAGAGTTTTGTTTTCATCTTTGTTTCAATAAAATACTTTTTAATAATCCAAACGCTTTCTGAATATTACTACAGGATCACTCACACAAAGGAGAATCTGTAGATTCTGGAGATTGAGGTGGCTTCATTTGTTTTCACTTGAGCACCAGCTGACTCAGGCAGCTACTTGATGAAAAAAAAGTAACATAAAAGTACAATTGTACGCTCTACATGAGCAAGAATCCAACGATTGTTAAAAGAGCAACTGTGTCAGAACGTTTCAAGCTACACTCTGTAGTTACACAGGGAGGTTCAAGGCTGTTCACCACTGATGTAGTTTAAATGTTCCTTTCAAAAGGTGAAGATAATTTAGGATTTCTTTGTTTTACATCTGCTAAATGTAATTCAACATATGTTCAGAGTCTATTTAATCAAAATTTGCAATCAAAGAATAGGATTAATGAGCAATTATCAGCATGAGAATCACATACACAGGGCAAAAAAGTAAGAAATAGACGATATGACAAATTTGGGTTAAGATTGTTTTTCATTTGACCATCCAACTTCAAACCTCCAGTGAAGTGAAGCAAATAGGCACACATTGCCAGTGAGAGTAAAAGTTATCACCCCTCTTAATTCCTTTGTTCCTCACTCCTTCCATGGTTCTCCAGGTTTTTAGTGAATTTCCCAATTTGCTGCATCTGATAGCTGACTGATACCATGTTTGTTTGAACCAGAAATTATATGCAGCCCATGAGCCCAGTCGAAATGAATGAGCAGGCGGCACGGTAGCACAGTGGTTAGCACAGCTGCTTCACAGCTCCAGGGACCTGGGTTCGATTCCCGGCTTGGGTCACTGTCTGTGTGGAGTTTGCACATTCTCCTCGTGTCTGCGTGGGTTTCCTCCGGGCGCTCCGGTTTCCTCCCACAGTCCAAAGATGTGCGGGTTAGGTTGATTGGCCATACTAAAAACTGCCCCTTAGAGTCCTGAGATGCGTAGGTTAGAGGGATTAGTGAGTAAATATGTAGGGATAAGGGGGTAGGGCCTGGGTGGGATTGTGGTCGGTGCAGACTCGATGGGCCAAATGGCCTCTTCCTGCACTGTAGGGTTTCTATGATTCTATGAATGCAGCTCCGGCATGGTTTCCCACAGATCCAGGGCATTATCAACTGCACACATGGCAATCAGGATGCTCCTAGATCATCCAAGGGTCTTTATTAATTGAAAAGGCTTCCAATCCATTAACACATAACTCACCTGTCACAAAGAAGTCGTATGCTTAGTAAGATTCTCAGGAAAATGTTGTGCTACTCTCACGCTGCACCAGTCAAACCTCCCAGAACTCTTTGCACCTTGAAGTAGAGTTAGTAGTTGGCTCCTTGGAGACATGGCCTCCTCACTGGAGATCTGAATAATAACATCCATTATGTAAGAAATCGCTGTTGAATAGCATTGTAAAATCTTAAGAAATTGAACATTCTCAAAATGTTCTGAGGAAAGCTTTCATTCAGCTTGCTGACTGAAAAACAGAGGAAAGACCTGTTAACTCTGCCAAGGCATTGTCTATAGTGCGGACATTCCTATTGAGGTTGGATCTCATGACCTATACATAAAACCAATATCTCAGTAAAAGTTAAAACATGTTCTTGAGAGAAAAAAATCATTTGGACAGAAAATAGTTTCCAAAGTGATCCTGACTAGCTTTGAAGCTGTCATCAGATAATGGAAGGCAAGGGAAGAGCTTCCTGACACATCAGTTAGAAAATAGAAAGTGCTGCAACCATCAATTAAGAAGATCACCACTCACTTTGTATTATCAGTCAGTTTGTCCTGTGCATCGGTAACTATTTTCGGTTGTCAAGGGTTAACTGATTTTTCTGTCTTTTTAGCCTACATGCACATATTTAAATTGCTGCTTCTTAATAAAAAATTTTAAAATTGCCAGAACATTTAAGATTTTTGCCTCAATGACAATCAAAGGACATTTAATTCTTTTATCATTTTACTGGATTCTAACTCCCCTTATTTCTGATACATGTGCATGCTTGTGCCTGTACGTTGGCCTGAATGACTGCATGAGAGCCGAATGCTTAACATCACATCTTTATTATTTTCTCAAGTTTAGTGGTTAATAAATTTGCTCTTTCTTTGACTCCAGCAAACCTTGTTTGATTGGCTCCTTATTGCTCACAGTTTAAATAGTTAAATATATTCTGGAAAAGGCATATTTACATGAAAAATGAACTTAAATCTTTTGTGACCAACCATGGAGGGGAGTCAGTTCATCCCTTCTCTCCTGGTCATAACAATTCAACCCCTGTGGCTTCAGCAGAAGTAGAGATCAGATGTCCATTTACCCCCTCCAACTGCTGAGACACTCTTGGCTGACTTCTTAGATGACTGTTTGGAGTTTCAACATTCATCCCTTGTCTGCGTGGGTTTCCTCCAGATACTCTGATTTCCTCCCACAGTGCAAAAATGTGCAGGTTAGATGAGTTAGCCATGGTAAATGCGCAGGGTTACAGGGATAGTGTGGGCTCTAGCCTTGATAAAGTGCATTACACAGGAAAGATGACCCTTACAAAACTGGGTATCAGAAGCCAGAAACATTGGTTCCAGCATGGAGTCCCATTCATTGGGCTGTGGACCAGGTGTGGTCAGTTCTCCAAATATGCAATGCACTCCCATTTTCTGGCTAGTTCTAGTCCGGCTGGTTTTTCGCTCCATGCACCCAAAAACAGTGAGCCATTCATTGGAGTGAAGAGTCTCAGAATTTCAGGGGGCTCAAGTAACAAAAGTATCACAAAATATACATTTCAGTCATAATGCAACAAATTCTAAAAGGTATACCCACCATGTCTTTATGGAACACATCGCAAGTGCATTTACCAGCATGCCCTCTCTATGAAGCCACTGTTATCTTTCACCAACACCTTTCCTCAAGGTAAGAAGTAGAATCTAATAACATTCCCAAACATTGTTAAAGTTAATAGCCATTGCAATCTACAGCAGGCCAAGAGTATTAACAATACAGAAAACCCAACACAATATTAGAGTAAATCCATTTTTATTATAAAACTGATGGAAATAATTATAAGTATACTTTGGAATGAGCTTGCTCTTACACATGTAACAACACAGAAAATCAAATCCCAAGTATAATACAAACAGTAGTCGCATTTTCTAATCAGAAATTAAATGTGAAATACTTGATGGGTAATTTGTATGTGGTGCTGTGTGCCTATATAGTATCTCAACATGGTCAGCAATATGTAAACATTCTAAAAGCTCCTTGATGGGCTAGTGGTGAAGCCAATATCTAGTGTCATTCAGGCTAGGAAGTTCCAGATTCAATTCCCGATCTATGCTGAGTAAGTCAATCTTACGTGGGTGGGAATTCAAGGATGACAACTAACCATGCACATCCTAAACCAGCGAGAGAAAATAAATCAGCCAAGGTTTCTGAACCTAAATGTTATTCAGTGACGTCTGTTTGACATTGCATGTCATAGTCATGGTTGAAAATTCTCCCCAGTGCAAAAATTAAAAGCATTCTGACATCCAGGAGGAGTGTTAGAAGCCAATTAGCACCCGGGGAACTGCTCTACATGACTTAGCATCTTCCAGAGAGAGAAAGGAAAATTCTGAAAATTATTCCCTTAACTTAACCAAGTAGGCAGATGAGTAGATATTTAATATACCCAACTATACAATATTATCTATCCCAAATACAATGAGAACCAACTGAAAATAATATGTTCAAGCTATGCTACAAGCATCAGATGATCCTAGACTATTACCTACGATTAGAATCATTTAAGCTCTAGAGTTTCAAACCTCTTTATTAATTTGGATGCCTTTTTATAAGTTCAACCTGATCTCTTGAAGTAACCTGTGCAGAGATGTTTTGGGCGATATTGTGAAATATAACTCACTAACCACTGCCATATGATAAAAGTTGCACTATTTCCCTGAGCTAATGTCCACAGGGCAGTAGTTTGCCACATACGTTGATACATTCTTTCTAATCACACTCATAAATAACAATTACTATACAAACGTCTCTGCTGATTTTAGTTAACATTTCCCTTGTTCAATATGGCACAGTCCACTCAGAAAAAACATACTATAATCTATTAGAGACGAGGCAGCTGTATGCTATTAAAATGTGATTAATAACTGCAACTAAGAAATGTTTCTTTATTGATTGTAAAATGTTTTCATGGTTTTCTGTGACGGGACAACAGTTTTACTTCTCTCCAGAACACATTGGGAATTATATTGTTTTATATCAGTCCTTTTGTTGAGTATTGTTTTATACCACACCCAATTTTCATCGATGTCGATGGAAAAGGAAGTCAGGTGCAATAGAGTGAGTGCCCATTTACCATGAACATATTTTACACTACCAGCAATAATAAAATACATCCCCAATCTGCTTGAGATTTCCTTGCCCATGCAACCCCCTCCCGCCGCCCCCCCCCCCCCCCCCCCCACCCCAACCCCACCCCCACCTCCAGATAGGCAATGCAATTTCCCAGTCAAAAGTGCCTTGACTTTCAGCCGGACTGGATAATCCCAGTGGCAGATAGGGCTGGAAAATCCTGCCCTCTGTCTCATCAAAGGGTAAATTCCCTAATCACACTTCTCCAGAGAGAAGCCACATGTGAAGGCAGCACAGTTCAATTAAGGTTACAAAGCTGTAAATTCTTTTTCCAATATATACTGCCATCAATATAGTTGCTGTTGCTGGTTTTACTTGTGTTCTGAGTTCACAAAGACCATGACAACAATCACCTTTGCATAACTTTCGTGATCTGAAACATATTAACCTTCTGTTTTCCTTTCTAAGGCTTAAGGGGGCAGAGATTGTCATTATTTTATACATTATATGTCATCTCAGCACTGGCAGAATGTTATGTGCACAACATTAATTTTTAAAACTGCAAGTAACTTCACTAGGTCTTCCTAGAGCCCTAGGTTTTAGAACCTATCGTTAATCAAACATTACCTGAACACTAGCTGGGGAAGAGACAGTTACTTTAAGTTAAGGTCTTTCTGAGAATTTGTGAAAACATTGCTGAAACCATGTTTAGTCTCTTCAATGGAAGAAAACCTTTCATAGTATAGATAACAAAATCAAAGCACGAGTACAAAGGCAGGCTGGGAATTTGGTGGTGAGTAACCCATCTCTCAAAGCTTATCTACACGGCACAAGGAATACTCTCCACTTGCCTGAACGAGTGCAGCTCCAAGAACATTCAAAAGGAGGTCATCCAGGACAAAGCAGCCCACGTGATTGGCACGCCATCCACATACATTTACTTCTTTCTTCATTGACACACAGTGATAGCAGTGTATACCATCTACAAGATGTACTGCAGCAACTCACCATGGCTCATTCGATAGCACCTTCCAAACCTGCAACCTCTACCACCTAGACTGACAAGGACAGCAGATGCATGGGAACACTGTGCCCTACAAGGTCCCCTCCAAGTCACACACCTTCCTGATTTGGAACTACATTGCCATTCCTTCACTGTTGCTGGGTTAAAATTATAGAACTCACTCCCTAACAGCACTGAGAGTGTACCAACACTTCACAGAATGCAGCTATTCAAGAATTTCTTCTTGAGGGCAATTAGGCATGGCAAACAAATGCAAGACTTGCCAACAACCTTTACATCAGTGGTTCCCAAACTTTTTTCACTGGGCCGCACTTTCGGAATAAAAATTTGCTCGCGCCACACCGCATTTTGTATTGATAAGAAATACATTCAAAAACAAAAAAAACTCCTAGCAGTACTTGATTCATAACATAGAACACAACTACTTTATAATATGATCATGGGACATCCAGAAAGTATAAAACAATGCTTGTTTAAACCATGTTTAAATGTTTCTTCGATTGTCCTTGAATCTTCCCACCACACTTGCCATCCTCTCTCACCGCACCAGTGTGGCGCGCCGCACCCTTTGGGAACCACTGCTTTACATACAATGAAATAATAAAGTTGGCTAGCTATGAAAGTAAGAAATAGACATTGTTGGCCACCTGTGTTAACTCTGCTGAATATTAGATACATTCATTGTTACATATTAGCCAAGAAGGGACCGATAATCACTTCTTCGACTGAAAAGGTTACGTTTTATAAATATATACTCTAAGTTTTATTACCTCAAGTAATATACAACAATATTTCATCTTCATAAACTGGACTGCTGGTTAATACATTATAACTGAATATTATATAGAACTTTCCTTGTCGCTTGTGGCGGTATATTTTTCAAAACAACAAACCAATTCCATATACATGAAGAATCGATAATTACGGAATGAGCTGCCAAGCTGATGCAGTAGCTGAGTGAGATGTCTCCTCTCATTAACAAGAAATTGTCACACGATTTACATTCAGTGGGTGTCCAACCAGTGACCCCTGAGCCGTGACAATCAGCCATTAAAGCTCAGGCATCTAAATCATATTTGTATATATATTTATTTGGTGTTTTAAAATTTTGCAGTTTGACTCTGGTGGATTAGTTCTTTAAAGTTTATTTATTAGCGTCACCAATAGGCTTACATTAACACTGAAGCTACTAGTCGCTACACTCTGGCACTTGTTCGGATATACTGAGGGAGAATTTAGCATGGCCAATGCACCTAACCAGCACATGTTTTGGACTGAGAGGAAACCAGAGCACCCGGAGGAAACCCACACAGACACGCGGAGAATGTGCAGACCCCGCAGACAGTGACCCAAGCCGGGATTGAACCCAGGTTCCTGAGCTATAAGACAGCAGTGCTAACCACTGTGACAACGTGCCACCCTAAATCAGAACACTGAGACCTGTTAGTATCAACAACATGAGATTTATACAAATCTATAGCAATGTGGATTTAAACAATACCCCCAAGACTTCATGGTGCATAACAACAAACAGTAAAACCTGAACACCCTGACACAAAAACTGTATTACGTTCAACTTGCTCCCGCACCCGACCCTGGACTTATCAGCAGATCAGTCATTGTTCAAGGGAATTTTACACTGAGGGTCAGTGTTGCAGAAACTACATGTACTGATCCTTGCACAATACAGTAAGAAATGTGATATAATAGGGACTCAATCTAACCTTGCCAGTCATAACACCGCAAATGTAACGTAAACTTATATCCATGCAGGTCGGGATCTCACTAAATAAAATTATGATCAGGTTTCATGACCTATGTTAAGTGCAGCATGCTTGAGAGGAACAGGTGACTTTGGACCTATGATTCTCAAAGCTTTTCACCACTGGCTGTTTTCCTCATCTCGTGTCTGTGTTTGTTTAAGATTAAGGCCTGAATTTTCACTCCAGAATCGGGAGCGCAGAGTCGGGAGGAAGTGATTCAGATTGTCAGATATTCATTCTGGGAGGATGGGTGTTAACTGGAGTCAGGTCCAACACCCAGGAAGAATTTGACAGCAGCCGCCGAGGCTACGAGGTGTGGAGGTCAGCTGTGTGAAAGGCTGCCTCACTGATCTTGAACTTTGCTGCAGCTGTAAAAAGAACACACATCCCTCCAGATTCCCATGCCACCTCATATACACCTACCTCCCCGTGGCCCCTAATATCCTCCATGTCAGCCTTTGCCCCTCCACTGACCCCCCTCTCTGATGGCCTACCACTCTTTGCCAACTCACTCAATATCCACCATGGGCAGGCCTCAGGACCCATGCTCAGATGAAATAAGGTAGTTCTTAAGTAAAGTTCTTGAGACTTCAATTGACGAAGTCACTTTTAAAAAAACAAAAACACATTCACCACATTTAACTTCTTTCAAATACTTAATTCCTTATAAAAACAAACATTTATCAAAGAACCTGTGAGCACTTGGGAGTGCCAGTGAAACTGTGAACTGACAGGTGGTGATGATAGGTTGTGGAATCTGTCATACAGCACAAATCTATAAGGGTGGCCCGCAAGATTATGTCAATAGACAGAATGAAACAGCAAATATTGTTTTATTTAAACAATTCAGACAGTTTTTCAAAAATATTATAGGCAGAGCTAAGTGCCTTAACAGCTTGATAGTTCTAATGAGTTTGAAAGTTCCAATGAATTTATCCACTTTTTATGCACATTCACATCTCCTTCCAACAGTCCCAAAGACTACCAGACCTCTCCTATTGGTATGCCTGGACCTACACAGAATGGTACACCACCTCTCCCTCTCGTAGTTATGGATCTCTTTCTGAAAGGGTTAAAGCCCACAAGTTGTGTTTTGGACATTCCATGAGCTAAAATTGGACCTGACTGAAGGCAACTTGTGCAGCTGCCTCCATGGTCCACCCATCCCACGCTGCAAAAATGGTGGGTGCGGGATTGGGGGTGGGACTTTTGGAATCTGGCTTCTGGCGCTATTTTGGCTGAGCTGGAGACCCGTTCTGTCTTTGTGAAAATTCAGGCCGAAGTGTTTAGTTGTCTGTTATCATTGTATCATTAAACTAGCAGGATGGTCGAAGACATGGACTTCTACCATTTAGCAATTCTCATGGTCCTATCCATTCTTACAAAGGAGAATGAAAGGCGTTTTATATAACAAAAATGAGGAAAGATAGATCCTTCATTGATTCCAAGAAGAATCTTCAGCTCACAATGATTGCTGTTGCAATTGGATTTTATTTCCTATACAGCACAGTAGGTTACTGACTTCACAAACTGCAACATTCTTAATCAAGCTGGCACTGCATTTAATCCTCTTTCTCAATATTCCTTATTGTAGGACATGATTTGGTGTTGACTAGAGGATGTTTAATGTTACTGGAGTCAGGTTATGCCAGATCTGTGCCAAACTGCTAGGTTTATCTATCACATTCTCATGCAGGGTATTGTCTACAGAAATACATCTCAATTGACATTCGGTTATTTTATTGCCTTTCAACCTGGACTGGTGGGAGCTAAAGAAGAAAGAACGTCTCCACATGGCCTCAGGTCAGGGAAAAGCACTTTATAGTCAGTGATGTACTTTTGAAATGCAGAGACTGTTGCAATGTGGGAAAACGTGGCAACACTTTTCACCAGCAAGGACCCACAAACAGCAATGAGATAAATGGCCAAGCAATGCATTTCTCTTTGTGCTGTTGGCAGAATCTGGGAGAACTTTGTGCTCTTGTTTGATACATGTCATGGAATTTTTTGCTGCCACCTGAGGAGGCAAAAGGTGTCTCAATTCAATGTCTCATCTCAAAAACAGGACCTCCAACTGTCCTGCACCCCCTCAGTATTGCACTAAAATGTCAGCCTCGATTACATGCTCATGTAATTGGACTGGGACTTGACCTCACAACCATCTGATCCATGGGGGGGAAGGGGGGATTTTCTGTTCCCCTGTGGTGTTTTGCAGTGGCAGAGGTAGCCTACCATTGGCCGACAGTGAGATTTTCGGGTCCTGCTGCAGTCAACAGGTTTTCCCATTGTTCGCACCTTCCGCTGTTGGGAAAACCACGGTGAGGGGTCGCCATCCACAGGACCAGAAGATCACTCTGGCAGGAATGGCCAGAAAATGTCTCACCAATTTCTACTGACGCACCATAGAAAGCATCCTATCCGGATGTATTACAACTTGGTATGGCTCCTGCTCTGACCAAGACTGCAAGAAACTACAAAGGGTTGTGAACGTAGCCTAGTCCATCTCGCAAACCTGCCTCCCATCCATTGACTCTGTCTACACGTACTGCTGCCTTGGAAAAGCAGCCAGCATAATCAAAGACTCCACACACCCCGGGCATACTCTTTTCCACCTTCTTCCGCATGAAAAAGATACAGAA
This sequence comes from Mustelus asterias, assembly GCF_964213995.1. Lineage (NCBI taxonomy): Eukaryota > Metazoa > Chordata > Chondrichthyes > Carcharhiniformes > Triakidae > Mustelus > Mustelus asterias. The sequence continues at coordinate 104,449,895 of NC_135807.1, read as the reverse complement.
GCCTGAAAACATTTACCAACCGAATCAACAACAGCTTCTTCCCTGCTGCCATCAGACTTTTGAATGGTCCTATCACACATTAAGCTGATCTTTCACTTCACCCTATCGGTAACTTCAACATTATCTTCTGAACCCTCTCCATTCCTTCTCCCCCTTTGTATTCCATGAATGGTATGTTTTGTTTGTTAAAACACGCAGGAAACAATACTTTTCACTGTATCCCGATATATGTGACAATAATAAATCAATTCAATTCAATTTTGGCCAAAGGTGCAAGTGTCATCATTGAGCCAAGACTGACACCTAAAGTACACTATAATCAAAATAACAGGCACACGATTTTTAAAAACTAACCACTGGGTTGCAGTCAAAATCTGGGATACATCCTGTGAGAAATTTAAGGGGAAACTTTTTATTTAAGTACTTCCAGTATATAACCATGTACATGTATTAAGAGAGTGGACATCATAGAATCCCAACAAGTGCAGAAAGTGGCTATTCGGCCCATCTGACAGAGTATCTTACTCAGGTCCTCTCCGTAACCCCATACATTTACCATGGTTAATCCACCTAATCTACACACCTTGGGACACCAAGGGGCAATTTAGCATGGTCAATCCACCTTACCTGCACATCTTTTGACTGTGGGAGGAAACTGGAGCACCCAGAGGAAACCCATAAAGGCGCAGGGAGAATGTGCAAACACCACACACTCACCCATTTGAACCTGGGTCCCTGGCGCTGTAAGGGAGCAATGCTAACCACTGTGCCACCATGCCGCCCTGTGTACAAATTGTTCTTCGCCATTTTGAAACATCCTCTATCAAAACTACTTTGCCTTCTTCTTTAGCACCACATGATGGCATGGTGGCACAGTGGTTAGGACTAATGTCTCACAGTGCCAGCGACCTGGGTTCAATTCTGGCCTTGGGTGACTGTCGGATGCAGCTCTAGTCTCAGGATAGTGAGGCAACCGAGCAAGTCTCCTACATTGAACTGTGTAGGTGGTCTTTCTGAAGCCTCCAGTGTTGTATATATGCTGATCCACAGTGCCTTTTTGCCTAATGTATGGTGTGGTGACATCATGATGTTATGTTCAGACAGTTATGTTATTGAGTAGTAAATTGGCAGTTAATTCTGACTCCACTGAAGAAAAATCACATTACACCTCTTGCTGCACCTCAACTGCTGTCTTCCACTTTTAATTTCCCATTTTATCTTCAGTGCTTCACTGTCATTAAAGATGTCAGCACTAAACAGAGATGAGGGAGCAGTGCTATTTGAGTTAGCATTCATGGATCCTTTTTCAGTGGCATCACAAGCAAATGGTGATACAGCATCTGTCCCCCCACATTGCTGATGTAACTGCTTCTCTTTGTTTGGCTTGGTGTAATATTAACAGTGGCATATGAACAGGCGAAAAAGTTACCTCTGCAGTTATAAATTCACTCAGCTTATCGTCATTGATTTTGCTTCAGAATTAACCTGATGTATCCAATGACCAGAGATTCTCACAATGTAAGTATTTTGAAACGTACAACATGATCAATTTAATTATTTTAAATATTCATGGGAAATTAACTCCCCTAAGTATCCAGCATTCAATAAGTTTAGATAGAATATTTGGTCTCAATACTTTCCTGAGTAAATTCGGGGATGCTATGCTCCTAGCACACCGCCTCATTCAACAGGAGTGTGGATTGCAGGTTTAATGTTTTATGACCACTTTTGTGGCCTAAGCTCTCTATAACTGTGAATCTGGAAACATCATTGAAATTACAGTCCTGCATACTGCAATGTAGCAAAAATATAATTAATAGCCCACTGAAATTACTGAACCTTATGTTGTCTGCAGTTGGGGTTCTTCGGTCCTACTGCAGTGAATGGAGATTTGCCGAGTACCAAATTCTCCATTTTTGCTGGCAGTGGTGGCAGGGTGTGATCGGCCTGACAATTCCAGCCTATGTAACATGACAACATTGGAAACTTCCAAACACTGAAGTCACAATATTTGAGTTTGGTTCTCAATGCTGTCACCCTTTCTGTAGAAGACAGACCCAAGGCAAAATATTCTGAATGTTGGAAATTTGAAATCAAAACAGAAAATATTGGAAAAAACTCAGCAGGTCTGGCAGCATCTTTGGAGAAAGAAACACAGTTAACATTTTGAGTCAGAGTTAAAGAGCGAGAGAAATGTAATGGATTATATAATGTATAAGAAGGGGTGGAACAGAGTAAAAGGTCAGTGATTGGTGGGAACTAGGAGAGTTTGCAACAAAAATGTGTAGGGCACAAGACAGAAGAATCGTGAATGGCAGTGTGGAGGACTGTAGAAGGTGCTGACAATGGCATAAAGGTAAGAAAACAGAATGATAGTTTTTTTTTAATACTGTTAGATCATCAGAAATGTCAAGATTCAATAAATCAAATTGAAGACCATCTTGAACTACGATATATGGAAGGATTAATGGACAATAAAAATCCTGTAGTCAGGTAACATGCACGAACATAGAAGTGCCCCTCTTGATTATCTATCACTTTCCCTGTTGCTTTCTAAATCCTTCAACTCTGCCTGTGGCAGGCACTCCATTTCTTTCCTAAATTCTCCTATCATGCTTTCTCTTCCCTCCTCCTCTGCTCCCAAAAGCATTTTGAAAGTCATCCTCTTTGGCTGTGCTTTCAGCTTTCAGTCCCTAACTCCTTTGTGTTTTCCAGACTTTCTCTCCTCACTCTGTAAAGAATTCTACAATGCCTTTTTATGTGCAAGTAGTATTTTACATTTCCATGGACACTACTTGTCCTCCGGCACCCTCAGACAAGTTATTCTTATCTGAGCCTTGACAGTTGAGTGTCAATAAGTTACTCAACTTCTGGAGAAAATTACTGCCAAGCTTAATCTTATCTCCATCCAACGTGAGCAAACAGTAAACTTTCATCAGGGGTTCACTAGATGGTGACCTGGTACAGAAACCCTGGCCTATATTCTCTGACCTATCCCAGGAGCACTAAGTTAAACACTCCCCACCAGTTTGAATATTTTGCTTGTATAGTATAGGACATTGCATTATCATTATTTCAGACAGTAGATGATGGAAAATAGCTTGCTGCAAAGTGCAAAGGATATACAGTACTGAAAGGGTTAGACAACTCTGCATGTGGTCGTGAATTTTCATAATCAAGATTGACCTTACTGCAAAGACCTTTGGATAAAATAGCTTCTTCATCGACTTGTCATCACTCAGGATCTGAGCAAGACATCAGTGCAGTGAGTTATTATAGAAATGGATAAGAGTAATTTACATTTGGATAAAAATATAAAGGAATAAACATTTTGGACAAACATGTTCTCTTATAAAAAATATCTGTTTCTCTTTACTGAACGCACAAAGAGAATTCAATCCCCTGAGGGTCGTATTGTTGTAAATCCCATTCTCCTCCATCTTCAATCTGTGTTCTTCACAGCACTTTGCTTTCTGAAGTTCATTGATGCATGTTAAAGGAAGTCTAAACACCACAGAACAGATCTTCTATCTGCAACGCCTGCCTCAGGAATGCTTCCAGCTGTTTAATTACGTGAATACACAATCATCATATCTTCGAAAAATCTGGAGAAGGATTCCCTCTTCCACATATGGAAGACTCTGGAGCAGGGTCAATAAGCAGTCTGATGCGTGTCACGTGACTGAATTATCTGGCAGCTCATTGGTCTTTCTGCACCCAGTCCCAACTCTCTTCACTGTCCTTCCTGTTTTTCTCGGCTTCAATGATTTCCTTGTACCTCCGACGAAAGAAGCCCATCTAGGCAAAAAAGAAAAGTGGAATGGATAAAGGCTTGAGATGATTACACACAGTATTGGAATGATTTGTGACGAATCTCAATAAATAAATAAATAGTCCATCAATAAATCTTGAAATCTGTTGTTTTTTTTGTGGTTACTCATTCTTGGAGGTATATTGTAACTCATCAGCATAAGCCCAATCGTGTTGATGTTGGCACATGACCCTCCAACATCATGTGACCATTTGAGATGGCACTAGAAGGAAGTTATTTCTTATACAAGGCAAATTGAGAAGATAACTCTGAAATTAAGAAAGTGAATGTGTTTGAAAGGCCTATAAAGAGAACTGCGTTTTTGCATTCTCTTCTGCCGAACAAATTAAAATTTAGATCGGATTAGTAAGATCTGGCAGTTGGAATGGTTTCACATGTCATGAGTTACAACTCTGGACCTGAACATAATGGTAACCAAAGTATAAAACTGCTAACAATTTAGTAGAAGTTCTCAATAATACTCAGAGGGGTAAAAACAAAGGCTGATATAACAAGTGGAAACATTAACTTGATAGCAATGGGTATCTGAGGCTCAAACCTGACTTGGGGAGAATACACAAATTACTCAAATTGGAAAATTCTTCAATGCTGACATCAATCATTTTGATCAGCATCGTAAAGTATAAATGAAGAAAAAAAATTAATGATTGTCACTGAACTCAATTAAACCCTGTAGGGTCCTCACAACAGTCCTTGAACAGCCACCTTCCTTTTATGGTTTTGTGGTAAATTAGTTAAATTTAATCTACAGGCTGAACTGAATGATCCCACGTTCCCAACAGGGAGTTTTCTTGACAGAAACATGCGTCAGGGAAACTGTTCCCTGATCTACTCTCTTTTCAAAGCAGTCCACCGTTGCAAGTGTACAATTTTCCCTATTTTTCTTTGTCTGTCCTTGCGCACTGAAGATCATTTATAGTTCAATAGCATTGATTAACAGTGATCCTTCAGTGTTGAAAAGTAAGGGGCATGAGGAACTTCCCGCACGCATGAAGTGTCTCCATTTCCATCATTTTTGCTTTATGGGTCTGATGTTACACTACTTTGATCTTTTTAGCAAACCTTCGAGGCTTTGGAGTCATTCATGGGAACAGAGGACAGGAGACAACCTCTGCAGTCCCTTTGCCCAGAAGCTGAAATTGGACCCCAGTAGTTAAGCCTCTCCAACATCTGGCCTTAGTCTCAACGTATATATGGAGAAATGTGATCTTAGCTTAAAGAGAAGTCTCGAAATCCAACAATTTTCATGGTCTAAACAATTTTTGTCATTTCCACCAATACCTGTTTGATCATAAATAATTTCTCCCATAAATATTATTACAACCATAAAAATTAATCAAAGTGCAGCTCTACAGATATCGTTGGCAGGAGCTGCCATTAACTGTTTATTGATTAGACAATGTGTGTGACAGGGTTCTCTTCATTTGTGGAGAACTGAAGCTTTCTTCTTGATTTTGAAAGACTTTAAGCTTCCATGTTATTTTCTGATAACTTTTCCTTGCTTTGAGTTATTTATAGGGGTAAATCTCTGCTTTGTTCTTAAGTTATAAAATTAAACTTTATGGCAAAAGGAAATGCTGGAAAATGCACAGCACGGGAGTCAATGTTTAAAACGGAAAGAATAAAGCTGCACATCCTCAGGATATCCCGAAGTATTTTACAGCCAATGAACTACATTGGAAAATGCTGCAGGAAATTTGTGCATAGTAAGATCTCATGAATAGCAATTTGCTAGGACACTGAATATCTTGCTTTTGGTCCTGTTGGCTGAGAAATAAACATTGGTCTGGACAGAAGTTTACTAAAGACAGATTACTGTCCAGTTAATGTAAGTTTACAATTCAAATCCTGAACTGTCCTTCATTTCGGATGTTGACTAACTTTCTGTGCATATCCAGCAGTTCCAGTTTTTTTAAGGACACTTTCACAGATAAAGAGACAGGCTGTGCAATCAAATCAACATCCGGTATAAATTTCTTGTACAAACAAGTATTTATTCTGGGTTGACTCAGTGTCCCTTAGGAAGGTGCAGTGCAGTTTCCATGACAAGAGAATGTGAATTTTGCAATGTGTTACCAAATGATTAACACATAATGAATTTGATTTTCAATTAAAGTGTAGCAGTCGTAACTTTTAGATTAAAAAAGGATAAATTTGGAGAGTGGCACTCAAACTATGAACGTATAGTACCCGATGAGGAGGAAAGACAGAAAATCTTGTTTTAATATTCTGTCCTTCATGACCACAAGAAAAAAGCTAAGCTCTGTAGCCGTTAAAGTACTTTTGAAATGGAGTCACTGTTGTGAGGTAGGAAATGCGGCAGCCAATTTTCACACAGGTCCCCACAAACAGCAATGTGATAGTGACCAGATATTCTCATTTTGTGATGCTGAATGAGGGATAAATATTGGCCAAGACACAAGAGATAACTTCCCTGCTCTTCTTCAATATGGTGCCATGGGAACATTCTACATCCACCTACAAAGGTAGACAGGACCTCAGTCTAACAGCTCATTTGAAAGATGGCAGCCCAAATTTTCTGGCCATTCATGCCAGCGGGATTTCTCTGGTCCCACTGCAGTGAACGGAGATTTGGCTGAGTGCCAAATTCTCCATCCACGCTTGCAGCATCAGCAGGGCGTAAATGCCCTGTGTGGCCAAATTCCCCTCCAATGCGATTTTCAAGTTTGCTGACGACACCACCGTAGTGGGTCAGATCTCAAACAACGATGAGACAGAGTACAGGAATGAGGTAGAGAATCTGGTGAACTGGTGTGGCAACAATAATCTCTCACTCAATGTCAACAAAATGAAGGAGATTGTCATCGACTTCAGGAAGCGTAAAGGAGAACATGACCCTGTCTACAGGGGATGAAGTAGAAAGGGTCGAGAGCTTCAAGTTTTTAGGTGTCCAGATCACCAACAACCTGTCCTGGTTCCCCATGCCGGTATTATAGTTAAGAAAGCTCACCAACGCCTCTACTTTCTCAGAAGACTAAGGCAATTTGGCATGTCAGCTACGACTCTCACCAACTTTTACAGATACACCATAGAAAGCATTCTTTCTGGTTGTATCACAGCTTGGTATGGCTCCTGCTCTGCCCAACACCGCAAGGAACTACAAAAGGTTGTGAATGTAGCCGAATCCATCACACAAACCAGCCTCCCATCCATTGACTCTGTCTACACTTCCCGCTGCCTCGGCAAAGCAGCCAGCATAATTAAGGACCCCATGCACCCCGGACGTTCTCTCTTCCACCTTCTTTCTTCGGGAAAAAGATACAAAAGTCTAAAGTCATGTACCAACCGACTCAAGAATAGCTTTTTCCCTGCTGCTATCAGACTTTTGAACGGACTTACCTTGCATTAAGTTGATCTTTCTCTACACCCTAGCTATGACAGTAACACTACATTCTGCACTGTCTTCTTTCCTTCTCTATGAATGGTATCCTTTGTCTGTATAGTGCGCAAGAAACAATATTTTTCACTGTATGTTAATACATGTGACAGTAATAATCAAATCAAATCAAAACGGCCGGAAATTTCTGGCCAACATCTCTGAAGCACAACATTCACTCAGCACCAGGGTGCCAACCTTCGATTTTGTGCTCATGTCTTAGAACGGAACGCATAACTTCCCAACTCAGAGGTGAAAGTATTTACCAAGTGAGCCATGGCTGACACCGAATGAATTGAGGCCAGTCCCATTGAACTGGGTAATGAAGGAGAGATGGTGAACCATTCAAACACTGTGTGGAGGAAAAGAAAGGACACGGCCCATGATTACAGTCACAGATGATGCAACCTATGGTTAGTATAGGGCCATTTTGGTGCTTTAGCAACGATGGAAACCTGACTGGAGAATTTCAAGAGAAAGCAGTGGGAAACACAGGGATAAATGTGGGGAGGGGAGGGGGGGGTGGTGACAATAGCTTTAAGTACTTTGTAGAGGAAAGGGGAAGTGTGTTGGAGATGGGCTGGCAATTTATAAGGATGGTGGAGTGGAAAGTTTTTTGAGGGGGATATGATTATGCCAATTCTTAAAGGAAAGAGGGTAGTACATAAACAGAGGAAAGTTGGAATGGTCAGCTGTTTAGTGGGAATATGATCAAGGCAACAGAAGGTGGGTAGCACAGAAACATTGACATGATGGAAGATTGAAGAAAACTTAGAGAAAGGTGATACTTCAGGACTACGGCAGAGGAAGAACTGGAAGCAGCTCTGGATTCTTGGGAATGAAAGTGGGCAGCAGCAGAGATGATCTCAATCTTACTGACAAAGCCCTTGCACTTGATGTCAAGAAGTTTGGTCAAAGAGGTAGTTTTTAATAAGCATCTTAAAGGCGAAAAGAGGCACAGAGGTGTAGGGAAGGCAGTCCAGAGCTTAGGGCCTTGGCAGCTGAAGGCACGGCCTCCATGGTGGAGTGACTACAATCAGGGATGCTTTAGAGGCCAGCAATAGATAAGTGAAGAGGATTGTTTAGCTGAAGGAGATTACAGAGATAGGGAGTGGTGAGGCCATGGAGGAATTTGAAAACAAGGACAAAAATTGAGACATTGTTTAACACAGAGCCAGTGGAGATCAGCAAGCACAGAGCAGAGTAGGCCATGTTAGATGGCAAAGTCAAGGGTGGAGCCAATGATCTCTTCCATTCATTTTAAAAACAAAATGCTGGAAGCATAAAGGCAAAATGCTGTGGATGTTAGAATCAGAAACAAAAACAGAAAAAGAGAAAAATGCTGGAAAATCTCAGCAGGTCCGACAGCATCAGTGGAGAGAGAATAGAGCCAACGGTTCGAGTCTGGATGACCCTTTGTCAGAGCTGCTTCATCAGAACTGGAAGAATTCCCACCTATACAACTAGCCACGCTCCCTGTAAAAACCCCCCACACTGACACCCAGCACTCCGCACTGCACCACACCCCCTCACCCCACCATGCACCTCCCTCCCCACAGCACCACGCCTCTCACTCTACCGCATCCCCCCCCTTTTGATGGTTTACTATCAAACTGATTCATATACTCCAATTTAAGTAGTTTAATATATTTTTTAAAAATGAAGTTCAGTCATTTGAAATTGGATTACTCAGAGTTGATGGATTAAAATTGCTTTAAAAAAGGGAAGTTTACATTATAAAATATAGCCAGATTGTATTGGGTCAGGGGTGATTCTGCATTCAACATTCTGTAAATGAGCTTGAGTGGAAACTCGAGGAAAACAAGCTTTTTAAAATGTGTGTAAGTTTGTGTTTGCACTGGAATTGGCAACTGCATCCAAATGCAGAAATCTGCCCCTTCATCTTAACATGGAGAAACCTTTGAAAGGCTGAGTGGCTATCATTGTTATATTTTCCAGTTGGTAATTTCGAGAGACATTAATTCATGAGATCCATGTCCACAGAATCTCACTGAATCATTATTTTTAAAGCTTTTGTGCTGGAGAGGAGAAATCAGCAGGAATATTTCTTTGTATCTTTATAGGGTCACTCACCACCCATAAGAGCAGTCACTCAAATAGCAGCAAGAACAGATTGTCGTGGTTGCCACTCTATGTACACAATACTGTTGGATCCATTACATGCCATTCACCTCCTATACTAGATGGGAGCATTAACTATTCTGTGAATTGAGGAATTATAGGATTTCCTATGTTTGCAACATACACCTTCACCAGAGTTGCTGTTGAGTTTTCCTCTACAATTCTCAGCATTTCTTCATAGATGAAGATTTTAGGAAGGTTTATGCTCAACAATTACAGATCCACTGGTGGCTAGTCAGGTGTAACCACGACCAGCAGACTGCCCCATAGCAGGGGCAAGTGAAGGTGCAGTCACCGCTGGGGGAAATTTAATCTTTCCTTCACCACCTTTTGCATGCTGGTTTCTCACTTGGTCTCAAAGGTGTCTGTAGCACACCCCATGTAATATCTCCAGGCATCATGATCCAGGACCTGTGCTTCCCACTCGATGTGGCACACAGAGAGCGACTCCTTGAAACCTTTGCATGGATCCCCTCTGTTTCATTAGCCAGTGAGAAGTTTAACAACACCAGGTTAAAGTCCAACAGGTTTATTTGGTAGCAAAAGCCACACAAGCTTTCGAGGCTCTGAGCCCCTTCTTCAGGTGAGTGGGAATTCTGTTCACAAACAGAACTTATAAGACACAGACTCAATTTACATGAATAATGGTTGGAATGCGAATACTTACAACTAATCCAGTCTTTAAGAAACAAAACAATGGGAGTGGAGAGAGCATCAAGACAGGCTAAAAAGATGTGTATTGTCTCCAGACAAGACAGCCAGTGAAACTCTGCAGGTCCACGCAACTGTGGGAGTTACAAATAGTGTGACATAAATTCTGATTCTAGGATCGCATGATAAAGACTCAGGAGGAAAAAAGCAGAAATATTTATGTGAAATAGTGTGACATAAACCCAATATCCCGGTTGAGGCCGTCCTTGTGTGTGCGGAACCTGGCTATCAGTTTCTGCTCCGCGACTCTGCGCTGTCGTGTGTCGCGAAGGCCGCCTTGGAGAACGCTTACCCGAATATCAGAGGCCGAATGCCCGTGACCGCTGAAGTGCTCCCCAACAGGAAGAGAACAGTCTTGCCTGGTGATTGTCGAGCGGTGTTCATTCATCCGTTGTCGCAGCGTCTGCATAGTTTCCCCAATGTACCATGCCTCGGGACATCCTTTCTTGCAGCGTATCAGGTAGACAACGTTGGCCGAGTTGCAAGAGTATGTACCGTGTACCTGGTGGATGGTGTTCTCACGTGAGATGATGGCATCTGTGTCGATGATCCGGCACGTCTTGCAGAGGTTGCTGTGGCAGGGTTGTGTGGTGTCTTGGTCACTGTTCTCCTGAAGGCTGGGTAGTTTGCTGCGGACAATGGTCTGTTTGAGGTTGTGCGGTTGTTTGAAGGCAAGAAGTGGGGGTGTGGGGATGGCCTTGGCGAGATGTTCGTCTTCATCAATGACATGTTGAAGGCTCCGGAGGAGATGCCGTAGCTTCTCCGCTCCGGGGAAGTACTGGACAACGAAGGGTACTCTGTCCACTGTGTCCCGTGTTTGTCTTCTGAGGAGGTCGGTGCGGTTTTTCGCTGTGGCGCGTTGGAACTGTTGATCAATGAGTCTAGCGCCATATCCTGTTCTTATGAGGGCATCTTTCAGCGTCTGGAGGTGTCTGTTGCGATCCTCCTCATCCGAGCAGATCCTGTGTATACGGAGGGCTTGTCCGTAGGGGATGGCTTCTTTAACGTGTTTAGGGTGGAAGCTGGAGAAGTGGAGCATCGTGAGGTTATCCGTGGGCTTGCGGTACAGTGAGGTGCTGAGGTGACCGTCCTTAATGGAGATGCGCGTGTCCAAGAATGCAACCGATTCCGGAGAGTAGTCTATGGTGAGCCTGATGGTGGGATGGAACTTGTTGATGTCATCATAGAGTTGTTTCAGTGATTGTTCACCATGAGTCCAAAGGAAGAAAATGTCATCGATGTATCTAGTGTATAGCACCGGTTGAAGGTCCCGTGCGGTGAAGAAGTCTTGTTCGAACCTGTGCATGAAGATGTTGGCATATTGAGGTGCAAATTTGGTCCCCATGGCTGTTCCGTGTGTCTGGATGAAGAACTGGTTGTTGAAGGTGAAGATATTGTGGTCCAGGATGAAGCGGATGAGATGTAAAATTGCATCTGGAAACTGGCAGTTGTTGGCGCTGAGCACTGAGGCCGTTGCAGCAATGCCATCGTCATGGGGGATGCTGGTGTAGAGTGCTGAGACATCCATTGTGACGAGGAGCGCTCCTGGTTCAACTGCTCCATGTGTGCCGAGTTTCTGTAGGAAGTCCGTCGTGTCGCGACAAAAGCTGGGGGTTCTTTGTACAATGGGTTTCAGGATGCCCTCGACATAGCCGGAGAGGTTCTCGCACAGGGTCCCATTGCCCGATACGATGGGACGGCCGGGTGTGTTTGCCTTGTGTATCTTCGGGAGGCAGTAGAGATCTCCAACGCGGGGAGTACGTGGGATGAGAGCACGGAGGGTGTTCTGAAGGTCCGGATCAAAGGTCTTGATCAGAGTGTTGAGTTGACGGGTGTGTTCTTTGGTCGGATCTGCAGGTAACTGTCTGTAGTGTTCCTCGTTGTTGAGTTGTCGGTACACTTCTTTGCAGTAATCCGTTCTGTTCAGTATGACGATGGCCCCTCCTTTGTCTGCTGGACCTGCAGAGTTTCACTGGCTGTCTTGTCTGGAGACAATACACATCTTTTTAGCCTGTCTTGATGCTCTCTCCACTCCCATTGTTTTGTTTCTTAAAGACTGGATTAGTTGTAAGTATTCGCATTCCAACCATTATTCATGTAAATTGAGTCTGTGTCTTATAAGTTCTGTTTGTGAACAGAATTCCCACTCACCTGAAGAAGGGGCTCAGAGCCTCGAAAGCTTGTGTGGCTTTTGCTACCAAATAAACCTGTTGGACTTTAACCTGGTGTTGTTAAACTTCTTACTGTGTTTACCCCAGTCCAACGCCGGCATCTCCACATCATTAGCCAGTGGCCAGCTCTCCATACAACACGATCTTGGGCTGTTGTCCATCAAGTCAATGTGGCCTGCCCAATAAATTTGACTTCACAGAAGGATGGCCTCGATGCTGGAGATATTAGCAGTTTCCAGTACTTCAGTGTTCTTTAAACTGACTTTTAGTCCAAAGTGTTGTGCTGCCTTGGAGAAACACGTTGCTATATGTTACAGGACATATTGACTGTGGACCAAGATAGAGCAGTCATCAGTGAAAGGAAGTTCACGGATGAGTTTTCTTGTGTCTTTGTGTGAGCCTGGAATTTCAAAAGACCTCCCTGAGCCTGGAAGTGTATGTAAACTCCCTCCTCAAGGGCTTCCCTTGCCTGCTGCAGCATTATGCTGAAGAAGATGGGGAATAAGCTCAGGACCTGCACACTTCCCTGCTACACACCACTGGAGATACCAAAGGGACTCAAGAGCCTCTCTGTTGTGCTTGGCAGATCTCCAGTTCCAGGGCTATAAAAATGAATGATTCAGTGAGGTTCTTGTCCCCATCATGTGAACATGGATCTTATGAATCTAAGCTTCTCAGAATTACCAGTACATATGAAGATCTCTCATACTGATGAACAGTCTTTGATGTTTTCACTTTGTGTAAAACACCAGATGCAATAATCAATGTCAAATGCTAGATCACCGCATTGTTATCAGATATCACACTACTCTATTATTTAGCTGAAAGTCTAATTATATAGTTTCTGTTGAGGACAGTCATCTTTATATCAGCTGAGGGGATCTATCTGGGATTAGAGGCTTTGTTTTCTGAACCTATACGCAGTGAGTTGACTGACTGAGTTATCTGATGTTATATAGTGGGGTGGCACAGTGGCACTGTTGTTAGCACTGCTATCTCACAGTGCCTGGGCCCCGGGTTCGATTCCCGGCTTGGGTCATTGTCTGTGCGGAGTTTGCACGCTCTCCCTGGGTCTCTGGGTGCTCCGGTTTCCACCCACAGTCCGAAAAATGTGCTGGTTAGGTGCATTGACGCGAACAGGCGCCAGAGTGTAGTGACTAGCGGAATTTCACAGTAACTTCACTGCAGCATTAAATAAGCCTACTTGTGACTAATAAATACATTTTAAACTTCAATCATTTATCATCACAGTCCTATCGTGGAAGCATGTGTCGGTTTCAAGCTGCTAAATCACTTTTTAAAGCAACATCACTTTAAGTAATAACCTACTAGAATACATTTTGAAACAAAGCTTCCAAATGGCATTATCAGAGCTCACTGCCAACAGTGCAGCTTTTTAAAATACCTCCCTTTGGCTGCCCATCAGTTTGCATTCCCTAATGGACAGGCGCTGTACCCTGCAATTTCCCGATTCTGGCAATCATCACACAAGTTTCCACATTTGTTAAGTTAACCTAAATAAATTAGGTTTAAACAGTTCACAGTGATAAACAAGCAGCTATTGCTTATCCGGTCTACCTCAAGCAATCCCTTCAAACCTCAGTGACAATCTGTCACTAGTTGGTTAAAAGTTCAGATGATGTTCTGGGTGGCACAGTGGTTAGCACTGCTGCCTCATAGTGACAGGGATCCGGGTTCGATTCCCGGCTTGGGTCACTGTCTGTGTGGAGTTTGCACACTCTCCCCGTGTCTGCGTGGGTTTCCTCTGGGTGGTCCGGTTTCCTCCCACAGTCCAAAGGTGTGCGGGTTAGGTGGATTTGCCATGCTAAATTATCCCTTAGTGTCAGTGGAACTAGCTAGGGTAAATGCATGAGGTTATGGGGATAGGGCCTGGGTGGGATTGTGGTCGCTGCAGACTCGATGGGCCAAACGGCCTCCTTCTGCACTGTAAGAATTCTATGATTCTGTGTTTTAAACAAGATGAGTCAGAACAAGTCCAGGTGGACGGCTGGTAAACTGAACGGAGTTTACAGCAACTGGATTATTCCTGAAGGAGCCATCATTGTGTAAACACTTACTAAAATGGCAAGAAATTTCAATGTGAACTAAACATTTATTCCAGTTCAAAGATGTTGTTCTTAGCCATTGTAATGTGAACAAACCTTTTTATGTTAGTTGTTATATGATGGCCATGATTGTGCCAAACCCCCTCCTTAGCCTGCACATTTTTACTGTTCAATCAATTATGATAAACAAAACTCTGATTGAAGATTACTGTACAATGTATATAGGGAGAACAGGAAAATAAATCAATGGTGAGCGTTTTAAACATATATATATATAAAATGTTTACATTACGTATGTGTATGTAGGTATAAGGTATTTTTCAGCACTACTGAGAGCCATCAGGCATTGCACAAAGACTCTTTTTCCAGACACGTTTTAATTTCCCTTTGTTTTTTATACTTTTCCAATTCAATCAAATCAAATCCAATTCAGAGTCTCAACAAGTTGAGACATTTCCGATCCAGGCTGACAAGACAGGGCAAGCGACCAAACCACCCTGTCCTGGGCCCGATCTACATGAGTCAAGTTGATTGGAGAAGGGGGAGGATCCTCCTCCAAGACTTGAGCTCATTTGCATCTTAGCCAAAAGGCCGAGATGCCGCTTTAAAAAATTGCTTCATATGAAACATATGAAGCCTCAGCGTAACCTCATGACCTCAACCAAGTGCAGATCCGATACTACACTTGATCTTAGCCAAAAGGCCGCAGCACAAACATTCCAGCCGCTTTCTTTGGAATTGTAATCGATGAGCAATTATACATTTATTTTCCCATCAGCTGTTGATCAGCAGTATCGAAAGTAAACTTTTGACGATTACTGAATGATTACAGCTGAAAACTTCCCTTTGATACAATCCAGGATTGTACCAATGCCACAGTCATCAGAACTGAGGAAATGCAGCACAGGGTGGTAATCATGATTTACATTGATACTCATCACCTGAGGACACTGGTTTCAGCTCTGCATCGCTGAGCATTCCTTAAGCAGGCACAAACCATTAGAGATTAAAAGCATAATCAATAAATCAAAGATGGGATACTGATGAGTTTGCAACTGTTGACTCCAGTTCCCCTTCCCCTGAAAAGTGCAGGCAATTTCTGCACAAGAATGATCAAGGAAAACTCCTGCATTAATCTTTACGTTCATCTCCTGACTGAGGAAAAGTAACTAACTGACAAATAGGCAGCAAGTCATTCGAGCTCATCAGTCCAGTTAACACATTCTCTGGTGTTGCAAAGTTTCGATGTTGGCATGAGCTGAGCTGTTTAACATTATATGGATATGTCTTAAGAGCAGCATGACAACAATGGCAAATATTTCAGAATAGGTAACATGTTCACCCCTCCAGGCTTCTACCAGGGTATAATTCAAATTGGTCAAAGCAGCACAACAATTGAGGAATTCCGCACAATGCTTTTTAAACCGGTTCAAAAGAAACTCATTCAGTCCTAATGTAATCACACGCAAACCATGGACCTGGAATCATCTTACTGTGATCATATTTAGGCAACTGGTCAGTTGATAAGAGAGGATTATGTGATGAGTTAACTAATTCATTTTGTTTAAGAAACTATTTTTCTCCAAGCCAGAGAACAAAAGAAGCAGGTTTCTGAGTCGGCACTACCTCTCTCTCTCCATCCAGCATGCTCAAGCCCTGCCTATTGTTTGACCATCCACAACATCACAGGTAATGTTTATTTATGTTAGCTCAGTTGGCTGGATGCTTGGTTAGTGATGCAGACCGGTGCCAACAGTGCGGGTTCAATTCCCGTACTGGCTGAGGTTATTCATGAAAGGCCGACTTCTCAACTTTGCTCCTTGCCTGAGGTGTGGTGATCCTCAGATTAAATCACCACCAATCAGCTCTCCCCCTCAAAGGAGAGAGCAGCCCATGGTCATCTGGGACTATGCTGATTTTATCTTTTAAATATGGTTTATCCACATTGGAAGGAAAAGCAAAGGAAAATTTCTGCTTCCATGGAAAAATCTAAGACTGCTCTGAAAGATCACAAGCCAATTTACCTTCCAAAGCAAGACAGCGAGTAACAGGAAAATGAGGATTCCCACAAAAAGGCTGATGGCGATGATCCATCCCACAACGTAACCACGAGGCTCCATATTGTGCAAGGCTTCAAACACCATCTAGACAAAAAGGAAAGCTGTATTACACAATGGGATTCAGAGACACCAACTGGCAAAACATTAAGATAACATCACACATTGTGCCAACAAATTCTCAAAATACTTCAATTTGACAGTGCTGCTGACAGAAGTACTTCTTGCGTGACAATCAGATGTAAAGTTTCCAAAACTGTCAATCATAAAACCAATGTGTGATCTCCTCAGATTTTCTAAGCAGCTCAAATCATTTCTCCTGTGTGTGTCAACCATGTCACATGATGGAGCTTATTGCTGAGTCAAATGGTTGCGGCTGCAAGTCCTACTTGAGTACACAAATCAAGGCAAGAGTGCGTGCTGCACTGTTAGAGGTGTTGATTTTTGCATGAGATCTAAAACCGAGGGTGGATGTAAAAGATTCCGTGGTACTATGTGGAAGAAGAGCAGTGGAGTTATCCCATGTGCTGGCCAATATTTATCCCTCAACCAATATTACATAAATAAATCAGATTATTATCACGTTTACATTACCAGCAGTTGATTATGCATCAAAAAGGTTGTGGACAAAGCCCAGTCCAGCAAGCAAAGCAAACCAGCCTCCCATTCATTGACTCTATCTACACTTCCCGCTGCCTCAGAAAAGCTGCCAACATAATCAAGGACCAGACACACCCTGGACATACTCTCTTCCACCTTCTTCCATCAGGAAAAAGATACAAAAGTCTGAGGTCACATACCAACCGACTCAAGAACAGCTTCTTCCCTGCTGCCATCAGACTTTTGGATGGACCTACCATATATTAAGCTGATCTTTCTCTATACCGTTGCTATGACTGTAACACTGGGGGAGGCAATGACCTAGTGGTATTATTAGTTTATTAATCCAGAAACTGAGCTAATGTTCTGGGGACCCGGGTTCGAATCCTTCCACATCAGATGGTAGAATTTAAATTCAACAAAAAATATCTGGAATTAAGAATCTACTGATGACCATGAAACCATTGGCGATTGTCGAGAAAACCCATCTAGTTCACTAATATCTTTTAGGGAAGGAAATCTGCCGTCCTCACCTGGTCTGGCCTACATGTGACTCCAAAGCCACAGCAATGTGGTTAATTCTCAACTGACCTCTGAAATGTCCCAGCAAGCCACTCAGTTCAAGGCAACTAGGGATGGGCAATAAATGGTGGCCAGCCAGCGACACCCATGTCCCACGAATGAATTAAAAAAAATACTCTGCACCCTCACTTTTCCTTCTTCTTTATATGCTCAATGAATGGTATACTTTGTACAGCGCGCATGAAATATTACTTTTCACTGTATGTCAATACATGTGACAATAATAAATCCAATCAAATCAAATCAAGTAGATCACTGGCTGTAAAGCTGATTTGGGTCACAAGTGGTCATGAAAGGCACTTTATCAATGCAAGTCCTAATTTTTCCATTTTAGTAATAAAAATTATAAATTCTCTAGTAAAGCAAATAATTGGGTTAATAAAAGGTTCAGCTACATTACTGGCATAACTTCGATTACTATTTCTACCCTGGCTAGACCCCCTTTCATCCGACTGAAGTTGGCCCTTTCCCAATTTTCTATTTCAGATGTGGGCTGCAATCAGGCCAGCTGACAAAGAGAATGTCTGGAGGCAGCAATGGGGATCACTCAATGCCGTGGAGGGCTGTTTAAGAGGCCCGCCTCAGTGTTGTGGAACTAATAATAAAAACACACAGGCCCTCCAGCCCTCACTCCTCACATCCTATCAGCCCAACACACTCTTCATGCCTCCTCCATGCCAGACCATGCACCTCTCACCATAACCCATGGCCCCTCATGTTCCCCATGCCAAGGTATGACCACAAACAATCTCTATGGCCCTTCATGCCGTGTTATGCCCTGAATCCCTCTACGGCCCCTTATGTACTCCATGCCAAGGTATATCCCAACTAACAACGCCTATGGTTCTACATATCCTCATGCCTAGCTATGGCACTTCTGTATCCATTCATCCACTATGTATTATATTCTACCAATGATCCTTATAGTGACAGCAGAATCTTTTCACTGGGCTCAGTTTTTTTTAACAGACTAATGGATTTCTGATTTCTGAGACTCCTCAGTCAAGAAATCCATTAGTCTGTTGAAATTCCTGAGCCCCAGGGGAAACATTGCTTGATTAACAGCTCTAGCTCTCTGATCTATGTAACTGTCAGAATGGTGGCACAGTGGTTAGCACTGCTGCCTCACAGCGCCAGGCCCAGGGTTCACTTTCAGCCTTGGGTGAAGCCCTGTGTGAAGTTTGCACATTCTCTCCGTGTCTGTGTGGGTTTCCTCCAGGTGCTCCAGTTTCCTTCAAAGATATGCAGGTTAGGTATGTTGATTGGCCCGGATAAACTATCCTTCACTGTCCTGCAGACCTGATGGGTCAAATGCCTCCTTCTGTACTGCAGAGATTCTATGATCTATGCGGACAATTTCACAATGTTTATTTACACAAGACAAAAAGGTTTCAGGTGTTTCCAGTTTCTACCACTGATATTACAAATTGTCTGAATGTTTGACACTTTTATTGGGCTGTAGTAAAAAGGAATTTTTTTTTAGAAAAGTGGAAAGCTATCAATGAATAAATGTTTTTAAAGTGTTTGTTTACACATCTTAATGACACTGTAGGATTTACTAGTTCTATACAGTGTCCAATGGGTAAATGAGCATGGAAGTGCCATAACCTAGCATAGGGACATGAAGGACAAAGAGCTTGTTTGGTGTGGAGGGCAGAGTGGGAGGAGGGATACCTTGGCATAGTGGGGCAAGAGGCCAAGAGGTATGGTAGGGGAGCCTAAGTTGGCATGGGGGCATAAGGAGGACATTTTGAACCTACCTTTCAAAAGTTATCTTCATGCAGCCTATGGTTCATGAAGCTCAATTCTTTGAAAAGCTGATCCAGCTCCATGAAGATTGCTGATGACTAGGAGATGTATCTACCCACAATGAAAATGGCCAGGTCAGGGCGAAGCATGTGGGCTTGCGACTCGAACCTGCCTGTAGCCTTAAAAGGCACTCCTGAAAATTGGAAATCTAGTGAATGGGATCAGGAATGCTGGAATCGGGACCGGCCTGCCATTTTTAAAGTCATCATAGAAACCCTACAGTGCAGAAGGAGGCCATTCGGCCCATCGAGTCTGCACCGACCACAATCCCACCCAGGCCCTACCCCCACATATTTTACCTGCTAATTCCTCTAACCTACGCATCCCAGGACTCTAAGGGGCAATTTTTTTAACCTGGCCAATCAACCTAACCCGCACATCTTTGGACTGTGGGAGGAAACCGGAGCACCCGGAGGAAACCCACGCAGACACGAGAAGAATGTGCAAACTCCACACAGACAGTGGCCCGAGCCGGGAATCGAACCCGGGACCCTGGAGCTGTGAAGCAGCAGTGCTAACCACTGTGCTACCGTGCCGCCCCCCACTGTGCTACCGTGCCGCCCCGTGTTCCAGCAAAAATCCAGCCCTTTGTATCCCTGAATAGTAAGCACCCAGTCCTCACCATTTTGCAGCCACGTTCCTGTCATTCTCCAACATGGCTATTTGTGCTCGTCACTCACCAGCCTAACTTACCACACATTCTGTGTTTACATACATGCAATCCTCATTGTTCTTCTTAGTCTGCTTGACTCAATATGATACTACTTCCTTGTCTCGCGCTATTCAACATTTCATCCTAAATGCATCTTATTCCTATTTTCTTCTTCTATATGCTGATATTATGGATTCTGCTTCTCATGATTCCAGTTGCACAACTACTAAAAACATCATTCCAGAGATAAGGTTGAAAGAGTGCAGAGAAGGTTTACAAGGATGTTGCCGGGACTTGAGAAACTGAGTTACAGAGAAAGGTTGAATAGGTTAGGACTTTATTCCCTGGAGCGTAGAAGAATGAGGGGAGATTTGATAGAGGTGCATAAAATTATGATGGGTGTAGATAGAGTGAATGCAAGCAGGCTTTTTCCACTGAGGCTAGGGGAGAAAAAAACTAGAGGACATGGGTTAAGGGTGAAGGGGGAAAAGTTTAAAGGGAATATTAGGGGGGGGCTTCTTCACACAGAGAGTGGTGAGAGTGTGGAATGAGCTGCCAGATGAGGTGGTGAATGCGGGCTCACTTTTAACATTTAAGAAAAACTTGGACAGGTACATGGATGAGAGGGGTGTGGAGGGATATGGTCCAGGTGCAGGTCAGTGGGACTCGGCAGAAAAATGGTTCGGTACAGCCAAGATGGGCCAAAAGGCCTGTTTCTGTGCTGTAATGTTCTATGGTTCTATGTGGGTGCCACAGGCATTTATTACTGGATTTCCCTAATTGCTCTGGTTGAAAAGCTTGTTTGGCCATTTTAAAGGGCAGTTAAGAGTCAATCATCAATGAAGGACTGGACTTACAAAAAGGATGGAAAATGTTGTTCCCTAAAGGAATTTCATGAACCAATTGGGCCCCTATATCAATGCCCTATATAAATACAATTCTCTGAGCATCACCTTTCATTCTTTGGTGATGATCTTAAATGTAAGATCTCTCATTACCTTTCAGAATTTCAAATTCTGAACATCTCTATTTCTTCTCCTCTCATACTTTGCTGTAATAAAGGAGTCCCAATTTCTCCACTCTCCTCAGAACTAAATCTGGCATCACCTTGGTGACTCAACCTCTGGATAATCAACTTTCTAAATCGAGATGTAAATAGCCAGAGGAACATACAAATAACCACCACTATCTCAGAAGAAAAATCTATACAATTATCTTTCTTTATTTAATGTTGTTTAACAACATACTTCAATATTCCATTCTGCATGCTCTGTCTCCAGTGAATGGATATGTGCTGGTAACAGTTAACCTTTGACTTCTAATTTCTACAGAGGATTTAGGAGCTTCTTGCACAAACAAAGGTCACTGCTTACTTATTTCAGAGCTCTCAACATTGGGGATCTGTTAGGAGTCAACAGTTATCACCATCAAGCATGACACAGATTGTAATCTCATTTGAACATAAATACTTAAACTCGCATGACTCAACACATTTGTATTTGTGAAGAGAGTGAGCAAACCATGTTCACTCTCACACTTTCCCATTCCCACCCTGAGAATGCTGAACTTAACAACAGCAACTTTTATTATACACCACCTCGAATATAGTAAAAACATCCCAAGGCATTTCACAGGCACATTATCATACAAACCCTGATACTGTGCCACATATCGATATAAGGGCAGGTGACCTAAAGCTTGGTCAAAGTGGTAGCTTATAAGCAGCAACTTAAAGGAAGAGAATGACGCAGAGAGTCAGAAAGGTTTAGGGAGGGAATTTTAGAGATGAAAAAAGCACAACCGCCAATGGTGGAGCAATAAATATCAGGGACATACAAGAAGTCAGAGTTGCAGGAATGCAGAGATCTTCCAAGGTTGTGGGGCTAGAGGGGACAACAACAGAGGAAATTAAGCACAGAATAAGAATTTTAAAAATGGAGTGCTGCTATAAGAAGCATGGTTTAAGTCCCTCAGATGCATTATTCAATGTCATAAAGAGACACATTGGTCTTCTGGTCTGTATCTGATTGTTAATTATTAAATTGACTTTCACTTTTGCTCAATTATAGTACACATACCTCTGAATAAAATGGTTGTGGGTTTATGCTCCACTCCAAAGCTATAAGCAAATAATCTAGGCTGACAGAGATTTGTTATCTTTTATACAAGAAATTAAACGGGTGTCTTGCATTTTCTCTTAGTTAAATGTAAAAGACCCCCTGGACACTATTCAAAGAAGGTCAGAGGAGTTCTCCTGGTGTCGTGGGCAACAACTAACCCTCAACCCATTTAACTAAAATGGATTATCAAGGCAATCATCTCATGCTGGTATTGTGAGCTATTTCTATGTGCAGAGTCCGACACTTTTTTCTACATGAACAGACACTCCAAAAAACAGTTTTTCAAATGTGTTCCCAGGAGGTGGGTGGCATTGGCTAGGCTGCATTTATTGCCCATCACTAGTTGCCTTGAAAGGTTGGTGGTAAGCTCCCACCTTAACCGTGATTGCTTTCATCATGAGTACCTTGTTGTGCAACTCCAAATGTTATTTAGAATCGAGCTATTAAGTGTGGGAATAGAGTTACGTGTGGGTCAGACCTGAATGAGATTGGTTAACCAGTGGGTTTTCACAATGACCTGATAATTGTTTCTGGTGTTAACCTAAAATTTACTATATTTATTGAAATCAATTTCACAACTTGCCAGAGTGCGGTGTTACATGCGACACCTCTGGGTTGCTAGTACAGTATAACCACTCTGTTACTGTAACCCTACTTCATACTTCTGCAACACACTTGAAGATTTACAGTATGGCACAAATTAAGGACAATATCTGATGGAGCTCCGATGGGAAATTCTAGAATTCCCCAAGTAATATTTGTGGTAATACCATCACCACAAGATCTGTACTAGCTCAAATAGAAAGGGCAGCCACCGCCATTGCAGGGCAAAAGGGGATGGGTAACAAATGCCAGCTTTGCCAGTGCCATTGAAAATAATACAATAAACTCTACTAAGGGATGCACAGCTAGGAATACCAGCAGGAAATTAAAACCACTTGGCTACCAATTTCCATGATGCACTCCCTGGAAGTGCAGCTCTCCACTGGAAGTATCAGACTGTGTCACTGTCCCATCTCTCAAAAGTGATGTATGCGCAGCACAAAGACACAGACTTGATTCCTAGTCTGGTGTGTTGGGCAACTTGGAGGGTGGGGGAGAGATACAATTAGCCACAATAAACCTAAATGTCGGAGGAGGAGGAAAGAATGTACTGTGGTGTCAAGAATGTATGCAGAGGACAGCTGGAACTGAGGGTGCTCTCTCTGGTGTGACACTTGAAAAATGGCAAATTAGACAAGGGACAGCAAGGGTGATTGTACCTGCGGAACCTTAGGCCACTATGAGTCAATGACAAGGAAGCAGAGGGGGGAAAAAAAGGAAATAAAAGCTATTGCCTTTACTAGTTAATTTGTGTTTCCCCTAAAGAGTCATCAGTGTTGCATGGACTATGCTCTAGGCCAAAATGTTTCCAAGATGGCTGAAGTCTCACTGCTAGTCTCGAAAAAGAGGTGACCCCACTTCAGCCAGTAGCAGAACACAGAGAGGCATCTTCCCAGCAATAGGCAATTAAGTAGCCAAGGTTGGGGCAGCCCTCCCTCAGAGTTGCCATCTCAATCACCAGACTCAGTGTCATGGGGAGCTGTGACCATTGCTGATGCTACAGGTTCAAGAAGGGGTTACAGATGAAATGGGCATGTGAGTTTGGGGATTTCGGGTCTAGGCAAGTAGGTCCTCATTATTGGGGTGTGGGTTGTCATGAGACACTTGTTGCTGTGGGGGCAGCCACTGCCACCAGGGGAATTCTTCCCTGGGCTATGCAGTTCTCAAAAAGGAGGGCCACCACCTGGAGGTTTCACCCAGTGATCTCCCCACAAGATGGCAGGAGCATGATGGAATACTCTCCATTTGCGTGGATGAGTGCAGTTCCAACAACACTAAAGAAGCTCGACACCATCCAGGACAAAGCAGCCCGTTAGATTGCCACCCTCCACTACCAATGTACAGTGGCAGCTGGCTGTACCACCTATAAAGAAACACTGCAGGAACTTTCGGAGCGCTGCCCCTTCGTCAGGTGAAACACTGCAGGAACTTTCGGAGCGCTGCCCCTTCGTCAGGTGAGTGGCTCACCTGACGAAGGGGCAGCGCTCCGAAAGCTAGTGGATTTTGCTACCAAATAAACCTGTTGGACTTTAACCTGGTGTTGTGAGACTTCTTACGGTGCAGAAAGTGATTGGCCTCTGAAGTGTTCGATTTGGTTGCTAAACTGCCAAGCTTCCTGCCACTTGCAAAATGGCATGGTGACAAGAGAACACCAGGCATGCCCCCTGCTCCATTTTGGCAGCCCGTCCATCTCCCAAGCATTGCTGATGACTTGGTAAAATTCCAGTCATGGAATGTAATAGATGTGCCTTCACATCAATCATTCCAAACACAGCAGAATCCACCTGAATAATCAGATTTCCAAATTGAGATGGAGTGAAAACGGGATGATGGATTAACCTGGCCAACTGCAATATTAAGATATGAAAAGAAAGATTTGGATTTCTACAATGCCTTTCACAACCACCAACATTACAAAGTATTTTGCAGTCAATGAGGTACATTTAAAGTGTAGTCACCATTGTAATTAAGGAAATATGGCAGCCAGTTTGCACACAGCAAGCTCCCACAAACAGCAATGTGTGTTAATACCTGGAACAGCAAGTGTTAATACCTGGAACAGCAAGTGTGTTAATACCTGGAACAAAAGCAGCTAAGTCCTTTAGCCTGGAACACTGATCCAGCTCATATGCTGATTCAGATACATATAAAACATCAAAGGGATCAGTGTTTGCCAGCTTGGCTGCTGACAAACTTTGTTAGCTCAGCAAAAGCCACTAGAAAGAGATTATATAACCAATAGCTCTGAAACAAACCAAACTTTTACATCAGATCCACCTCAACTAAATTAGCGTAGTAGCAGTGTTGAGAAAATAATAAAAATGCTAAATCAAGAAAAGCACATTTACATGCATCCATTGAGAGGGCCCCAATGTTAACGATCTGTGTTGGAGGGAGGGGAGGGGGGGTGAACTCATTCATTCAAAACATTGCTTCCCATTACCTATTCTATACCAAGCCCCATTTAAATAATATTGGCTCTGAAGCCTGCTCGGAGAGATTCAAACATTGAGCTGGGATAAAGATAGGAAAGTAGGACGTGACAGGAAAGGGTTGTAAGAGTAGGGACAGCGGTTTCGTTTCCAAGGATAGGAGAATGTAAATGTTTTGTGGAGGGGCTGATGATGATTTGGAAAGAGAAAAGGACATTACTTGAGGTTACAATATCAGCTAGCATGGGAGCCAAGAAATAAAGTTAGGTCGTCAGCTAGAAATACTGAGAATGGGACCAAGTAGAATGAAGATATGTCTGTTAGACAAGTTGAGCTCAGAGAGGGCAGGAGGGACAGAAATGAGACAAAGACCCAGGTCTAGGGTGAGGGTTAGGGGAGAAATTTGGGATTCCTGACCAAGGGGAAATGGGGTTACAACAGATGCAGCTGCTCAAACTTAGTAGCCCATTTGTCATCTGTCGTCTTTGTCATTTGTCATCTTTCCCATCTGTCCCTGTTGCTCAGAAGGGAAAGGGGGGAGAGGAGTAGAGCATTAGTTATTGGGGACTCCATAGTTAGGGGGATAGATAGGAGATTCTGCGGGAACGAGAGGGACTCGCGGTTGGTGTGTTGCCTCCCAGGTGCCAGGGTCCGTGATGTCTCGGATCACGTTTTCGGGACCCTAAAGGGGGAGGGGGGACCAGCCCCAAGTCGTGGTTCACATAGGCACCCAAGACATAGATAGGAAAAGGGATGGGGATGTAAGGCAGAAATTCAGGGAGTTAGGGTGGAAGCTTAGGGCTAGAACAAACAGAGTTGTTATCTCTGGTTTGTTACCCGTGCCACGTGCTAGCGAGGAGAGGAATAGGGAGAGAGAACAGTTGAACACGTGGCTACAGGAATGGTGCAGGAGGGAAGGATTCAGATACCTGGACAATTGGGGCTCATTCTGGGGTAGGTGGGACCTCTACAAACAGGATGGTCTTCACCTGGACCAGAGGGGTACCAATATTCTGGGGCGGAAATTTGCGAATGCTCTTCGGGAGCGTTTAAACTAATTCGGCAGGGGGATGGGAACCTGAATTGTTGCTCCAGTGTACACGAGGTTGAGAGTAGTGAGGTCATGAAGAAGGTTTCAAGGTTGCAGCAGTGTACTGGCAGGCAGGAAGGTGTTTTGAAGTGTGTCTACTTCAACGCCAGAAGCATCCGGAATAAGGTGGGTGAACTTGCAGCATGGGTTGGTACCTGGGACTTCGATGTTGTGGCCATTTCGGAGACATGGATAGAGCAGGGACAGGAATGGTTGTTGCAGGTTCCGGGGTTTAGATGTTTCAGTAAAATCAGGGAAGGTGGTAAAAGAGGGGGAGGTGTGGCATTGTTAGTCAAGGACAGTATTACGGTGGCAGAAAGGACGTTTGATGAGGACTCGTCGACTGAGGTAGTATGGGCTGAGGTTAGAAACAGGAAAGGAGAGGTCACCCTGTTGGGAGTTTTCTATAGAAACATAGAGAAACATAGAAAATCTACAGCACAAACAGGCCCTTCGGCCCACAAGTTGTGCCGAACACATCCCTACCTTCTAGACCTACCTATAACCCTCCATCCTATTAAGCTCCATGTACTCATCCAGGAGTCTCTTAAAAGACCCTATTGAGTTTGTCTCCACCACCACTGACGGCAGCCGATTCCACTCGGAGACTATAGGTCTCTGAAAAGTTCCAGAGATGTAGAGGAAAGGATTGCAAAGATGATTCTGGATAGGAGTGAAAGTAACAGGGTAGTTGTTATGGAGGACTTTAACTTTACAAATATTGACTGGAAACGCTATAGTTCGAGTACTTTAGATGGGTCAGTTTTTGTCCAATGTGTGCAGGAGGGTTTCCTGACACAGTATGTAGATAGGCCAACAAGAGGCGAGGCCACATCGGATTTGGCACTGGGTAATGAACCAGGCCAGGTGTTAGATTTGGTGGTAGGGGAGCACTTTGGTGATAGTGACCACAATTCGGTTACGTTTACTTTAGCGATGGAAAGGGATAGCTATATACCGCAGGGCAAGTGTTATAGCTGGGGGAAAGGAAATTATGATGCGATTAGGCGAGATTTAGGATGCATAGGATGGGGAAGAAATCTGCAGGGGATGGGCACAATTGAAATGTGGAGCTTGTTCAGGGAACAGCTACTGCGTGTCCTTGATAAGTATGTACCTGTCAGGCAGGGAGGAAGTGGTCAAGCGAGGGAACTGTGGTTTACTAAAGAAGTTGAATCTCTTGTGAAGAGGAAGAAGGAGACTTATGTAAAGATGAGACATGAAGCCTCAGTTAGGGCGTTTGAGACTTATAAGTTAGCCAGGAAGGACCTGAAGAGAGAGTTAAGATGAGCCAGGAGGGGACATGAGAAGTCTTTGGCGAGGTATTCTTGGGAAAATGTACTGAAGAGAGGTGGCAGGTTTTCAAGGAATGTCTGTCTAGAGTTCTACAGGACAATGTTCCGAGCAGACAGGGAGGTGTTGGTCGGTTAAAGGAACCGTGGTGCACGAAAGCTGTGCGGGACCTAGTCAAGAAGAAAAGGAAAACGTACAAAAGGCTCAGAGAGCTTGGCGAAGATAGGGATTTAGAAGAGTATACGGCTTGTAGGAAGGGACTAAAGAAGGAAATTAGGAGAGCCAGAAGGGGTCACGAGAAGGCCCTGGCAGGTAGGACTAAGGCGTTCTATAAATATGTGAAGAGTAAAAGGATCAGACGTGACGAAATAGGGCCTATAAAAGGTGAAGGCGGGAAAGTCTGTACGGAACCAGGAGAAATGGCAGAGGTGCTCAACGAGTATTTTGCCTCGGTTTTCACA
This sequence comes from Mustelus asterias, assembly GCF_964213995.1. Classification (NCBI taxonomy): domain Eukaryota; kingdom Metazoa; phylum Chordata; class Chondrichthyes; order Carcharhiniformes; family Triakidae; genus Mustelus; species Mustelus asterias. Next base: position 104,421,877 of record NC_135807.1, on the reverse strand, counting down.
GAGGAGAAGGACATGGGTGGATGTACTGCGGGCATGCGGTGGACTGAAAGGATTGAGTATGTGGACTTTAAGAAAGAGGTTGTGCTGGAATCTTTGAATGGCATCAAGATAGATAAGTCGCCGGGTCCGGATGGGATGTACCCCAGGTTACTGTGGGAGGCGAGGGAAGAGATTGCAGAGCCTCTGGCCATGATCTTTGCGTCGTCGATGGAGACGGGAGAGCTGCCGGAGGATTGGAGGATTGCGGATGTGGTTCCTATTTTCAAGAAGGGGAATAGGGATAGCTCAGGTAATTACCGACCGGTGAGTCTAACCTCAGTGGTTGGTAAACTGATGGAGAAGATCCTGAGGGACAGGATATATGAGCATTTAGAGAGGTTTAGTATGCTCAAGAACACTCAGCATGGCTTTGTCAAGGGCAGATCATGCCTTACGAGCCTGGTGGAGTTCTTCGAAAATGTGACTAAACACATTGACGAAGGGAAGGCGGTAGATGTGGTTTATATGGATTTTAGCAAGGCGTTCGATAAGGTCCCCCATGCAAGGCTTCTAGAAAATGTGAGAGGGCATGGGATCCAAGGGGCTGCTGCCCGGTGGATCCAGAACTGGCTTGCCCAAAGGAGGCAGAGAGTGGGAATAGATGGGTCTTTTTCTAAATGGAGGTCGGTCACCAGTGGTGTGCCCCAGGGATCTGTTCTGGGACCTTTGCTTTTTGTCACTTTCATAAATGACCTGGATGAGGAAGTGGAGGGATGGGTTGGTAAGTTTGCTGACGACACGAAGGTTGGTGGGGTTGTGGATAGTCTGGAGGGATGTCAGAAGTTACAGAGGGACATAGATCGGATGCAAGACTGGGCGGAGAAGTGGCAGATGGACCTCAACCCAGATAAATGCGTAGTGGTCCATTTTGGTAGGTCAAATGGGATGAAGGAGTACAATATAAAGGGAAAGACTCTTAGTACGGTAGAGGATCAGAAGGACCTTGGGGTCCGGGTCCATAGGACTCTAAAATCGGCCCCGCAGGTGGAGGAGGTGGTTAAGAAGGCGTATGGTGTGCTGGCCTTTATCAATCGAGGGATTGAGTTTAGGAGTCCGGGGATAATGATGCAGCTATATACGACCCTCGTCAGACCCCACTTGGAGTACTGTGCTCAGTTCTGGTCGCCTCACTATAGAAAGGATGTGGAAAAGATTGAAAGGGTGCAGAGGAGATTTACAAGGATGTTGCCTGGATTGAGTGGCATGCCTTATGAGGATAGGCTGAGGGAGCTCAGTCTTTTCTCCTTGGAGAGACGTAGGATGAGAGGAGACCTAATAGAGGTATATAAGATGTTGAGAGGCATAGATCGGGTGGACTCTCAGAGGCTTTTTCCCAGGGTGGAAATGTCTGCTACGAGAGGACACAGGTTTAAGGTGCTGGGGGGTAGGTACAGGGGAAATGTTAGGGGTAAGTTTTTCACACAGAGGGTGATGGGCGAGTGGAATCGGCTGCCGTCAGTGGTGGTGGAGGCGAACTCAATAGGGTCTTTTAAGAGACTCCTGGATGAGTACATGGAGTTTAATAGGATGGAGGGTTATAGGTAGGTCCAGAAGGTAGTGATGTGTTCGGCACAACTTGTGGGCCGAAGGGCCTGTTTGTGCTGTAGTTCTTCTATGTTTCTAGGATCAAGGAAAACCCTAAAGCTTTCGATAGGTATGTCAGGATTGAAAGAATGACGAGGGTAAGATTAGGGCCAGTCAAGGACAGTAGTGGGAAGTTGTGCGTGGAGTCCAAAGAGATAGGAGAGGCGCTAAATGAATATTTTTCATCAGTATTCACACAGGAAAAAGACAATGTTGTCGAAGAGAATACTGAGATACAGGCTATTAGACTAGACGGGATTGAGGCTCATAAGGAGGAGGCGTTAGCAATTCTGGAAAGTGTGAAAATAGATAAGTCCCCTGGGCCGGATGGGATTTATCCTAGGATTCTCTGGGAAATGAGGGAGGAGATTGCAGAGCCTTTGGCTTTGATCTTTATGTCGTCATTGTCTACAGGGATAGTGCCAGAAGACTGGAGGATAGCAAATGTCGTCAACTTGTTCAAGAAGGGGAGTAGAGACAACCCTGGTAATTATAGACCAGTGAGCCTTACTTCTGTTGTGGGCAAAGTTTTGGAAAGGATTATAAGAGATAGGATTTATAATCATCTAGAAAGGAACAATTTAATTAGGGATAGTCAATACGGTTTTGTGAAAGGTAGGTCGTGCCTCACAAACCTTATTGAGTTCTTTGAGAAGATGACCAAAGAGGTGGATGAGGGTAAAGCAGTTGATGTGGTGTATATGGATGTCAGTAAAGCGTTTGATAAGGTTCCCCATGGTAGGCTATTGCAGAAAATACGGAGGCATGGGATTGACGGTGATTTTGCGGTTTGGATCAGAAATTGGCTCGCTGTAAGAAGACAGAGGGTGGTGGTTGATGGGAAATGTTCATTCTGGAGTTCAGTTACTAGTGGTGTACCGCAAGGATCTGTTTTGGGGCCACTGCTGTTTGTCATTTTTATAAATGACCTGTAGAAGGCTGGGTTAGTAAATTTGCGGATGACACTAAAGTCGGTGGAGTTATGGACAGTGCGGAAGAATGTTGCAGGTTACAGAGGGACATAGATAAGCTGCAGAGCTGGGCTGATAGGTGGCAAATGGAGTTTAATGCGGAAAAGTGTGAGGTGATTCACTTTGGAAGGAGTAACAAGAATACAGAGTACTGGGCTAATGGTAGGATACTTGGTAGTGTGGATGAGCAGAGAGATCTCGGTGTCTGTGTGCATAGATCCCTGAAAGTTGGCACCCAGGTTGATAGGGTTGTTAAGAAGGGGTACAGTGTGTTAGCTTTTATTGGTAGAGGGATTGAGTTTCGGAGCCATGATGTCATGTTGCAGCTGTACAAAACTCTGGTGCGGCCGCACTTGGAGTATTGCGTACAGTTCTGGTCGCCGCATTATAAGAAGGATGTGGAAGCATTGGAAAGGGTGCAGAGGAGATTTACCATGATGTTGCCTGGTATGGTGGAAAGGTCTTATGAGGAAAGGCTGAGTGACGTGAGGCTGTTTTCGTTAGAGAGAAGAAGGCTAAGAGGTGACTTAATAGAGGCATACAAGATGATCAGAGGATTAGATAGGGTGGACAGTGAGAGCCTTTTTCCTCGGATGGTGATGGCTAGCACGAGGAGACATAGCTTTAAATTGAGGGTTGATAGATATAGGACAGATGTCAGAGGTAGGTTCTTTACTCAGAGTAGTAAGGGCGTGAAATGACCTGCCTACAACAGTAGTGGACTCGTCAACATTAAGGGCATTTTAAGGGTCATTGGATAAACATATGGATGATATTGGAATAGTGTAGGTTAGATGGGCTTTAGATTGGTTTCACAGGTCAGTGCAACATTGAGGGCCGAAGAGCCTGAACTGCGCTGTAATGTTCTATGTTCTATTTCCCTATTTGTTAAACACGCTGACTGAAATGTTTATGTGACCTCAGAGCAACAAAGATAACATAAATATTTTCACTCTTGGCGACACAGACTGCTTCTGAAATGTTAGCTTAGTTTAGTGGTACCACCCCTCCCTGTGACATAGAGGATTGGTGAAAGAACAGGCTCCCTGAACTCCACTCTTAGAATAGCTTCCTTTCCACTACTATGACCCAAGATCAGCACACTATTAATCTCTACTCGAATAACTGTGACCAACAGCAAGCAGACCACTTGCTTTTACTCCATCACCGTACTGTGGTAAATGTCAGACATACAAGCAAGCATAACTAGAATCATAAATGATACTACACAGGAAGAGTCCATTCAGCCCATTGCATTTGTGCTAGTTCTTTGGTCGAGGTTTCAGATTAATCCTATTCCTCTGCTCTTTCTCCACAGTCCTATCACGTTTTTTCCCCCTTGTAAGTATCTGTCCTAGATTACTGAGAGAGACAAGAGATGAAATTGCTGGGCCTCTAACAGAAATCTTTGTTTCTTCATTGGACACAGGTGAGGTCCCAGAGGATTGGAGGATAGCAAATGTGGTCCCGTTATTTAAGAAGGGTAGCAAGGATAACCCGGGTAATTATAGGCCAGAAGGCTTGACGTCCGTGGTAGGGAAATTGTTGGAGAAGATTCTTAGAGATAGGACCTATACACATTTAGAACTGAATAGTCTCTTTAGCGATAGACAACATGGTTTTGTACGAGGGAGGTCATGCCTCACAAATTTGGTTGAGTTTTTTGAGGAGGTGCCAAAAATGATTGATGAGAGAAGGGCCGTGGATGTCGTCTACATGGATTTCAGTAAAGCATTTGACAAGGTCCCTCATGGCAGGCTGGTGCAAAAGGTTAAATCTCACGGGATCAAAGGTGAACTAGCTAGATGGGTACAGAATTGGCTTGGCCATAGAAGACAGAGGGTAGCAGTGGAGGGGTCTTTTTCTGATTGGAGGTCTGTGACTAGTGGTGTTCCGCAGGGCTCTGTACTGGGACCTCTGCTGTTTGTGATATATATAAATGATTTGGAAGAAGATGTAGCTGGTCTGATTAGTAAGTTTGCGGACAACACAAAGATTGCTGGAGTTGCGGATAGTGATGAACATTGTCAGAGAATACAGCAGGATATAGGTAGGCTGGAAAATTGGGTGGAGAAATGGCAGATGGAATTTAATCCAGATAAATGCGAAGTGATGCATTTTGGTAGATCTAATGCAGGGGGGAGCTATTCAATAAATGGCAGAACCATCAGGAGTATAGACACACAGAGGGATCTGGGTGTGCAAGTCCACAGATTCTTAAAGGTGGCAGCACAGCTGGAAAAGGTGGTGAAGAAGGCATATGGCATGCTTGCCTTTATTGGACGGGGCATAGCGTATAAAAGTTGACATATGATGTTGCAGTTATATAGACAGTTATATACCAAAAAAAAAAAGGATTAGCGGGTAGGGCCTGGGTGGGATTGTGGTCGGTGCAGACTCGATGGGCCGAATGGCCTCCTTCTGCACTGTAGGGTTTCTATGATTTCTATGATTTCTATGAGAACGTTGGTTAGGCCACATTTGGAGTACTGCGTCCAGTTCTGGTCACCACACTACCAGAAGGACGTGGAGGCTTTGGAAAGAGTGCAGAAAAGGTTTACCAGGATGTTGCCTGGTATGGAGAGCATTAGCTATGAGGTGAGATTGAGTAAACTAGGGTTGTTCTCCTTGGAAAGACGGAGGTTGAGGGGCGACCTAATAGAAGTTTATAAAATTATGAAGGGCATAGATAGGGTGAACAGTTGGAAGCTTTTTCCCAGGTCAGAAATGACAAACACAAGGGGTCACAAGTTCAAGGTAAGGGGGGCAAGGTTCAATACGGATATGCGGGGGACGTTTTTTACACAGAGGGTGGTGGGGGCCTGGAATGCACTACCAAGCAAGGTGGTTGAGGCAGACACGCTAGGATCATTTAAGATTTATCTAGATAGCCACATGAACAGGGAATAGAGGGATACAAACGGATGGTCTAGTTAGGAACACATGATCGGTGCAGGCTTGGAGGGCCGAAGGGCCTGTTCCTGTGCTGTTTTGTTCTTTATATGTGCATAGATCATTGAAGATGGCAGGACAGGTGGAGTGAGCAGTTAATAAGGCATCCTGTGTTTTAGTAATAATGCCATAGAGTACAAGGGAGGTCTTATGACATAGTGGGTAGCGTCCTTACCTCTGAATCAGAAGCTCCGGGTTTGAGTCCAACCCCAGGACTTGGTGGCCAAGACAGGTGTGTTTATATCGTGGCACTTAAAGAATGTTTCCAGGAATGAGAAAGTTCAGTTATGAGGATAGATTGGGACTTTTTACCTTGGAGAGAAGGCGGCTAAGAGGAGATTTAATAGAGATGTTGAAAATCATGAGGGGGCTGGACAGAGTACATCGGGAGAGACTGTTCCTGCTCGTAAAAGGATCAAGAACAAGAGGGCAGAGATTTAAAATTGTTTGCAAAAGAAGCAAATGTAATGTGAGAACAAACTTTTTTACACATCGAGTGGTTCAGATTTGGAATGCGCTGCCTGGAAGTGTAGTGGAGGCAGGTTCAATCGAGGCATTCAAGAAGGCATTAGATGATTAGCTCAATAGAAACAACGTGCAGGGTACTGGGAAAAGGAGGGGAATAACACTAAGTCACGATGCTCATTTTCAGAGCCAGTGCAGACATGATGGGTCAAATGGCCTCCTTTTCCATTGTAACAATTCTGTGAAGTATTTATCCAATTCCCATTAGAAATGTAATATTGAATCAGATTTCACTGGTTAGACATTCCTGAACTTAACTTGCTGCATAAAATAATGGGTGGAATTTAATGCCCTGCCCCAACAGTGGGTGGGCATTAATTGGGTGGGAAGGTGATGAGGAAGTCCCTGTTGATTAATGTCTCTTAACAGCCCTGCTAGGGTGAGGCAGGTACCAGCGGGAAGCCTACAGAGTAAGCGCTGTTTGTTTGCGTGTGAGCTTCCCAGGGTCGCTCAATGGCTGATTAAGGGATCTGACATTGGGAAGGGGTTGGGGAGGGAGGCAGTAGCCCACCTGCCTTTTCTTCCAATACCGCCCCCCCGCCCCACACACACACACACACACACACACACACACACACACACACACACACACACACACACACACACACACACACCACCTTGTCTGTGACTTCCTCCCGTTCTCACTCTTGCTGATCCGGTGCATCTGGTGGTTGCACTGTCGGCAGCTACCACTGCTCCTCTGGGATATGATTGTAATGACGAGCTGCTGACCTCTGATTGACTGGCAGCTATTATGTGGAGAGGGTGGGGTGAAGGATTTCTTCCCCTAGGACCCAGCACTGGCCACTTAAGTGGCTGGCTGGCAGTGAATACAATGGACCCATCCCAAAGGAGGCAATGCAGGACTCTTGCTGGCTCTCCAACCGGATGGTGAAACCCCCATCACCTGGAATAAATTTTGCCCATTGTTCCTTTAAGTGGCATGTGATTCTTTTGCCACTCACCCCTCTGTGAAACCTCCCCCAAACGTCCTCTGCTCTAAGCCAAACAATCCTAGCATCGCGAGTCTCTCCACACAACTGAGGTCCTTCATCTCTGGCATCATTCTAGTAAAACTCTTCTGCACCCTCTACAAAGCCTTAACATCCTTCCTAAAACCTGGTGCAGAGAGTTAAATGTAATACCCCAGCTGAGATTTGTCAAGTCTTTTATAAAGGGTTAGCATGATTTGTTTAGTTTTGAATTTGATGCCTCTGTTAATGAAGTCATTTCATTAGGGATACTTCTGCAATGTTTCATTCCCACGATTTGACAGCACTTCCTGTAGTTCGGCTTCTGACCTGTGCTCCCTCTTAGTGTGGCGCCAAGTTATGGGTTTGCTGTATCATTCCTGTGAAATAATTCTCAAAGGTCTTTAGTTGTGTTGAGCAATTGTAGTAAGGGTTTGCTTTAAAGTCTGCAACTAGCAGCTAAGGGCCATTGAAGCATCTGGAGTCAGTTCTGAGCTAGTTTTCATACTATATATGCGGTTTGGAAATCCTGCAAATATTTTTCATAGTTGCACATATCTGTGGTTGAAGTTATTTTGCGGTGGGGATCTGGCTCCTTTTCTACTATTCCCTCAGTCCCCACAACACGAGCACATTCCCACCCTCTCTTTTCTTGCTCCTATCATCTCCAGATTGCTGCCAGTTACAACAGGTTTGACTCTCAGCATATCTGATTGTTTTAAAAGTCAAATATTTATTAACTCTCCCTGAGCAAAAGGGGCCAGACATAATTTTAATCATGATAATCATTTGTGCAAGTGGTGACGTAACATGATGTCAAGTTTGATGCCAATTCACTGCTATGGATAAACAAATGCAACAAAACTACCTCCAAAAATACTGTTTTCTACAGGGTTCCTTTTAATCCAGTGGCTCAACATTAACAGGTAACAGAATACTTAGAGAAAGGCTCCGAGAGCGCCTATATAAAAATACAATCTGTATTACTTGCCATAAATGCATGCATTGGGTCATGACGTTATTGCGGCTGTTGTGAAGTGTAGACATGATGTGGAGATGCCGGCGTTGGACTGGGGTAAGCACAGTAAGAAGTCTCACAACACCAGGTTAAAGTCCAACAGGTTTATTTGGTAGCAAATACCATAAGCTTTCGGAGCAATGCTCCTTCGTCAGATGGAGTGGATATCTGTTCTCAAACAGGGCACAGACACAGAAATCAAATTACAGAATACTGTAATTAACCCCCACAGCTTGCCTCCTGGACTTGCACAATTTCACAAGCTGTACTGTCTGGAGACAATACACATCTCTTTAACCTGTGTTGAATGCTCCCTCCACCCACATTGTCTGTACATTTAAGACCTGGCTGGCTGTAGAGATTTGCATTCTAATCAGTATTCTGTAATTTGATTTCTGTGTCTGTGCCCTGTTTGAGAACAGATATCCACTCCATCTGACGAAGGAGCATTGCTCCGAAAGCTTATGGTATTTGCTACCAAATAAACCTGTTGGACTTTAACCTGGTGTTGTGAGACTTCCTACTGTGAAGTGTAGAAACAACCATTGCTGATATTAATATGTGAATTCTTAATGCTTTACATACCATAATGCAAACATTTATTCACTAGTAAGCTTGAATTCACATAGAGCTTTTGATGTAGTACCAAAGGAGACATTAGGGCAGGTGATCAAATGCTTGGTCAAAAGGATAGGTTTCAAGCATTGGCTTAAAGGAGAGGTAATGGGGAGAGAATTTCAGTCTTAGATAGCTGAGGTCACAGCCACCAAAGGTGCGGCAAAGGAATGGAGGATGTGCAAACCCAAAGTTAGAGGAGTGCAGAGGTCTCAGCAGTTTGTCAGGCTGGAAACGTTCACAGAGATATGGAGGGGCCAAGTCATGGAGGGATTTAAACATGAGGATGTCAATTTTAAAATTGAGGCATTGGTGACTGGGAGCCAAATTAGGTTAACGAACACATGGATGAGAGAAAAATGGGGCATGATGCAAAATAGGATCCACTGTATCTCTTAGCACTGGAACAGCAAGTCAGTGCTGTTGATTTTATCATTGCGTGTCGAGAATAGGAAGTCAGCATCCACTCCATCAATAGGCACATACACAGTCATCATTGTGCACCAGCTGTCCATTGAACTCTCGCCAACCACTTGCTTTCCTGCTCACTATCTCCCTCATCACTTCACTTGCCACCCTGCTCCAACAGTCAATATGAAAGGGCGGCACGGTAGCACAGTGGTTAGCACTGCTGCTTCACAGCTCCAGGGTCCCGGGTTCGATTCCCGGCTCAGGTCACTGTCTGTGTGGAGTTTGCACATTCTCCTCGTGTCTGCGTGGGTTTCCTCCGGGTGCTCCGGTTTCCTCCCACAGTCCAAAGATGTGCGGGTTAGGTTGATTGGCCAGGTTAAAAAATTGCCCCTTAGAGTCCTGGGATGTGTAGGTTAGAGGGATTAGCGGGTAAAATATGTGGGGGTAGGGCCTGGGTGGGATTGTGGTCGGTGCAGACTCGATGGGCCGAATGGCCTCCTTCTGCACTGTAGGGTTTCTATGATTCTATGAGTGGTTAGCACTGCTGCCTCACAGCGCCAGGGACCCAGGTTTGATTCCAGCCTTGGGTCACTGTCTGTGCGGAGTTTGCACGTTCTCTCCGTATCTGCGTGGGTTTCCTCCAGGTGCTCCAGTTTCCTCTCACAGTCCAAAGATGTGCAGGTTAGGTGAACTAGCCGTGCTAATTTGCTCCCTAGTATCTCGAGATGTGTAGGTTAGGTGGATTAGCAGGGTAAATATATAGGGTTAAGGGATAGAGCAGAGGGGTGGGCCTGGGTAAGATGCTCTGTCAGAGAGTCGGTGCAGACTCAATGAGCTGAATGGCCTCCTTCTGCACTGTAGGAATTCTGAGATCTTCTATGAGCTGAAGGCGTGGAGAGACACATGGAAATATGACATTATAGCCATTAGTGAAACTTGGCTACAGGAGGGGCAGGACTGGCAGCTCAATGTTCCAGGGTTCCAATGTTTCAGGCGGGATAGAGGCAGAGGGATAAAAGGTGGGGGGGTGGCATTGTTGGTCAGGGAAAATGTTACAGCGGTACTCAGGCAGGATAGATTAGGGAGCTTGTCTACAGAGGCCCGCCCTTTGGGTGGAGCTGAGAAACAGGAAAGGTATGACCACATTAATGGACTTGTATTATAGACCACCCAATAGTCAGCGAGAATTGGAGGAGCAAATCAGCGGAGAGATAGCTGACAACTGCAAGAAACACAAAGTTGTGAGGGTAGGGGATTTTAACTTTCCACATATAGATTGGGACTCGCATACTGTTAAAGGTTTAGACGGGGTCGAGTTTGTAAAATGTGTTCAGGAGAATTTTCTACATCAGTATATAGAGGTGCCAACTAGAGAGGATGCGATATTGGATCTCCTATTGGGAAATGAGTTAGGGCAGGTGATGGATGTGAGTGTGAGGGAACACTTTGGATCCAGTGATCATAATGCCATTAGTTTCAACCTGATCATGGATAAGGATAGATCTGGTCCTCGGGTTGAAGTTCTGAACTGGAAAAAGGCCAAATTTGATGAAATGAGGAGGGATCTGGGAAGTGTGGATTGGCACAGGCTGTTCTCTGGTAAGGATGTAAATGGAAAGTGGGAGGCCTTCAAAGGAGAAATTTTGAGAGTGCAGAGTTTGTATGTTCCTGTCAGGATTAAAGGCAAAGTAAATAGGAATAAGGAACTTTGGTTCTCGAGGGAGATTGTAACACTGATTAAGAGGAAGAGAGAGTTGTATGAAATGTACAGGCAGCAAGGAACACATCAGATGCTCGAGGAGTATAAAAAGTGCAAGAAGCTACTTAAGAGGGAAATCAGGAGGGCTAAAAGAAGACATGAGGTTGCTTTGGCAGACAGAGTGAAGGAAAATCCAAAGAGCTTCTATAGGTATGTTAGGAGCAAAAGGATAGTGAGGGATAAAATTGGTCCTCTTGAAGACCAGAGTGGTAGACTGTGTATGGAACCAAAAGAGATGGGGGAGATACTAAATGGTTTTTTTGCATCCGCATTTACTGAGGAAACGGGCATGGAGTCTACGGAAATAGGGCAAACTGGTAGGGAGGCCATGGAACTGTTACAGATTAAAGGGGAGGAGGTGCTCGCTGTCTTGAGGCAAATCAGAGTGGATAAATCCCCAGGACCGGACAGGGTATTCCCACGGACCTTGAGGGAAACTAGTGTTGAACTTGCAGGGGCCCTGGCAGACATATTTAAAATGTCAGTATTCACGGGGGAGGTGCCGGATGATTGGAGGGTGGCTCATGTTGTTCCGTTGTTTAAAAAAGGTTCCAAAAGAAATCCGGGAAATTATCGGCCAGTAAGTTTGACGTCAGTGGTGGGCAAGTTATTGGAAGGTGTGATAAGGGATAGGATCTACAAATATTTGGATAGACAGGGACTTATTAGGGAGAGTCAACATGGCTTTGTGCGTGGTAGGTCATGTTTGACCAATCTATTGGAGTTTTTCGAGGAGGTTACCAGGAAAGTGGATGAAGGGAAGGCGGTGGATGTTGTCTACCTGGATTTCAGCAAGGCCTTTGACAAGGTCCCTCATGGGAGGTTAGTTAGGAAGGTTCAGTCGCTAGGTATACATGGGGAGGTAGTAAATTGGATAAGACACTGGCTCAATGGAAGAAGCCAGAGAGTGGTTGTGGAGGATTGCTTCTCTGAGTGGAGGCCTGTGACTAGTGGTGTGCCGCAGGGATCGGTGTTGGGTCCATTGTTGTTTGTCATCTATATCAATGATCTGGATGATAATGTGGTAAATTGGATCAGCAAGTTTGCTGATGATACAAAGATTGGAGGTGTAGTGGACAGTGAGGAAGGTTTTCAAAGCTTGCAGAGGGATTTGGACCAACTAGAAAAATGGGCTGAAAAATGGCAAATGGAATTTAACGCAGACAAGTGTGAGATATTGCACTTTGGAAGGACAAACCAAAGAAGAACGTACAGGGTAAATGGTAGGACTCTGAAGAGTGCAGTTGAACAGAGGGATCTGGGAATACAGGTACAGAATTCCCTAAAAGTGACGTCACAGGTGGATAGGGTCGTAAAGAGTGCCTTTGGTACATTGGCCTTTATAAATCGGAGTATCGAGTATAAAAGTTGGAGTGTTATGGTAAGGTTATATAAGGCATTGGTGAGGCCGAATTTGGAGTATTGTGTACAGTTTTGGTCACCTAGTTACAGGAAGGATGCAAATAAGATTGAAAGAGTGCAGAGAAGGTTCACAAGGATGTTGCCGGGACTTGAGAAGCTGAGTTACAGAGAGAGATTGAATAGGTTGGGACTTTATTCCCTGAAGCGTAGAAGATTGAGGGGAGATTTGATAGAGGTGTATAAGATTTTGATGGGTATAGATAGAGTGAATGCGAGCAGGCTTTTTCCGCTGAGGCTAGGGGAGAAAAAAACCAGAGGGCATGGGTTAAGGGTGAAAGGAGAAAAGTTTAAAGGGAATATTAGGGGGGGCTTCTTCACGCAGAGAGTGGTGGGAGTGTGGAATGAGCTGCCGGATAAAGTGGTAAATGCGGGGTCACTTTTAACATTTAAGAAAAACTTGGACGGGTTCATGGATGAGAGGGGTGTGGAGGGATATGGTCCAAGTGCAGGTCAGTGGGACTAGGCATAAAATGGTTCAGCACAGACAAGAAGGGCCAAAAGGCCTGTTTCTGAGCTGTAATTTTCTATGGTTCTATGAAAACCACCCCTTTGACCATAATCTTTTGTTTACTGCCACTGAGACAATTTTGGATCCAACTTGCCAATTTTCCTGGGATCCCATGAGCTTTTATTTTTCTGACCAGTCGGCTCTGTAAGACCTCAGCAAAAGTCTTGCAAAATCAATGCAGACTATATCAATTGCACTACCTGCACTATCAAAAGATTCAATCAAGTTAGTCAAACATGATTTCCCCTTAACAAACCCATTCTGACTATACTTGATTAATCATTGCCTCTCTGAATGTTTCTCAGAATTTTTTTAATGATTTGCTCACTGTCCAAGATCAGGCTGAGTAGCCAGTATTAACTCTGGCTAGTTCTTCCTCCTTTTTTAGCAATGCTGCAAGGTTAGCAGTCATACAGTTCTCCGACACTACGCAGAGGATTAGAAAATGACGGCCAGACCATTGTAGCCTGGGATGCACTTCTTCCAGGCCTGGCGATTTATTCATAGAAATCCATAGAATCCCTACAGTGAAGAAGGAGGCCATTCGGCCCTATCACGAGTCTGTACCAGTCACAAGCCCACCCAGGCCCTATTCCCGTAACCCCACACATTTACCCTGCTAATCCCACTGACACTAGATCAATTTAGCATGCCCAATCAACCTAACCCGCACATCTTAGGACTATGGAAGGAAACCGGAGCACCCGGAGGAAACCCACACAGACACGGGGAGAATGTGCAAACTCCACACAGACAGTGACCCGAAGCCGGAATTGAAACCGGGTCCCTGGCGCTGTGAGGCAGCAGTGCTAACCACTGCGCCACCCCAAATCTACTTTCAAGGATGCGAAGCACCTTAATATATCCTTCCTCACTATGCTTAACCTGTTGTTAGGAAGATGAGCTATGTAGAATATTAATTTGTTAATGTCTTCAGCTGGATATGTTGAACCTTTTGAAAAAAACACTTTTGTGCTAAACAAAAGACACTGATTTACAGCAGAAACATATGTTGCATTTGTGAAGGTCACAAACCACTTTATAGAGACACAAGGCGGCATTTTCCAGCCACGTTCACCCTGAAACTGGAAAATCCCGCTCTAGGTCAACGGAACTTTCCATGGTCTGCCCCTCGTCCGCTACAATTCCCGTGGCAGGAGGCACGGGAAAATTCAGCCCAAAGAGTCTATGGAGCTCTCAAAGACAATGGGTAGGATCTTACTGCCTCACTTGACCCGAAACCATAAAACCCGCCCGAAGTCAACGGAATTTCCCATTGTCCACCCCATGCCCGCTCCGATTCCCATGGCGGGCGGGGCGGTAAAATTTCAACCACTGGCTCAGATAACCCTAGATTGAAACTATAGAGTGATCATGTGACCCAGCTCCTGAGTGTAACATATGGATTTTTCAACTAACAGTCAGAGACTGCCACAGGACAATAGGGACCTTACCCACCCTTTCTCCAACACAACACCACAGTCTTCAAGGGAAAGAGAATCAACCAGCCACAACTGCAGAGTGACTGCTTCAATGTGAAACCAAAATACCAGAGGAAAATGACTCTCTCGCTATGAACAAGATTTTGGACAATCCGTGAGTGATTGTCTAACTTTAGCTTTTTAAATTTGGCCAAGCTGTAACATCTGATACTCTGTGAAGTTTTATTTCTTTTGTGCATGCCTGGGGAAGTTGTTTCGGTGTCTTTTTTTGCATCAGTGGCAAGTTGAACATATTTATACATTTTAAACCTTTTAATAATTTCTGTATATTTACCCGAGTGAGTTTTAGTAATAAAACAAACTCCTCACTTGTTAACTCAAGGAATATGGCTGGCTTAACTCTTACACTGACGTACAGTTAAGTAGAACAGTGTAAGAGTGAATTGGAAATATCACATTTAAAAAAAATTCAAATTCACACTAACCCAGGAGTGGGACAAAGAGAGGAGTCAGCTCACCCCTCCTAAACTGGTTGTAACACCATTCAATATTTTATACTCTTCCTAAATACAATATCTGTCTCGTCCCCCTCTTTTGTGAAAACAGATACAAACTATTCCTTAAGAACATAATTCACCTCCACACATAGTTTATTTCATTGACCTCTAATTATTCAACACTTTCTTTAGTTATCCTCTTGCCCTGTTCAGAAAATATCTGTGTGCTTTTAATTGTCAATAATATTGCATATCCTCTTTTTGTTCTCCTAATTTTCTTTTAATTTCACCCCTGCACTTTCTATTTTCCTCTCGGCTTTCTATAGTATTGAGCCCTTGGCATGTGACATAAGCTTCACTTTCTTTGCTTTATCCTACTCTGTATCGTCTTGAGATGGAGTTGGGGGCAGCAAGATTTGGGACATATTCATTCTAAACTCCCTTTAGCTCCTCCTTGTGTCTCCCATTTCTCTGACATTAATTTACCTTCAAGTAGCTTTTTCCAATCCACTTTTGCCAAATCACAAGTCAGCTTACTATAATTGACCTTTCCCCAATTGAAAACTTTTACTCTTGCTTTATCTCTTTTCCATATAACCACTCTAAATCTAATTGAATTATGATCTACCACTAAAATGATCTCCCACTCAAGCACTTCCACCTGTCTAGATTCATTCCTTTACTTCCAATCCAGAAATAAGTCTAGATTTCGGCCTTAGAAATGCCAATCATTTTCAGCCTCAGTGCTACTTCAAAGCACACTTATAGCTTCTTTTCTATTTCTATCTTGCTGACTTAAGTTTAGCCCAAATAACATCGGTAATGTGAAACAATACTCACTGTTGCATCTTCAGGAAGTCCACCTGGCACCTCCACAATCCTCATCTCTGATGTTACTGTGCCTTTTGCCCTTGTAACAAACTGGATAACTGAAGCGCTGTCCTGCAGAGCACAAAGAGAAGCGGTGAATGGTGACAAGTTGCTACCCTCACCGTTGGTGCACATGTTAGCACCAGACTGTTCCAGATAATTTAGCAGCCCATGCAAGAGGCAAATTATGTGAGTCTGTTCCAATAATGCTAATTACAGATGGATAAAGTCAATGATCCAGCTGACGTGTGTTGGTCCCTTATTAATCAGAAAGATGCTGTGTGTTTTCCAGGCGGGAACAGGATTGCACTATGCATTACTGCTCTATCCTTGGGCTTCAAGGCTGAAGTTTGAATCCAGTCCAGTTCAATTAGATGAAAATCTTCAAAAAAAAGCCCAAAGTGATATGGATTTTGACATGTTTTACCTTAAATTGTTCCATAATTTAGAACAATGTGACACGAGATCAGTCTGACTCCAAATAGACAGCAACGACAATGTGGGGTGGGAAGTGGAAATGTTAAAGTGATATATTGGGATGCATGTCTGAGGAGCTGGGGGGGAGGGGGGGGGGGATGATGTTAAGCCATATTATTGGGGCAGAACAGGGGGCACCTTCCTCAGCACAAAGCTCATGTTGTAATTAAATAAGGTGACACTCAATGGTGGTGTTTAGTGTTGAAATGGAAATGTGTTGTATTCAGGGCAGGACTATTCACTTTTAACAGATGTAAGATAAAGTACAGTAGATTAAAAGTCCTGGTTCCAAAAAGGATTTTGTGATTTCCTATTCCACATATGTGGAAAGATCAGCAGGTTTGGCTTGCTCTCACCTTTTTCAATATTTCAGTATTGAGCAGCAAGCGTACATCGATGTTCCTGGTTTCTTCCTTCGCAATGGAGTTTAGTTTACAGTTGATGATCGAACAGGGTCGTCCAGGCCTATCACAATCCTAAATGAATCAGCAAACCAAACAAAAGTAAACTTAACATTATTCAGTTAAATTATTGTTTTAACTAATTACCTGACACATCATTGTCCAGAAACTGTGTAAAAGCCTTGTTCACATGCTTGTAAAATTACGACTAGAAAACTGAAAGAACTGCAAATCACGGACGTCATCACCCTTCACATCTAATTCTCCATCCATGCTATAGGACACACTGTGGAATCCGGCAACTTCCAGGCCGAGATATAATAAAATCAACAACTGCAAGTGGGCAATAGCATTCCAGCCTTATATTTTACACATGTTACACATGGGATGGCATAGCGGCTGTGGTTAGCATTGCTGCCTCACAGCGCCAGGGCCCCGGGTTCGATTCCCGGCTTGGATCACTGGCTGTGCGGAGTTCGCACGTTCTCTCTGTGTCTGCGTGGGGTTTCCTCCGGGTGCTCCGGTTTCTTCCCACAGTCTGAAAGATGTGCTGGTTAGGTGCATTGACCCAAATGGGTGCTGGAATGTGGCGACCTAGGGGAATTTCACAGTAACTCTATTGCAGTGTTAATGTAAGTCTTACTTGTGACTAATAAATAAAATAAACTTTACACATAAGCACTTGGCTTGAACCTTTTGAAAATTAAACTTAAGAAATCATACCCATAATTTAAGTAACAATGTAGCTATAAAATTCAATTCTAGCATAATACATACAAGATGCAAGATTTTGCAATAAAATGGAAAGTCAGATAATAAGCTGCAAACCTACATTTTTTGGGATGTGCTCTGCTGGGAGCATCAGCCCTTGAAACCACCTCTGTAATGTTATAAAAACTCTCTATCATGGAGATTAAAATCATTATAAATCATTGGTTATAGTAATGCATACAATTCTGAGCACCACATTTTAGAATGGATGTCAAGGCCTTGTGGAAACTGCACAGAAAATTTATTACAGTGATACCAGGGATGAGGGATTTCAGTTCCCTGAAAGGCCTAGAGGATCTGGGATTTTTCTCTTTAGAGCAAGGATGATTCAGGGACAATTTGATACAGACATTTAAAGTTGTGAGGAATTTTGCTAAGAGTCGACGGGGACAAACATTTCATGAGAGGGGAGGTCAAGAACTTATACTTGCACTTGGAGGCAGACAGCGAATGTTCACCAAATTGGTTCCTAGGATGAGGGGGTTGTCATATGGTGAGATGCAAAGTAAATTAGACCTACATTCTCTGGCGTTTAAAAGAGGTGATCTAATTGAAAGATACAGGATTCTGAAAGGGCTTGACAGGCTAGACACTGAGATGTTGTTTCCCCTGGCTGGGGAATCCAGAACACAGAGACACTGACTTAGGGCAAGAGGGTGGTCATTTTGGACTGTCAGGAGAAATTTCTTCACTCAGTGTTGTGAATCTTTTGAATTCTCTCTCAGAGGGTTGTGGATGTTACGTTATTGAATGCGACAGTTTTTTGATCTCTCAGGGAATCAAAGGGTATGGGGAGTGGGTGGAAGGTGGAGTTGAAGCTGAAGATCAGCAATGAACATTTTGAATGGTGGAGCAGGATCAGACAGCCGTATGTTCCTATTTCTTATGCAACAGAGAATGTAAATTTTAAATAACTGCCAAAATAGTCATGAGGGAGATGATACCATACATCTTTTATTCAGCAAGATGTCATAACCTGAAATGTATTGTCTGATAGGGTGGTTGAAGCAGATGCAACAGGAAGGAAATTGAATCACAACTTAAAAAGGACAATGGGACGAAGCAGGTGACTAGATTTAATTACTGGCTCTTTCTAAGAACTGGCATAGGCATAATAGGCTGAGTGATCTACTTCTGTGCTGTGTATATCAAGGATATCAATGCACAAACCCTTTCTTTCAGGAATGCATTTGTTAATACCCGTTTCTTCTTCAGAAGCAGTGCATTCACCTTTCTGTATTATGTAGAATACTATGCATGACACAATACTATCTTAGATACAAATGTTGATGGGCTTTTTGTTTTCAGTCCTAAGATATGCAGGTTTGGTAGATCAGCCATGTGAAGGGTTATGAGGATAGGGCAGGGGTGGGCCTGGCTCAATGGGCCGAATGGCATCCTTCTGCACTTAGAGATTCTGTGATTCTAACATGGTCACTTCTCAGTTGGTCACAACAAATGCTGAGGGGCAGCACAAAGGTAGTTTGCAGTTCAGTACTCATTAGCTGCTTGCTAAAGTTGCTAACAGAGGTAATGTTCATAGTCAGCGTGGAGTTTTTCCCTTCTCCCTCTCCTGCAGTTTCTCATGCTGAGGTGCAGTTCTGTGGAATTGGGAGCCCTGTGTTACCACATGTAGGTGGGTATTCTTCACATGAAAGACAAAATAACGATGGGTGGAATTTTCCCTTTTGGAGACTTCTCCAAGGACACTGTTGTATACAAGATATTTCGCATTGCACCTTGTGCTTTTTTATCCCTTAAACAATGCAAATAATACCTGAAAAGTTAAGTTACACCTTTTACTTCCACTCTTTCCATGTATCTTTTAGCCTTGTGACCATAAGGCGTTCAGCCTTGTTTTCTACAGTAAGAAGTTTCACATCACCAGGTTAAAATCCAACAGGTTTAAGAACAAAGAACAAAGGTTTATTTGGAATCATGAGCTTTCAGGGCGCTGCTCCTTCATCGGGTGAGTGATTCCAAATAAACCTGTTGGACTTTAACCTGGTGTTGTGAGAGTTCTTACTGTGCCCACCCCAGTTCAATGCTGGCATCTCCACCTCTTGTTTTCTACATATAGGGCTCTAACAAGGAGCAGGCTGCAACTTGGCTTGCAACTGGACTTTCAACATTATATTATGTATCAACTTAAGGTATGATCAGTGGTGTAGTCAGAGGGGAAGAGGAAAAGGAAAATAAAGTACAGAATTCTCCAGCCCTTCCCACTGGTGGGATCTTCTGGTCCCACCGAAGTTGACCCCCGCCGTGGGTTCCCCGACAGTGGCACAGGTAAGGAATGTAAATTCCCATCGACTTTGGCAGGATCAGAACACCCCACCAGGGGCCGATGGCAAACCATCTCTGCCACAGGAAAACCCACTACGGGGGTGGCTGGTGAATTCTGCCTCAAGCTACTAATTCCTCTGACAGCTCATGTATCTTCCATCACAGTTCATGTCACATTGCACATGCCCTTCTTTGAGCCCCAACACCTCATGTTCAACTCTCAGTTCATCCATTTGAATAATTCATGCAGAAACTTTCCTTCTTAATTTATTACTCACCATGTGGTCCAAATTCCTATAATGTCACTTTGATTGACAAATTGATGCATTCTACCTCATTCCCTTAACCAGCAAAACTATGTTGCACATTAGTAATTAACGCTGAAAGATCAAACTCACCAAAACTTTCCTTCCAGACTTGGTGAAGAAAGCGAAGATTGTGTGGAAAATGTTCTCCTTATCCTGAGGTATGAAGCAGGGTTCCAGGTTCCTGTGGTAGGTACAGTTACCTCCCTCATGTCCAACCTAACAAAGAACAGTGACAGGATTAGTGGAACAGTGACAGGATTAGTGGAACAGAGACAGGATTAGTGAGCATTAGAATACATTCAAGCACAAATTGACTCAAGGAAGAGTTATTAAATGGCTGCATGACACAGCATGTTTCTACATTGTACTCTGATGACACCCAGCTTTATCTCACCATTGCCTCCCTTGATGCTTCCACTGTCTATAAATTGTTTCACTGCTTGTCCAACATCCAGAACTGGGTGAGCAGAACTTTTTTCCAAATAAATATTGGAAATACCAATATTTTTGGTTCTCGCCGTTCCATTGTCAGAAAATCCATAGGGCTGTCTAACAATTAATGAGGCTGACCCAAGACCAATCACTTCCTTGGTGTCACACATGACCAAAAGATCAGTCTCTGCTGCCATATGTTTGACAGGAGCAGCATCGGCATACCTAATAATGAGGTGTTAAATTGGTGAAGCTAGAGCAAAGGACAACAAACATGCTAAACTGCAAAAGAAGATTGCAACAGACAAAACAAAGCAATCATAGAATCCTTACAGTGCAGAAGGAGGCCATTCAGCCCATCAAGCCTGCGCTGACAACAATCCCACCCACTTCCTATCCCCATATCACCACATATTTACCCTGATAATCCCCCTGACACTAGGGTTAATTTAGCATGGCTAATCAACCTAACCTGCACATCTTTGAACTGTGGGAAGGAACCGGAGCACCTGAAGGAAACCCATGCAGACACTGGGAGAATGTGCAAACTCCACACAGACAGTGACCAGAGGCCGGAATTTAACCTGATCCCTGGCACTGTGAGGCAGCAGTGCTAACCACTGTGAGGCAGCAGTGCTAACCACTGTGCCACCGTGCCGCCCACAACTAATGGTTAAAAGCTGGGCAGCATGGACAAGTTGGGCCAAAGGGCTTGTTTCCATGCTATAAACCTCTATGACTCGAATGGATCAAATTAAAACCGTTGTCCTGCTACATCCATTTGTGAATGGGAAAGTTAAATTTTATTTATTAGTCACAAGTAATGCTTACATTAGCACTGCAATGAAGTTACTGTGAAATTCACCCAGTTGCCACACTCTGGCGCCTGTTCGGGTCAATCACCTAACCAGCATGTCTTTCAGACTGTGGGAGGAAACTGCAATACCCGGAGGAAACCCACGCAGACATGGGGACAAAGTGCAAACTCCACACAGACGATGACCCAAGCCGGGGTTTGAACCCAGGTCCCTGGCGCTGTGAGGCAGCAGTGCTAACCACTGTGCCACCGTGCCGCTGTGGTCATTGATAATTCAACAACTAACAGGTGGAGGATGCCAGTCTTCAGCTAATTCAATTCACACTGTATGATATCGAGAAATGGTTTAAGGCACTGGATACTACAAAGGCTATGGGCCCTGACACATCCTAACATTATACTGAAGACTTGTGCTTCAGAATTTAAGCTAAGGTTTTCCAGTACAGTTACAACACTGGCATCTACCCAGCAATGTGGAAAATTGCTCGAGAATGTCTTGTACACAAAAAGCAAGACAAATCCAACCTGGCTAATTACCGCCCGATCAGTTAACTCAAAGAAGGTGTTGTGACAGTGCTATCAAGCAGCACTTACTCAGCAATAACCTGCTCACTGATGCTCAGTCTGTGTTCTGCCAGGGCCCCTCAGCTCATTACAGTCTTAGTGCAAATATGGACAAAAAAATTGAACACAAGAGGTGAGGTGAGAGTGACTGCCCTTGATATCAAGGCAGCATTTGATTGAGAGCGGCATCGGGAGCCCGAACAAAACTGGAATCAATGGGAATCAGGGGGAAAACTCTCCGCTGGTTGGAGTCATGCCTGGCACTAAGGAATATAGTTATGGTTGTTGGAGATTAATCAGCTCCGTTCCAGGACATTACTGCAGGATTTCCTTAGGGTAGTGACCATCTTCAGATACTTCATCAATAACCTCCTCTCCGTCATAAGATCAGAAATGGGGATTTTCACTGATGTCTGCACAATGTTCAGCACCATTTGTGACTCCTCAGATACTGAAGCAGTGCATGTCCAAATGAAGCAAGACTTGGACAATATCCAAGCTTGGGCAAGTAACATTCACACGACATAAGCGCCAGGCAATGACCATCTCCAACAAGAGAGGATCTAACTGCTGCCTCTTGACATTCAAAAGCATTACCATCGTTGAATCCCCCATATCAAGACCCTCAGCTACAATTGTCCAGACCTAACTAGACTAGTGATATTAATACTGTGGCTATAGGTAACTCACCTCCTGGCTTCCAAAGTTTTCCACCATCTACAAGGCTCAAGTCAAGATTGTGGTGGAATACTTGTCTGAATGAGTGCAGTCCCTAACACACAAGAATATTGGCACCATCTAGGACAAGACAATTAACAAATTTTATGTATCCTATCCACCACCTTGAACATTCATTCACCCCATTCCTAACACTCAGTAGCAGCTGCATGTACCATCTATAAGATGGACTGCAGCAACTCACCAAGGTTCCTTCGATAGCACCTCTTAAATCTCCAATTTCTACCACCTAGGACAAGGAAAGCAGATGCGTGTGAACGCCATCATCTGCAAGCACTTCTCCAAGCCCTACACTATCCTAACTTGGAAATATATCAGTATTCCTTCACCGTCGCTGCGTCAAAATCCTGGAACTCTCTTCCTAACAGCATCGTGGATGTGCCTACTCCACATGGACTACAGCAGTTCAGGAAGGCAGCTCAGAATCACCTTTTCCAGTTCAATCAGTGGGGATAAGTAACAAATGCTGTCCTTCCTTTGCGATGTTCAAATCCTACCAGAGAATATTTTTTAAAAATCCATGCTGTAACTAAGACCACCTATTATTATGTCTGTAACATCACCAGCTTCATGCCTTCCTCAGCTCATCACTGTGGATACCCTCATCCCCAACTACTCCATCACAGTCCTGGCCCGCCTCCCACCTTCTACTCACCGTAAACTTGAGGTAATCCGCACAATGGTTAGCAGTGCTGTCTCACAACACCAGGGAACTGGGTTCGATTCCCGGCTTGGGTCATTGTCTGTGTGGAGTTTGCATGTTTTCCCTGTGTTTGTGTGGGTTTTCTCCGGGTGCTCCGGTTTCCTCCCACAGTCTGAAAGACATGCTGGTTAGGTGCATTGACCCAAACAGTCGCCAGAGTGTGGCGACTAGGGGAACTTTACAGTAACTTCATTGCAGTGTCAATGTAAGCCTTACATATGACTAATAAATAAACTTTAAAGTTTAAATAAACTTTAAATGATACCAAGTTCTGTTCACCCATTAACCCTATGCTTGCTGACCTATGTAAAATTCCTCCATGGTCTCCCTCTATAATCTCTTCCAGCGATCGCCCCACAAGATATCTGATTTGAATTACTCATTATTTGGTAGCGGCGCCTTCAGTTGCCAAGACCCTAAAAAATGCTCTGGAATTCCATCTCTAAACTTCCCCATCTCTCAATCCCTGCTTCCTCCTTTAAGAGTCTCCTTAAAACCTACGTCTTTGTCCAAGCTTTTGGTCATTTGCCCTAATATCACCTTACATCACTCAGTATCAAATCTTTGCTTAATAACACTCTTGTGAAACACCTTGGAACATTTAATTGTGTTGAAGGTGCTATATAAATATAAGTTGTTGCTTTTGCTGTTAGATACTGCATTTTCAGATTTCATAGAACACCAGCTCGATAGAACCTAATAATAATATTAGCTTAGCGGTAAAAACTGGGTGGCATGGACAAGTTGGGCCAAAAGGCCTGTTTCCATGCTGTAAACCTATATGACTCTATTACCAAACATCTTCAAAAGGTGCTCCAAATGTGTCCAAATATTAGTTATGAAACCTTGGCTTGCGCATTATGTAGTTTTCTGGTTTCCACAGTCCTTGTGGTAGAAAGTCAAACCTTGGCCTTCAATGCTTACAGATTGTGGTTAAACCATCAGCCAATTCTCAGAAGTATTTATTTTATTACTATAAAAAAGCAGACTAATATCGACAACAGAGTTCAACATAGCTCAGCCACTTTTAAGCCAAAATTCCACCTTGAACATATTTCAATAGGCCTGATTTTAATTTGGAGCGCGAATCAGATTGGAGGTGGGTTTAGGGCTGAACAGAAAAGCCCCCACAAAGTGAGGCCCATGCAATTTTAACTTTCGGGCCTCACTTCAATACGATTCAAAGAACAAAGAACAATACAGTACAGGAACAGGCCCTTCGGCCCTCCAAGCCCGTGCTGCTCCTTGGTCCAAACTAGACCATTCTTTTGTATCCCTCCATTCCCACTCCGTTCATGTGGCTATCCAGATAAGTCTTAAACGTTCCCAGTGTGTCTGCCTCCACCACCTTGCCCGGCAGTGCATTCCAGGCCCCCACCACCCTCTGTGTAAAATACGTCCTTCTGATATCCGTGTTGAACCTCCGCCCCCCCCTCACCCTGAACCTATGACCCCTCGTGAACGTCACCACCGACCTGGGAAAAAGTGTTCACCCTATCTATGCCTTTCATAATTTTATACGCCTCTATTAGGTCACCCCTCATCCTCCGTCTTTCCAGTGAGAACAACCCCAGTTTACCCAATCTCTCCTCATAACTAAGCCCTTCTATACCAGGCAACATCCTGGTAAACCTCCTCTGCACTCTCTCTAAATCCTCCACATCCTTCTGGTAGTGTGGCGACCAGAACTGGGCGCAGTATTCCAAATGCAGCCGAACCAACGTTCTATGCAACTGCAATATCAGACCCCAACTTTTATACTCTATGCCCCGTCCTATAAAGGCAAGCACGCCATATGCCTTATTCACTACCTTCTCCACCTGTGACGTCACCTTCAAAGATCTGTGGACTTGCACACCCAGGTCCCTCTGCATATCTACACCCTTTATGGTTCTGCCATTTATTGTATAGCTCCCCCCTACGTTAGTTCTACCAAAATGCATCACTTCGCATTTATCTGGATTGAACTCCATCTGCCATTTCTTTGCCCAAATTTCCAGCCTATCTATATCCTTCTGTAGCCTCTGACAATGTCCCTCACTATCTGCAAGTCCAGCCATTTTCGTGTGGTCCGCAAACTTACTGATCACCCCAGTTACACCTTCTTCCAGATCGTTTATATAAATCACAAACAGCAGAGGTCCCAATACAGAGCCCTGCGGAACACCACTAGTCACAGGCATCCAGCTGGAAAAAGACCCTTCCACTACCACCCTTTGTCTTCTGTGACCAAGCCAGTTCTCCACCCATCTAGCCACCTCTCCCTTTATCCCATGAGATCCAATCTTTTGCACCAACCTACCATGAGGGACTTTGTCAAACGCTTTACTAAAGTCCATATAGACGACATCCACGGCCCTTCCCCCGTCAACCATTCTAGTCACTTCTTCAAAAAACTCTACCAGGTTAGTGAGGCATGACCTCCCTCTCACAAAACCATGCTGACTATCGTTAATGAGTTTATTCCTTTCTAAATGTGCATACATCCTATCTCTAAGAATCCTCTTCAACAACTTCCCTACCACGGACGTCAAGCTCACTGGCCTATAATTTCCCGGGTTATCCTTCCGACCCTTCTTAAATAACGGGACCACATTAGCTATCCTCCAATCCTCTGGGACCTCACCTGCATCCAGTGACGAGACAAAGATTTGCGTCAGCGGCCCTGCGATTTCATCTCTCGTCTCCCTGAGCAGCCGTGGATAGATTCCATCAGGCCCTGGGGATTTGTCAGTCTTTATATTCCCTAAAAAACCTAACACTTCCTCCCTTGTAATGGAGATTTTCTCTAACGGGTCAACACTCCCCTCCGAGACACTCCCAGTCAACACATCCCTCTCCTTTGTGAATACCGACGCAAAGTATTCATTTAGGATCTCCCCTCCTTCTTTGGGCTCTAAGCATAATTCCCCACTTTTGTCCCTGAGAGGTCCAATTTTTTCCCTGACAACCCTTTTGTTCCTAACGTATGAATAAAATGCCTTGGGATTCTCCTTAATCCTGTCTGGCAAGGACATTTCGTGACCCCTTTTTGCCCTTCTAATTCCTCGTTTGAGTTCTTTCCTACTTTCTTTGTATTCCTCCAGAGCTCCCTCCGTTTTTAGCTGCCTGGACCTACCATACGCCTCTCTTTTCTTTTTCACCAATCCCTCAATTTCCCTGGTTATCCACAGTTCTCAAATCCTACCCTTCCTGTCCTCCTTTTTTACAGGCACATGCCTATCCTGCAGCCCTAACAACTGTTCCTTAAAAGACTCCCACATGCCAGATGTGGATTTACCCTCAAACAGCCTCTCCCAATCAAGAGCTGCCAATTTCTGCCTAATCCCACTAAAATTAGCCTTCCCCCAATCCAACACCTTACCCTTGGGACACCACTCATCCTTTTCCATCACTATCCTAAAGCTAACAGAATTGTGGTCACTATTTGCCACATGTTCCCCTACCGAAAAGGGCGGCATGGTAGCACAGTGGTTAGCACTGCTGCTTCACAGCTCCAGGGACCTGGGTTCGATTCCCGGCTTGGGTCACTGTCTGTGTGGAGTTTGCACATTCTCCTCGTGTCTGCGTGGGTTTCCTCCGGGTGCTCCGGTTTCCTCCCACAGTCCAAAGATGTGCGGGTTAGGTTGATTGGCCATGCTAAAATTGCCCCTTAGTGTCCTGTGATGTGTAGGTTAGAGGGATTAGCGTGTAAATATGTAGGGATATGGGGGTAGGGCCTGGGTGGGATTGTGGTCGATGCAGACTCGATGGGCTAAATGGCCTCTTTCTGCACTGTTGGGTTTCTTTCTTTCTTTCTATGAAACTTTGAAGACCTGACCGGGCTCATTCCCCAGTACTAGGTCCAGTATAGCCCCCTCTCTAGTCGGGCTATCTACATACTGTTCCAAAGAACCTTCCTGTACGCATTTTACAAATGCCTCCCCATTCAGACTCTCAGCCCTACGCGATTTTCAGTCTATACCAGGGAAATTGAAGTCTCCCACTACAACAACCCTATTTTTCCTGCACCTATCCATTATCTCCTGACATATCCGTTCTTCCACTTCCTTTGGGCTGTTGGGGGGCCTGTAGTACACCCCCAACATAGTGACTGCGCCCTTCCTGTTTCTGAGCTCCACCCACAGTGACTTGCTACATGACCTCTCTGAAATGTCCTCCCTCTGCACCGCTGTAATATGCTCTCTAACTAATACTGCTACTCCCCCACCTCTTTTAGCCCCTCCGTTAGCATCGCCCGCCCACCCCACAATTGAGTGGAAGCCCACTTTACAATTAGTGACAAACGCACCTCTTGTAACCTATTTAAATTAGATGCCCTACACAGCATGAACAAGGTTACCTTTCCTGAAGATAGATTGCCATCCCTGAATGTCCACAGAATTGAGTGGACATTCGAACAAATGAGAGGCTGTCTCAGACTCACTATTGCCTTCCTAGAGGTTGTAGTGCAGGAGGTCAGGGCAAAGGGAAAAGGATTGACCTCTACTACCTACAGAAGTATCCCCAGGGACAAAATTCAGCTGCCCTGTATTGATGAAGGCTAAGTCATGCTTGACAAACTTGTTTAGAAACATAGAAAAACTACAGCACAAACAGGCACATCGGGCCACAAGTTGTGGGAAACACATCCCTACCTTCTGGACCTACCTATAACCCTCCATCCTATTAAGTCCCATGTACTCATCCAGGAGTCTCTTAAAAGACCCTATTGAGTTTTCCTCCACCACCACTGACGGCAGCCGATTCCACTCGCCCACCACCCTCTGTGTGAAAAACTTACCCCTAACATCTCCCCTGTACCTACCCCCCAGCACCTTAAACCTGTGTCCTCTCGTAGCAGACATTTCCACCCTGGGAAAAAGCCTCTGAGAGTCCACCCGATCTATGCCTCTCAACATCTTATACACCTCTATTAGGTCTCCTCTCATCCTTCGTCTCGCCAAGGAGAAAAGACCGAGCTCCCTCAGCCTATCCTCATAAGGCATGCCACTCAATCCAGGCAACATCCTTGTAAATCTCCTCTGCACCCTTTCAACTTTTCCACATCCTTCCTATCGTGAGGCGACCAGAACTGAGCACAGTATTCCAAGTGGGGTCTGACGAGGGTCTTATATAGCTGCATCATTATCCCTGGACTC
Source organism: Mustelus asterias (assembly GCF_964213995.1). NCBI lineage: Eukaryota > Metazoa > Chordata > Chondrichthyes > Carcharhiniformes > Triakidae > Mustelus > Mustelus asterias. Next base: position 104,393,655 of record NC_135807.1, on the reverse strand, counting down.
CTAAACTCAATCCCTCGATTGACAAAGGCCAGCACACCATGCGAGTTCTTTGAAGACATGACCAGCAAGGTGGATAGTGATGGACCTATGGATGTGGTATATCTAGACTTCCAGATGGTGTTTGACAAGGTGCCGCATAAAAGACTGATCCAGAAGATGAGATCGCAGGGCATTCAGGTAGATTGAGAATTGGCTGACTGACATAGAGCAAAGGGTTGGGATAAATGGATGTATGGCGGGGAAGCCCTTTAAATCCATTTAAACTCATCCCTTCATCTTTCCACCTCTCTCCAACATCTCCTAAAAATTCCAGCACTCTTTCACCTCTTCCCAAATGTTCTCAGAAATACTCTCCCCACCAGCACATCTTTCAAATTATAATCACAAGAATACATCTTTCTTTCTCATTCCAAACATGGTCAACATTTCCTTTGTTTTCTTTACATCCCACACCCTAGTTTCCACTGGGAGGGCAAGCTATAAAGTCATCCTACTCTCTCTGCAAATAAACTCAAATTACTCACCTCAGGCTTCCTGACGCAGATAGAAACATTAATTTTAGCTTGTGAACCAGGTCCAGAAGCATGGGCAGGAGCAGAGGTAAACAGGAGATGCCCATGATAGCACAACATGAGGCACATGTTATTTTAACTCCTAATTCTCCTGACCATCTTGGAGGATGGTCTCATGCTGGAAGTCAGAGAGATTTACAGCATGGAAACAGGCCCTTCGGCCCAACTTGTCCATGCCACCCCTTTTTTTAACCCCTAAGCTAGTCCCAATTGCCCACGTTTGGCCCATATCCCTCTATACCCATCTTACCGATTAACTGTCTAAACACTTTTTAAAAGACAGAATTGTACCCACCTCTACTACTACCTCTGGCAGCTTGTTCCAGACACTCACCATCCTGTGTGTGAAAAAATTGCCCCTATGAACCCTTTTGTATCTCTCCCCTCTCACCTTAAACCTATGCCCTCTAGTTTTAGACTCCCCTACCTTTGGGAAAAGATATTGACCATCTAGCTGATCTATGCTTCTCATTATTTTATAGACCTCTATAAGATCACCCCTCAGCCTTCTACACTCCAGAGAAAAAAGTCCCAGTCTGTCCAGCCTCTCCTTATAACTCAAACCATCAAGTCCCGGTAGCATCCTGGTAAATTTTTTCTGCACTCTCCACCTCATAGAATCCTACAGTGCAGAAGGAGGCTGTCCGGCCCAGTCAGCACTGACCACAATCCCACCCAGGCCCTATCCCCATGAATTTACCCTAGCCAGTCCCTCCTGACACTAAGGGGCAATTTATCATGGCCAATCCATCTAACCTGCACATCTTTGAACTGTGGGATGAAACCGGAGCACCCGGAAGAAACCCACTCAGACAGGGGGAATCGTGCAAACTCCACACAGACACTGACCCAAGCCGAGAATCGAACCCGGGTCCCTGGCGCTGTGAGGCAGCAATGATAACCACTGCGTCACCGTGCTGCCCCAGTCAGTGGATATCATTAAGTAACTGGTGGGCCAGAGTGGGATTTAGCATACCTGGAGGCCACCACTGAGACCCAAAGAAATGCACAATCCATGATAAATGGTGGGCTGGGAGGCAGAAGATGGAAGCCAGGGCATTTCTGCTTCTTCTGACTCAGAAGGAATCAATTAAAAAATTAAAAACTGCAACTTCTTCTGGACACAATCTTGTTTGCCTCCAGGTTTCACTAGTGGTTCTCGCACTATACATGACCTGTGTGACAAAGGGTTAAAATAATGTCACAGTCTAAATGATGTAGTGGATTACCTTTTTTTAAAACTATTTATAAGATTCGCAGCTGCCTGTGACAATAATTTCTGAAGCTTCCCAAACCCACAGTTTGAGGTAGAGGCAGGCAGGTGCACAATGTGAATGTCCTTGAGCAGATGTTGTCCCCAGTCTTAAATATCTATCCAGTCTGTCCTCATAAGAGTATAGGGGTTCACATTGGAGCTTCGATATTGTTCTTTCAACTGTTTGTGCTTCGCTGATACTAAACAACAACAAGAAATGCCTCTATGTCATTCTGGGAACTGATCATGCCATTCTCACCTTTAAAGACAACTCTCATACACTACTAGTATAGTTGACTAGGGTCTTATTTATTACCTAATTATCATACAGCTGCAATTAAATGTTACAGTTACTGGACCCAGCAGGACACTCAATGTCATTGAAATTAGAAAATTAATTTTTAAAACAGTGAGTGAACCCCAGGGGCATATTTTTCTATTAAATTCTATCTGACCAATGGCCACAGCCGAACATCTTGTTACTTCCACTCTATGATATCACTTTAAGATTCACAATAAGTTTAAGATACGCAAACTTAAAAGTTCTACACACCATGATCACTTTTCTGTTGGCCAGTGTCTATGCTGCCATACTGATACTTAAAGATCAATGAATTGCAAATAGACACTAGCTGACGTATCTGCTTGAATATTAATAAGCATGGAGCAGTTGAATTATAAAGTAACTACATTTGCGGAAAAGTTATTTTTGTACACGCATAAATAGTTCGTCACACTCAGATGAGACGGCTACGTGAGTAAGTACACTATATGATATTTTACCAAGCTAGAGACTGTGAAAATGTCAAAAAGAACATTCTGAAATTGTGCTTCAGGCAATACAGGTAAAATAAATACTCAAAGATGTAAACTGATTAAACCAGTAGTAAGAAGTAAGTGAGTAAAACAATAGAGGAGATGGCTGGGTTAGAGTGCATGGCACAAATAAATGTTCTTTGTACAAATGCATGGCCTATAAGGAACAAACTTAATGAATTGCAGCCACAAATTCAACTTGGAGGGTGTGACATGGTAGCCATTACTGAGACATGACTGTTCATATTCCAGGCTATAAGATCTACGGTGAAAATGGGAGAAGAAAAGGAGGCTTTATTGATTAAGGATGAAATCATTTCACTAATAAGAAAAGGTACAATGAGGTAAGCAAGCAGTGGAGAGTATATAGGTAAAATTTAGAAATAGGAAACTAATTAAAGCTGTGCAGCAACTGTGATGTGGTAAATTATATAAATGCTATGATTAGACCAGCAAGTAGCAACGGTGGAATGGTTTAATAGGGGATTGAAACTCTCATATTGATTGGGAGAAGCAGACTAGCGTATGTCAGAAAGGTAAATTTCTTACCTGTCTCTATTTTCTGCAAAAATATGTCCCAAGACCAACAAGGGGGCAGACCATATTGGATTTAGCAATGAACCAAAGTTAGATAACAGTGTCACAGCATGGGAATATTTATCTCATAGCGATGAAAAAACAATTGCATTCAAAGCAGTGTTTGAAAGGAAGAAATACTGAAACAGCTCCTGAGATTCCACGGGTGGCAACTCTCCGACCCTGTTAGCTCCAGGTGCAAATCCCGCTGGGCCGGTGAATTTTGCGAGAAGCCTAAAACGGGATTTGCACCATGAGTAAATCAGTTTCCGATGCTCCCAGTCTGCTACAGCTGGCGAGATCCAGATCTTGTCCAAAAAGGGCGAGAACCTGATCTGACTTCATCTGCATACACTGTAATCTCATAAATGAGATTAAAGTTAAATGCAGAGGGCTCCCAGTATTATCCCATATCCAACATCCCCCCCCCCCACACCAACCCTCCAGTGGGAGATAATGTGGGTGCCAAACACGAGAGGTCCAGAAAAATGGGGACAAGGCAGCATGGACTCAGACGAGGAGCAGGGAGGTGAGTACCACTCAGCACTTACCTCCAGAGTGCCCAAGGGCAGAGCATCCACTGCCAAGGTGCAGAGAGAGGGTCCTTGAAGGGAATTGGGATTTGGGGCCTTGCTGCTGATATTTTCAAGCTTTCTATCGATGTATATATGTTCCAATATGCCTCGTCTAAATCAATGTGTTTACACAGTCACTTATTGGTGCCTCTATATCATTATAAAAGCATGACAAATAGTAGATCAAGTGCAAAGTTTGAATTTGAAATTGAACATTATTCAAAGAAAGGTGGGAAAAAGAAATCCTTTTTCATGCAGCAAGTAGATAGGATTTGGGATCTTTCCAGTGTATAGTGGAGGCAAATCGATTTGTGGCTTTAAAAGGATACTGGATTTAAATCTGAAGAGAAAACAATTGCCGAGATACAGGGAAAAGGTGGGCGGGTTGGACTAGCTCAGCTGTTCTTACAGGGAGAGGGGGCACCCGCTTCATTTGCAGAGAGTCCAGCCACTAAGCACCAGCCAGAGGCTCCGACTAGATACTAGACAAGTCAAAACCAATTAACAGGCAGAAGAGTTATGAAGATAAGCTTATTTCTTTAGATCAGAGGGGAGTTTATGGTGAAGATTTTGAGATAGAAACTAACAAATTTAATCCGAGCTGAATGTTGACTACAAGAGAAGGGTTTGAATCTCAAAAGGTCATAAGTTTAGAAAAAAGGAAATTAAAAGTAAGAAGCGAACTCAATCAGGACTTTTCCATCCAAAGAACATTAAAACTACAAAATAAATTATTCGGGAAGAACTGAAACACACAATAAAAATGGGGACAAGGGACAGTTGCATGCCTTTCTGAAGAGAGGAACAATTGACAGAGAAGTTGATTCAGTGACACTGATCTATGAAAAAGGGAAAATTTTATTTGGGCTACTTGCCTTTTCCTGAGCCTACTTGTATTTTTATGGTGTTAAATACGGGTATGACAGGCTTCAGCTTAGGCAAGATAATCCCAGAGCCCATACCAACTAGATTTGCTAACTGAAACAAAACATATTCCTGGAGCCTTCCTCACATGACTTTCCCCCACACACCCCCCCCCCCCCCCACACACACCTCTTCTCGTTTTTGTGGCGGCAGAGGTGGCCCGCCACTGGCTGGCAGCAGGATCTTCCTGTCACTGCAATGTCAATGCCTTTTTGCACCACATGCCGTGGGGGTTTGCTACTGGTGGGACCAGGAGATCCTGTTGGCAGGAAAGGCCTAAACATTTCAACTTACATTTTTCACTGTTGCAATGCTTCTTCTCTGGGATTGATTGATCTTCAACTCGTGGAGACTCCGAGCCAATCATGGAGAGTTGGCAAGCCTAATAGAAACTCACTGTTAAGCCTCAGCCCCAAATAAAGGCATTTCGATTAAAGCCGCTCATTGCATCTTGCCACTAGTATGCGCGAGGGTGTGCAAAATAAAATTTAGCAGAAAAAGAGAGAAGTTTGCCAGCTTAATGTTATGCCACAAATTGCTGTGTAAGATGTTGGCGCAATGTGTTCAATGCTGTGTCAATGTGCACCCACATTCTGAAATGTATTAAATGTATCAGTGATTCCTGGCAATGTCTAAGAACACCAAAAAGCCAAATGAATTTTTCTGAGAATTGAAGGAACTGAATAAGAGAAGTTGCGAACAGTAAGAGCAATAAGAGCCAATTTTACAATATCACCACGTTGGCTGGGGAACCCCATCCCCTGGAGAAGTAGACTAGAAAATCACAAGTGCATTCTCTAGAAATTCCTAGCTGTTCACAACATCAGGAAATTCTAATACAGTGCAGCACACATGATTATTCAGTGAATCAGGTCTATGCCATCTCTTTCACAGAGAGCTCCATCTAGACACACTACCCTGTTCTTTTCCCAAATCCCTGCAATTTTTTGTTCTGACTACCATGCCCTTTTGAAGGCTATAATTGAATATTCTATCAGACAGTGCATTCTAAATTCTAACTACTAGAGGAGTATAAAAAGTTCTCATGTTGTCGCTGCTTCTTTTTAATGAATGGAAAATGGGGGTAGTTCACTTATGTTTTGTTAATAACAGTTCCCAATGAGATGGGCTCTGTGCCAGCATTCGGAAGACTGACCACACCAAGTGAGACAAGAATGGTCTGAGAGAAATTAAATGGATTTAAGAAGAGAGTACAGCTTGAAGGATTTCCTGCAATGTTCCACACTTTGCTGGCTTCAGATTTACTATTTATGAAGAAGTAAACCTTAAGCGATAACTCATGTCTATTCTCTGGGCAAATTGCCATATGTAAAGTACGAAGTTATCAAATTTTGGAGGAAGAGCAGAAAATTTACTCTGATGACTAGCTTTGCTCAAATTTCCATACAAGACGAGAGAAGTCAGCACAATGCTTATGGTTGATTTTTACTGCGCCATTTAAATTAAGCATTCACCCTGTGTTTGTAAAACAGGAGCAGTTGGGGTTGTTCAACACGCACAGCACCAAGTTAAGTGGGTTCATGGCTCAGTGAATTGGTAGCCCTTTCCTTGTTGATTGACACTCCAGGTAAATTTCCTCTGCTGTGCTTTAATGAATGTTAGCACTGATGTTTTGACAGGGAATGTGACAAGAAGGACGATTTTGGGCATCATAGCATCAGCAGGGAACTACAGCCAATTGAAGCACATGGGCCAACATGATTTTCTGTTTGCTTGAATTAATGGTCAGAAAATCACAAACAATAGGGGCGGCACGGTAGCACAGTGGTTAGCACTGCTGCTTCACAGCTCCAGGGACCTGGGTTCGATTCCCGGCTTGGGTCACTGTCTGTGTGGAGTTTGCACATTCTCCTCGTGTCTGCGTGGGTTTCCTCCCACAGTCCAAAGATGTGCGGGTTAGGTTGATTGGCCATGCTAAAAAAATTGCCCCTTAGTGTCCTGGGATGTGTAGATTAGAGGGATTAGCGGGTAAAATATGTAGGGATATGGGGGTAGGGCCTGGGTGGGATTGTGGTCGGTGCAGACTCGATGGGCCGAATGGCCTCTTTCTGTACTGTAGGGTTTCTATGATTCTATGATATGTGGCTGAGGTGGTGGTACACATTTGCTGTGGTGAATGAGATTACCTGACAGCGAAGTAAGGTCAGAAAATGATTCCTGTGCCTGGGACTATTTAATCTTGTTCTGGGCACTCGGCTGCCTCATGTCTATTGGAGGAGAGTCATGGGCTGCATACGCACAATTTACCAAGATACATTTCCAAAAGATGCAATAGCTCACATCATCATCCCTTCAATTTACTTTAAAGTCACGGGGATGAGATTACTTCAGTTTAAAACTCAGGAGGGGTTACTTTGTGGAAAGGGTGAAAGCAGGCATTAAGTGAGTGCTGTGATAGGATCTGCATGTTTAAAAAATTCTGGTTTTAGCCTGGGGTTTTAGGGCTAATTGATGCTCATGGAGCTACCAACATGGAGAAGTGCATACTCAATACTCATGCAGCAATCAAGCATGTGTAATGAACGCCATGTGCAAGCACTAACTGATGGACTGACATCATTTCAAAGGAAAACATCAAGATGTGCCAACCCAGGACATGAAGGTCCAGAAGTGTCTCAGTATATCAAGGCTCAAATAGATATTCATGACGGAATCTCTGTCAGAGAAGCTTGAGAGTTGCCTGTGTACAGCGATAATGGACACTCGCTGTACTGAGGACGAGCAGGTGACCTTCAAGGTCCACTGCTCCAGAGACCTTTGGCTATAGCCCCCATCTGTTGTCGGCAAGATGTTGGAAAAAATTATAAGGGATAGGATTTATAGTTATTTGGAGAGTAATGAATGGATAGGTGATAGTCAGCATGGTTTTGTGGCAGGTAGGTCGTGCCTTACTAACCTTATTGAGTTTTTTGAGAAAGTGACCAAGGAGGTGGATGGGGGCAAGGCAGTGGACGTGGTATATATGGATTTTAGTAAGGCGTTTGATAAGGTTCACCATGGTAGGCTTCTGCAGAAAATGCAGATGTATGGGATTTGGGGTGATCTAGGAAATTGGATCAGGAATTGGCTAGCGGATAGGAAACAGAGGGTGGTGGTTGATAGTAAATATTCATCATGGAGTGCGGTTACAAGTGGTGTACCTCAGGGATCTGTTTTGGGGCCACTGCTGTTTGTAATATTTATTAATGATCTGGATGAGGGTATAGTTGGGTGGATTAGCAAATTTGCTGATGACACCAAAGTCGGTGGTGTGGTAGACAGTGAGGAAGGGTGTCGTAGTTTGCAGGAAGACTTAGACAGGTTGCAAAGTTGGGCCGAGAGGTGGCGGATGGAGTTTAATGCGGAGAAGTGTGAGGTAATTCACTTTGGTAGGAATAACAGATGTGTTGAGTATAGGGCTAACGGGAGGACTTTGAATAGTGTGGAGGAGCAGAGGGATCTAGGTGTATGTGTGCATAGATCCCTGAAAGTTGGGAATCATGTAGATAAGGTTGTTAAGAAGGCATATGGTGTCTTGGCGTTTATTGGTAGGGGGATTGAATTTAGGAGTCGTAGCGTTATGTTGCAACTGTACACAACTCTGGTGCGGCCGCACTTGGAGTACTGTGTGCAGTTCTGGTCCCCACATTACAGGAAGGATGTGGAGGCTTTGGAGAGGGTGCAGAGGAGGTTTACCAGGATGTTGCCTGGTATGGAGGGGAGATCCTATGAGGAGAGGCTGAGGGATTTGGGATTGTTTTCGCTGGAAAGGCGGCGGCTAAGAGGGGATCTTATTGAAACATATAAGATGATTAGAGGTTTAGATAGGGTGGATAGTGATAGCCTTTTTCCTCTGATGGAGAAATCCAGCACGAGGGGGCATGGCTTTAAATTGAGGGGGGGTAGTTATAGAACCGATGTCAGGGGTAGGTTCTTTACCCAGAGGGTGGTGAGGGATTGGAATGCCCTGCCAGCATCAGTAGTAAATGCGCCTAGTTTGGGGGCGTTTAAGAGATCCGTAGATAGGTTCATGGACGAAAAGAAATTGGTTTAGGTTGGAGGGTCACAGTTTTTTTTTAACTGGTCGGTGCAACATCGTGGGCCGAAGGGCCTGTTCTGCGCTGTAATGTTCTATGTTCTATGTTCTATAAGCATCAGGATTGGGTCAATGAAAACAAAGCGGCAATCCACAAATTACTGGAGGAGAAGCATCCCCTCCAAGTTTTACATCAATAACAAATCACTATCCAAGCACAATGTCGACTGAAACATCCAAAGGACTGTCTAGTGCAAGCTCAGAGAGATGCAAGACACTTAGCTGGGTCAGAAAGCAGACGAACCTCAGTCACATGACACAAAGATTCGCCGATACTCTGAAATCCATCTACTGGCTCATCACCAATCCTGATGGATCAACATTACTCACAGAAAAAAGTTTAAGTTCTAGAAACTTAGAAATTGCCCTTCATCTATCAATGAAGGAACAATCAAAAGGCTTCCACAGGTCACAATCTACTACTCCCCTGATGACCTTCCCACATTGTTTGAAACAACAAATGCCATCAAATATCTGTCTTGCGACAAAGCTGCAGGAGCTCAGAGCTGAGGTCTACAAGGCTGGAGGTTAATGCCTGATCAAGAAGTTCACTCAACTATTTCAATCTATGTGGGAATTAGGAGGCAGCCTGTAAGAATATAAAGATGCCTCTACCTGTATAAGCAGGAAGGGAGAAAGTGCCTCAGACGTAAGGATTTTCATTGAGGAACAGCAGAGTTCTCTGGGGGTCAGACTGGGCTGTTCTGGATCAAGTGAGGAAGCTCTGGGAGGCTGGGAGCTTAAGGCCTGCATCAGTGCTGTGTTGGAGTTAAAAACCCAATAAAACATGACACAGCCCTCGCTCCTCCTAACAACCCCACACATTCCCCATCCCTGCAACCTCATGTCCCTCACCAATCCCTCATTCTACCATGTCAACCCATGTCTTTCTGTCCACCCCCATTGTTCTTCATATATTCCATGCAAAACTATGCCCCCATTCCCACCTCCATGGCCCTTTCTAGCCCCTATGCCAACTGAGTGCCAACTTGGGCCAACCCATGTCCCCACCCACCACCCTTTGTGAAGACACCTAGAATTGGGTTTTTGACAAGTTGCTAGCTCAGGAGTTTCTTTCCTTGTGTTTTCTCTCTGCCTCTAGTGGGTGCTATTTTTGGCGGTCACACCATTTTTTATTTGATGCGTCAGGGAGGCAGCAATCCTGGGTGAGCTTCTTCCATGCCAACGTATCTAGTATCCACCACGGGTGTCGCAGAATGCCTGACACTCACTTCCCAAAGCAAATCTTCAATGGAGAGCTTGATTCTGGGTGTGTTTTCAAGGTGGTCAAAGACAGCACCAGACTGAAATGTTTTGTTGTTGACTTTAAGTCCTGGAAGGGCACTCTGATCTCAGTGGAGCCGGTTCCCAACTCTAAGAGTCTTTGTCGCGCCAGAGTGACGGCACAAATCATGCCCACTCTATTTTTGGCAGTTAAAAGGACAAGGTCTGGAGAGAAAACTGGCCAGTGAAGCTAGAGAGTCCACACCAGTTTTCTCACCAGAATTGACACTTTGCCGAATTCTTATCGGATTTAACCCTATATCTTGTACTGTAATGTTCTTAGTAAGTACGCAGTCCCTATAAACCAACAGGCAAACTGTGGTCAGACACACCCTATCCTGAAACAAAGTGGCAGATACCACCCAATCCAACTTCTGTGTATTTCTCATCAAATCCCCCAGATCATTATTATACTGTGAGTCAACAGGTCTCACTGGATTCTGGCTTCCATATGAGTGTCTCCAAACTCTACTCTCAAAAAGACATGTCTTAGAATCTTCTCTTAAACAATGCTTTCTCACAAATGCTTTCAGCAAGGATCTACCTCCAGGATTTTAACACGGGCGGCACAGTAGCACAGTGGTTAACATTGCTGCTTCACAGCTCCAGGGACCTGGGTTCGATTCCCGGCTTGGGTCACTGTCTGTGTGGAGTTTGCACATTCTCCTCGTGTCTGCGTGGGTTTCCTCCGGGTGCTCCGGTTTCCTCCCACAGTCCAAAGATGTGTAGGTTAGGTTGATTGGCCATGCTAAAATTGCCCCTTAGTGTCCTGAGATGCGTAGGTTAGAGGGATTAGTGGGTAAATATGTAGGGATACGGGGGTAGGGCCTGGGTGGGATTGTGGTCGGTGCAGACTCGATGGGCCGAATGGCCTCTTTCTGTACTGTAGGGTTTCTATGATTTCTATAATTTTAACACTCATTTCAGTTTCCCCTGCCATGGCTTGCCAGGTGCTTTCAAGCTTCCACACAATCTCTCAGGTACCCAACCACGTCAATAGAGCACCACTGCTTCAGTTGTTGTACTCGGGTCACCAACCTTAGGTTTGCTTCAGAGCTCCACTTTAAAATTGATTAACGCCGTTGTTTCTTTAACTCGGAGCTCTTTCTCTGCCTTTTACTTGAATTCTTCTAAACAGGAACTTGTCCACTTTTTACTTGTTTCTTTGACTTAAGTCTTCCTGCAACATTCTTTTTTTAATTCTCTCATTTCTAGAACTATCTGTTCTTTAACTTCTGGGACTTGCTTTTTGCTCTTTCTCTCTCTCTCTGCTTCTATCTCTCCAGCTATTTAGCTCCAACTACCTTGGGTTCAGCTTACAATTAAACTCCAAAAGTCTTTCGAACCTAAAGGTGGTGGTCCCTCGTTGCTAAGCAACGGTCTAATCTTTTCTCAAGCTCTGTTTGGTTTTCACATCATAATCTTACTAAGCACACTGCAGTCACAGGCTGAAATTAAACCAAAACCTCCATTCGTGCAAACACCTGCGTTTAACATTAATCTAACGTTTTAACCCTTTCTTACACGGAAACACACAAATAAACTCACCTCAATCTGTAGAGGGGTATATGGACTCAAAATGTTAACCCTATTTCTTGCTCCACAGATTCTGCCAGACCTGCTGAGTTTATCCAGCTTTTTCTTTTTTTGTTTCAGATTTCCAGCACCCAGGGTATTTTGCTTTCACCTAAATCTATACCTTGCTTCTAATATTCAAAGTACAAATATAGATTATTTGACATCACCTCTGTTTCCTGGCATCTTTCTTCAATCAAATCAGTAGCTGAATAGACATCGAGGTAGTGGCAAGAGACTCTGATTATGAACCTCCTGGTCTCTCTGGATGGCAGCATTCCTATGCCCTCCCCTACCACTCCACCAGTGCCTGTGCAGTTGCCCATCAGTGCGGTGGCCAAGATTGATCAAGTCCATGGTGAGATGGTTGAGTCTGAGGTATACAGCGGTCACTGTGAATCTGAATATCTGCTCCCACATCTCTCCTTCGTCTCCATCTCTCCAGCACTGGTGCCACTCTTCCTGGTCTTATCTCCTTCAGATCAAGGAGGGCTTCTTGTAAAAGCAACAGGGCCAAGCACTCCCTTTCTCCCGGTAACTCCCATAAGATCACCAATCAGATCCAGTAGCACAACACTGACTTTCTGCTCATGAAGTCCTCAGAATATTTCTGGAATAAATGTTGAGAGAGTGTGGGTGAAGTCTGAACCAGTGTCCCAGGAAGCCTCCCAATATGTATCAAAAATCTCCTTCAAATACAGTGGAGTCAGTCAAACCCAATCAACAATTGAGCAGTGAAAGTTGAACATGGCTTTAAATAGTGCTGGCAATCCTCACCAAAAACCTCTTTATTCCTGTCGCAATTAGTATAGGTTGGTAATTATAGAGCCAACCACCAAAATGTCATGCAGCCTCATGAACTGCAGGAGCCAATTGAATTGGCAATCCAAGGCTTCATCACCTTCAGGGTGGCCATTCCTAGCATGATGTGGAGATGCCGGCGTTGGACTGGGGTAAACACAGTAAGAAGTTTAACAACACCAGGTTAAAGTCCAACAGGTTTATTTGGTAGCAAAAGCCACACAAACTTTCGGAGCTCCAAGCTCCTTCTTCAGGTGAGTGGGAATTCTGTTCACAAACAGGGCATATAAAGACACAAACTCAATTTACATGAATAATGGTTGGAATGCGAATACTTACAACTAATCAAGTCTTTAAGAAACAAAACAATGTGAGTGGAGAGAGCATCAAGACAGGCTAAAAAGATGTGTATTGTCTCCAGACAAGACAGCCAGTGAAACTCTGCAGGTCCAGGCAACTGTGGGGGTTACAAATAGTGTGACATGAACCCAATATCCCAGTTTTTAGCCTGTCTTGATGCTCTCTCCACTCACGTTGTTTTGTTTCTTAAAGACTTGATTAGTTGTAAGTATTCGCATTCCAATCATTATTCATGTAAATTGAGTTTGTGTCTTTATATGCCCTGTTTGTGAACAGAATTCCCATTCACCTGAAGAAGGGGCTTGGAGCTCCGAAAGCTTGTGTGGCTTTTGCTACCAAATAAACCTGTTGGACTTTAACCTGGTGTTGTTAAACTTCTTACTGCATTCCTAGCATGCCAGCAAACCCTTTCACTCAGATGGCGTTTTGTATAAAACCTATGCCAATTCGGCATTGCAGCTCAAAACCACATCTTGGCCACCTGAGAGACTCTTTAGTGTCTAAACCACCAATTCTACAGCAGCGAAAATAACCTCCAGGATGTCTTGGGTAAAATTAACAAGATGATTTTCATCATTCATGATTACAACAATGATACAATCTTGGCATTAATTATCTTCTGATGGAAATATGTTAGAACAATTATGGATGAACATTATGATGGATTTGATGGATTCAGTATAATTCCATTCCATTAAAGGGAAAAAGTGTTTGGCAGATGGCAAATGCACAAGGTAATCACACTAATCACTTTGAAAGATACTGCTGATACTTATTTATGATGTCATCACAAAAATGGCAGTAAAGTGTTCAGATCCTCTCCCTTAAAAGATTTTCAACACCAAGATAATGTAGCCAAGCTAAATTGATTGTTTTCATTCCTTAAATATCAAATTGGTCTGCTTGTGAGGAGTCAACCTTGGAAAACCTTGTACACACAGTCCGTAATTTTCTTCTAACAGATACGTGGCAGTGTAACTCCCAGAGCCAGATATAAATCATCAATGTGCTATGCAGGAATAATTTTCCAGCTTTGTGCTTCTGGATGGTAACCAGAATCAACTACAAACATGTATAAGAATGTTTACCACGGGCATGATTTTCTGATCATTAATTCAAATGCATGGAAATCTGGCACAGAAATGCTTACGTTGTGACAAATACTTCCAGTGGTTTTCCGGTTGTCAGCTGTCAATCCGTGTCAAGGAGAGTGAAAAATGTTTGAAAACTATATTTGGATGTTAGAGTGGAATTTGGAGGTTAAAAGCTGGAGCTTGTAGCAAGATGAGAGTTCAACCAAAATTCTAATGCTCAAGACAAATACAGGAGTTTTTTCCAACCTGAGTGGTATGTTAAGATGCATAAATGCAAATACAGAAGACGAGAAATTCAGTTATGCAGAGAAATGAGAGAAACCAGATTGTTTTTAATTCTGCAACTGCCAAATTCAACTGCTGGATGGCAGTGGTCCTGCTTCCCAGACCCAGGTAAGTCCCAGGGTGAGGAGGCAATTGGAATCTTGGGGGAGAGGGGAGCTCCAGAGGCCACTGGACTTTAATTGGGAGCTGACCAAATTCAGAAGAGGGCTTTTGCACTCATTCACTTACCTGGATGAGTGCAGCACCAAAAATACTCAAGAAACTCACCACCATCCAGGACAAAGCAGCCCGCTAGTTTGGCACCCCTTCCACAAACATTCACTATCTCCTGCACCAACTAACAATGGCAGCAGTGTGCCCTATCTATAAGATGCACTGCATGAGCTCACCAAGGGTCCTTAGACAGCACTTTCTAAACCCACAACCACAACCATCTAGAAGGACATGGGTAGCAGACACATGTGAACACCACATCCCAGATGTTCCCATCCAGGTCACTCACCATCCTGACTTGTAAATATATCATTGTTTCTTCTTGGTCACTGGGTCAAAATTCTTCCTCTCTACTCCCTAACAGCACTGTGGATGTACCTATGTCACAGAGCCTGGTAGCTCAGCACCACCTTCTCAAGGGCAATTAGGGACGGGCAATGAATGTTGGTCTAGCCAGCAACACCCACATTCTGTAAATGAATCAAGGAAGG